>NC_142009.1:196772103-197418353 GCF_049901735.1 Notechis scutatus
AAGGAACAGTTAGGTAAATTGTTGCTTAAGATAGAAGAAAGAAGTATAAAAGCCTATCTGCTGCTTAATGTTAAAATTAACTCTTAAGGTTATATCAATACACAATGTCAACAAATCCAAATAGAAAAGAAATTGAAAATAGTAGCAGATTGTCTTCCTACTAGGCTCAAAAATTCACAGGCACAATGACTGTAGTTGTTAGAGAAAGAGATGGTTGCTGCCTGGAAGAAAGGCTAACATATCTGGACAAAATATTACAGTGCAGAAACATTACACTGACAAAAATATGTGTATTATGAAGGCCATTTTTCCCAGTTGTAACATATGACTGAAAACTAGTTCATCAAAAATACTGAAGAAAAAAATATCTGAATTATGACGCTGGAGAAAATGCTGGGAATAACAAATTATTAAATAGATGAAGTAAACTAGACTGCTTAGTGGAACTATTCACAATAAAGTCTAAAATATTAAAAACTCATAATGTGGAAGTAGGAGACATTGGAGAGGGCCATGTTGCTTAAAAAAGTGAAATCAATTGAAAAGGAGGTTGAAACAAAATACAGTCACTGGTGGCATAAAATTCAATCGGTGGTGATACAAGTATGAAATTTAAGAACTCAGAGATATAAAATTATAGTATCAAGATATCCATTGGATTCCAAAGGATTGGAATCAACTGAACAATTGAGTAACAACATGAGCTAATTTTGAGTAGAAATTGTTGTAAGTAATCAATGCTATTACACAGCACTGCATTTTTTATAGTTCAGTTGTCTGAATGTTTACTCAGAGCATTCGTTGATGTGTTATTCGATGATTAGAGCTTATCTCTATAACATGAAACTTGTTCATTTTCTTTTTACTAAAGGAAGTATCATGCACATGTTTGAGGGTTTAACATTTCTCTGTGTGCTTCAGCTTTCACTGTTCCCTTTCCCCGTATTCATTTAAAAAAAAAACTCTATTAGTGACAGTGGAGGTTATTGGATCTTGAAATAAGACAAATAGGGAAAAGATAAGAACAGCAATGAAGATTGGCTGTATATTTCATGGTTAACATAACAGAATGCAACCCAACATAACACATAACAAACTTTGATCTGAATGCTAACACCTTAGAATAATATACATATACATATACATATACATATACATACATACATACATACATACATACATACATACATACATACATATATGTATGGTATTCAGCTTTGTTCGGGTATTTTCCCACGTCATTATAGTTGTGCTTTTAAAGTTGTAGCAACGTTTTGGCAGAATCTCATCTGCCATCATCAGGCTTCTGTATTGTGTTCGTCTGTGAGTCAGACTTTCACAGCTGTTTCTGTTTTAAATTTGGTGCCAGCCTACTGCTGTGCCAGAATGTTTTTTTCTTCATCCTGATTGGTTGGGAGTCTTGGTCTGTGTTTATTGGTCTTGGAATTTGCTGTGTTCTGCTTGATTGGTGTTTCTAATACCTTCTGTCTGTTTTGTAACTTTTTTTTGTCTTGATTGGCTGGCAACATTGTGTTTCCTGTATTGGAGGCTTTTAGTGCGGCTTGGCTCCGAGTAAATGGACGGCTATCATTTATTAGGAAGCTAGGTTTCACCTGGGTGCCTGGTTGGGGTGTGTTTGAGCTGGAGGTATCAGGGGGGATCTGTTTGTGCCCAAGTGTTTGCCTGGCTTGTGATGTGAAGATTTTTTTGTTTGTGAGTGCAGGCTTCCAAATAATTTACAGTCTGGTGGAATCATCTCTTCTATTCATGCTTTCAGGTCTTTTTTCAATCTCTATGGCTTCTCTGATAATTCTGTGGCTGCGGTTTTCTATAGTGGCTAGGGTTTTGGTGCCATTGAAGTCGATGCTATGACCTGTTGCTTTCATGTATTGGACTAGTGAGGAAGTGTGTTCCAGCTTTTTACTGCATTTTTGTTTTCATCCAGGCAGGTACTTATTCTTCTATTGGTCTGTCCAATGTATGTGGCAGGGCATGATGCACAGGGGACTTCATATATGCCTTGGTTTTCCAGGTCAATTTTATCTTTGGGGTTTCTTAGGATGGCTGCTATTTTTCTATCTGTTTTGAAGGCAGTCTTGATGTGATGCCTGTGTAGTATCTTGCTGATTTTGTCTGTAGTATCTCTTATGTAGGGCAGGATAGCTGTTCCATAGGTCTGTTCATCTTCTAGGTCTCCATTATGTCTCAGTGTGTTTTTTTGGATCAAGCCGGTGATTTTGCTTTTGTGGAAGCCGTTGGCTGTCAGTACTTTAGTCAGGGTGCATAGTTCAGTCTTTATGTGTGTCTTGTCTGCCAGGTATTTAGTTCTGGTGATTAGTGTATATATATAATGTCTCCATGTGTGTACAATTTTAAAGTTAGATTGGTAACATAAGGCACTTATTAATTCCATGTATATTTGAAACAGAGCATTTTTAGTTTTTGAAGAAAATTATTCTTATTTTTCAAGAGTGACCTCTACTGGTTAAATAAAGTGAAAATATAAATTGCTTTCACAGCATTGTTATTTGGCAATGTGGCATTACATTTTTATCCTAGATAATTAAGGATTTAGAGGGAACTATCCAACCTTGATTGATTTCAAAACCTATCAGAATAAAACCTGATTAGTACTATGATTAAGAGACTACCAGGAAATAACCTAAGCTGGGGAGTTAAAGTAAAATCAAAACAAAGCGAGTAGCAAACCATTTACATAATGTTGTTAAGAAAACAATCTAAGTGTCACCAGCTAGTCTCTTGGAGTTAAGATCAACTCAGATAAGACTTTATTTTTAAAAAATTTGTATTTTTTCAAGAATGTTTCTGTAAGTTTTTATGACAAAATTTCTATATGAAAATTCCATGTTTCTTGGCAGTACCTATACTTTTATAGTATAGATTCTGACACCCAACTAAGGTAAAAACTATGATCAAGTTGTAGCAAAGGAAATGATAGCAAGAATGGCAACATAGTTTCTAGTGCATGTCAGCTTGATAATGGCTGAGTAATGTATACCTTGGGGCTGCCCGCCCAGTGGGGGGTTTCGTCTGGGTGCGGCGGGCTCGGTCCTGGGCGCGGGGGGGGGGGGCGGCCGGGGGCCTTCGTCCGGCCGGCTCTGGGGGGGGCGGCGCTTGGGGGTGGTGGGGTTCGCTCGCGATTGCTAGACTTAGACCTAGACTTAGAATAACATTATTCTAACTTTGAATGTACATTAATCGGCATACATTAAATTGAAATTTTATTACATACATCTCTCAAAGGGTCTCCACCTCCAATATATACTACATAAACATGACAAAATAAATAAATCAAACAAAATGCATATACCCACATATATGATACAGAGATACAACACAGTCTGGTTCGGATGTATACATGTACATAGTGAGAGAAACAAATCTTGCAAGTTTACCAGACGGATGGCATAGGGAACAAAGCTGTTACAGAAATCTGGAAGTCCTGCTCGAAACACTTCAAAACCTCCTCCCAGAGGGGAGCAACAGAAACAGACCGTGAAGTGGGTGTGTGGGGTCTCTAACAATGGTTCAAACTCTAAGCACATAGCTCTTATAAGCAGTATCCTGAATGACAGGGAGTGAACTTCCTACAATCTTCTCAGCTGTCTTTACTGCTCTCTGAATGGACTTTCTGTCTGAGGCACTGCAGCCATCAAACTAAACAGTGATGCCAATAGTTAATATAGTTAGTTTGATTTCCAGGTCTTTATATTTTTGTAGCAAAGTAAATATTTAAAAGGTTCATTTCCGGTCATGATTAGAACAGCTCCTAGATAATTTTCAGTGTAGGTACTTTTAGGGGATCTAGGACAACTTGCCATGGCCAACTCGCCATGGCCAAAATTTGGATAATATCCAAATTATCCTGTCAACAATTTTAATTTATATTGCACAAATGCTACTGAACCAGCCAATGTCTGTATTCCATCATGTATTATTTACAACTTAAACAAAGAATTGCAAAAAGAAATGAGGCAACTTTACTTGCTGAACATTTGACAGAATGGATTATACTTGAAAACATACAATACTATCATAAATTAGATTTAGCTTCATCCACCCAACCTTGAAACTCTTTGGCTAAAATTATTTTCAAAGCCAAATGAGGAAAAAAATCCCCCAAGGCCAAAAAAAGAACTACATTTCATCGGTAACAGCATGATGTTTAAAATAGCTAAAAGAGCTAAAATCTTTTTTCCTTTCCAGGATAAATTTTAGTAACTAGACAATAAAATATAATTCTAGTCTATAATATTACAATTATTCTTAACACTAAAGATTTGGCACATTTTATGTACCTTTTTTATTTGGAAAAGTAATAATTGTACTTATTGATAAATATTTTCGCTCCTTCTACCTCATTTTAGGATATCCTGGAGGATGCGTTGTTATGCGACAGGAAGAACCCATCGGCATGTGGGAGGTGAAAAATTGTACAACCTTCATGGCTAAATCACTGTGTAAACAAGATGCTAATTTCCGTGAAAAAAGTGATACCAACAAGCAACCAAATTATGATGAAAGTTTTAATTCTTGCATGCATGGATGGGAATCAGGCCATTATCTGCTGAACTGCTACAAGGTAAAAAATATTAAACAATTTCACAGAGAACCCAAATGAAATGAAATCTAGAGATCCATTGCCATTTTAATAAAACATGGGATAATAATAAAAATATGTGCCACTGATTTTATTAATGAGAAATCAATAATCTGATTTTATTATTATTACCCCCCTAACTTGTTTGTTTTTTAATTTAGAGGACAGGCTAGTAAAATTTTATTATATATTGTGATTTTTTTAGTATTAAGCTGCCTTCCTAGAAGACACCTTCATTGATAATGGATGGTCCTTGCAAATTGAGTCAGTATCAATTCTTAACAATCACAACAGACAGATTTTCTTCGTGATGCTTTTTTCCTAACTTGGTCCTTCAAGTCTTCCAAAGGTGACTTCTCTAGAGAGCTAGATCTTCACATATCCAAAATAGGATAATCTGGGCCTAGTTATTTATGCCTCGTGAGAATCCTGTATTTATTTGTGAGATTTCTTTGATGTTCACGTTTTTCCAACACCAAAATTCAAAAATGTCAATACTCTTTTCTAAACTGTTTCTTCATAGTCCAGTTCTGTGAATATTCATATTAATGATGCAGAGAAAACATAATTGTATGATTATAAGCAGAGGAGAGATTTGGGTAACATAATTGACTGCCAAAGGATGTATCTTTGCTGTAGCATTTTATATTTTCAACATCAAATCTTGGATTGCAATAGATACAAAAAACAGCAATAGAAAATAATATTTCAAAACAACAGCAAAAAAAAATCTTATAGTGTGTTTTTCAATTCTGGCCTTGATTGCATTAGTTTGAATAGCTTGCTCTCGAGCAGCCAAAATGAAGCCTTCAGTTTCTTCTTGTTAAAGTTCTGGTTTTAAGCCATTGCTGGGTTTTATCTCTATCCTCTTTCCTCTCTATCCTTTGTAGAAATTGATCATGTAATGCTTGTCCTTGCCAGCATTCTATTCTTTCTATGACATCTTTTGGATATTAATGTTTTGTTTCCTGCATGTTCAGTAAGTCCCAATTTTAATACTTTACATTAATTATATCAATGCTTGTTCTTAAATCAGTATGGTGATTACATGAAAATGAAATGAAAATGCATGCTTTCCTTCTTCAATAATTTGTTTGACTCGACGTAAATTTCTGTCTCTATTTCTGCAGGGAAGATATAATCTATCGGCATCATTTTGGGAATGTAATGCCTAGAGAATTGTTTTTTGATCCAACTGTCCAGTTCAGCTTTATCCAGTTAATAATTCCAGTAGTATATCATATCATACGTACAACCCAGATGTCTTTGATGGTGTTTCAACCACTTAATTTTGGCTTTATTACTTTTCTCACTCTTTGAATGTATTCTTACTAATCACATTTTAAAGTTGCCCATGCTTGATGTTATCTATCTATACTAGTAGGCTTCATTCTGGTGGGTTCTGATGGTTTGGCCATTTGACATTTCAATTCCGTTACTATTATTTGTGATTTTATCCTGCTTTATTGCTACTGTAGGACATTTCTATAGGTCAAATTCTATAGCTGTATCTGTGCTAAAAATTGTTAATAAGGTTTGTCAATGACTGGATTTCAATTTCTGATTCTCCATAAAACTTCAGATCATCTATATAAAAGGGTGATATTTTATTAGCATTTTTCCTGTTGGATAGCCAAGATTTGTTTTCTTCAAAATCACTGGAAGTTGTGTCATAGCAATGACAAATAATAAGGGTGATGATATGTTACCCTCAAAGATACCTTTACTAATGTTGAGAAGCCCATGTTTTCATTTCCAACCACCAATATTTTTATTATTTTTATTATCGCTATTTTGCTTTGGCAATGTGTTTTCAGGCAGTTGTTTTCAGTGTTCCACTTGTTTTACAGGTATTCCATACTGAAAAAGTATTAATGAAAAGAACTTGGGAGGAGGCAGAAACTCTATGTCAAGATTTTGGAGCACATCTTGCCAGTTTTAAACAAGTCCTGGAAGAGGATTTTTTAAACAAACTTTTAAACACAATGTTTCATACGTAAGTCTTTGTGTTTAATCACTGGATCTGGGATTTTTTCCACAACTGGAAAAAATGGATTATGTGATCTAGTTGTTTCATATACTTTAACATTTAATCCAATACATATGGTATTTTCACTGTAATGATAATAGATAATTAAGGACAGCAGCATTTGCTTCAAATTGTCAGTGTTTTCTGTATGTCTTAACTTTATACCCTGTTTATAGGATTTTCTTTTCTGTGGAGTTCTTGGTGCTCTAGTTTGGCATGGTTATTTGCTTGCAGACATTTCATTATCTGACTAGATAACTTCATCGTTGCTAATGAGTGTAGTATTTGGTTCCTGTTTATATACAATAGCTTGCCTTGCCAGTGTTGATATGGATGTGCTGTTTGGTGGTTCCTTGATTAGGATATTGTTTTCTGATTGTTTTTCTGGTGTTCATACATGCATATCAAGATGTTGTTTGCTGGAGAGAATCTACTTTGGATTTTTTTTGTTTTCATTTTAGGAATGTAGTACAACAGGGTACAAACACACTATAGCAATCCAGAACGCCAGAAGAAGGAAACAGATTGCCTATACAACATCTTCCAACAAAAAGGATGCCCATACAATTTTATCTAAAAATGCCTGATGACTCAACCAACACAAGCTATGAAAAAGTATCTTTTCTACACTACCATACATCAAAAACATCTCATAAACAATCAACGGGCTATTATAGTCACACAGCATTACTATAGCATACAAACCAACTAAACCACTCTAAAATGTGTTAATTAAACCAAAAGACCCAGTAGAGAGAATGAAAAAGCTAAGGAGGAAACAAAAAGACCAGAATCCATCCTCTAAGCCAACAACACTCAGATAAGCAGTGATTGACACCAGACAAACAAACAAAAAACAGTACTCTAATCAAGGAACTACTAAGGAGAAAAATCACATCCTCATCATCAGTGGGCACACAGGGCAAACTACAGAATAAATGGAAAAAAACCTATATTCTCTAGCACTGATGATGTTATCTAGTCCAGTAATGAAATGTCTGTAAGCAAACAATGAAGCTCAAGGACTCCACTGTTCAATCTTGAAATACAAATATTCTCTTCTCTTTTTCCTTTATTTATGTGGGAAAATTGACACAATGAACTCACAATTTATCCCTTAAACCTTTGTGATCCTTAATACTTTTGCTGTGCTAGTAATCTTTTGGAATTCATTTTATTCACACATGCAACTTTAAGACAGAAGCTGTGTACGTTCTTTTTTTCTAAAAGTCTGGAAAAGCAGCTTGAATATGCAAGAGATATCTGAAGGGTAAAAATATTAAAAATGTCTGTGTTAACTGCAGTCTTCTCAAGCTGCTTTTCCTAACACGAGTGGTTTTCTTCCATGCATTTATGCATATCCTGATTTGCTGCTTACAGCAGGAGTCCCCAACCCCTAGGCCACATCCAGTACCAGGCCATGGCCTGTTTGGAATCAGGCCAAGCAAGCAGTGTGTGAGTGTGTGCGGGTGTGCAAGTCCACTTCCATAAGCAGGTGAGCATGTGCAAGCAAGAAGCCCCATTTGTGCGCCTACCACTTGCACATATACGCAGTGGCCACCACTCATGCAGAACCATCCCCTCTCCCCCGCCACCCCTGCTGATCCACAAAGTCAAAAAGGTTGGGGACCACTGGCTTATAGTATTTGTCATATTTTTTCAAAAACTTCAGAAAGAAGTGACTCAAAGATTTCATCACAGCACTTGCCTAGCATACAACCTGTTCTGGTTTAAAAAAATATTAAAATGTATGCATAGGTGCTGGAAAAATTGAAAATAAATCGAGATAAAGGATACATAGTTTGCATTGTCATGGGGTTGTTGTTTTTTTTAACCACAGAGATGATGGAAGACAATTCTGGATTGGATTTAATAAAAGGAATCCATTATCCGGAGGAGCCTGGGAATGGTCTGATGGAACTCCTGTAAATATTATTTTGTTTACTCATTGTTCTTACAAAGTTAAACAAGAAACGGGGTTGGGTCCAAGTTGCTTTAGCAGCTTCCTGTCTAGTGTTAATGATTGCTCTTTGAGTGTCTTATTTCAGTTAACTTATTAGTTTAAGAATTACAGAAGAATGTAGTGGTTTTGAAGTACAGGTAGTCCTTGACTTACAACCTCAACTGAGCCCAAAATGTATGTTATTAAGTGAGACATTTGTTGAGTGAGTTTTGTCCCACTTTACAACCTTTTTGGCCACTTGTTAAATGAATCACTGCAGTTGTTGTTACTAACATATTTGTTAAATGAATCCAACTTCCCCATTGATTTTGCTTGTCAGAAGGTCACAACAGGTGATCAGGACACTGTCATAAGAATGAGTCCGTTATCAAGCATCTGAATTTTGTTCACATGACCATGGGAATGCTGCAAAATGGTCATAAGTCACTCTTTTCAATGACATTGTAACTTTGAACAATCCCTAAATGAATAGTTGTAAGTCAAGGATTACCTATATATTGACAAACTTCCTTATAGACATAAAGTGTTCTTGAGAATATTAAATGTGCAGTATTTTATCTTGTAATACTTCTCTGAGGCAAAATGTGCCTTTCCCTTTGAAAAAAACATACAGAATCTATTGCATTTTTAACAGGAAATAATAGTACAAAAGATATCGAAGTTGTAGCATGGCACAGCATTCACACAATCAGATCCCTAATGCATTAACACATTTTTGTTTCAAGGCTTATAAAGTGATTGCTTAATGGGTTTATCTGAATGGCAAACAAATAAAAAGGAACTGAATTTTAGATAACTTAAGTGACTTCAATATGGCTGCTCATTTTATTCCTTACCTAATCTAATATTTGTTTAATAGCTCTTTTTTAGGTTTGACAGATATTTATTAGCAAATAATCTCAACTTGTAAAATAAAATGGTGTCAAACAGGTTATTGTACCTATGTAAATTCACCTCAGGATATGTTCCTGAAGCAAATTTACATAGGGAGACAGTTCCAGTATTTGGAACAGATCCTCTTTAACAGTTTTTCAGTCACTTTCCAGAAGTCTTTCTAAGAATCAAAGAAAAAAATTGGGATTGTAACAATTCTCATTTTATAATCATCCTTGTCTGAATTCCAATAAGGATATATAAATTAGGTTAATAAGTAAGTTAAGTTAAGTAAATAAGTAAGTAAGTAAATAAATAAAAAAATAAAAAATATAGCATCGGATAATAGTGTCAGAATTGGGTTAAGGAATATAAGTTGCAATTAAATTAGCCCATGTCCCACTCAGAGTCACCTCTAAGTGAGATGGGCAGCAAGCAAATCAAACAAACAAACAAATAAATAAATAAATAAATAAATAATGATCTTGTCATTCATTGGCAAATCATACTTCTCAAGGTTCTAGAATCTTCTGCAAGAAGATGTGATGTCATACAAAGTTGTGATAGAAAGGAGTCATTCAAATTAGGATCATTAGCTGAAAGTTCTTCTGACAGAAAAAAGCCACTATTAGACTCTTCTCATGGTTTATATACTCCTTTTTACTAATAAAAATCTTCACTTCCATGTTCATTCCATGACCAAGTGTGTACATTTCAATAAGCCATGTTTTGTTTAACCATATAGAGTTATTGAATGAGACATAATTGATTATGTTCTCACAATAGGTTATTCTATTTTAATATATTAAAGTGAGTCTCTGTATCATGCTTCAGATTTAATGCATACTTCTGTGGCAGGTTTCACCTGCCTTTTTAGAGAAAACTTCTATTGAAGATAATGTGAAAAACTGTGCAGCATATAAAGCTAATGGGACTATTTTGCCACTGCGCTGCAATTCGGAACGTGAATGGATATGTAAAATACCAAAAGGTAAGGAAGCATTTGAACAACATCTTGCAATATGTGCCTCCTAAAATGATACATAGTCACTGTTTCATTAAGATAAGAAGCAGAACTCAATAGCAGATATCAGTCCTTGCATGAAGAAAGTCTCAGATTCAATTCAAATAGTCCTAATTTACTAATCACACTTGGGATCAAAAATTCCATCACTAAACAGTGCAGTCATTAAGCACAATTTCATATGATTGTACCAACTTATGCTATCGGTTCCATCTGCAGTGGTTAAGTGAATCACATAGTTGTTAAGCACGACATTATATGACCCTAAGTTGTGACTTCCTACCAGCTTCCCCATTGACTTTGCTTGTCAGAAGCCAGCTTTGAGGGTCACAAATAGCAAACATGTGACCACTGGATGTTGCAATAGTCATAAATACCACACCAATTGTGAAGTGACCAAATCACAATAATACGACTATGGGGACATTGTGATTTCCACAGCTTCCTGGACCTGTTAGAAGTCTCTCTTTTCAGTGCCTTCAAAACTTTGAATAGTTGCTGAACAACTGGTGAATAAGCAAGGATACCTGTATCTCGAGTTTTAAATAAAGAACTTAGAAATTGGAGAAAGAGAGGCTGCTCTTGGATTCCTTTGAAAGTTGCGGTCAGAATAGACCAGTCTTATCAGCACTTTAGGTTGGGAAAAACGTGTATTTTAGTTCAACATATCTAACATATCTGCTGCATGGTCTGTGTTTGATAACCAACATAGGACAGCTCCATCCAGTCAACTAAATATTTCTTTATTGTTAATAATAATAGATTATTAGCTTTTATGAAATTGGTGCCTATATATGTTATGTATTACTTTAAAATGACACGTGCTAATGAAAATTTAGTAATGAATACTTGGGGAAAAAATGACACTAAGCCAGAACAGAGTTAAATTATATTTTAATAATGGCAAAAAAAAAGGGGGGAAAGAAGGGAAAAAATCTGCATTATGTTCTTCAAACCAAAATGTTATTTCTGTTTCAGGTGTGAAACCCAAGACTCCACAATGGTATATTAATGGTAAGGGTAAAAACATGTTTTTCACTTACTGAAACAGTATGTATATATCAGTGGTGGGATTCAAAATCTTTTACCACCAGTTCAGTGGGGGCGCTTTGCGTGCATGCATGCACTTTGCATGCATGCGTGCGCCAAATGCGTACTTTGTGCAGGCGCAGATGCATTCCAACTCACTTCCTGCAAACCTGCACTCTCCCGGTCGCTTCAGCAGCTGCCGTGCAGCACTCTTCTGTGCCGCGCAAAGCAGCTGTGCTTCAAAAGCAGAAGATAAAGGTGAATATGGGAGCCCAGGTGGGCGGGTGGGCCCAACAGCAGAGCAGCGGAGAGAACTTTTTCGGTCTCCGCTGCTCATCGCCAGCTTGGCAAAACCGGGCCAAACCGGTAGTTACCACTGGTTGTGTGTGTGTGTGCATAGCTGGGTGAGTTCCCATCACTGGCTCCAGCTCCTTGACAAGGACATGAAAGGAGCCTCCATGGGCAATGGTGATGTCACCAGCAAATCTTTTCAACCTGGAAGCACCTTAAACGATGCCTCTGACATGGGATTTCCCCTACTTTTCTGCTGTTTTAGGTGCTTTTGCTTAATTCTAAGAATGAGAATTCTTTGTTTGCCAGAACTTTCCTACTCTCGTGAAAATCCCTTAAATTTAAAATGACATTGTTAAATATTGGCCATTTTGCTGATAAATTTCTACAGTGTGATCTTGTTGTACTTTGATTCATAGGTTTTGCTTCTTTGCATCAAGCCCAAAAATGCACTGTTGGTCCATGTGGTGTTTGATTGGCAATGTCAAGGAAGGAATAATAAATGATTGAACATTGTAATCCTTGATGTATTTCAGCAGCACAGTGGGCAAGTGGAACTTGTTTATATGTTCTTGGTAGTTTACAGAGCAACATATAAACATATAAAATATGGTGGCATAAGGCAGAATGCCACCAGACTTGAAATTCTAGACCTAGAAAACCTAGAACTACGCCACCTTCAGTCCAATCTAAGTATAGTATATAAAATCATACATTGCAATGTCCTACCTGTCAATGAATACTTCAGCTTCAACCATAACAATACAAGAGCAAACAATAGATACAAACTCAAGATTAATTGCACCAAATACGACTGCAGGAAATACGACTTCAGCAACAGAGTGGTCAAAGTCTGGAATATTCTACCTGACTCTGTGGTTTCTTCCCCAAACCCCAAAAACTTTAACCTTAGACTTTCTACTATTGACCTCACCCCTTTCCTAAGAGGTCTGTAGGGGGCATGCATAAGCGCACCAACGTGACTACCGTCCCTGTCCTATTGTTTCTTTTATTTTTCTTATATGTATCCATGTATTCATAACTATGTTTTTACTTATACCTATTATCTTGTAAGCAATTGACAACCCAAATAAAATAAAATAAAATAAATAAATATAAAAGTGAAATTTGCAGTCAGTCATGGAAGAAGGAAATGGGGGCAAAGAATGGAGACATGCCATCACAAGATTAATACAATAAATTGTGGCTTAAAATATTTCATTATTAAGAGCAAGAAGAATCACAATGACATGCTAGGTGTGCTTGTATTCCATTGATATTAATGCAGTAGTTCAAATGCTTATTTTTTTCTCTTTGAAATCATTCCCTAAGATGAAGATAATATTTAATTGCATATATTTTTAGAATACATTCATCTAAAAGTAACTAGCTAAGTAGTCTGTTGCTGTCTGGACAAATACCAGAGAATCTGCTATTGTTTCTACATGTTAGACTCCATTCAAAGAAATAATTGCTCTGCTTTCAGTGAAAAATATAGTTAGGGCTATACCAACCATATTTAAATTCATTGATTGCACTGGGAGAAAATTAAGCATATGCATAACTTCTACATTTTAACGGAATGATAATGATCTATTGAACATGCCTAGTTCATTAAAATGTAAATCTTTAAATCTCAGGAGTAAGTCAAATGTAGTTTAGCATCCACTCATCTTCTACAGTATTAGGTTTGATAGTGTTGGCTCTTGTAGAGCACTAGGTATGTGATGTTTAGTTCATTAACAATAAAAATATGTAACTCAAAGACATTTTCTCATATTCAAATAGATTGTATCTAACTTAATTTTTAGAGTTACCATGGTTTTATTATCAAGGAGCAGAATACCTTTTCTATGACAGCCCTTCACACTGGGACAGTTTTCAGTTTGTGTGTGGTTGGCTCCATGGGGATATAGCAACCATACAGTCCTCTCAAGAACAAGAATTTATCCAAAACAGAATAAAAAAGGTAATATATATATATATTTGTATACAATTATTTTTTAGGTTTTCATAGCACAACAGTTTTTCCAGCTAGACAGACAGTCAGACGGACAGACAGACAAATAGATAGACAGACAATTATAAAGAAAGTTAAAAGACACAATTTGACATATATTTTCTATTTAATACAGCAGCAACTAGTGAAATATAATTTTGTGGCTTCTTCAGAC
The DNA here is from genome assembly GCF_049901735.1 of Notechis scutatus. Taxonomy (NCBI): domain Eukaryota; kingdom Metazoa; phylum Chordata; class Lepidosauria; order Squamata; family Elapidae; genus Notechis; species Notechis scutatus. The sequence goes on from NC_142009.1 coordinate 196,786,108, forward strand.
TGAGCCAAGTTAAAGACCTAAGTACAGTCTAGATCAGCGGTTGCCAACGGGTGGTCGATGAGAAAATTTTGATGGTCCACAGAGAAATGTCACCCCCAGAGCATCCCCAAAGCAATTAATCCAGGCTGCACGGGAACACAAGGCTGCCTGCCTACATGGCCCGCGGAAACCCTCTCTGCCCACTCACTCCTTACCTGGCAAACTTTCCTACTAAAATGCTATTTTTCCTTTTTTCCCCCCCGACCATCAGCTGTTCTGCTGTGCCGGGACATTTAGATTAGCTAGAAAGCAGGAACTTGTTGGATTTCTTGCTTTCTAGCTAATGTTTAGATCTTTGGCTCTGCTTTTAAGCAGAGCTGAAGCTTCCTTAGGACTGAAGCAGTGCAGACTCAGGTAGGCGATGGCAGAAACACAGAGCTCTAAGTGAATCTTTGATTCTGTGAGCAACTCGATCTGCCTGCCTGCTTTGCCTGATTTTGGGTAAAAGTTGTTCTTTTTTATAAAAAAATAAATCAATATTTACATACATGGTGTGTTGTGAGTTAATTTTGAATTTTGTGAGTTTGCTTGCTAGCAAATGTTATGGGTTTGCTTGCAAGCAAATTTTATGTGACTGGCTCAGGTAGCTGATCTCACAGATCTCTGAATGAATCTGTGAGCAACCCAATCTGCCTGCCTGCTTTGCCTGATTTTGGGTAAAAGTTGCTCTTTTTTATAAAAAATTCAATATTTATGTAAATATTTATAATATTTACATACAAGCCATGCCCAGCCAGTCACATGACCACCAAGCAACACCCACAAATTAGGCCACACCCACAGAACCGGTTGTTAAGAAATTTGAATCCTACTCCTGCCTCTGTCTCTCTCTGTTTCTCTCTGTCTCTCTCTCTCTCTCTCTCTCCCTCCCTCCCTCCCTCCCTCCCTCCCTCCCTCCCTTGATCTAGATAAAGCAAAAAGCACAGCTGATGAGCATGGAGAAATTAAGTCAGTTTTTCCACATTCAAAATATCAATACATTCTTCTTTTTCTACAAATACATATGATATCTCTGGTATTTCTGGGTTGCAGCCTTTTTTCTTTAAATTGCTTCTGCGCTAAAAATACTTTAATCCTGGCCATGAATGTTGCAACATTTTTACTCTTACCTAGATTTTGCTATTTTTAGCTTTTGAACCATCAACTTAGGCTACTTGGGTAGTTCTTTCTGGCTTTATTGTTTTCAGTAACCTTCTAAAACATTGGTTTTTATCCTTATCAGAAATGAGATAGAAATCAGTAAGAATCAACCTTTTTTGCTACTGCAATGTTGTGACCATAAAATGTCCCTTATCTGGGTTGGAGGATGCAAAAGAAGGCAGAACTGCCTAAATCTTGAATGAATTTGCAGAAAAAGGAATTCCAGCTGTTATAGCTTTTTTGTTTGTGGTTAATTTAATGAGCCGCGATGGTGCAGTGGTTAGAGTGCAGTACTGCAGACTACTTCTGCTGACTGCCTGCAATTTGGCAGTTCAAATCTCACCAGGCTCAAGGTTGACTCAGCCTTCCATGCTTCCAAGGTAAGCAAAATGAGGACCCAAATTGTTGGGGCAATATGCTGACTCTAAACCGTTTAGAGAGGGCTGTAAAAGCACTGTAAAGCGGTATATAAGTCTAAATGCTCTTACTGTTTATAAATACACATGCAAAAGTGTTAAATGTGCAGGTAACCTCATCCCTTCTATATTTATATTTTATGTTCATTTATTTTTATAGTCTAACCCAGGGGTCCCCAACCACCGGGCCGCGGAACAACTCCTACCGGGCCGCTGGCTTGCTGGGCGCCGCCATCTTTTTTTCATGAAAAAGTGCTTCCGGTGAGCTTTTCCGGGTAGAAAGCTCACCGGAAGCACGTTTTCATCAAAAAAAGATGGCGGCGCCCAGTTGATGCCGGTACCGGGCCGCGGCGTCAAAAAGGTTGGGGATCACTGGTCTAACCTCCTTGAAAGTTAGTGGAATTCTTTTGTTTCAGCAAAGCTTTAGAAAAGGGGATGATCCTCTAATTGTTAAGTCATGTTATTACGAAATTTCATTTTAATGTATGCTGATTAGTGTACATTCAAAGTGACAATAAAGTTATTCTAAGTCTAAGTTATTCTGTGTGATTTTATTATTGTATTGTATTTTTTCTTTTTGTTGGTTTAATTCAGATCAATAAATCATTATGGCAATGATGCCTTTCAAAAATATTTGGCAGGATATACATTTCAAAATGAATAAAGTATTAATAGAATAGAATAGAATAGAATAGAATAGAATAGAATAGAATAGAATAGAATAGAATAGAATAGAATAGAATAGAATAGAATAGTTTATTGGCCAAGTGTTGGACACACAAGGAATTTGTCTTGGTGAAAATACTCTCAGTATACATAAAAGAAAAGATACATTCTTTTAAATATTGTTTCTAGCAATAAACCATGTTTATCTGAAGATAACTGCCCCATGTGTTTTTAGGTAATTTAACTTAGTTTCAATTATCTGTGTTTTTGTTCACCATGTAATATTTGTTGCAACTGAGTACTATTGTGTACTTATAAATTACTTCCATGTAATTATTATGCAATAAGAACTATTGAATATGTTATTTCTTCTATTTAGCTACCTAATATTATTTATAATCTGCTCCATTCCTGAAGGACTTTTGGCAGCTAGCAAAAAGTTAAAAGCAAGTTAATTGGAATTATCCATAAATATTAATAAAAAAACCAGTAACCATACAAATCATACTACTTCCAAATTACCATCCACAGATGTCATATCAATATGTAATTGTATGAAGTGAATGGTGAATTATGTATTAGATATGATGATCTCATGTGTGTTACGATCTAACACACACTTTATATTTTAGCTTTAATTATTCTGATGGAAAGAATCTGTACTGAATTCAGTAGAATATATTTCGAGTGGACATATTTTGATGTCAGTAATTTATAATGTTTTGTTGTTTTTCAATTATTTTTACCATTCTTGTCTAAACATTAATCAACGTATACAACACACGAACCAGTTAAAGGATACATGCCAAATAGTAAATCTATGTAATATTTCTTCAATGTCAATATTTTGCAGATTTCAAAAAAAAGTAGCAATTGGTGGATTGCATTGCGTTCAGAAATACCCAGTGAAGAATTTCAGTAAGATTGTCATATACATTTTATTTTCTCTTAGAAAATTTTATTTTATTTTATTATATTATTTTATTATAAAAGCAGCAAACCTGGGCCCAAATGCAACTATATCCTAGGCAGCTGTATTTATAATATAGAAGAAGATGGCATATTTTTCTTACCCTTTCTTTCTGGCAAACAAAAGGGTTCTAAACCAGATTTCCTTTTGGTGAATTTGGTGGATTTCTCAGTGTTCTTCCATTGTAAAATGTATAGAAATAGATGCAGTGAAATTCAGGTTCAGAAAATTTAACAATACTATAGATAGAATATACTGCAATGGAATTTGTAAATAATAATCATGATTGCTCTGTTGCCCCTGTTTCATTCATTTACTTATCCTTTTCGAGTGCACAAAGATTTTTAAATTCCTTAATAACTTAGTGGTGCTAACTCCCAAGAACTGCATACGGGATTGCAGTCCTGATAAAATAGCCAGACATTAATGCTAAATGTACTATTAATGAAAAACTCCAAATAAAGAAATACTTGCTGTTGCTAAATATTTATTGTATTTATGCATTTCTTGTGTTAAATGCAACACAAGTGGTATGTATAAGATTCTTTCAGAAAATCTCCTATCCAGGCATTACAAATGAATGGATCTCAGTTTCTGAAATGTTTTAAATATGTTTTAAATTCCTTTATATAAGTATGGTAGTTTTTTTAAAAAACATGAAAATTCTCAGTGTATTTGTACTAATTTTTCTCTAGTTTTACGATCACTTTTTTCATTGCAATGCATTTTTAAAGTACTTTTCCTAACTGATTAATTTTTTCACTACTTCAACTAAAACATACATATTTACTACAGTTTTGAATTGAAAACTACTTAGCAAAACTCAGGAAAATGTAGATTTTAGCTTTTAATTTTGTTTCAGGTGTATTTAGGAATGAGAAACACAAATTAGATAAGTTCTTCCCCAAATGGGAAGGACCTATGGTCTTGGAGGATTTCAGCCTGCTTTCCTTTGGGAGCAATGTCTGACATAGTGTAGGAGTTAGAATAGAATAGAACAACAGAGTTGGAAGGGACCTTGGAGGTCTTCTAGTCCAACCCTCTGCTTAGGCAATTCATCACCTGCATGACAGCCATGTTCCAGGTCATCCAGAACCCAACACGGGACAGTGGTCACATATCTGATCTGGTTTTCCTATCGGAATAGTAAAAAAGTGATCTGAAATTTAGCTCTAGCCATGTGCTTGCCTCATGTGATCTTAACTTCAAAAGCCATTTCTAATAACTAAACACAATCTAAATTTTGTTTACAGATGGACAGATGGATCACCGTTATTGTATCAGAACTGGGCAGGAGATAAAGACAGACCAAAGCGAACTCAAGGACAAAAATGTGCTTTTATTTCTTCTCAGACAGGTACATGTTGTATGTGGTTCTTATTAGTTCAAATTATTATATGAAACATTTGGTGAGGTTCCATAATTATGTTATTTTATTCCGAATCATCTTTGCCTATTGCCATAGATAAGAATTTTGCTAACTACTGCAATGTTTGAAAGACACTGAAAACCTCGTTTGTACTAGAAATTGTTGGGTAAGCCCTGTTGGTTGAGCAGTGGCCTAGAGATGGAGCTCTTGCCTCACAATCAGGAGGCTGTGAGTTCGATCCTAGTTAGAGGCAGATATTTCTCTCTCTGAGCACACTGAGAATATATCTGCTGAACAAAACACCGCATTGGCGACAGGAAGGGCATCCGGCCATTAAACCCTCTGCTAACTCCATTCAGTTGCCCAGACTCCACCCAACAAGGGATTATGGGGTCGTTAAAAGATGATGATGATGATGATTGTTGAGTGAGCCCATCATGGAGTTATATTGTCACTCCAAATTTGGTACACCATTTTTAGATTATGCTTATTTTTAATTCATAATGGCAGAATTTCATGTTAATATACATTTACATAAATATTTAATTGAAGTTATCATGAAAAGTATTCCCAGATTGTGCAATTTTTTAAATTGAGAATATTGATTTGTAGATTTTTTTTTTCTAATATTCAATACTGAGATAGCTTTATAATGTGTACATTTCAATCCGTGGCCTTTTTTTCTTCAGTGGAGATGTGTCTTCATTCTTTGTTTTTAACACAAGGGTGTCATTTATCATCCTGATCCCTACCCGTTAACAAAAGGTATTGTTTATCGTGTGTTCATGTGTATTTGTACCACAATAAATACTTATATAGTGGCTGCTGGAAGTCTTTGAATACTATGCAGATTTAATGCTCTAAACATGATTTCAACAAGAATATCTTATTGCCTTTTATAGTACTGAGCATGGCATGAGAAATTATTTCCTTGGAATAATATTGCCTACACTCTGAATGATACACATCCCTTTTCTTTCTTGTGTTTTTCTTGGGCATCATCCAAAACTGCCTTGGAGGATCTCTGCAAAGTAAATTTAAGGGCGTTCCAATCGAATTAGCCTGGGGTTAGGGTTGCTCATCATTCATTTCCCACAAATCATATTGGAAATGATTTGATTAAAAAACATTGATTGCTTTTTATTTTGTACAGCAGGAAGAACCCAGGAAGTAATGCAAGTAGTATTCTCTATATGAAATGGTTTTTGCTGGAAGCATATTTGAACTTTTAAGGAAATATTGTGGGAATATCATCCAATGCCGGTCAAAGCCAATTAGTTCTTCTGATCTGCTCTCTCTCTCTCTCTCTCTCTCTCTCTCCCCCCCCTCCCTCTCCCCTCCCTCCCTCCCTGTCTCTGTCTCTGTCTCTCTCTCTCTCTCTCTCTCTCTCTCACACACACACACACACACACACCTTCGTGGAAGCCTTGGATGGCCCAAAAATGTTCCTTAAAATAGATGTGATGCTGAGGATCTCTGCTTTGATTTGCAGTGTGCTTGCTTCCTATTCAGTTCTTTTTGTTCCGTATAATCTTTTTGTAAAAGTTAGGACTTCTTATATTGCTGTTTCCCAGCCTTCCTTGAACTCATACTGGTCCTCCTTTTCCTGGCCTGCCTGCGCTCACACTGCCACTGTAGCACCATCTCCTCTCCCATGGTCATGTGATGTCCGGCTTTTCCAGTTGCATTGCTTAGCGACAACCATCTCGGTCGCAATTGCCCTCATTACCCAAGGACGACCTGTATATTAATATAAATAAATATTGAAAAAGTTCTCTTACATTTCCACTGCTATGGGAGTATGGATAATTACACTTGAGGCAGTCCTGATAGGAATATACTTCTCATATAGCTTATAAGATATTTAACTATATTGGAAATATACTTAACTTTAATTTTACAATGTTATTGCATTCTTTTAGGACAATGGGGCTTTGCAAATTGTACCACTTCTCTACCTTGTGTCTGCAAGCGTAAAAATGTACAAATTACTGAGAGAGAAATTTTGAAAGAAGAATATCAAGGAACATGTCCTAAAGGATGGCTGTACTTTGGATTCAAGGTATTTGCTGGTTTAAAAAAAAACCTTCTAGAGTTTTTAACCTTAACCTTAAACCTAAGTGTGGTATGTTGGCCAAAAATGGATTGCTAATTTTAAAAAAAACAAACCCACCTAAAAGCACATGTCTTTACTTTTATGTATGTATTTAAATTATTAAATATATGTAATAATTTAATAAATTATTTACTTCATTCTAAAGTGATAATTCAAGATTACAGGTAGTCCTTGACCTACGAGCACAATTGAACCGAAAAATTTTGTTGCTAAGTGAGACATTTTATTAAGTGAGTTTTGCTCCATTTTGCAATGTTTCTTGCCACAGTTGTTAAATGAAACACTGCAGTTGTTAAATTAGTAACCCGTTTGTTAAATGAATCTTGCTTCCCCATTGACCTTGCTTGTCAGAAGGCCACAAAAGGGGATCACATGAGCCAGGACATTGCAACCATCATAAATATGAGTCAGTTGCCAAGCATCTTAATTTCGATCACGTGACCACAGGAATGCTGCAGCAGTCATAAGTGTGTAAAATGGTTATAAGTCACTTTTTTCAGTGCTGTTGTAACTTTGGTCACTAAATGAACTGTTGTAAGTTGAGGACTATCTGTACTACAGTCTCCCAGGAGCCCAATTTGATTCTCTTGTCCCCATCAATCAGTGTCCATCTGATGTTTCACTAGAAAACTGCCTTTAAAAAAAAATCTGATTCTCTTCCTGAGTGTTCTCAATTGCCGTTCTATTTATATATTGTAGTTTATGTTTCCTTTTCTCTTTTCCAATTAATGGGCTAAACAAGAAGCTTGGTCTGTCACTTCTTTTAACTCAGCTTCTTCATTCTTTCCAAACCTACCCCTATCTAGTCTTGCAAATACAATTTTGTTTGAGTGACTCATGGCTATCCTAAATACCCAATTCAATCTTTCTTTCTGTAAACAGTGTTTCCTGGTGCAGATTCCAAAGGATCCAGCTCACTTAAAAAGTTGGTATTCTGCTCAAAAAAACCTGCAGCTACTATGATGCATCACTTGTATCAGTTGAAAATGAAGTTGAACAAGGTACCACACGATGTGTTACACCCAGGGGTGGGATTCCACCAGTTTGCACCTATTTGCTAGAACCAGTTGTTAACATTCTAAGCAGTTCGGAGAACCGGTTGTTAGAAGAAATTACTGGCCTAATCCTGTAAGGAAAGCAGGAAGGAAACATTCTGGTGTTGCTTACAGAAACTGCCTCTCCGTTAACCCTTATTACATTCTTGGCAGGAATAGACTTCCTGTCTCAGGAACTTCTCTGGAGTTTTTTTCCCCTTCTTTGCTGGTACTTTGCTTGTGTGGAGTGACCATTCAAAGTTACAATGGCACTGAAAAAAGTGACTTATGACCATTTTTCACACTTACGACTGTTGCAGCATCCCCACAGTCATGAGAGGCCAGGCGAGGAGATGCGTGCCTCGATGTAAGTGATATTGAGTTGGCCACACCCAGCCAATAATATGACCACCAAGGCATGTCCACACAGTCACATGACCACCAAGCCACGTCTGCCACCTAAGCCACGCCCACAGAACCGGTTGTTAAAAATTTTGAATTCCACCCCTGGTTACACATTTATCAAAATGTTATAACTATACACTTCTTACAGACATATATTGCATATTTTATTAGTAGGACCTCCCCTGTTATCTATGTATATTTAAGGCTCTGGATCGTAAACATAATAAGGTTTTGAATTTATATCTTGCAATTGAATATTTATCATCCTTGATAGAAGACTAGATATAATTTTCGATCAGAAAAAAATAACTTTACTACTTGCAATTGGCTGCAAAATACCACTGTTCAACATTTAGACAAAACCAAAGTATTACATTTCAGCTATAAATTGCTTTTAACTATGGCAGAAGTAAGTAATGCTATAAAACACATGTATATTTGCATTTTATAGGGTTATTTAACTTTGGATAAATTCCTATCTCTTTGTATTTAAACTCACTTCCTCGGATCTCAAGCTTGATACCTATTTTCTTCTCTAATTTGGAAAGCATAGTGGCATTTCAATAGAATTCTTTAAGAACTTTGCAGTCAGTGTCAAAATAAAACACTAAGAGATAAGGAGTATGAAAGTGATATGAAAATAGTACATGAAATAATGTAAAAATCTTCATTTGAGATGGTTTAGTCATGTAAAGAGAATAAATGAGGATCAAATTACATTAGCTATTATATATAGTATATTCTGCTTTGCATAATACTGCTTACCTTCAAAGAGAATATATATATATAGGCATGTTTGTTTAAGGTTCTTTCTTAGCAGTTAGGAATGGCAGTTCTAACTGAAGGAGACTTTAATAACTGACATTTTAGACTGATAAAAAGTCATTATACTTTCGAATTCCCCAAAGGTTGAATCAGCCTGCATTTCTTACATTTCATCTAATTCATTTAATTTCAATCACTATTAATTTGAAAATAATAATTTAGCAGATCTTAAGTTTCTGAATTCTAGGTTTGTTTTTTTCTAGCTTTCATTGCAATGAACCTATTTGGACATAAATCTAATGTCTGGATTGGCCTGCAGAACCATAATTATGAAAAATGGCTCAATGGACAAGAAGCGGAATTTGCCAACTGGTCTCCAGCACAAGTAAGGCAATGCAGTCTTATTTTTTTGTACCTTTTTTGTATTCTATATTGTGTTTATAATGAACGTATTTCCTAGTTAGATAGAAGGAGGAAGGGGAAGGCTAGAGAAAACATGAAAACAGAAAGCTCTTTCTTGAAGAAGATATTAATCAGGAATAACCAAGAGTCCATTAAAATAGTAAAGATAAAAATGCTCTTGAATCAAGGTCATTTGCTGTAAGTGTTGTGGAAATAGTCTGCCCCCTTCTGGGATTTGTTTACTAATTCCCAGTCTAACCAATATTCTAAAGGTGTTTGATTTATCCAGTATGTATCATATCCAATAGCTACCTCTTGTGCTTTGCATATTAGTGTAAATAAAGCATCTCCAAAGTATTAAAGCAATTACGTCATTTGCAAAATTCACAGGGCTACTTCAAAAGATGCCCCGTCTGTGCATGCACAGCACATCAATCAGATGAAATTACTGGGCTTGCAGAGAAAGATGGGAGCACCTTTCAAAGCAGCTGTATGAGTCTCAGAGATGATGTAGCTCCTTGAAAGCTTCTATGAGACATACTTTATCCAGTGTAAAGAGTTTTATGAAGTACATATTTGAAATGCTTTGCACAGCCATAGAATGCTGAACTATCAATAAGATAGGAAAATAAGCCTCCTCCATTTGAATTGGGATAGCACTATGAAAAGGACAAAAATCTTCATAATATCAGTGAATCTGGTAACCCTGTTGTAATATAAGCAAATGTTGAAGAAAGAAGAAAATCGAAGCGAGAATTATGGAATCTTGTTGATGGATTTTGCTTTCTAAAGATTATTTAATGAATTCAGTAATAAAGTGATGTTCTTTGATAGCTCTCCTATTCAATGTTCAAACATAAATTGTTTCAGTGAAAGGAAATTACATGTAATGTATAGTCTTGGTTCAACTAAGATCATCTTGAGAAGAGCTTGAAAACCTCAAGAAAAATATTGTTGCAAATTGTATCTTTCTCTCTCAAAAAAACCACATTTGATTGGAAATTTTTATAGGTGAACCTCTGGTGGTCACGTAATTAAATATTTCCTATCTTTTAACATATCTATCAAGTGCTTCTAATAACAAAGAAAATACATTAATCATTTGCATAAAGTCAACAATAAGAATATTTATCTGTGTTATTTACTCTTTATCACTTTCCTATGCTAAAATATTGCAATGTGTTTTACTGAGATTTTTAAAAAAATCCTAAATCTACTGCAGAACACAGAAAATTCTAATGAGAAAGGGCAGTGCAGCTAATAACACTGCGTGTTGATTGTTTTAAAGGCAGTGAACTGTGGGACCAAAAAGCTTAAGAGGAGAGGAAATGAAAAAAGCTGTAGTTCAGTGTTTTGTGGCATTTCCCATTTTTCTTTTATGTATACTCTGATTATCGGTTCTGTTTTTTTTTTAAAAAAAAAAAGTCTGTCTGTGGCTTTTCCCACTGATTTCTATCACAATATATTAATTTCAGAATCATTACATTGCTGGTACTGAAAAAAAAGTTGTCCTATGTACTTCAATACTAAATAATCCAAGTTTCAGTTTAATGGGAAAGTGGTATCTTGAAAACTGTGAGAACAAAAATGGGTTTGTCTGCCAGAAAGCTCAAGGTAAATTGTTATAACCTTATTTATATAAGAATGTGCTAAGCTTTATAATCTAATTCACTAATATCTTTCATACATTGTATGAAGTCTACTACCTAAATCAGGGGTGTCAAACTCGATTTCATTGAGGGCCACATCAGGGTTGTGTTTGACCTCAGGGGGCCAGGGTAGGCGTGGCCAGTTCGACATCACTCATGTCGGGGGCATGTGTGGTGGCCCAAGTGCTTTGCCAATAGAAACGGGCTCTTGAACTCCATTTTCGGCTGCAATGACCTCCTGCAACAGCTCTGTTTTTGCTGGCAGAGGCACCATAGGCCTGTCTTTCGCTGTTTCCAGGGTGGTTCCATGGGCCAGATCTAAGCACCCCATTGGCCGGATCTGGCCCCTGGGCCTTGAATTTGACACCCCTGACCTAAATGATCCATCCAGCAATTATCCATGAGTTAAAATAGTGTTTCTCAGCCTTGACAACTTTATGATGGGTAGACCTCAACTCTCAGAATACCCCAACCATCCAGGATGGGTAGACCTCAACTCTCAGAATACCCCAACCATCCAGGCTGGCTGAGGAATTCTGGGAATTGAAGTTCCCAGTGAGAGACACTGATCTAAAGCTGCACAGAGTTCCAATTCACAAAAGATCTACTTTAAGAAAGTGAATGCTTCTATTTCAATGTCGGATGCTTTGTATAGGTGTATGTGCAGAGGGATTCCCCTTATAGATAGGATGGAAGATATCTACTTCAGGGATAGGGCTTTTATTTATGATTGTAGCTGCTAGTTCAACATATACTCTTACACCATGATTGGCAACTGTTCAGTGTTAGACTTTGGCAAATGGTGATAATCGATGAAGCAATTTTGGGAAAAATTATACTATACAAAATTCTGAATGACTGTGGTGTTGGGGAAGAAATTATTCTACCCGATGACAAGAATGAAAATGGGACAAAAGGGTACAGAAAAACTAAAAGAATTATGACATCTTTCTGCAAATAAGAATGCTTACCAAAACTGTTTATAGGAATTTTTTTTACAGATTAAAGATAAGGGAACAGTGAATATAGCAGGTACTTAAATTTGAGTACCCTTCTAGGTGATTTGGTGGTATTCCTGCTTTATAGGTAGGGTAATTTTCAAAGTTCAGATTGTCATCAGGTTATAATAGCAATTAAAACTAGAATTTCCATTGCTAAGTGATGTGGTCATATAGCATGGTGCCACATTGCATCACACAGCGCTAGCAAACTCAGCTGTCTCAATTGGCATTGTAACCCAGACACTTCACAGGTCATTAAGAGAGGATCTCATGTGACTAGACTCCTAGGCAAGCAGGCCAACAGGTGAGAACTGCAGGTGGGTGGGTGATTGCCTCATACAGGCACTACTGAGCCAGGCCGGCTGACAGGAGTCACAACCAGGTGCAATTGAGCATGGGCAGGCTTACAGGGGGGGCAGGCAGTACAGAGCACAGGTAAGCAAGGGCACTCTTCCACAAGCTTCTTTTGTTGCAAGGATTATTCAGCACATGTGGAAAATACTGGTTTGGGGGAGGTTGACAAGGAATAGTATTAATCTACCACTTGGCTTATTTTTTATCTACACTCTTGTCACAGAGTTCTTTTTTCAATAGCAGTTCAGTGGGCTCCACAAACTCTAAATGTCCCACTCCTTGGCCTTGTTTTAGCAATAATAATAACACTTCAACTTATATACCACTTCACAGTCCTTTGCAGTCCTCTCTAAGCAGTTTACAGAGCATATTTCCCCGAACCATCTGTGTCTTCATTTTACCGACCTTGGAAAGGATGGAAGGCTGTCAATTTGGAGCTGATGAAACTCGAACTGCCAAACTGCTGGCAGTCAGCAGAATTAGCCTGCAATACTGCATTCTAACCACTGCGCCAACACTGCTCTTAGCCACCCAGGTATCAGACACCGGCAAATCCTTGGGTGGTAATCCCAGTTTGATTCCATCCCCTTCCTAGGTCTCCTGGGAATATCCATTTCTCATCCAAGAAGCTGTTTTATTATTAGGAGTGAGCTTCTCCAATTCTCCTTTTCCCTTAGGTTGCTTCCAGTTTCCTATTTGGATTAAAAATCCACAACCCTCCTCATTCCCGGAGCCCTTCTGCACCCTCCAAAACTAGCACATCAGTGACCACAACCAACACAACACACCCAGCTGCTTTGCTGCAGGGGTTTTATAGCAGCTCTTTGCTAAGCAGCTTGTCTGGCCTGGGGGAGGTCTTAAAGGGGCAGGTACCATCAACCCAGGTGCTAGGTAATCTCAGGCCGCCTTCCCTCTCACAACTCTAATAGCTTGCAATATTTGTCACTTATATATTTCTTTCAGAGATGGCTATAGCAATAGTAATAGCACTTAAACTTACATACCGCTTTACAATGCTTTACAGCCCTCTCTAAGCTGTTTACAGAGTCAGCATATTGCCCCCAACAATTTGGGTCCTCATTTTACCCACTATAGCTTGTTTGAAAACGTTCAGTGTCTTAATGTTGAGCTTTTTTAAAAAAAAATTCAAATGACTCTTGATCTTCTCTATCACAGATACTTCTAGACATATCATTGCTCCTTCGGTGATGTACCCAATCCCGGATACTTTAGAATATGCAAATAGGACATATACATTGATCAATGGCAGTATGACTTGGTACATGGCTTCACAAATGTGCAAAAAAATTGGGGCTGAATTGGTCAGCATTGCAGACTACTACCACCAAGCTTTCCTTACCGTAATGATAAATCGAGTGGGTTACGCTCACTGGATTGGATTGTTCACTTCAGATGTAGGTATTTCAAATTTTTGTCAAATTGATGTCGTTTATTAAGTGCATTCAAATTTTCAGGAGAGTAACTAAAGATGTCCAGCAACTGCATGCAAAAATACTTTGAAGTTAATTTAACTCTTTGTGAATTTAACTCAGTGAAGATATTTAAGGCAAAAGTTAGGGTAAGTAAATGTGCTTCCTAACAGTGTCCCTAACAACAACAGTGATACAGTTAAAAGGGATATAAAATTGTAGACCTGGAGTTTTCATATTTTATTCCAGGGTGGAATTCTGTTATAAAAACAGTAATGATGAAGTCATGTTTTATCTCCCTTCCCTTGTGGAGGACAAGGGTGGGTTAAGGTTAGAGGTTCTTTTCTCCTGTCCAATTACGTTGATTGCCAGGAGGTATCACTTGACTGGTTTCACCTTCTTTGGAATTTCATCAGACATGGATAGTGGTGTACATCATGAGTCCACAACCCCTGGTCCATGGATCAGGATGTGGCATGCCAGAAACTGGGACGCACAAGCAAACTAAGCTCCATCCACGGGATACAGGTAGCACATGAAATTACACCCCCTATAGTCCATGGAAAAATTTTGTATGGGGTTCAAAAGGTTGGGGGCTACAGGTGTACTATATGACACACCATGCTTCTATATATCCTTCCCTTTAACCCCATACAATTAACAGCTGACTATCCACATTGGGTGCATCCTAAATAGCAATAGCATTTAGACTTATATGCCACTTTACAATGCTTTAAAGCCCTTTCTAAATGGTTTACAGAGTCAGCCTATTGCCCCCAACAATTTGAGTCTTCATTTTACCCACCTCGGAAGGATGGGAGGCTGAGTCAACTTTGAGCCTGGTGGAATTTGAACTACCAAATTGCAGTCAGCAGAAGTACCCTGCAGTACTTCACTCTAACCACTGCACCACTGTTGCTAAAGGGGATGAAATTGATCGTATGTTGCTTCTAAGTGGTCAATAAAAATGAAAACCGCACGTGGCTATGTAAAACAGAGAAATTTCAGTTCCACACCAGGGAGGATGTGAGACATAAAACTCCCTACAATGGGACATGGCATAGGTACAGTAACATCTCTGCCGGTAGACTGTATACACCATTTTGAGAACTCTTCCATTGAGGATGACTCCAACACTCAGGATGTCATCATTTTAGGATGACAAAAGGGTCTGCATGCAGAAGAGAGAATTTCCTTTCCATTCAGCAGGGGGAAATATTGTACTGTATTAAAAGTGTTGTAGAGATGACTTTTGTCCTGCAGGGAGCTGATTTCTCGATTCCTTGATATGCTTTAACATCCATGAAAACCGAACCTTAAAAATAACTTGATCACACTTCATGTTTGTCAATGTCTTTGTTTCTCATTATATATTGAAAAACATTTCAATTTTAAAATGGGAAAGGCCTCACTTCATCAATAACACTGTCTTTTGTAGGCAAGAAATGGAACATTCCTGTTTGGAACCTCAGTATTGGCAAGAGAAAGAAGGTTCAATGATAGGATAAAGCAGCTTCCTTTTTAAAAAAAAACGAATGATCAGTAGTTTTCTGTGAATATTAAACAGGGAAAATAACTTTTCTAAACATTTACATCCCTTTCTTGGAAAGGAGAGTGAATAAAGTATATTAATTCCAAGTAAGTAGTAAAAAGACAAGCTTGGTAGAGATGCTTGGCTTAAAAAAAAAAGGTTCATGTCAAATCTCCCTTAGAAGCTGCTTTATGGAGTAATAGACCCTTGGCTCCTGCTTCAAAAAAAGCAAAGCAGGCACAGTGCTTCATCTCATGTTGCTCTTAAGCTTCTTATCTGGCAGCTCTATTAACTGGAAGAGGCTTTAGAAAATGCTCTGAAGTCTCTTCCAGATAACTGGAACTACTGGACAAGCAAGACCAGATTGGTTTACTCAAGACTTTTAAATTGCTCCTCTCTTTAAGCAGAATTGTTTCATTTCTGTAGCATGAAGTACCTCATCAAACTGTAGTTGCTGCATAAAAGCCTCTTGAGTTAATAACCCACAGAGACCAATCAGATGTTTCTTTTGGCAGAATGGCCTTCACTTTGAGTGGTCAGATGGCACCAGGCCTTTTTTTACATTTTGGAGAGAAGAGGAAAGACGAAGTTTGGGACACTGTGTTTACATTGATATTAATGGACATTGGAAAAATACTGACTGTGAAAAGCTTTTGAATGGTGCAGTTTGCCATATTTCACCAAGTAAGTTGGCTCTTATGTTAAACATTGAAACGCTTTTGGTAAAGATAACCCACTTTGGCTTATTTGAAAGTCGCAATTGAATCAGGGATATTAAAAATTAGGTAATGCTTGAAGATTTGGAGGGAGTGGGATTCATTAGAACACAAGATAATAGCAGAGTTGCCCAATTTTCTGCCAATACCAAGGCGCAGGTTATACAAAATCGCAGTTGACATTAAAATCATGTGCTTCAACAAATTAAGTTTTAAAAACGCAAACTTTATGAACAAAGGCGATGTTTGTGATAATGCTGAAAAAAAAATGCTTCCACTTGTTCCTCTTGTCAGAGAAGAAATCAATGGAAAATAAGGAACTGTGTGATGAAAAGACCATACCTTGGATAAGGTTTAACAGTAATTGCTACAGCTTCTCCACTGTTTTTGAGAATCTGAACTTTTATGAAGCATTGGAGTTTTGCAAAAGACAAGGTAAGAAGCTTTTAAATTTGGGGCCAAGCTCTGTCGGATTGCCTATCCAGCACCCTTGGTTTGTTTCTTCTGTTATTTTTCATCTACTACTTTTGTATGTCATTAAGCCATTTAGAATGGAGTAACATAGAAATATCCGTAAGAAATAAATATATACTGATAATTATATTCCTCAAAGCTACTAAGTTATAGCATAAGAAAGTCAGCTTGAATAAAGTGCCTTTAAAAGGCTCAAGAAAATGATGGCTAGATTGTCCAAAGGGCAGTAAGAGATAAAAGCACATCTATCTGGTTACAGCACTCCATCTGTGTGTACAGCATATAGGATGGTGTATCTACAGAATGTTATTTGTAGAGCTCCATACCAGTGGTGCAACTAATGAGAAGACCATTTTCCTTTTGGAAGTTCCCCATTGAAAATCTTAATATACAGGCAGAGGTAATTGGTTTTTCATACAAAATGTGCTCCTAAACCATGAGCAAATCTAATGTGTTAAATAAATTGCCCCTGGAAAAACTTGGGAGCCATTGAATTTGGAGTGACAATAGTTATGATTATAATTTCCCTATCTAATAACAGGTTATTAACAATCTGTTAATAACAAACTACTTTAAAAACAGCATTAAATAATGCAACGGAAATTTCAATCTGATACTAAAGCTAACATTTTAAATCCTTCTCTGGGCTGGAATTCTTGCTTTCAGCTGTGCTGGATGGTGAAGTCTGGAAAATCCCCTAAGATAAAAAGGCTTTCTTAGAAAAGGGAAGTGTTGAATCATGAGCTCATCTTTTATTTTTATTTAGCTTTTACTGAGCAATTGCAATAAACTCTTTTTAGTCCATTTTAATCCAGACAGAGGAATTTTATGTAGTTTCTTTTGACATATCAAGATCCTAAAATAACTCTTACCATTGTGAAGTTTGTAATGGAAGCCAGTCGAATTCTTGCATTACTAATAGCCAAGTTGACTAAGCATAATCACAGAGCCTTTTTGTTACATTTGTAACATGTTTCCTTTTTATTTTTGGTTGTTGTTATTTTTGTCTCTGACGCATAATAAAGATACATGACTTGGGCTATAAGATATCAAGGTAGGCCCCGGGCATTTCTCTCCAATGAGATATTTTTTCCCCATGACTCTCCATTGCAGTTGAGGAACGTGTAGGAAGGCCTTGGTGAAAAGCTTGTGAAAGCAAGTACTTATTAGATCCTGTCTGGGAAGATAGTTTAAAATCAATGTTAGGTATAACATTGATACCAAATATGGTTTGGGTGAATAAATATATAAAACTTAGATATCATGGTTTAAGTGCTTATCACTTTAAGCACAATGCAGCAGGCAATTAGCCGATTAAGGTGCGGCTAGAAGTTACAATATAAGGAAGCATTAGAAGCTGGAAAGCTTGCTGCCTGTTACTGACTGTTACTGTGTGCTGCTGCGACTAACTGTGATTACTGACTGTTAGTGCTGTGACTGAACTGTTATTGTTTGCTACTGTTTGCTGATTACTGCGTAATTCTACTGAATATCCAGCGTTTGTTTCTCTGGAGAGTGAAACCGGAGGAGGAGAAGATATCTTTATCGGCTGATAAAGATATTGCAAGGACTCTTAACTTGGACTATACTAGTGAGTCTTACTGGATGGAAATACTGTGAATGACTTAATGGACTGAATGACAATGCTTAAACTCTAACTGGATTAAAAACTATTTAAACTACAAACAGTGTTTGTGTTCAGTGTGTGTATACTCTGGGGCCCTTCCGCTCTCGTTTGGTTGCCTGGCTTGACTACTGCTGCAATACTCTTCTAGGGGTTAATTCTCAAAACCATAACACTGGTTATGGGCCCAGCAGCATAGTCTAACTAACCAGGATATAGCAGAGAGAGTTGGTGTGAGTTGCACATTACTGTAAAATACAAACTGTTTTAATTAGTTTAAAATAGTCAAAATATCTGAAGAGTAATGGCACAAGTAAATTTGTCACAATTGTCCATGATATCCAGGCTGGATGGAACAAACTATGTTTCATGGTCAATGAAATGTAGTTTACTTCTACGCAGAGAAGGTTTGTGGGACATTATAGCAAACCCACCAGATGTGAGTAGCTGGGATCCTGCTAATGATGATGATAAAGAAAAGTTACAAGACTTTAAACTGAAGAATGAGCAGGCTTTATGCATCATAGGACTGACTCTCTGTGATCAGCAGCTTGTCCATATTCGTGGAGAAGAAAATGCTGCAAACTGCTGGGAGAACCTCAGGAAGATTTATGTTCGGGACAGTGTAGGAGCACATATAAATCTTACACGGAAGCTTTTTCAACGCATCTTCAGAGGAATGGAGATATGTTAGTTCATTTAAACTGTATGAAGAGCATTTTTCAAGATTTGCAAGAAAAAGAGCTTATATTTAATGAACTGCAACAAGTCTACATAATATTATCTTCATTAGATCAAAGCTATGATGACTATGTGACTTCGTTGGAAGTATTGCCAAAAGAAAGCCTCTCATTAACCGAGATTACAGGCAGGCTACTAGAAGAAGCCAGAAGAAGGCGTGAGCGTGACGAGCTGAGAGAAGATAAGAAAGAAGAGAAATTATCTTCAAAGCTTGTAAGAAACCAGCAAAGCAAAGTAAAGCACCGGAAGAAGAGAATTTATCTTCGACAGCATACACAATTAAAAAGTGTTTTAATTGTGGAGGCAGAGGACATTTGGCAAGATTCTGCAAAAAGAGAAAAAGCCAGAATGTAAAAAAAGCCAAAGAAAGCATTTGAACTAGCCACGTTTAGCAACTCTGATGTGAAGAATAATTTATGGGTGGTTGACAGTGGCGCATCCCACTGCATCACAAGAGATAAGACAAAATTTATAAAAATGTCTACAAGTTCTCAACATATATCTCTTGCTAACGGCTGGAACCTGAAAGCGAAAGGTCAAGGTTTTGCACGTTGTCCGTACATAAACCAGGATATAAAAATGTTGTATGTACCGCAACTAAAGTTTAATTTGCTTTCAGTAAGGGTATTAGATAAATTAGGTTATGTAATTACTTTTAAAGATAATAATTGCATAATTGAAAAAGATAACAAAAGGGTAACTGCAGCTTTAAATGGAACATTATATGTCTTAGATAATAGTAAGAAAGGGAGGCTCAAACTGTATTTAATAATATAAAGCCTCATGATGAATGTATCCATTTATTGCATAGGCGTTTGGGGCATGTAAATTTTAAAATGCTAAAACGTACAGTTGAGTTATCTGAAGGAATAAGGTTAAAACCTTGTGATAAATATTTGCGTTGTAATGTTTGCTGTGAAGATAAGAGCAAGGTATTGCCTGCAAATAGGCTAAATGGTTTCAAAACAAAAGAACCTTTAGAAGTAGTATTTGCAGACATAATAGGTCCAAAGAAACCCAGTATGGGGGTGCTAGATATATACTGAGCATTATGGACCATTATTCTAGATATGGGTTTTGCTATTTAATGAAAAGCAAAACTGAAACATATCAACATTTTTCAATTGGCTTAGGTTTGCTGAAAGAAAGTCTAAACGGCAACTGATAACCCTGGTGACAGATAATGGCACGAATTTGTTAATAACAAATTCCAGAACAGACTTAAGATAGCAGGAATAGAGCATAAGAAGTCTGCTCCATACAGGCCAGAACATAACGCTTTTATTGAAAGAAGAGGCCAAACACTACAGGCAATGGTTAGAACAATGTTAAATGATTCTGGGTTACCTGATTCTTTGTGGGGGAGGCTACAATGTGTGCTAATAACATATTGAACAACGTTGTTAATACAACAACAGGTGAAATACCATTCACCAGATGGCATGGCAGGAAACCTGACCTAAGTTACCTGCACACATTTGGTGCACCAGCATGGGTGCATATTCCTGCACAAATCAGAAAAAAAGGGCAACATAGAGCTAAAAGATATTTCTTCATTGGTTATCAGGCAAACCATAGGGCATATAGATTTTGGGAGAAAGGCACATCTAAAGTGTTATGTAGTGCTAGTGCCCAATTTCTAGAACATGAAGGATGGGAGAAATTAGAACAGGATGCCAATAAAGATGTAATTATTGAATCCTATAGAAATCCCATTAGTTATCCCTGTAACTTTAAAAATAAAGTAAAGAGACAAATACAGGATGAAATAGTGCCCATAAAGGAAGAAACAGATTCAATAGCTGAACAGGATGAGGAAGATGAACAGGTAGTAGTTCAACAAAGTCCTCCTGTAAGCCCTGTAATTCCCAGAAGAACTACACGTATATCTAGACCGCCTGATAGGTACCAGGCTAACACAGTGTGCCAGATTAATCAAGTTCCTAATTATGTTGAAGAAATTAAAAGTATCCTAATAAGGAAAAAGAAAAATGGTATGCAGCAATGAATAAGGAACTGAATTCATTAAGAGATATGAAGGTGTATGAAAATGCCAAATTACCTGTAGGAAAGAAATCCATTGGCTGCAAATGGATATTTAAGGTAAAAATAGATAAAGATGGTAATTTAATCCATAAGGCAAGGTTAGTAGCCCAAGGTTTTAGGCAGAATGCCAATGACTATGATGAGGTGTTTGCACCTAGTCTTAAGGCAGCAACCTTGAGGGCAGCTTTAGTGTGGGCAGCTAGTAAAAACTATATAGTTAACCATCTAGATGTGGAAACTGCTTACTTGCACGCCCCATTAAAACATATTATTTATATGAAAAAACCTGTTGGTATTAAAAGTGAAAATAAGGATAATAATGATTGTTGGTTGTTAAAGAAAAGTCTCTATGGTCTAAAACAATCAGGCTATGAATGGAATCAGTATATTGTAAAGGAACTAGACAATATAGGATTTAAAGCTGGTTTAGCCGATCCATGTTTGTTTAAGAGGGAGACAAATGGGAAAGTATCATTATTATTACTATTCACAGATGATATTGCATTGATAACTGAAACTAATGATGAAGCAAATAAAATAATAGCATCATTAGGAAAGAGAATAAAGATCAAGCAATTAGGGGAGATAAAGAAGTATCTCGGTTTGAATATAAAGAAAACACGGAAAGGTTTTAAGATATCTCAGGAAGATAAGATAAGCAAATTACTAAAAGATTACAAGATGGAGCTTTGTAAGCCAGCTAAGACTCCAATGAGTCAGGAGTTTAGCAACACTGATGAACAAAGTCCTGAGTTTGATAAGGTGATTTATCAATCTTTAATTGGTAGTTTGAGTTATATTAGTAATTGGTCTAGACCAGATATATCGTACTGCGTGAATCAGTTGGCTAGATTAAATTCTGCACCATGTGAAAGACACTGGATTGCAGCTAAGAGGATATTAAGATATCTTAAAAAGACAATGAATTATTCATTGTATTTAGAACCAAAGGGTGATTTAATTTTGAGTGCTTATGCAGATGCTAGCTTTGCATCAGAAAGAGACACTAGAAAGTCGACTTCAGGAACAGCCATAATGCTGGGTAAGACATTAATAGGCTGGAAGTCAATAAGACAACAGTATATAAGTTTGTCTACTATGGAGGCAGAATTCTCCTGTTTATCATTGTTATGTACAGAATTAATAATGTATAAAAAAATGTTAATTGATATAGGTATAACTGTAGATTATCCTATAATTATACATGAAGATAATCAGGCAGCAATTCAAATGGCCACAAATATTGGAGTAAAAACAAGGAGCAAGCATACAGATCTAAGATACCTAAACGTGAGACAATCTGTAAGAAGTAAGATGATTCAGCTAGAGTACTGTATGTCGGAGGACAATTTAGCTGATAATTTTACTAAAGCCCAAGGTGCCAGTAAGCACCAGGAGAGTTGTGAAAAATATGGGATAAGATTGTAAAGGTATTATATATTTATTTCACCCAAAGGGGAGTATGTTAGGTATAACATTGATACCAAATATGGTTTGGGTGAATAAATATATAAAACTTAGATATCATGGTTTAAGTGCTTATCACTTTAAGCACAATGCAGCAGGCAATTAGCCGATTAAGGGTGCGGCTAGAAGTTACAATATAAGGAAGCATTAGAAGCTGGAAAGCTTGCTGCCTGTTACTGACTGTTACTGTGTGCTGCTGCGACTAACTGTGATTACTGACTGTTAGTGCTGTGACTGAACTGTTATTGTTTGCTACTGTTTGCTGATTACTGCGTAATTCTACTGAATATCCAGCGTTTGTTTCTCTGGAGAGTGAAACCGGAGGAGGAGAAGATATCTTTATCGGCTGATAAAGATATTGCAAGGACTCTTAACTTGGACTATACTAGTGAGTCTTACTGGATGGAAATACTGTGAATGACTTAATGGACTGAATGACAATGCTTAAACTCTAACTGGATTAAAAACTATTTAAACTACAAACAGTGTTTGTGTTCAGTGTGTGTATACTCTGGGGCCCTTCCGCTCTCGTTTGGTTGCCTGGCTTGACTACTGCTGCAATACTCTTCTAGGGGTTAATTCTCAAACCCTAACAATCAGTAAGGGTTTTCAATGCAGGCCTGAATTTGGAGGATAGCTACAATCATTGAGGGAGAAAAAAGGCAGGGCATCTGTGCATTCGAGTTCCCACTCCTGGAAATGCTTGGCAGAGAAAGCATGGTAGGGATACCAGCTAATAGGGATTTACAATTAATGGCTCCCAGGAGGCGGGCCTCTTCTGTTGTGGTGTCTTCCTTATGGAATATCACACACACACACACACACACACACACACACACACACACACAAAGTCAGGTTAGTTCCATCCCGGCTATCATTTCAGAAGTTCCTTAAAATCGGATTATGACACCAGGCCTGGTGGAATCCCAGGGAATCCGGATTCATTCTTAGATGGCTCCACTATGGTTGATTTTTTTGTTCTCTCTGCATGGTTTGTATATTTTGAATGTTTTATAGTATCTTCTTTTTAATTTTTGTTGATTAGAGTTTATTTTATACCACCTTTATTACATTATAAGAAACTAAAAGCAGCAAACATACTTAACATTCCTTCTTCCTCCTCGTTTCCCCACAACCGCCACCTTGTGAGGTCGGTTGGGCTGAAAAAGAGAAAGACTGGCCCAAAGTCACCCAAATAGCTTTCGTGCCTAAGGCAAGGGTAAAACAGACAGCCTTCTGATTTGTAGGCCTTAGGCATAAACTACTACACCAAACTGTGTTTCAATAATCTTAATAAGGATTTTTATATTTTTATGAGTGTTTTTATGTATCTGGCTTTATTAATTCTTATACACCACCCAGACTCGCTTTTAATGAGATGGCGGCTATATAAATCTGATAAAGACAGAAATAACTAAAAATAAAAGGTCTTCTTAGTAGTTGTGCCCTGGTTATGGACCAACCTTTTTAGGCACAATTGCCTATCCATAGCATTTTTGCATTCAATGCTGGGAGGAAAAAGTGATTTCCCTCAGATTTTTTAGTTTTGGGTTGTTGTTTTTTTTAAAAAATGGTTCTTGTACTGCTGTTCTTCTGTGCCTCTGGATTTGCTTTTGTGACTATTTTAAATTGTTGTAGATTTTACATTGTGTTTGTTTAATTTGGCTGTTTTATAATCTTAATCCAGAAATCTTGCAGCAAATTGATTAAATACATAATGTGGGAATTCTGCTCTTTAAAGCAAATTCTAAATAAACCTAAAATCTTACATGAGCATACTTTAATATTCTAAGTATATTTACTTAATGATACATCTGTTCATTTTCAGGTTCTAATCTTCTAACAATCAAAGGCAGAGATGAAAATATTTTTCTTTTAGAAGAACTACATTCTTTTGGCTCTTTGGTTGAAATGATTTGGTTGAATACTCACTTCCTTATGGATAGTAAGTGAACAGAAGTCAGGGAAGAAGTCACATCCAACTATTTGAAATTTTGGCACAGAGCATATATATGTAATTTCTTTGGTAGTTAAAATTAGCTGGGCCACCAATTAAACAACATGCAAATGATATGTGTTTTACTTTATATTCTGATTGTAGGTCCCCTTAGTTCCTACTGCATTTTCAGTTTTGTAATGAGCTAAGCATTTTGTTTGCTCATCAGCCTTCCATCCTTCCAAGATCGGTAAAATGAGGACCCAGATTGTTGGGGGCAATATGCTGACTTTGTAAACCACTTAGAGAGGGATGTAAAGCACTGTGAAGCAGTACAAAAGTCAAAGTGCTGTTGCTATAGCTATTACCACTTTCTTATTATTCTGTGGAAAGGATGCCAGTTTTATTTAGCCGTCTCTACTCTTTTTTTTCTCTCCTCATTAACCTTTGACATGCTTTCAATTCTAACGAAGTTTGGAAGCATGTGTGCAATAAACTAGTCCCCATACTTTATTACATTTATATTGCACCTTTTATACAGGAACTCAAGGTGATATGCAGAATTCTCCCTCTTAGTTTCCCTATCCTTATAACTCTGCTAAGTATCTTGGGCTGAGAGAGAGAGAGAACCATCATTCTCTTAGCTTACTAGCACTTAGATCTCTCTACTTTTAACCCTGTGCTTTAACCATTATCCCACATTAGCTCTCTTTGCAGCTTTGTTAGGACCAACATTCTTTGTCTATATATCCCATGTTTAAACGTACAATGAAAATATTTACAAATTCATCTGGTTCATAAAGGAGCTCTGAGATTTTTTTAAAAAGTTGTTTAATATAAGACAAGATGATGCATAATTGGAAATCCATTTAGATATTTACAGGCTGTTTCATTCTGCATAAAGGTTTAAGGGATGACACGCAGAAGTATTTTGAAGGAATAGAGAGGAATAGCAATACCTCTGAAGTAAAGATTAATTTGAACCTAAAATGAATGCATTAGTTTTTCATTGTTTACTTTGCAATCTACTTCCTCCAAAACACTCTGAGTAGCTTGCAAAATATCTATAAATTCATGTTGTAAAAAGAGAACATAGATGGGCAGCTCCCAAGTAAATTGCATTTTCATAAACATTTAATGACTTATTCTAGATAATACTGTATGAGGAGAAATAGCTTGCAGTTATGATGCACGATCTTCCTTGAAGATAACTAGAGCTAGAAGGACACTCCCCTAATTTCCAAAGCTGCAGGACTGTTTAATTTTTGAATAAATAATGATGCAAACATAGTAGTTTGTTCACAAATATTTCCTCTCAAATCCATATAGGGATGTAAGATATAAGAAAATACCAGGGATGGGAAGATATAATAAATAGAATTGTGAGGTCTTATGCATGGATTCTGGAGTCTCTCAACTTTTTAGTGACGTCACTAATGTTGCCCTTAGATGCTACGTTAATATGGTTTGATGGCTCTCCAGTTCAGTATTCAAACTGGGGCACTGTGGAGACTGAGGTGGGTCAATGGACAGGAAACAGCTGCATTGTCTTGACAACTGCAGATGGCATCTGGAAGTTAGTACCCTGTCATGAGAAAAAAGGATTTGTATGTAAAGCCAACACAGGTATGAATTTCTCTTTTTACATTCTAATTGAAGGGTAGGAAACCGTAAGCCCCACATTGTTGCTTAAACATTAACTCTTTCTTCTGTGCAAACATGGACCTAGCTGGGCCAAAAGCAAACTATTTGCAGCCACCAGTCCCCAGAGAGGATAAAACATTTGGGACCTCTTAAGGAATTTGGACTTCTAAAAAAAGACATCAGTGTCATAAGGTTTGCAAAGATCCCAACTACAACTAATGAAAATTCAGTGAGGCTGATGTTTATCATTTGGACATAGATACTTTATGGGGGGAAATGCTGTAGATGGGATATACCTCATTCCACATTTGAAAGCATGAATTGGACAGGGGTTTTCCCGTGTCATTTCACTAAATTAAAAACTTGTGCATGAATCAGCTGATAATTGAACAAAAATATTGCTATCTTACTCCTAGGCAGTTCCCTTTCAAACCCAGTACTTTTGGATATTATTTTGGCCAAAATTAGTGGCAACTATTTTTATTCTAAATAATACACTCACAAAAGGAAAAGCTATAAATATTTATACCCATTGAACACTATATACTGAATAAAATCATCAGAAAAAAAATCCTTAAACTTGATGATTTGTTCAAGTAAACTGTTGATGTTATTATCTAACCAAAGCTGTTTAACATTCATATTTTTCATAGGAGATAAATTTAGCTCAAGGGGAACATCTAAATATAATTATTAAATCTAAGACAGTCATTCTTTTGAGGCTGATAGGCAGATTTTAAAGTTTTGGAGAAATATAAAATAACTGCAAATAGGAGTTGGGGATTGGGTTTGCTTGTTCACAGAATAGTTGCTGTGGTGTGCAGAAAAGAAATAGTTATTTATCGGAGGATAAACTCTGGATGCTTCTTGACTTCTCTCGTATAATTCAACATGACGTTTTGTATGATTCCATCTTTTGATATATTTTTTCTAGGCTGTGAAATGCAGTTCTAAGTAAAACTACCATTTGTGATGTTTAAGAAGGCCTATCAAGGATCTAGATACAAATGCACTTACACTTTTATTTCATGTATCGGGTTTTTTTTTTAAATAAAATATCTTTTAAAAATAATTAAATCAGGCACCCAACAGGTTCTTAGGACTGGTGCAACCACAGTGCTTACTCCTACCGTGTTTCTCATATAATAAGGCCGGGTCTTTTTTTTTTTTTGAGCCCCGAAAAAATGGCTAGGCCGTCTTTTCTGGGGTGACTTAATTCCACCCCCCTTGCATCTTCGGGCAGGCGGGCAGAGACAGCTTGGATGTTGACCTTGGCATTGGTGGGGCACTTCGTATCGGGGTCAATGCAGGCAGCACCGTATCCGGGTGTGCAACGAAAGTACTTTCTAACGACAAGCCCCACCACCATTCCCCCCCATTTCGCATGTTTTAATATAGGCCTTAATTTGGGGTGGAGGGGCTTAATTTCATTTCATGCCTATAAAACATGCTGGGACTTCCTATTGGGGGAGGCCGTATTGCTGGAGAAACAGGGTAGCTACATTGCTCCTATCTCTAACCATGAGGTAGTTAATTATACATTATTTTTCAGATTTTCAAGAGACGGCAGTACCAGCAGTGAAAGGTATGTGACATCACTTTCCCATATTTTAATTTCTAAACATGAAGCTAAAACTGTTACTATCAAGTTTTTTCTTTCTCGCTCTCTTTTTCAAGGATCATATCATACGACATTGGTCCTAGTGATATTATCTGCATTGCTGATAGCTGTTAGTGCTATAGCGACTTGTTTGTGGTGTTCACCAAGGCCTAGTCACATATCTGGAACTATCATGTGCTTCAGAAATGATTGCCTTACAGAAGCTCACTCTGAAGCTCCTGTTGCCGAAGAAAGCATTCTCATTTCCAGCCTGGAGAGGAATGATGTCCTTTAATGCAACCTCCTCATTCATTTAATAAAACTAATGCTGCTGCAAATGGGCGCCCATCTTTGTAAACAAGAATAATTTCATAAACTGATTACATCATATGGCTACACGTAGGCATTTCACTCTCTCCAAATTTATTTCATGTAGTCCAATTTTTTTTATTTAATGGAACAAGATCTGCAATAAGACTCAATTAAGACCCATCTGAACGCAGGACAATAAGCAGTGGATGGAAACTAATCAAAGAGAGATCCAGCCTAGAACTGAGAAGGAATGTTTCTAACAGTGAGAACAATTAATCAGTGGAGCAGCTTTCTTCCAGACATTGTGAGTGCTCCAACTGGAGGTTTCTAAGAAGAGACTGTGTGGAATGGTATAGGGATTCCTGCCTGAACAAGGGGCTGGACTAGAAGACCTCCAAGGTCCCTCCAGCTCTGTTATTCTATTATTCATTTGTGTTCTTGTTTACTATTGAAGCTGGTACCCCCGGAACATGTCCATCTATGATGCTTATTTCAGTTAAATCAAATCCTATTATTGTCCAGTAAAAATGTTTTCCAGGTTCTGGACCAAGGAGAAGCCAACCTGCCCTCCTCTTTTCTTTTGTCCCTTCCACTTTTTGAAAAGCTAAAATAAAACATTCACTAGGCCAGTTCAGCCCTTGGTTTGTAATTTTGCAACGATGCATTAGAAACAAAAAAAAATCTAATTAACTCTGAAAATTTTAAAGCTATTAGTCTGTAGAGATTCTCAGTCATACAGGTCATGATTGTCCCAAAGGTGCTTTTTCAGGAGGCAACTGGACTGTTTTTTTTTTCTTTGAAGTCGTTTTGTTTCTCATCCAAGAAGCTGCTTCTGCTCTGACTGGATGGTGGGGAATAGAAGGATTTATAGTCCTTGCAGACAGCTGGTCAGGCATGATATTCTTCCGATTAAAATCGGAATTCCGATTTTTTTGGGAATCGCCCCTCCTTTCCCCCCACCCTTCTCCTCCTTCCCCTCCCCTCGGAGGCCCCGAGTCAGGAGTTGCTGGCGCGGCTCCGTGCAGCTCCAGTCCCGCGTTGCCTCAGGAAGGGAAAGGCAAAAAGGAAGAGCGCGGCAGCGCTTGCAACGGCAGCAGCGGCTCCTGGTTTTGCCTTTCCCTTCCCGAGGCAATGCGGACTGAGCCGCGTGAGCTGCGCCGGCGGTAGCAACTCCTGACAGCCCCAGCCGGATACCTGAGCGGAGCCCGGGCGGTGCGGCGGAGGCCGCTGAGCGGCAGGAAAGGGAGCTGGGCCAGCCACAGACCAGCCTCCGTGCAACACGCCGCCGCCCGGCCCGGCGAGGGAAAGCAGCGAGCGCTCCCCGGGCGCGCGGCGGGGGGTCTCTTTTGTCCGGCCCCGATTTTTTTTCCAGAGCGGAATATCATGCCTGGCTGGTAATCTGCATCCTTTTGGGTTGTTGAAGCACTTGGAGGTTTATCTGTGTCCTCGGGATCACCTGAGTAGTGCTGCTGGTTCCTGCAATCTGTAATTCTTTCCTCTGGAAATCCATTCCTACTCCCACACCATTCAAAGGGTGTTCATCCCAAATTGTATGGCTAAAAGTCTGTAGAGATTCTCAGTCATCCAGGTCATGGTTGTCCCAAAGGGGCTTTTTCAGGAGGCAACTGGACTTTCTGTTTTTTTTCTTTTGAAGACATTTCACTTCTCATCTAAGAAACTTCTTCAGCTCTGACAGGATAGTGAGGAATGGAAGGATTTGTATTCCTTCCAAGTGCTTCAACGACCCTTTAAAACAGTGGTTCCCAAAGTGGGCGGTACCGCCCCTGGGGGACAGTGGGATGCCTTAGGGGGGCGCTAAGAGGCAAGGGGGCCGGCAGGGGGGCGCTAAGAAGCAAGCGGGGCGTTCGAGGTGCCAGCCCCATAGGGTCACCCCATTGATTGTTGCACCGCTCCGGAGCCGGCACCTCAAATGCAGCAGCTCCGATGCACCGCTCCAGTGCAACAGTCAATGGCATCTGTGGATCACCTAGGGGGAGGTAGAGGAAGGGGGGCTTTGATCACATGCCCAATATCCAGGATACCGCTCAGCCAAGCCCGTCCCTCTTTGTAGTTCCCGTGCCTGACAGCAAGTTCACAGGCTGCCCCTCCCACCAGGGATCAGCCTTCCAAGCTGCCCCCCCAAGGCACTCACGTCGTAGAGGCCGGTGCTGTTCCCTCCTTCCTGGAGCAGGGTAGGGTTGAGGAAGCCCAGGGCAGACAGCTTTGCTGTACTTTTGCAACGTCCCGCCGCTGCGTTCGACGTGCCAGCTCCTCAGGCTCACCCCATTGAGCCCCTTGCACCGCTCCAGTGCAACAGTCAGTGGGGTAAGCCTGCAGTGCCAGCACCTCGAACGCCCCCTACCGCCTCTTAGCATCCCCAAGTCAGAGGGGCGCTAAAAGGCAACAGGGGGGCGTTCGAGGTGCTGGCACTGCAGGCTCACCCCATTGACTGTTGCGCCACTCTGGAGCCAGCGCCTCGACTGCGATGGCGGCGGCTTTGCTTTACTTTCCCAAAGTGCCGCCGCTGTCGCATTCTGTCTATCCATCCGTCTGTCCATCCATCCATCCAAAAGGTCTGCCTGCCTGCCTGCCTGCCTGCCTCTGTCTGTCTGTCTGTCTATCTATCTATCTATCTATCTATCTATCTATCTATCTATCTATCTATCTATCTATCTATCTACCAATATAGATCTACCTACCTACCTATCCATCCATCCATAAGGTCTGTCTGTCTGTCTTCCTACCTTCTTGCCTGCCTGCCTGCCTATCTATCTACCAATATATCTTATCTATCTACCTATCTATCTACCTACCTACCTACCTACCTGTCTCTCTCTATCTATCCATCCATCCATGTTGGAAGCACTGGCCCTGCAGGCACATCAGGAAAGTAGAGCAAATCCAGTCTGGGAGGGAGGGAGGGAGGGAGAGAGAGAGAGAGAGAGAGAGAGAGAAAGCTGATGCATCAGATTGAAATGAGGCCTAGTTTAGACTGAGGCCCTTTTCCACACTGAAACATCTTTGCCGGTAATTTTTGCTGAAAAGAATCACAAAAGCTTCTGGGTTGTGCACAAGAAGGGACACACATGTCAATGCAATTCAGCAACATAAAATAAAGAAATAATAAAACAAGAATCAACAAGGATCAGCAAAGCATCTCTGATTAGATTTTATTCACTACTAGAATCTAATCAGAGATGCTTTGCCGATTCTAGTCCAATGACCTGCTCCAGCAGGGTTGGAAGGGAGTGTGTGTGTGTGTGTATGTGTGTGCATGGCTGCCAAAACTCCAAAAACAGGCCAAGTAGCTCTGGGGAGGCCAGTCATAAATTAGAACACTTGCTAAACAACCGGCCATTAAGTGAGGACCACTTGTATTTGGTTTGCCAGCCATCTGGCCACGCCCATCCAGTCACATGACCACCAAACCACACCTACCCAGTCATGTGACCAGCAAGCCATTCCCACCCAGTCACATGGCCACGCCCTCAAATTAGGTCACGCCCACAGAAATTTGAATCCCACCCCCCGAGGATGAGTTTGTAGCACCAAGGAGGCGGTGGACTGAAATAGTTTGGGAACCACTGCTTTAAAAGAATGCAAATTACCAGCTGTCTGCAAGGAATATAAATCCTTCCATTCCCCACTATCCTGTCAGAGCTGAAGAAGCTTCTTGGATGAGAAGCGAAACGTCTTCGAAAGAAAAAACAAGGAAGTCCAGTTGCCTCCAAAAAAAGCACCTTTTAAAGCTATTGTTATTTTAAAAAATGGTATTAAACACTCCTATCTCCCTCACCCTGTTTTTCAAAATTATTCATGTAATCCCCCCCCCCCCCAATTCTTATATGCTTTGCCTGAAGCCTTTTAATTGTATGGAGAAAAATACTGTATGTGGCAGACGTGTGTGTGTGTGTGTGTGTGTATGTGTGTATGTATAGGACAGGGACGGTAGGCAGGTTGGTGCGCTTATGCATATATATATATATATATATATATATATATATATATATATATATATACACATATATATATATATACACATATATATATATATATATGCATAAGCGCACCAACCTGCCTACCGTCCCTGTCCTATTGTTTCTTTTATTTTTCTTATATGTACCCATTTCATGTATTCATAACTATGTATATACTTATACTTATTATCTTGTAAGCGATTGACAAATAAATAAAAATAAATAAATATTTGCAACTCAGAGAGCAAAATTGAGCTTGCCAGATGGCAAAAGAAAGCACTTGAGTAGATTGTCTCATGAAATTAAAGTTCTGGGCTTTTAGTGTGCTAAGAGTTAGTTCTGCAGGCAAGGAAGTTTGCATCGGGGGAGAAGGGCAAGAAAGCTTTTGCAGAGCAAATTTTTAAGGATAGCTTTTAGTAATTGACATTGTTTTTAAAATTGTTTTTAAAAAATTGACATTGTTTTTAAAATTGTTTTTTAAAAAATGGAATAAGTTGTTCAGGATGCAGTGACTGGAAGGAAATCTTATTCTTTTTAATAGATATTTATAGGCTCACGCTATAATAGGGGCTATATTACGTCTCCCATTGCTGTGACTTTCAAATGTAGTTGGTTGGGAAAATATAACATTAGAACAATGCTAAAATGCCAAAGAATAACGATGATATGGTAATGATGGGCATCAAATAAGATCTACTGAAATGCATAATTTAATATTTTCATAAAGAAGCAATTTTACTGTATATATGTATGTGTAATAAAGGCTGAATTTATGTTCTTAGCTGAGTTAGTCTAGCTTTTAAGAAAATGCTTAAAACAGAAGAGCATTTTGTGCACATATAGATCTTTAATCTCCTTAAGCATCTAGTATAGTGTTTATTTTCTTTATGCACAATTTTGGGATTTTTAGAATTCAGTGAAAACTGGTACTTTTATATTTTATAATTAATTGTGTTTTCACCTTGTTCTTATTTGTATTATGAAATGATATCTTTTTCTCTTTTTTTCTTACGTTACCAACTGAAAATATTTTAAAATCAGATTTGTATTATTAATGATACTGTATGCAAGCTGATTTATCCCTTTATACCTAATACAATCTTTAAAAAAAGGACTGTTGCTGTGTTCAATAAAAATGCTTTGCAACATTTCATTGTCTTACATTGTTTGTTTTACATTTGAATGTTTAATTTTACTTTCACCCTATTTTTTTATGCAGGCAAATAGTCAAGACAACTATTCTTAAAATTTTTATCTTTATAAATCTTCATATTGCTTAGGAAGGGGTACATACAACTCCTGGGTACTTTTATTCCATAGCAGTACAGATGGCATACTCCGGTATTCTAGAAATATGGGTCTCTGATAGTAGGGGTTATCTTCAAAAAGACCTTTCTTGGAAATCTTAACAGCTGGACAGGCTAATCTCTTAGGCTATAAACCATGTCATTTTTAAAAGTTAATACATCTTACATTATGTTCAGTATGCCCCTGGCAGCCAGTTCATATACTTTAATTCAGGCATCTTTTAATTCCATGATATGTATCAGTTCACAGACTTCATTTTCATTTTGTATTTACTACAAATTCTGGACAGTTTTAATATGTGCTTAGAGAATATTGCAACATTCAAGATGCTCTGTGGATAAGGATAACTACTATGGCCCAACTGGACCAACTAAGGGTCACACTTCACTAACCTTAATTGTACAGCTATTTTAATTCATCAGTCAAATTTGTATGACTGGCCAGGAGTTGGATAGCATATAAATTTTAATATTATGGTTGGGTGCACATTCAGCTAGACTGGATTTGGCATTTTTATTCACCTATCAAGGTGGTCCTTTATGCTAAAGATCTGGGATATGCAGATGTAGCGTGATAGTATTAGAGGTATTGTCACATGATATCAGCTGTTCCAAGTAAAGCTGCCTTTTGTAAATGACTGGTGGAGGTTTTGTCAATGCCAATGGCATTTAAATGGTACACCAGATTTTTGGGATTGCACCCAAGGCTCCTGTTACTATTGATACTATTTTTGCTTTCTTTGGCCACAATTGTTGTAGTTTTATTTGCAGGTCTTTGTCTTTTCTCCAGATCTTTCTGTCTAATCTGCTGTCTCCAAGCATTGCCAGTTAATTTTGCGGTGTTAGGTAGCAAATACTTGTCTGTTTGAATTATAATGTCCCAGAGTACTTTATTCATTTTCTATTATTTTGTCTACTTTGTAGTCCTACAAGTTCTTGCTTGCAGGCAAATAGTATTTCTTGGAAGTATTCCAATGAATATTGTAGGATAGGACAGGACAAGACAACAGAACAGTAATAGAATAGAATTAGAATAGAATAGAACAGAACAGAATAGAATTCTTCATTAGCCAAGTGTGATTACACAAAAGAATTAGTCTCCAGTGCATAAGCTCACAGTGTTCATATAAACAGCAAGTAATAGGCCATAGGTCATTATCAATGATACTTGACTTTTTGCTTATAGATAACCTCACCCAATGTTTTCATGTAGGATTGGGAAGAATCAAACCCTGTGCCATCCCACAATGCAGGGGTACTTTGGACATATGTTTGATTAGTATGTCCATCCAGTCCACAATATATCCTCCCAGAACATCCAATTCTTATAGGTGATCATCAAGGTACATTTTTCAGAAAGCAGATATTTTTCAAGAAAAGTACACCCTCATCAAATCAGGCTAAATCCTTTTCCACTTTCTACAGAAGCGGGATTTAATTTCAGCTTGTTTCCCTCATCTTTACACTATCAAATTTCAGCAGCATTCAGGCATGGACAGGAAAGAGTAATAGGCTGGGTGCCATTAGCATACGAATTGCACTTCATACCAAAGTTTCAAAACTGTTCTCCCCTCCTTCTCCTGGCAGCAGTTTCATGCAGGTATTGAGTAATGTGAATGACCACACAGAATAATTTGGGGCACAATAAATAGCAAGCAAGCATTCCCCAGCTTCTGGATAAAAGCAAGCAGGAAAGACTGGAGCTCCTATGAACTATGGTCCACAAAGCTCCATCCTACCAGGTGATCTAATTGATGTAATTGGGTGGATCCAGAAGAGCTAGCTGGCCTGCACTTTTACTATCTAGTTTCTGGCAACACGGCACTTAAAATATATTGGGTGATGCTAGCAGACTATCTACATATGATATTCCAGTTTCACTTAACCCAAAATCTACAAATAACATACTACAGTATTTGCAGTTCTAAGACCTTGAAATGCTGATACAGATTAAAAACAGAAATGAACGAGAATTATCCAATCTATTTAGGAAGGTGGTAATCATTTGATGGCAGGAGTATTTAATATTGAAGGTGGGGGGAGGGGGGGAATGCATTGGTTTTCAAAAAAAACCTCAATTAATCTGTAACAAATATGTGTGTGTAACAAATGCTAGAATTTGATAGGAAAATATTTTATGAAAATGTTTTAAATATGCACCTAAAATGTTTGATCTTTCTTTTGAATGTGCTTCCAGAAACTTCCACACGATAGGTCCTATTCATTCACAATGAAATGGGGGGGGGGGATCAATTATCCAATGTATGAAACTGATGCTTATGATTTCCAAGAAAAGCTTTGGTATAGCCATTGGATAAGGCAATTTGGAATATCTAGTACAAGATCTCACAGACGCTGGGCTGTTTCCAGGATTAAATCATCTGTGTGATATTTCTTGAAATTCAATAAACATGCCACGCCTTTCAATTATGTGTCTGAAATATCAGTAGTTCTTAAAACCCTGTGGCGTGTAACTCTGCAGCTAAAGTCTTGTTATACCAAGACTGAGTTCATCAGAAACAATAAAAATAATAATAATGGTGATGGGGTTTCTGTCACGTAGTACTCTGCAGAAGAGCTGTGAAGAATTTTAAAAAGTGGACCATTTTGTGATTATTATTTTGAAGTGGTGTCAGAACTGTTCTTTTCTTCATTTCTCTCCTTTCTCCCTCACTTCTTACAAGTGTTTTACCATTATCAAATAATGATGTTGCCACAATGTAAAAAAAGATGTTGAGACTCTAGAAAGAGTACAGAGAAGAGCAACACAGATGATGAGGGGATGGGAGGCTAGAACACATGAAGAACCATTGCAGGAATTGGGTACATCTAATTTAATGAAAAGAAGGACTAGGCGTGACATGATAGCAGTGTTGCAATATCCAAGGGATTGCCACAAGGAAATTTGGGGGGGGGGGGAGGTCAACCTATTCTCCAAAGCATCTGAAGGCAGGACAAGAAACAATAGATAGAAACTAAACAAGGAGAGAACCAAGCTAGAACTAAAGAGAAGTTTCTTGACAGAACAATTAATCAGTGGGATGGAAACTAATCAAGGAGAGAAGCAACCTAGAACTAAGAAGAAATTACAATTAATCAGTGGAACAATTTGCCTCTGGAAGTTGTAGATGCTCCAAACTGGAAGTTTTTAAGAAGAAATTGGACAACCATTTGTCTGAACGGTTGAGCAGGGTTGTCAAACTGGTGGCTCATGGGCCGGATGCGTCATGCGCAGGCCACACCCACTCCAGCTTAGCGAATTGGAAAAATATAGCAAAATGTCATGTGACGGCAACATGACGCAGCAAGTTTGACACCCGTGATATAGCGTTTCCTGCTTGAGCCGGGGGTAGGACTAGAAGACCTCCAAGGTCCCTTCTGATATTTTGTTATTCTGTTATGTATTTTACCTACAGAACAAACAAAACCAATATTCACCCAGAAATAGGAGAAAAAGACATCATTCTATATGTTTGTACCTTGAGAGAAAAGAAAGGAACAATAACAGAGGCAACAAATAAAGTGAAGTTAAAAGAATCTTCCAGAACCTCACAACTAATAAAGGACCACCTAATTTATATTACTAAGTGCTACAATTAACCTCTTCCATGGACATTTAGGGTTGTTTAATCCAAGAGTTTCTTGCTTTTAACATGGATCAGGATTATGTTGCCCTTTAATCAAGAAGACATTGGAATAATACAAAGCTACAGTATTTTTTTTAAAATCACTACTGCTAATTGAAAAACAAGGGCTGGGTGAATGAACATGACATTTGAAGCAAATTGTTCTTTTCATTTCACAGAAAGAACACAGATCATCTCTATAAAATACAATGGTTATTTATTGTTCCCTCCATGACTATTTGTTGTATTATATAAAAAAATAGTCCTAGGTCAGATTAAAGGCCTATCCAATTCAGCATCCTGGTTCCTACTAACCTAATGCCCAAGAAAAGAAAAAAATCCAAGAGAGTCACTTTATGTTCTGCTTACATTTCCAGAATTGAAAAACTAAACCCATTTTGATTAATAATCTGTAGAAAGTACTTGGAAATAATTTAAAAAAACCAACCACCACCATCAAAGAAGCCAACATTTTAACTCTGCAGATAAGACACAGTACTAACTGCAATGTTCCTACTACTACAGAGATAAATTAGGGCATACATAATTTTAAAAAGGCTACAATAGTATATGTTAAACACCTAAAATACTTTGGGGCAATATACAGAAAATATATAATATTATCACAGCAGCAGGGTTTTCTCCCTTATTTCTTCCAGATTTCTCTGCAGTTTTAGAAGCCATTTAATCTTGATCAGATTCTGTACATTTTCCTGACATTGTTTTTAGCTGCTAGGATTTGTGAAGCTTAGGAAACATGAGTACTTTTAAAAGATGGAACAAACTTAATAAAAAAAAGGTAAGAGGAATCTCACTCATTTTCCTAGTACAACAGTTCCCTGTCAAGCTTCAATGGCATTTTGCTGCTGCCATTATTATCACATCTCAGCTTGCCAACGAACGATGGGGGAGGGGCTAGAGATAGGACGTGGCCCAGGCATCAAGATGTCTGTGTGAGAACCAAGGACACTTCAGCAGGTGTTTACAAAAGCCAGACGAACTTTCCCACAACAATATCTGGAGAATGTATTGAACAATGTGACCTGAGTAAATTTTGTGTGTGTTTGTGTGTAAGAATGTGAACTTTAACTATGGGGCTTGGCACGGGAAAGATCTAGATCTGGTTTTGCCTTCAATCATGCCAAAGTGATATACTTAATAAAGTTTTGCATGAAGAGATTGGATTGTCTCAATGGTGCTTGCTTTGGTTGAGTTCAGCAATCAGAACCTTGACATTCCCATCTGGAACGAAGTTGACCAATTCTGATAAAACTTTGAACAGATAATGGACTTTTGTTGAGTTTCAACTCAAATGGGAATCAATTACAAAGATATTAAAGAATGGTATCTGGTTTTGTGAAGCATGAAGAAAAAGAAAAGGGAAGTGGTGTCTGTAGGCAGCGAACCTTATATTTAGGTTTCTCTGTCATTTGCTTCATTGTTTGTTTCAAACAGTGTGATTGTTTCAAACAGTGTGATGCTGGTATGCTTCACTGAGCATTCCGTATCACCACGCTGAAAATTTCACAAGGCTGACATGTGGACAGAGCAGGAATGTGCAAAACATTACACAGTGTTAAAAACGGCAAACGCTTCCTTGTTTCAAGAGGCTGAGGTTTTACTCAATATTTTTATAATAAATAACAAATACATTCCATCACTTATAAACCTTCATGAACATGTTGAGGCTCTTAAAGTAATGACTTCAAGCTACATTTAGTAATAAAAAGAAGACAATCGTAAGAAAAACTTATGCATAAAAAAAGAAACTGAGAGAAAAGGAAATGCCTCTTTTCAGTGTCTTAAATATAAAGTGGGTACTTGCTTATTAAAGAAGAGAGATAAATAATAAATTTATTAGGACCTGGTGGAACCATAAGAATCCCTTGCATTACTATTCTGGATATAAGATCTAGAGAAGCATGATGGCAAAGTTGAGTGAAAGGTGTATATTAGGTTCTCACCCAAATATTTATCTTGCATTCAGTTCAGTTCACCTGCTACTAACATGTTTTTTTTTTTACATGTCCCTATCCTTTCTATTTCTACCTAACATTTCCATGATGCTGAATCTCCCTTTTCTTGGTGTTAATCTTAATTTGGCAATGATAATACATGAATTTGTTTCCTGTCTATGGGAAAAAATGCAAGTAATTTCTTTTGTTAATTATTTGCCATCTTCTTGAAAGTGTATGGAATGTACTATCCTCTTTGTACAACTCCAGTCTTTGATTACTTCAGAAAGGGAATATGTATACAGATGATTTGCTCAGTAGCAACTATCAGCATCATGTGAACTGTCTCCTTTTGTATAATACTGAGCTTTAATTGGCATCTCGTTGGATGGGAGGGAGGGAGGGAGGAAGGAAGGAGAAAGTTAGTGTGTATTTTTTTCTGGCAAATAATTGGTAAATCATCGTTCTGTAGGCAAAACATTGACTTGTAAAACAATAATTTTGATTGCTTCTCTTTGGGGAGGGTTCAATCTCTTCTGATTACTTTGGAATAGTTCCGGCAGAACTATA
Source organism: Notechis scutatus (assembly GCF_049901735.1). NCBI lineage: Eukaryota > Metazoa > Chordata > Lepidosauria > Squamata > Elapidae > Notechis > Notechis scutatus. The sequence goes on from NC_142009.1 coordinate 196,825,390, forward strand.
TAAAGCAATATTGGAACTAGTAGGACCACTGATGCTGGAAGTGTTTAATGAGGTACTTCTGGCAGCCAAGATGCCGGACTCGTGGAGGGGGGCGCTGATTTCGCTAATCCTGAAGGAGGATGCAGATCATAGATACATCAACAACTATAGACCGATTTCACTTTTAAATGCCGATTATAAATTATTTACTTCTATCATAGCTAATAGAGTAAAACAAGCTTTAAATCCACATATCCACGAAGATCAAAATGGATTTCTTCCATCCCGACAAATAAAGAACAATTTAAGAACCGTTACCGATGTCCTAGAATATTATGAAGCCCACCCGGAGAAACAATCCGCACTCATGTTTTTAGATGCTGAGAAAGCATTTGACAACTTAAATTGGCACTTTTTAATTCAAAAAATTTACAATATGAGTCTTGGCACCAAATTTGAAAACATTATAACAACAATTTACAACACACAACAGGCTAATATACTAATCAATGGCGAACAAACAGGTCCAATAAATATAGAAAAAGGTGTCAGACAGGGCTGCCCTCTCTCACCTCTTCTTTTCATTTTTGCCCTAGAATCACTCTTAACACGGGTTAGACAAAATTCTGAAATTAGAGGAGTGAGGGTCAAATCAGAAGAATATAAACTACAAGCGTTTGCTGACGATATGGTTTTCTTTTTGGAGGAACCCATGGAAAAAGGATATAATCTAATAAAAGAATTAGAACGATTTGGCGCAGTGGCAGGATTAAAAATTAATAGAAAAAAGATGAAATTAATGACCAAAAATTTAACAGAAAATTAGAAGGAAGAATTAGAAGCAATGATGGGGATACAGGTAACAAAAAGGGTCAAATATTTAGGAATATGGTTAACACCACAAGGTAAATCACTCAAAGAGAACAATTATGATAAACTACTTCAACAAACAAAGAAAGATTTAGAATCCTGGAATAAGCTGCAGCTCTCCTTATTGGGCAGGATTGCCTCGATTAAAATGAACATATTACCAAAATTTCTTTATTTATTCCAGACAATCCCAATTAAGTTGCCAAATTTTTTTTTTTGAAGAATTAAATAAGATCACACTTACATTTATTTGGCAGGGGAAAAAACCCAGGATCAATGTAAAGGCCTTACAAGATGCGAAAAGTAGAGGGGGTCTAGCCCTTCCAAATTGGGAATTATATTATTCGGCAGCTATCTTATTATGGTTAAAAGACTGGGTGAACTTACTTAACAAAAGAATTTTAGCATTAGAAGGGCATGACCTCCAGAGAGGGTGGCATGCCTTCTTATGGGAAGTGGGGAAACCCAAGCAGTCTTACTTTCATAGACACCTCATTAGGGACTCATTATTAATTAATTGGAAAAAAATATGCAAAAAACACTATCTAAAAATTCCGATCTGGCTATCAACAATGGACGCAATGGTACATCCCAATAATTTGGACATAACAAAAATGATTAAATATAAAGATCTATTAGATCCGCAAGGAAAATTAAAAACTCGACAAGAGTTACAGGAACAGGGATTTAAAATTGATCAGTGGTTATATATACAAATCCATAGCAGATACAAACAAGATATAAAAGACGTTGGAATTTATAACAAACTGCAGTATTTAGATAAAATTTTACTAGGATCAAACAAAAAGAACATATCCAAATTCTATAAATACTTACTGGAAGTAGAATTAGAACAAGAGATAGTCAAAGGGAACATGATAGCCAGGAGCAGGAATGTCGGAAGAAGTATTACATTATCAGAATGGGAAAAGATTTGGAACAGAAATATTAAGATTACAAAATATAAAGAAAATACATACAAAATGTTTTATAGATGGCACTTGCCCCCTTCGAGGTTGGCGAAAATGAACCCAAACACGAGTCCAAAATGCTGGAAATGTAAAAGCATAGAAGGAACCTACTTTCATATGTGGTGGTCTTGCAAAGAAACCCAGAAATATTGGCAAAAAATCAGAAAATGGTTGGAGGAGATAACCAAAGAACAAATCGAATACAAACCAGAGTTATTCCTACTAGGGATCTCCGATAAACATTTACCCAAAAAGATGAAATATGTAACAATTCATATCCTAACTGCGGCCAGATTAGCGTTCGCCCAGTGTTGGAAATCACCCTATACACCTACAGAACAAATGGTCATCCAGAAAATATGTGATTGTGCAGAAATGGATAAATTAACTATAGCACTTAAAAACAGAGCGCCTTCAACATTTTACGATAATTGGAACTCTTGGTATAATTGGTTAGTCCAGAGATAAACTGCTTAATGGACAATGGGTAATTTAAGCATAGATATCGATAAGATGTGTGTATTCAAATTAAGGTAGGAGAATTGGATCTTGCAGACTGTCAAAAAGGATATTGTCTGTTTTTAAACGCATCCTTTCTTTTTCTTTTTTTTTCTCTTTCTCTCTCTTTGTTTCTTTCTTTCTTTTACATCTCTTCTTCTCTTCTCTTTCCGGTTCGTAAGACCGAGTGTTCTTTTTTTGTTTTTTTCCCTTTTGTGTATGCAATGTCGATATGTTTTTAATTGTAAATTTAATAAAATTTATTTATAAAAAAAGGAATAGAGAAAGCACTTGCCTTCTCTGCCTTTCTCCTCCAGGGGTCCTTAAGGTAAGAACTAAAAGAAGAGAACAAAGAAGTACAATGCAAGAAAACTGTTTTGCAGTCTGTTTTAAAAAAAAAGACACAGGCCAATCTGTGGAACTTTAGAGATCTATTAGGATGCCATTTTGTATACACAGCTCCTTGGAATTAAGTTCTATACTGAGTTCAATTGATTTTTTCTTAGAATTTATTGTTGTTGGCTTGCATTTTTAATTCATTTATATAACTTTTTCTTAGCGAACAGGTTAAATTTTGTGTTTGCATTTTCAGCAAGCTCTTATGGCTTCCTCAGTGCATCTGGAGACAAGTTAGAGGATATCTAGATAATTATTGTACTGGGCAGCATCTGTTAATCCTGATTTTTAAATTAGACTGAATTCCTTTGATATTCATTTCTGTGTGTCAGTGCAAAGGTGCTAATGATTTCCATAAAAATCCTTCATGGCATCAATACAATAATACATTTTCATGTAAAATAAGAAAGCTTGGCTTTGTGTTAAATTCACAAGGGTGTCTTGGAAAACTTTTGCGAAATTAAATGATTTGTTTAAACCTTTTGTTCCTAATGAGTCTTAATGAAATTCCAAAGGATGATGGCACTTTCTCTTTAAATAAAAAATCTGGATTGTTTAACTCTGCATGACACATATTGACTCCATATTATAAGCAGCAACTAAGATACCGTTAAGTTGTGGTTCAGAAATTTTTTAGAAACACCTATGTTGGTTATAATAAATGGAGGAAGAATACAATCACAATCAGCTGAAGAATTTATTTCTGTGTTTCTACAAAAATACAATTTTAATTACCTACTGTCATGTATTGCTTAACTTTAAAATTATGAGCAAATATCTTTTAATTTGGACAATATAATATATAGATATTAGGTGACTGGTTGTATTGGCTTAGATTGTAAAAACTACAGTTCTATCAGGTCATTCATTTGCTACTCTTGCTAAAAAAACATTAGTTGTGTTTCAAACAAATGGGTTAATTCAGAATTGATTCTGTGCTCTATAATTTAATGGGGTAGAGGAAATTACTGTATATCCTTTATTTTTTTGCACAATATCTCAGTTTGCTTGGAATAAATAATTATTATTTATCTGGTTTGTTTTTATGACTTTAGTAGACACAAGCCTAAATGCCATTTTTGAAGTTTATGACCAATGGCTGAAACATACATACTGAATTAAACTACATGCAATAATAAATGTCATAATACAAAGGAAACCCATAAAGCGGGTTATCTATTACCTCTTTCCATTTTCTCAATCCACCCTGCACATAGCCAGTTGAGGCAAGAGTTTTGATAAATATCAAACAGGAGAGACCTGCCTAGGCTTGGTAGTTTGGAAATAGCATCATTTTCATATCTCTTTCAGATCCAGACTGCCCTTGTTAGCTCAGTCTAATTCCTCAGTAATGTCTAGCATCAGTTAGTAGGAATGACAGAATGGAGCAATTGCATCTCAGTTATCCCAGGAATAAAAAGGATATATTTTTTTTGCCTCCCACTCTATATTGACCAGGCTTATCATAATCCTATCAATCCAGTAAATCTAATAACATGATTTGTGCTGCGGATGGAAGTTAAATGAAGCTCTGCAGAGCAAAAAATAAATAATGCAAAATAGAACTGGGTTCTCATTTTCAGTGTCACACACAGGACTTGAATAAGATCCAATCTAGGCTGCTCACCAGGACCAGAGGTTTACTCTTCCGAGCTATTGGATCCTCGTGGAACTTCTCTCTACTGGAATTCATGCTTTGGCATGTTCTGAGTTGTATTTATGTGGTTCCCTCCTACAAAAAAATAAGGATCTGAACAATTTAAATAAGTGCTGCTACTTATGTAAAAAATACCCACTTTCTTCATATGTGAAGTAATCACAAAAAAGGACTATTAAGCTAACTGTATAGAGTGTGTGCTCACTTTTCTTCCTCAGAAGAATAATCATAATCAGCCGTTCCATATCAGTATAAGCAAAAATTCCATATAAAAGAAAGCTTTCCAATTGAGGTCTAATAATGGGCTCTAGCAGTGGTGGGATTCAAATTTTCTTACTACCGGTTCTGTGGGTGTGGCTTGGTGGGAAGGGTACTGTAAAATCTCCAGTCAGAGGTGGTATTTGCCGGTTCTCCGAACTACTCAAAATTTCCGCTACTAGTTCTCCAGAACTGGTCAGAACCTGCTGAATACCACCTCTGGGCTCTAGCAGTACTTCATATTTCTGAAGGAAATAATAAATATATGAAGTATAGTAAGTTCCTGATAGAGGACCAGCTCTTGTATCTTTAACAGGTTCCCCTTACACAGAGGATAGGCTTTGTTGAAATTATTTATTTGCTCCAGAGCTTGCAGGGAAGGAAAGGAAACTCACTGGATTATTACATGGCCGTCTTGATATACTAGAATTCTCATAGCAAGGTGCCAGTACAAGTAATCTTCAACACATTCATTTAGAGAATGACACTGAAAAACGTAACTTACAGCCAGTCCTTGTTTTAACAATCATTATAGCATCTCCATAATCACATGATCAAAATACAGGTGCTTGACGTGTTCTTTCTTCTGGAATACATACATACACACATGCTGACAGTACATTTATTTTTATATTTCTATTTTATATTAATTTAATTAATTTTATATTATACATAAATTATATATGGGTAGTCCTTGATCAGAATTTCTGTCGCCAGGCCCAAATTTTACAATCTTTTTTGCCATGGTTGCTAAGTGAATCACCACAGTTGTTAAGTGAATCATGAGGTTGTTCAGCAGATCCAGCTTCCTTCACTGCCTGCTTATCAGATGCCAGCTGGGAAGGTCGCAGATGGTTATCCCATGACCCTGAGATGCTGCAACATTCCTAAACACATCAGGTTGCCAAGTGCCTGAATTTTGATCACGTGATAGTGCAGATATTGCAATGGTCGTAAGTGGGAGGACTGGTCATAAATCAGTTCTTTCAGTGCCATTGTAACTTTGAATGATTGCTAAACAAACTGTTGTTTAAGTTAAAGACTAGCTATATAAACATTTCTCAGTCTACCATACAGGTGTGGTATAATAGACTGGCAAGTCTGATATTTATTTATTTATTTGATTTGGTTTGTCAATTGCTTACAAGATAGTAGGTATAAGTAAAAACATAGTTATGAATACACGGATACATATAAGAAAAATAAAAGAAACAATAGGACAGGGACGGTAGGCATGTTGGTGTGCTTATGCACACCCCCTACAGACCTCTTAGGAAAGGAGTGAGGTCAATAGTAGACAGTCTAAGGTTAAAGTTTTTGGGGTTTGGGGAAGAAACCACAGAGTCAGGTAGAATATTCCAGACACTGACCACTCTGTTGCTGAAGTCGTATTTCCTGCAATCACGTTTGGTGCGATTAACCTTGAGTTTGTATCTACTGTTTGCTTTTGTGTTGTTATGGTTGAAGCTGAAGTATTCATTGATAGGTAGGACATTGCAATGTATAATTTTATATACTATATTTAGATCGGACCGAAGGCAGCGTAGTTCTAGGTTTTCTAGGTCTAGAATTTCAAGTCTGGTGGCATAAGGTATTCTGCAACGAGTAGAGGAGTGGAGAACTCTTCTTGTGAAATATTTCTGGACTTTCTCAACTGTGTTAATATCAGATACATAATGTGGGTTCCAGACTGATAAGCTGTATTCGAGTATTGGTCTAGCAAATGTTTTGTATGCTCTAGTTATTAGTGTAATATTACCAGAGAAAAAGCTATGTAAGATTAGGTTAACAACTCTTAATGCCTTTTTGGCTATGTAGTTACAGTGGGCTCTAGCACTTAGATCATTAGACATGAGTATTCCAAGGTCCTTGACAGAGTTTGGATCATCAACAAGGTCTTGACTATTCAGCCTGTATTTCATTTTCTGATTTATTTATTTTTTGCCAATATGTAAGACAGAGCATTTGTTTGTTGAGATTTGAAGTTGACATTTGTTTGACCATTCTGATACATAGTCGAGGTCTTTTTGAAGGGTAGCAGTATTGTCTGTGGTGTTGAATAGCTTTACATCGTCAGCGAAGAGGACACAGTTGCTCTTAATATGATCACAGAGGTCATTTATGTAGAGTATGAAGAGAGTTGGTCCTAGAACACTGCCTTGGGGGACACCACTGTTGACAGGTACAGAATTTGATAGGACGCTCCCAATTTTGACCATTTGTTGTCTGTTTGACAGGAATGCTTCTATCCAGTTATGCAGGTATCCAGAGATACCATAAGATTTTAGTTTTAGAAGTACTTTGTTGTGTACCACTGAATCAAAGGCTTTACAGAAGTCTATGTAGATTGTGTCTATTGCTTTGCCCTGATTGTGTTGTGTAGTCCATATGTTTTTGCAGTGTAAGAGTTGCAGATTGCAGGATAGTGTTTTTTTTCTGAAACCAAATTGTTATTAGAGAGTAGGTTGTTTGTCTCTAAGTGGAGGATAACGGATTGGTTAATAATTGATTCCATGACTTTACAGGTGACGCAGCATAAAGAGATTGGTCTGTAATTTTCAACTAGGCTGGGGTCTCCCTTTTTGAAGATGAGGATGACCGTGGCTTGTAACCATAGTTTTGGCAAGGAGCTGGTCCTGAAAGAGTTTTCAAAGATTATGCTTAGAGGTTCGGCTATGGCAGTGGATACCTTTTTTAAGAAGTAGACACATATTCCGTCTGGTCCAATAGATAGATATGGTTTTAGATTGCGTAGTGCTTTTTCAACATTATCTTCTGTAAAATTGATATGTATTAGATCATTGTAGTTGTCTCTGGTTCGACTAGGAAATACTGGGCATGATCCATTGCTGTTTACAAATACTGAGCCAAAGAATGTGTTAGAGGTTGGTTTTGATGGTGTCATTGTTGCAGTCTTTACCATTAGGTCCTTTCAGGGGTGGGATGGACCTTGAGTCTTTTAGTTTGTTGTTTACAAAATTGTAGAAAGCGTGGGTGGAATTGGTGCGTAGAAGGTTTTCCTCTTGTTTAATGTGATAATTGGTGCATTCAGTCTTTATCTGGTGGCATAAATTTTTGTATCAGCTTTTGAACTTGGCAACGTGACCAGATTTGTTTTTCCGCCAAAGTGATCTCTTTTTGGATTGAAGCTTCCTTATTGTTATGGGTAATCTGTTTTTTCTGGTTTTTGGAGTTGATAGACTCTATCCAAGGACTAACCAAGCTGAACCTTGCTTATTTCTTTGAAATCAACCACTTTGGCTGACAGTTTTTGAATATGATGCCTTAACTGTTCTGCAGACAATTAAACCTGACTCCTGAAGAGAGTCTCATATTCAGAACACAAAATGGAGACTACCCTATTTAACATACCATTCTGTCAACTCAAGGATAGCAGGTTCGATAGCATGTTAGCATAGCTGTGAACCTAAGATGACCAAATAAAAACTTGCCTGGAAGTGATAACGCCACCAGGGGATGCTAGAAGTTCTTAGAAGGTGTCATAAATAGATAAATTTAGTGAGTCGCAGAGAATTGGTAGTATGATGTATGATCTGTCTAAATACCTATTGTGAGATGTGGCGTGCTTGCTTTGAGACATTAATCCTGAGCAGGGGTATGTGACTTTCTTCTGCAATCCTGCAATCTCCCTTTGTGTTAAACAGCTGATGCACGGCAATCCACTGTGTCGCGCGAAGCAGCTGAGCTTCAAAACCAGGAAATAAAGGTCAGAATAGAGCCGGGGCGGGTGGGTAGGCCCAACAGCTCATTCATTGGAGCAAACCGATTCACTCACAGATGATCCTTGGAGCTACCGATTCGCCCGAACTGGGCTGAACCGGCAGAATCCCATCCCTGATCCTGAGTGTAAATAGAAGTAGTCCTCGACTTGCAACCAAAGTTACCATTGAAAAAAAGTGAATTATGACTGTTTTTCATACTTATCATCATTGCAGCATCTCTGTGGTCACCTGATCAGAATTTCGGAAGCTTAGCAACTGTCTCATGTTTATGAAAAATTGTAGTGCCGTGTGATCATGTGATCACTTTTTGTGACCTTCTGATAAACAAAATCAATGAGAAAGCCAGATTCTCTTAACAACCATGTTACTGACTTAGAAACTGTAGTGATTCACTTAAGAACTGTGCCAAAAAAAAAAAAAGTTGTAAAAAGGGGAAAAAACTCACTTCACTGTCTTGCTTAACAACCAAAATGTTGGGCTCAAGTGTGTGGTCCTAAGTCGAGGAATACTTGTAACTTTGCAGAAATAAAAGTTTTTAAGATGTTCCCATCCATTTTTCTGTGATTATCTGAGTTACCTCTCACCAAGTGAAATGAACCGCACAACTTTGGGCTGATCTGACAGAAGCACCTTGAATCTGTGGAATGACAAAGAAATGCAAAATAAATAAATTGAAAATATTACAAGTGGAATGAAATATTTACCACTATTAAGGGAGGTCAAAATGAATACGAAGAGCCACGGTGATGCAGTGGTTAGAATGCAGTACTGCAGGCTACTTCTGCTGACTGGCGGCTGCCTGCAATTTGGCAGTTCGATTCTCACCAGGCTCAAGGTTGACTCATCCTTCCATCTTTCCGAGGTCGGTACAAATGAGGACCCTGATTGTTGGGGGCAATAGGCTGACTCTGTAAACTGCTTAGAGGAGACTGTGAAGTGCTATATAAGTAAGTGCTGTTTTTACAAAGCTACTGCTACTATAAAAGCCTTGTTTAAGGTTCAGCTCAGGTCTTGATGATCTGCACTTCACACCCCATGATATTCTTATAACTGGAAATTTTTCCGTAATAGGGAAACAGTCCATCCAAACTTTTCCAATAATTTTTGTTTGACTACCTAGTATAATTTACTGCCATGGCTCTCCTAATAGCCTCCCATTCAAGTACTAATGTCAGGTCCAACTTTGCTGGCTTCTTTTTTTCCTGAGGTCAGCTAAGATCCATTGGACATTGCCAACTGATGCAACTAACAAAAGTGTTTTTATCCTGTCCTTCCTACAAAAGCCTCAAGAAATCTCCTTAACAACCCTGAAAAGTTGGAAAAGGAGATAGTGCCTAACACCTGGGCTAAAGAAATATAAAGAATTGAGATTTATTGCATTAAACCCACCCAGGTTTCTCAGCAAGGGTTTTTGAAACAAATTATCCAAGGACATCCTTACTTTCATTTTTTTCTCTTGACTGCATTGCAATAGCATACTGATTTATAGAGGAATTGCAATGGAAAATGGTTGTTGAATTGAAAAATGTCATATTGGATTTTTTTTTTTTTTGCATTCTGTAAACAAGCATTCTGATTCCTAATGTAATTGTGCATTACAGCAAATAGCTGTTTTTTAGTTTCTCTCATATTAAGAGCTCCATAAGGAGTAAAATGTTTGTCCTCTTGTGCATATAGAGTTCATGATTAGATTTTTATTTTCCATCTCACAAGAAAACCATTTTATTCTGAATATTATATTACAAGACTACTTAAGGAGCATTAAATGTTTGAAAGTTTAGACATGCTAGGTTAGAGCCTTCCTGTTAAACTATAATCCAACGTATTGTATATTTAGGTAAATATTGTAATTTGTTCATCAAATGGGATAATTTATTTTAAACTATTTATACGGCTGCCCATCTCGCAGTACAAAAGCAACTCTGGTTTTTCATTTGCTAGTGAATGACTGAATTAAAGTTTATTGATAGCAATGGTAAATCTTTATAGTTTTAATTCAATTACTGTAGCATCAATAAAGAACATTGCTAGCTCGGTTGAAATGAGGGGTTCTTGGTGCTCTCTGAGCTTGGTTGTTTTCTTGCAGACATTTCATTACCCAAATTAGGTGCCCCGTTTTGGCTGGCGAAGTGTTGCAGAAAGCCGTCCAGACTGAAATCGGGACACGGGGGCCTCATGCGGCCCCATGCCATTTTGGCCAGCAAAGTGCTGCAGGAGGCTGTCCAGGCCAAAAACAGGGCGTGGGGGCCATACGAGGTCCCTGTGCCCCATTTTGGCTGGCAGGGTGCTGCAGGAGGCATCCATCCTGTCTCCCCCACCATCACCAGCCCGTGGAGAACTACAATGCTGATTCAGTCCTCAAAGAAATTCAGTTTGACAACCCTGTCCTACTGCCTTGAATTGTCAGTGTTGATGGGGGTGGTCTTAGAGGTTGTTGGGTGGTCTTAGAGGTTGTTTGGCTTATTTGACTTGCTTGAAAGTTTCTTGATTGGGGTACAGTGGAACTTCGGGTTGCGAGCATAATCTGTTCCAGGACTATGATCGCAACCCGATTTGATCATGACCGGAAGCACGACCGTCTGCACATGTGTGGACAAACAAAAAACAAAAAAAATGGCGCCGAAGGGGAAATCAGCATGGAAAGGGAATCTTTCCATGCCAATTTTGTTTGCCACCCGATTTTTGAATCGTGACCCGAATCAAAAATCGGGTGGATTTTTTGGTCATCACCCGATTTGGTCGCAAACAGAAGCATTCATGACCCAAGATTCCACTGTATTATAATACTGTAGTATTATAGTTTTGGTTTCATTACAGGTAGTCCTTGACTTAAAATTGAGCCTAAAATTTCTGTTGCTAAGCAAAACATTTTATGATCTTGATTGCCATAGTTGTTAAATGAATCACTGCAGTTGTAAATAACATGGTTGTTAAGTGAATCTGTCGTAAAAGATAATCACATGATCCCGGGACACTGAACCTGTCATAAATATATAGTTAGTTGCTAAGCATCTGAATTTTGATCACGTGACCATGGGGATGCTGCAACATTCATAAGTGTGAAAAATGGTCATAAGTCACTTTTTAAAATGCCGTTTTAATTTCTGTCACTAAATGAACTGTCGGAAGTAGAAGACTACCTGTATATTTCACCTTTAATTTGTATAACTCATGGCAGCACACATGATGGTCCAGCCTCCTAGTTTGCTCACAATAACTACCCCTTGAGGTGGGTTGGGAGTAACTCTCCCATTTTTAAAATCTTATCTTCTTGTGTAAAAACAAGTGAACAATTCGTTTCTGAACATAGTTCAAAAATGATCTCATTGACTTTTAAACTGTTAGGATTCTCTACTTTTATACTTTTAGTATAGAAGTATACTAAATATGGCAAACTATACTTATACATACCGTGTTTCTCACATAAGGCCGGGCCTTATTTTTGACCCCGAAAAACCGGCTAGGCCGGCTTTTCGGGAGACTTAATTCCCCCCGTTGCATCCTCGGGTGGGCGGGCGGCGACAGCTTGGATGTTCGGGAGACCTTCCATCACCGTTGCTTTTCCTTCTCCCTTGCTGCCGCGGCGTTACAGTAACGCCGTGGCGTTTGGCGCAGCCACGTGCGGCCAGTCAGGGCTCCTCCCTGCAACCGGAGCCCTGAGGAGACGCTCTTCAGGCGCTCCTGTCGCCGCCTTCCTTTGCCTTCGAAGGTAAAGTGAATTATTTTAAAAACCTCCGCTCATCCCATCAGGGCCGCGCCGGAGCCGTGCGAGCTGGGCAGAGCCGGGAAAGCGAGCCGTGGGTGTTTCCTGGTTCTGCCCAGCCCGCACGGCTCTGCCGCGGCCTGGCGGGATGAGCAGAGGTTTTAAAATAATTCACTTTACCTTCGAAGGCAAAGGAAGGCGGCGACAGGAGCGCCTAAGCCAAGTATACCAACAACAAAAGGCAAATCCTCAAGGTGGGCTGGAGGGAGGTGGCTACGTGCCCCCGGGCTTCAATGCAAGGTCCTGACTTGCAGCATCCTGCCGTTGCCGCCGTGTCCTTTTCACCGCCGCCTCCCTCTCCGACTGCGAAACTCGTGTGCTTCGCCAAACGCTCTGAGCGAGGCGAGCTCTTTCATACATAGATAGAGAGGGAAAGAGGCTGCCCGCTTTTTATCATGCCGCCGCCGCCGCACCACCAGCTCTAGGCCAAACTCCGGGCCTCGCTCGGAAAGCAAATACCGCGCATTAGAGGAAAAGAGGTGCAAACCTCCTTCTGCCTCGCTGCTGCTCAGGGCGGTTTCGGGGGGGGCTGCAGCGAGGCGCGTTTTGCGCGCCTATCCCAAAAGGCTGCAGAAGCGGCGCCTCTAGTTTCTAGGTGGTGGGGGATGGTGGCTGCTTTGGAGCTGCTCTTGCGGGACGAGGTGACAGCCAGCGCGGTGGTGCGGTGGCTGAAGTCAAGCCAGAGCTGCGCCGAAGAGGTAAAACACGCAACCCGTTTTGGCGACAGCGACGCTTCTTGAAGTTAGCCCTCCTTGGGGCGGAAAGTTGGCGGGGGTGGGGGGCGGTGAAGTTTCTTCTCGCCTTCAAAAACCCCGAAAAGGAAGGCGGGAAAAAGCAGGAATAGTCGCCTCGCGTTGCCTGTTAGGTGCTCCTCCTGCGCGGCCCTGGAGGTTACGGAGCAGGGCGCCTCTGGGGCCTCCATGATTGTGTGCGAATCCGGTCTTTATCTTGGGGACCGCGTAATCCTGACCCTGAGATCCCGTGCACGCCTTCCCGCAATTTCCCTGACCTGTACATGCTTGCAGGTCAGGCTTGGCCAAGGGTCAGTGTCTTTGCAACCCATTCCTTGGGGAAGGGTACATTCCCCCTTGAAGGCAAAGGGAAGGCGGCCACAAGAGCGCCTGAAGCCAAGTGTCTCCTCAGGGCTCCGGTTGCAGGGAGGAGCCCTGACTGGCTGCATGTGGTTGCGCCAAACGTGGTTGCTGTAACGCCACGGCAGCAAGGGAGAAGGGAAAGCAACGGTGGCGGAAGGTCTCCCGATATGAAGTGCTCCACCAACGCAGGCAGCACCATATCCGGGCATGCAACAAAGTACTTCCTAACGGCAAGCCCCCCCGCCATTCCCCCATTTCGCATGTTTAATATGGGCCTTAATTTGAGGGGAGGGGCTTAATTTGATTTTATGCCAATAAATCATGCTGGGGCTTCCTATTGGTGGAGGCCGTATTGTTGGAGAAACACGGTAATATTAAACTTCATCCGTGACAATGATCTTCGAAGGCTTGTTTCCTGTGAATGCCTCCTGCCTTTCCTCCAAGAAGCAGGCTGCTACTAAACAGATTATTTTCAATCCTGGTGTCCCAGTGAGGTTCAAATTATCTTTACTGAGAAATAAATGGTTCAAAAAATTGTTTTTATGAGCTTTTTAGATATGTCAATGCTTGATTCTTCATGTTGTCTCTGTTGAGACCTCACTTTTCAATTGACATTTCAATGATTTCATTGTTTTAACCGTCCCAGGTTTTGCACTGATTTAAAGGCAACTTTAAATAATAAATGTGGAAAAAGATCATTTTTGTAAGAGTTGCTTCTACATGGCTTCTCCCCTCTTTTAATTTTCTCAATTTTATTTTTATTTATTTCATCTCGGGATGTAGAAAATGTAAAATAGTAATAAGATATGGAATAGAATATAAAAATGAGCATGAACTTGAATTTGTGTCTGCACGAAGAAATGTAACCTGGGATCATGCTGTTTTCAAAAAAGATGTTTTATTTGTTCTTTTTGTGAAAACTCAAATAAAATTTACAAAAAAAAAAAGAGTTGCTTCTAAATCAGGAATCTCCAAACTTGGCAACTTTAAAACTTGTGGACTTCAACTCTATGCTATGCTGGCTGGCAGTGGACTTAAGACTTAAGTCCACAAGTCTTAAGTCTTAAAGGTGCCAAGTTTGAAGGCCCCTGTTCTAAATGGTGCTTCCCAATAAGAATTTATCGAACAAAAGTGGTTTCTCAGCCCGCTCTGTTGAAAGTGGACTGCAGGGCTATTATATTGGTGTATTATTTTTCCTCAGTCCCACCCACCCCCTTGCTCAAAACTGAAGTGGTGGAGCACAGCTTACGGATCCCAGTCACTTAATACCCTTTTCTTTCTCTCTTTTTCATTATCATTATTAAAGCACTGCAAAGCCCCCTACTGGGTGTTTAAAGGTTTGATTCCTACCCACCTCCATCCCCCATGGATTATGCAGAGTCCCCCTAACTCAGGGGTCTTAACTTGAGCAACGTTTATGGTGTGTGGGACACCACCTGACCGGGGAATTCTACAAGCGGAAATCTACACGCCTCAAAAGTGACTGAGGTTGAGAAACGCCGCTCGAACTAATTCGATGTTTGTTTCCTTCCTGTTGTTAAAGTTTCCAGGGCCGGTTGCATTGTTTTAGGGCTGTCTTACCGCACCTTAAAAAGGAACAACATATTGTATTGTTCCTTCTTTCTCCCAATCAGGACTATGAGGCGTGATTTCTTCTCAAAACACTGGGGGGTGGGGGTTGGGGAAAAATCCCCCGCTGCTAAAGGTCGCAGCCACGCCGAGCAGCTTTCTCTTTCGATTTCTCCCGCCCTTCGCACTACTTTGCCCGGGATTTTCCAGCCCGCGGCTTGCATTCTTCCAACCAGACCGGGGCTCTTCGAGAGACGAGAGAGGCGGAAAAAGACGGGATTGGCCTTTCGCCTCCGCCAATCATCGCCCTAACGACCCAGAAGTTCACCCAGCGGGGAATGTAACTCAAGAGCTCGGGAAGCGCCCGCGGGGGACACTTTTCCCGGGAGAAGCCAAAGTGGCTGCTGCCTTTCGTCGCCTCTGCGATTCGCCCACCTTGCTCTTCTTAGGGATGAAGGGGCTGCTCCGAGGCTCCGTTTCCACCTGCGGGGTGATCCTGACCGTCGCCATCCTGTACTGCTGCGCTAACAGAGCAGCTGCTTCAGGTAATCAACCTGGCGCGAGAAAGCGGGCTGGCTGGAGGCCGAAAGAAGGAACAACCTTTAAGTCCAACGGCCGACCCGCCGCTGCGCAAGCCGTGGTGGGGAGCCTCTGGTGTGGATATGCACCCAGAGGGAGGAGAGAAGGTGGTGTTGGGTTAGGGAAGTGAGGAATCCCCGTTTAAACGCGTTGGGGGCTGGCTGGGCCGAAGGTGAGGGGGGATGCCTTTGGAAACGCGTGAAGGATGCTCGCTTGCTTCTTTCTGCAAAGAGTCCGGTGGGTGGGTGGGTGACATGGGGCTGCCCCTGTGGCAGGTGGTCTCTAGCGAGCGCAGGAAACTGCGCTGCAAGCTCCTCTCCGCGCAGCCGGGTTTGCTTTTGCCTTCCAGCATTGCGCGCGAGCAAAAGGTTTGCTCCAAGGCCGCGAGTTTTACAGCCGTGACTTGACAAGTTTCGTTGTCGTGGTTGTTGTTTTGGGCCTCCGGCACTGTGATTCTTCCAGAGAAAGCCGTAGTAGGAGTAACCTCGGAATATCGTTTCCCCTCCACCCCCGACGGTCAGGTCGACGGGGCCACCCCTTAGAAATCCGAGCGCGATTTTTCACCGAGAGATAGATATATATAGCGGCGCCTTCGACGACTGCAACTTATCTAACGCCGTTTTGCAGCCGCGGTCTGGGAATAAGGCGTCTGAGGTAGAGCAGCGACGTTGGCTCTTTGCCACGCTTGATCCAGGCTCCTTTCGCTTTCTTTCCCAGAGTTATTTATAGGCTTTGGAATAGATTCCTTGCGTGGTTTTATTTTTTTTTATTTTTTAGGAGTTAAAAACTTGGCTTACTCTTCGGTGGCCACTCCGGTGTAAAGTAGAAATGAGCGCGAGGCTTTTGGAGCTAGGTGGGGGACCGAATTGGAGCAAGGAGAGTTTTGGTTTTCTCTTTGGTTCACTCTTTACCCTGTTCCAGCTCTGGTAGTAGATTTTCATATTTCTTTTCAATGCTACATTTGACTGTGGGACTTTCTAGATTGCTTGTGTGTGTGTGTGTGTGCATATGCAGTAATGAAAAGTGTTGAAGTTCTGGCAGATCAAATCAGCCTGATGAATTGAAGTTTCAGTTTGATTTCATAGATTTCTGTTTCTCTGAAATCTTTAAGACTATTAAAGATATTTTGCAAGTCTGTGCAAGATGAGGATTCGCTGGTGTTTTTCTTAACCTTTTCTAAATTGCTTTAAAGATTGTGAGTTGAAATTTGAACCTACATTAATCCTACGTTATTACTGTATAAATATCACAAAGTCTTTGGGCTTAAAACATTTGAAGGGAAAAATTACATTATAATTTCATATGGGTTAAATTGTTCATATGCAAATGTTGTAAAACTTTCCTGTATATCATTTTCACTGGAACTATATGTAAATACTTTCAAGCATGGCAGTTGGATAGTACACAAGCTCTTTTATGTGTAAACAGTGTAACTGAGGTTTACCTAACATTCTTCCACATACATTATGCGATAAATGTTATGAGACATTGTGTGGGTCTGTGTATATAGTGCACTCTTACATTATTTAGAAAGGGCTTCTCTCTAGGCAGATTATTATTTTCGTTGCTAATGCAATTATTCTAAAACTTTCCTGTATACCATTTTACTGGAATATAAATACTTTCAAGCATGACAGTTCAACAGCACACATCCTTTTTATGTGTAAACAGTGTAACTAAGTTTTATCTAACATTCATTCACATATAATTGCTATTTGTGTGTGAAAGATTGTGAGTGTGTGTGTGTGTATAATATGTAGGTTTATATTATGTAGAAAGGACTTCTTTCTAACTACAGGTAATCCTTGAGTTATGGCAGTTCCCCACGCCCACCCCTTTCTTGCCGACAAAGGCTTTTTGCAAAGACCACCAGAACCTACGGGGATGCAATCTTCCTGTAGGCTTTGGCAAACCTTTTCAAAAATCCTTTGCCGGCAAGAATGGAGCCCAAGCAGGGCCGACACATCTCTCACGGGCTCTGTTCTTGCTGGCAAAGGCTTACCAAAGTGTTTTGCAAGCTGATGGGACGCTTTGAGGCAGCGCAATTTCACTGAACCAAAGCCTCCCTTCGGCTTGCCAACAGTTTGGGTGCCAAGACTGGAAGCTTCTGGGGGCTGTGATCTTGCGTGACTTCAAGCACTCACCCACTTTTGCAGAGAAAGAGTACCTGAAGTCGCATGAGATCACGGCCCCCAGAAGCTTCTAGTCTAGGCGCCCAAACTGTTTGCAAGCCGATGGGACGCTTCACGCTGCCTGAAAGCGTCCCATTGGCATGCAAACGTTTTGCGCATCAATACTGGAAGTTCTGTGATCTTGCGCGGTAGAGAGGCTGTAGAGGTGACAGCTCACTAGATCGTTGCCAGGTAAGTGACCTGACCTGGTGTGGCAGAATGGGAAAGGGAAGCAATTGAGGGGAACATGAGGTATCTTAGTGCAGGGGTCCCCAACCGCCGGTCCGTGGAACAAGTCTTACCGGGCCGCTGGTTGCTGGGCGCCGCCATCTTTTTTAAAAAGTGCTTCCGGTGAGCTTTTCCGGTAGAAAGCTCACCGGAAGCACTTTTTCATCAAAAAGATGGCGGCGCTCAGCGCTCGGTGAGCTTTTCCGGGTAGAAAGCCATTTCTACCGAAAAAGCTCACTGGGCGCTGCGCCGCCATCTTTTGACGAAAAAGTGCTTCCGGTGAGGTCACCGGAAGCACTTTTTCATCAAAAAAAGATGGCGGCGCCCAGTTGATGCCGGTACCGGGCCGCGGCGCCCAGCTGATGCCGGTACCGGGCCGCAGCGTCAAAAAGGTTGGGGATCACTGTCTTAGTGGATTGGGGGAGGCCTTGGGTGGTCTTAAGCAGGTGGCCTGTTCCATCACTAGCCCCCCCCCAATGGCCTTTCCCATCCTGAGTATTTCATGTGCACTTAAATGAGCCGTGCATTTGATTATTGAATGCATGGGTGAAAGCAGGGAGTTTTCACGCTCGTTTTATGTGATTCACTCCAACAAATCCTCGAGTTACGAATGTAATTGTCATACTCCATTACATTTATAACTTGAGGACTCCCTGTAGTTTATTATTCCTCTTGCTAATTGTTTATGGAGATTTTCTATTAAGTTCTATTTCTATTCAGTTTAGTTCTAAACTGAACTGAAGAAGTTTCTTGGATGAGAAGCAAAACATGAAAAAAAGTGTCATGACTAATTTTCATACTTACTTTACTTTTTTTATTGTCATTGCACGTCTACAACGAAATCAAACACCATCTTCAGTGCACATCATGACCATGAAAATAAACACACATCCTTTACTCTTCACACAATGAACCAGAAACCCTCGACACCACACCAACACTGTACTATACAGCAGAATTCAAAACAGCTACTGCCTTGGGATAGAAGCTGTTTTTGGCCTATTTGTCCTTGTTTTTAGTCTGCCAGATGGTAATAGTTCAAAAAAGGGTTCCCAGGATGAGATGTATCTTTGAGAATATTTTGAACTTTCTTAAGGCAGCGGGAGCTATAAAGCTCTTCCAAAGAGGGGAGAGGGCAACCAGTGATCTTCTGGGCAATGACGTTAACCCTCTGGAGTGCTTTCCTATCTGCCACTGTGCAATTGGCAAACCATACAGAGGTGCAGTATGTTAAAATGCTCTCTATGGTGCAGCGGTAGAAGGTCACCACCAGTTTTTCATTCAGTTGTTTTCTGAGAAGTCTCAGTAGTATAATCTCTGCTGGGCCCTTTTGACCAGGGCTGCAATGTGGGCACCCCAGGTCAGGTCCTCTTTTAGGGTAACACCCAGAAAGCATAAAATTGGCCATTTGCTCCACTTGGTCTCCATTGATAAACAAGGGCTGGATGTCTAATCTGTTCCTTTTATAATCCACTATAAGCTCCTTGATCTTATTGGTGTTGAGGATCAAGTTATTGTCTCCACACCACGAAAGCAACCAGTCCACCTCATCTCAGTAGGCAGACTCATCCCTCCCCCAAGATAAGTCCCACCACTGTTGTATCATCTGCAAATTTAGCAATAGTATTACTAGCGTGAGTGGGAATGCAGTCATACATAGGTCAGTTGAAACACCTCCATGGTCACATGATCAAAATTGGGGTGCTTGGCAACTGGTATCTATGATATTGCACTGTGCCAGGGTCACGTGATCACCATTTGTAACCCTCAAGCAAACAAGCAAAGTCAATGGTGGAAACGAGGTTTGCTCAATGACAGTATGATTCACTTAACAACTGCAGAGATTTGCTTACCAACTGTGTCATAAAGGTCACTTAACTATTGCCTTGCTTAGCAATGGAAATTTTGGACCGGGTTATGTTCATAAGTCAAGGACTACCTATATGTGTTCCTGGGCTCCAGCAGTTTATTTTGAAGCAGAATGCAGAATGTCTTTGTGGTTAAGGGATGCAGCAGACTCATGAGAAGTAATCTGAAAGCAGGAAAGATTACCCAAATGTTTGTAACTCATTTGTATGGGGATCGTTTCTTTGGCTTTCCTGAATTATTTTGTACAATCACCCTGTGATCTAGTTCTGACAGATAAGCTGCTGGTAGATAATTACAGACCACTTGAACTAAGAAGCTTCCTCCAACTTGTTAATTGTACTCCACCCGGGGTTGCTCTGCAAGTGAGATGGGCAGTCTCTAAATTAGATATACATACATACATACATACATACATACATACATACATACATACATACAATGTAACTATCCTGTCCATAAACTGGTACCTGCAGTGGCTTTTCCTTTATAGAGATACTGGGAAGTGCTATTTAATTGGATACTATGAAAGTGTCATACTTTTTGATAGACAATGGACCCATCATGATGAGAGTTTTAGGATGATTTCATTGGGTTTTTAATGAAAGAGAAGCCGTGGACTGGCAAAGTTGGTGCTCCAAAATTGAAGGAAGAAAGAATGCAACCAGGCCCATTAAGTATAAATTGGAGTAAGATGCTCTGAAAGAAAAACCAGCAATTTCTCCCTTTTTTTTTCCTGGTAGAAAAACAATTCTGTTTTAAGGGATTGCTTTGATACTGCTGGAGACCAAATGGCAATGTTAGGAAGCTGGTATTTTGCTTCACAGAGCCATGCCTAATGACAGTCAAATGGACAAAGCCAGTGAGTGTGGTCATAGCATTCCAGCACGGCAGCAACATTTGCCAAATTGCAAGATGAATGGGCTGGTTCTGTCTCCCCTCAGTTAAAGGTACACCCCAGAAAAACAGATTTAGCTGCAGGCAGTCCTCGATTTACAACCACAATTGAGCCCAGAATTTCTGTTGTTAAGTGAGACATTTGTTAAGTGAGTTTTGCCCCATTCTGTGACTTTCCTTGCTACAGTTGTTAAATGAATCACTGCAGTGGATAGGTTGGTAACCTGGTTGTTAAATGATTCTCCTGAGAGCCGTTCGGATCATCCAGTGTGTGGGGAGGTGCTTCAGTCTGCGTCGTTGAAGGCTGAGCTTAATTACTGAGGATCGCTCCGCCCTTCATCACGTGGCTGCCTTGCAATCCCCAGTTTATGCTCAGCCTTCGTGAAGATAGGCTGTGTGATTCCGCTCCTTGGCCAATTCAAGAATTCCCCTTTGATCAGGTCTGCCTTATTGCCATTGCCTTTCCTCCTAAGCCTCAGGCGTTCATTTGGCCAATTGGACCTTATTAGCATCAATCTTTGGGGTCACTCCCTCCTGGGGGTGCTGAACCAGCTCCCTAATTAGATATTTGTTTAATAACAATAATAATAATAATAGTAAAACAAAATATTGAATAAATAAATACATTTTATATATATATATATATATTTACTGATATAGGATAACATTACATTACCAATTTTGATCGGATTATATATTAATTATACGCATACGCGTATATATATTAATAATTATAGCAATAATAGTATTATTGAATATATACATCTAAATTCCAAAAGGGGGTGCAGGCCAGCTGTAAGGACACCCGGCCTTTGTTGTAGGTCGAACCCTTGGCAAGCCAACTGCCTCTAGAATTTTATACACAGTCCTTACTTCTAAAATGGCAGACAATAATTCCGCTAAAGGCTCTTCCTTGAAGGCCAAATCTAAGTCCTACCACTTGCGCAGACAGGCTAAGGAAACTTCTAAGGAAACTTCTAAGGCCTCCCAAAGAGACGCCCTAAGACGCCATAAGGCATTGGAGAAAGAATTTGACAGGCGATCTAGAGAGTCACAACTGGTGCCTCCAGCCCTCCCACCCTCCATTCCTTCTACCTCCAGACACCCCCCCTCCCCTCCAGATTGCTCTTCCCTCTCCAGGCGCAGCTCATCCCAGGGACACCAGGTCCCCGGACCATCGACCAGACGGACGCCCGAAGCGACATTCACGCCCACGGCCGCTGGTCTGCACCAAGGGGAGGCCGCCACAGTCGAGATCCCTGCTCACATGCAAGCATGGATGGAACGGGCTATCCGCCAGGGGATAGCAGAGGGCCTTCAACAGATGTCCAGGTCCGGTCCCCCCTCGATGGCGCCCGAACACGACTCGCCATCTGTCAGGTCCTCACCTAGATCGGACCCTCCTCATGGTCAGGTACCTTTACAAGGGGGCAGTCCTCTCCCAGAAAGGGAACTGGAGGAGGCCATAGAGGACCTGGATCGTTTCAGGGAGGAGGAGGAGGAATTTGAATGGGGGTCTACGTACCAAGGGGAGCCCCTATCGGAGTTAGACCCTATGGAAGGGGACATGTCGGAGGACGAGGGCCTCACTCCTGATCAACCCACCTTTGTGGGTCTGTTCAAGCCACACATGTTTAAATCGCTTCTATTTAAGGCCAAGAACATATCTGGCCTGTCTGTACAGTCCCCCTCGGCTCTCCCTTCCCTGGCGGAGGAACAAGAGGACGCCATTTTCAGGCAGCCTGTGGTGGAAGCGGAGGTTATTCCGGCTCCACCCATTTTTCACGACCTAGTCTCAAACCAGTTGGACTCTACCAGGGCCCCTCCTGCCCCATCCAGCCAGGACAAGAGGTTCTTTAACCTCGAGTCAAGCTTCTGCAACCTGCTTAACACTTTCGAGGTAGATGAGCCCATCGTGGGCTTATCATCCTCCTCCTCCCCCAGTGATCCCCTGGAGGTTCTGAAACCCGAGGACAAGAGGTCCGAACTAGCCTTACGTAGGGCTCATCAAGCTGACACCTGGGCCATTAGATCGGCCACGGCCGCCTCCTTCTTCACCAGGTCTTCTATCCGGTGGCTCCGCCAACTGAAACAGCATGTTCCCCCCTCTAACACAAGGGCACATCAGTACATCGCAAAATTGATGGCCGCGGCAGAATTCTCGGCCGACGCCACCTACCACGCGGTTAAGTTCTCCGCCCGAGCAATAACCTCATGTTACAGCTCGCCGCATGCTCTGGCTCAAATACTGGTAGGCGGACGTAAAAAACAAGGTTAAGTTGGCCACTGCCCCCATTAAGGGGGACAAACTGTTTGGCTCTGCCCTGGACCCATTGCTATCCGAAACCCGAAGCAAGAAAAAATTTCTTCCTCCCCTTTTTCGGAGGTCAGAGTCAAGAGCCCCTCAGCCATTTCGGAGAGGTCCCTCCCGACCTTTCTACCAGTCACCTTTCCCGCCCAGGTATCCGAGACCCCCCTCCTTCCGGCCATTCCAGCCCCAGGATTGAGCCGATCCGGGCGATAGGAACAGGAGGGGCGGCAGCTACAGGCATCCCTTCAGGGGTTCAGGAGGGAAGCCTTTCCGGCGCACCAGATAGATCCCGTCCCTCCCTTCCCATCGGCGGCCGCCTTAAGCATTTCACCGACCGATGGGACTCCTCCACTTCAGATGCCTGGGTACGGGATACCATCAGACTTGGTCTCGCGCTTGAATTCCAGTGCGCCCCCCCCTGACTTTTTTATGGCATCCCCCCCCTCGAGGGATCCCACCAAACGCAACTTAATGGATTCGGCTATCCACCACCTTCTCAACATACAGGCCATACAGCCCGTCCCACCATCCCAGCGGGGGCAGGGGTTTTACTCTCACCTCTTCGTGGTCCCCAAATCCTCAGGTGGATGGAGGGCTATTCTAGACCTGAAACGCCTTAACCGTTATCTGATCTACCGCAGGTTTAAGATGCACACCCTACAGTCCATTCTACTGGGCATCAGGCAGGGGGACTGGCTATCCTCTATAGACCTTTCAGAAGCGTATCTTCACATCCCAATCCGGCCCTCCCATTCCAAATTCCTCAGGTTCTGCTACAACCGCCGCCACTTCCAATATGTAGCCCTTCCCTTTGGGTTGGCCTCTGCCCCGAGAACCTTCACTAAGGTCCTCGCGGCTCTGGCGGCCCATCTCAGGAACCTTCCGGTTCGTCTCCACTGCTACCTGGATGACATCCTCATCCTGTCCCACTCCAGACTCCAAGCAGAGAAGGATATCAGAGCTACTCTCTCTGCCCTCCAAGACCATGGATTCCTGGTAAACTGGCAAAAGAGCCAACTGTTACCATCTACACGGATCACCCACTTGGGGTCCGTCATCGACTCAATTCAGGGAAAGATTTTCCTTTCCTCCGAGAGATTCCTTAGTATCCAGGAAACTGTCAAACATATCAGACGATCAAGAAGGTAACACTTTTAGAATTGTATAAATTACTGGGTAAAATGGTCTCATGTATCTCCATTGTTCCCTGGGCCCGTTTACACACCAGATCCCTTCAGTGGTTCCTGCTCCCGTTCCAAAGGACCGGCAGAAGCAATTCAAAGGCCATGGTCAAGGTGCCTTCAAGGGTCCTCACGTCTCTCCTCTGGTGGACCAGTCCCGCCATCAACAAGGGACATTGCTTCAAGGAGCCCCAACACCTCACCCTCACCACAGATGCCAGCCTGTCCGGATGGGGCACTCACATCCACTCGCTCTCAACACAGGGCAGATGGTCTCAGGTAGAACGGGCATGCAGTATAAACTGGTTGGAACTCCGCGCCATCCACCTGGCCCTGCGCAACTTCCTCCCTCAGGTACGCGGGCAGCATGTCCTTATACTCACGGACAACGTTACCGACAAGGCCCACGTCAACCGACAAGGGGGCACCCAGTCCATCCGTTTGATGAGAGAAGCCGAGCGCCTCTGCCGTTGGGCGGAGCGCAATCTCCTCTCTCTCAAAGCCGAATACATCTCAGGGGACTCAAACACCCAAGCAGACTGGCTGAGCAGGACCACGGTGGACCAGTCCGAGTGGCGCCTCCACCCGTCACTGTTCAGGGAGGCGACCAGGATGTTCGGTCTCCCGTCAGTGGACCTCTTCGCATCCCCCCTCAACACACAACTCCCCAGGTTTCTCTCGAGGTACCCCTCCCACGGGGCCGAGAACTACAACGCCCTCCGTTGCTCCTGGCCCACAGGGCTTCTATATGCATTCCCTCCATTAGCCCTGGTCCCCAGAGTCATCCAGAAGCTCATCTCCGAGAAAGCAGAACTGATTCTGGTGGCACCCTACTGGCCCAGGCGCCCATGGTTTGCGGACCTCCGCAACTTATCGGTGGCCCCTCCCTGGAAAATCCCCCCGAACAGGATATCCCTTTCTCAGGGTCCCCTCCAGCACCTGGATCCTCAGTGGCTCCAGTTAGCCGCTTGGAGGTTGAGCGGGAACGTTTAAGAAAGGAGCAGTTTTCTGACCAGGTTATTGATACAATTTTAGCCGCCAGGTGGCCCTCCACAACCCGAATATACAATGCCACTTGGAATAGTTTCTGCAAGTGGTGCCAGGGTTTCCAGGTCAACCCGCTTTCTCCCTCCATCGCTCAACTGTTGGAATTTCTCCAAGAAGGTCTGAGGAAAGGACTTTCCCCGAACACCCTGAGGCGTCAGGTCGCAGCCCTTTCAACCGTCATTGCTTGTGGCAATCTGGGGTCCCTCTCCCTACACCCTCGCATTAGGGCATTCCTCAGGGGAGCCGCTAACTTGTGTTCCCTAACAGTTCACAGATACCCCACCTGGGACCTCAATAAGGTCCTTGTGGCCCTTACTAAACACCCCTTTGAGCCTCTCAGGGAATCCACACTCCAGTTCCTAACATTCAAAGTCGTGTTTCTGGTGGCCATTACTTCGGCTCGCCGAATATCGGAGATAGCAGCCTTGTCGGTGAGGAAGGACCTTTGCATCTTCCATGCCGACCGGGTGGTTCTCCGGCCGGACCCTACCTTCTTGCCCAAGGTCAACTCAACCTTCCACAGGGCACAGGAACTCACACTTCCGAACTTCTGCCCCAATCCCTCACGGGAAAGGGAGAAGCTTTGGCACACTCTGGACGTGAGACGGGCCCTCCGCATTTACATTAAGCGTACCCAACCCTTCAGGAGGTCCGAATCCCTATTCCTTTCCTTTCAGCCCAAATCCTTAGGCCACAAAGTGTCCCCGTCAACTATCGGCCGCTGGATTAGAGGTACTATTTCCAAGGCTTATTTGTCGCAGGCTCTGCCGGTACCCAGCGGGATAACAGCGCACTCCACCAGAAGTGCAGCCACCTCGGCAGCTTGGGCCACCCAGGCTCCACTTGCGGATATTTGCCGGGCGGCCACCTAGGCCTCCCCATCTCCCTTCATTAGACATTATGAGATCGACATATTTGCCTCGGCGGAGGCTTCGTTTGGTAGACGAGTCCTCCAGCGAGTCCTCAAGGAACCGCAGGGACTACAGAACCAGACGGAGTCCCTCCCGTAGGACAGCCAAGCTTTGGTATGTCCCACTCACTGGATGATCCGAACGGCTCTCAGGAGAATGGGCGTTGGTTCTTACCTGACACGCCATTTCTCTGGAGCCATGAGGATCATCCAGCCCCACCCTTATTAGTTTCACCATCTGGTGTGGTCTTGTTTCGGCCAATGAACCCTTTAGCATAGTAAGATTGAGAGCAAGATCTTCTCTTCACTCTCGGCTTCACATAAACTGGGGATTGCAAGGCAGCCACGTGATGAAGGGCGGAGCGATCCTCAGTAATTGAGCTCAGCCTTCAACGACGCAGACTGATGCACCTCCCACTCACTGGATGATCCTCACGGCTCCAGAGAAATGGTGTGTCAGGTAAGAACCAACGCCCAATCTGGTTTCCCCCATTGACTTTGCTTGTCAGAAGGTTACACAAGCAGATCACATGACCCCAAGGCACTGCAAACATCATAAATATGACTCAGTTGCCAAGTGTCTGAATTTTGATCACAGTGCCACCGAGATCCTGCAACGGTTGTATGTGAAAAAATGGTCATGTCGTTTTTTCAGTGCTGTTGTAACTTTGAATGGTCACTAAATGAGCTGTTGTAAGTCAAGGAACTGAAGGGAACTGAAAAGGAAACCTGATTTGATGTTGGATGGATAGGATATTTATATTGCCAGAATTTTATGATAATTAACATTGCAGGAACAACAGATAAGTGGCACTGACTACAAAAGGGAAGAACTTTTTGAATAGGCTGAAATTCCAGCTATTAATTTCTTGCAGAGTGACATCTTTGCTTTAAGACCCATTTGGAGGGGCTGTGTGAAAGCTGTTTGAAATGATGGGATAACATTAATATCTTGGTATCACACATCATTGTAATTCTGACAACAGGTAAATGTGTCTTATGAGGCTTGCAAGAACAGATACTTTTGTTGTAAGCCAAACTTTTATTCATATTCTTTTTGGTAAATCATTTTAGAGTTGAGAATTTAAAACTGGTCTTCATTATACAGTACTTAGTTGGAAATAATTTGAATTGGTTTGCAGACGCTTAATTCCTAGATAGACAAACAGAGGAAATATGCACAGGATTTTGTTACCTGGAGAGCAAGCCTCTTAATGCTAGGAAAATACCTGTTGTTGTTGTTGTTATTATATAAATTTGTTCAATCTGCATGTTACAGATGGGTGATAGGTACAATGGATCTGCAGTGAATTCAGAAAGTATTCAGACCCTGTCAATTTTGTTATGCTGCAACCTGATTCTACAGTTATTGAAATTAATTTTTTTCCTCATTAATCTACACTCAGTACCCCATAATGGCAAAGTGAAAACAGAATTTTCTTTCACATACATTATACTATAATTGAAGGAGGTCTGAATACTTTTTGAATGCACTGTATGCTAGAATGCTAATAAAATCTTTATATTAAAGAATAAAAACAAAGAGCCAGTGTGCTACAACGGTTAAGTAGTTCCATCTTCCACTTGTACTTCTAGCCTCCAGATCTTCTACAGGTTAGAACCAGAGTCCTCAACCACAGACTTGTAAGAAACAAGCTGAGTGACTCTGCATTTCTTTTACCAGGATATGATAGGTACAGTGTGGTCAAACAGGTGCAACTTGGAAGGAACGGATAATCCACTGAATCGCAGTAAAGAATTTTTTCCTTGGTTTTTTTTTTAATGTCATCTAGTACAGTGGCCACCAATCTTTTGGGCACCAGGGACCAGTTCCATGGAAAAAGGTTTTTCCACGGACCGGTGGGGGCGTGGTTTTGCATGCTGCCTGCATCCCTGGGATGGGACTTTGCTTCTTCGCGCGCCTCACCAGTTGCTGGCATGCCGCAGACTGGTGCCAGTCCATGGACCAGGGGTTGGGGAACACTGTTCTAGTGGTCAGCCAGATATCTGAAGCTCAGAAATTAGTATTGGAAGTAGTATTGGAAGACTTTGAAAGTCAACAATAGTGAGAGGTTTTTATTTTTATTTTTATTTTTTTTTAAAAGCTTGATACATAGTTGTACAAAAATAAACCTTACAAAGAGATGTGGCATCTTATGTGTTAGGTATGTGTTAGGATACACAGAAGCTTGAAATTAAAACTCATACATTTCACTCTGAGAAAATTTCTTTTGGCTAGAATTGATTCCCACATTTGCAGAACACTTCAGCTAGAACTGAATGGAATGGAATAAGAAGAATAAGAATTAGAATTTAATTCTTTATTGGCCAAGTGTGATGGGGCACACAAGGAATTTGTCTTCAGTACATAAGCTTTCAGTGTACATAAAAGCTATAAGTGATAAATCATGATCATAGTCATCATAAAAATACATTCATCATAAATCATAGGATAGACAGTGATAGTCATAAGGCAGTCAACATAAATCATACTAGGAAACAAA
Source organism: Notechis scutatus (assembly GCF_049901735.1). Taxonomy (NCBI): domain Eukaryota; kingdom Metazoa; phylum Chordata; class Lepidosauria; order Squamata; family Elapidae; genus Notechis; species Notechis scutatus. Next base: position 196,853,882 of record NC_142009.1, read on the forward strand.
ACAATATAAACTGTAAAGATATAAGCAACACAGTTATAGTTATAAGTAGAAAAGGAGATAGGTAATAGGAAAGATGAGAAGAATAATAGTAATATAGCCTTACTAAATAGTTTGACAGTGTTGTGGGAATTAGTGGTTTAGCAGAATGATGACATGGGGGGGAAACTGTCCTTGTGTCTAGTTCTGTTGTGCAATGCCCTATTCTGTCCTTTTGAGGATAGAAGTTGAAACAATTTATGTCCAGGATGTGAAGGGTCTGTAGATATTTCCACAGCCCTCTTTTTGACTTCTGCAATATACATGTCTTCAAAGGAAGGCAGGTTGGTAGCAATTGTTTTTTTTCTGCAGTTCTAATTATCCTTGAAGTCTCTGTCTGTCTTGTTCGGTTGCAGAGCCAAACCAGACAAAACTTAAGACACATCCCACATCCATGTTGAAAGATTGAGGCGTGTGATGGATGTTGCTGCTGAACTGAAGTTAAATGCTATATATAAAAAGAAGTCTTCCTAATTAGACTTCAATTTTCTTTTCCTCTTTGCAATACTGTCTACTGTCTGTGGAATGACATCATTCATTCTGTTGCCCCTGGTGTCTTTCCTGAAGCTCCTACCACACTTTGTTGGGTAGTTTTGTAAAGGACTTTTGCATTCAATATCTCTTCTAAGCTGAAAAGTAACTTGTCTCATAAAAGAGTGGAAATACTGTATGGTGCAAACATATAATTATTTTTATTGTAATTCCCCAAAGGGGAGAAAATGGCAATCAACAATTATCTAAGGCTAAGACAGCTCTATCACAATATTTAGGACTTTTAAGGAGCTCTTCTGTCCCTTTTTAAACAAAATGTTACAGTGCTTAAAAGAAGATACAAATTGAAATCAGAAAAAAAAATTAGAAAAAATAAATACAAAGTGCAAAAAAAGAATAAGTGAAAAGAGATAGAAATAATATTTAAAGAAGTAAATCCAGATATTTCTTGTTACAAATACAGGTAGTCCTCAACTTACAACAGTTACTTTAGTGACCATTCAATGTTGCAACATCATTGAAAAAAATGACTTTGTTCACACTTACAACCATCACAGCATCCTTGTGGCCATGTGATCAAAAATTCAGACTGTTGGCAACTGACTCATATTTATGACACTTGCAGTATCCCAGGGTCATGTGATCATGTTTTGCAACCTTCTGACAAGCAAAGTCAATGGGGAATCCAGATTCACTCAACAATCATGTTACTAATTTAACAAGTGCAGTGATTCACTTAACCCTGGCAAGAACGGTCATAAAATGGGGCAAAACTTAACAAATGTCTCACTTAGCAACAGAAATTTTGAGCTCAATTGGGTCATAAGTCAAGGATTACTGATATAAACAATAGTTCCCCACCCCTTATCATATTACATACAAGGCCCTTATCCATTCACAAATCCAAAACTTGTTATCATTTGTATCTACATATTGGCAAAAAGCCCATAAATGGTTTCCAGAAATTTTTAAAAATATTCTGTATTTTACCCCAATTAATCAAGCCAACTTTACACTCCTTTCTTTTGCTTCTATTTAGTTCATGATGTTGCTGTTGTAGGAACACTTTGATCACTGGGGACTGCTCTCATGGCTTAGGCTGCAGAAAAGATTGTACATTGGGCTTTGGTGAAGGCATAATAATTCGTTCAACACTGGCTTCTGGTTGCGGTGCTGCAGCGGTGCGGGGAGAGGAGATCGAGCTCTGTTCTCCCATCCCCAATCTGCGCATCTGGAGGCCCCCTGAGGGGCTCGCAAATCTTGGAGAGATAGGTGAAAGTGTGGGGAAGCCCGAGAAGTAGCAAGACGGAGGGCGACTGTCGGCTGCATTGAAGGGAAACCCCATTTGCTCCATCATGTGAGAGATCTGCCATTTTAATGGTGGACCGAAGCCACAGCAATCTCACTGAATGAGGAAGATATAATAAGAACAGCGGCAGCGGACTGTTTACTGAGAGTGATCATATGAAGACAGAGAGTGGCTGTTGAAGAGGAGAAGCTGTAGGCATCGGACGGCAGAACTGTGAGTCTCAAAATAGCGGGTGGAGGTCCGATTGTGGAGTGGCGATCTGGCAGTGAGAGCATTGGGCTTGGAGACAGGAGTAGGAGCCAATTTAACTGTTTACCAGATACTGACTAGATTTGAGTACTAGATTGGAGGACAGAGTGTATGGAAAAACTGGAACGAAGACAGAGGGATTTGTGATCTAAGCGTGAAGAAAATCGGTGGAAAGGAGACACAGCAAGAGGCTAAACTTAAGAACGGAGACAACCATTTTAACTTCAACAGATAATGAAAGCAGAAGAGAAGTTGATGCCATAGACTAAGCAGAACGTACATGAACTGTCATTGATATAAATTTGTGCAAATAATTGGAGAAATACTCTGATTAATGTTTGATTCATACTGTTAGATGCTAAATGAACTGATTGCTTAACTAAAGTGGAATTGATTAATGAATTTAGTAGAGGATAGAAGATAAAACGCTAAGATTTTATATTTGGAATTTTTAAAGGCTAAAAATTTAAATAACATCGAGAAATAGCCTTGAATATGAATGGATAGATGATTGGTATTGTGAGATGATTAATGAATTGCTATTTTGATTATTGACTAAGTAAAGAATTGGTGGTAGGAATTTAAACTTTTATACTCTTTAAATATTTATATTTCATATTTCATAAATGATAACTTAAAAGGTATTAATTTTAGATATTAGCAAAGTAAGAACTAGAAACCAAAATATTGATAAGATATCAGTTTTGATTTTTTTCCTTTTCTCTTTTCCTTTTTATCTTGCTCTTTTCTTCCCTTTCTTTGCCCTTTAATATAAGATATAGAATAATATAACATAGTAATAATCTTAAAGAATGTTTAATAACTTAATGGTTAAATATTATTGTAAGAATTATTAATAATTTAAATGGAAACTTTGATGTAATAATAGTACTATATAGATACATTGCATTATAGCCTAAATAATTGAAGAGACATAAAAAGAGAAGTGGTATTGAATAGAACAGATAGAGTGGACAGAAGTAAACTGTGGATGGTAAAGTGGGAAAAATTATATAACAAAGTAAAGATCATGACTAGCATCCCAACAACACTGAAAGGAAAAAAGGCAGTTTCAGGCTCATCATTGTCCATTGCATCCCGAGCGAGTCGAAAAACAATTGAGGGGGATGCTGAACACAGAAAAGACGAGTAACACCGCTAATATGCAAGTGATGAAAACAACGTTATTAGCCATTCAAGAAACAATGCTCAAAATGCAGGAGACAATGTTGAATAATCATACAGAAATGAGAGAGTTGAAGGGCAACATTCAAAAATTAGATGAAAAAATAGGAACAATCCAGCAAACAATAGAAAAGAATGAGCAAAAAATAAAAGATATAGAAATTAAGGCAGAACAAATGGATAAGAAACTGGAAGTGATGGACAAGAAAGTAACAGCAATGAAGAGAGATCTGGAAGACTCGATAATCCATTTAGAAATGGAACGTGCAGATTTTCAGAACATACAAGAAACCAAAGATGAAGATCTAGGAGCTATAATGTCACAACTAATAGCAGAGGCATTGCAGAGAGACAGACGAGAGATTGTAAATGAACTTGATGAGGTCTTTAGAATTCATACGAATTATGCAAGATGACATAAATTACAGGGAATGGTCCACATTAGGTTCACGAGGAAGAACGTAAGAGATATAATATATAAGATCACAAAGGAGGAACCGATGACCTATAGGGATAAAGAAATCGTGACCTTAAGACATATCCCAAGATGAGTGAGAGAATTAAGAAAAGATTATAGACCTAGCAGCACTTCTGAAGAAACAAAACATTTGGTTTCGATGGTTGGTGCCGGAAGGAATGTTGGTTACTTGGCAAGAAAGAAGAATGAGATAGCATTGATAAGGTGCAAGAATTTTATGACCAGTTGGTGGGATCAGAGGAAGAAGTGAGTAGTAAAGAAGAGTTGGAAAGTAAAAGCCAAGAGGACCAGCAAGATCAACAACAGGAAGTACAAGAAACAGAACAGGAAGAAAAAAGTAGAGAACAGCCGAGAAGAGAATCCTTCTCTTCTCGGTTGTTCTCTTTACTTTTTTCAATACCACAAAGAGAAGCAGGAGTTAATAGAAGACTAAGACAGACCTATAATTAGTAATGGAAGAAGAAATTAAACTAATCTCAATAAACATCAATGGATTGAACTTCCCGACAAAGAGAAAACAAACATTGGCTAAACTAGTAAAACAAAATGTTGATATTATATGCTTACAAGAAGTTCACAAAAGCAGCACAGTAAATGTTTAGATTACCCCAAATTAGGCATATTATACACAGCATTGGCAAACCAGAAAAAAAGAGGAGTAGCAATTTGTTGTAATGACGAGGCAGTCGAGTTGTTTGATCATGATCATGTATCGCAATTGAAGAGGGTTAAGAGAGGGGGAAGCGGGATGAAACAATGCAAATAAATTTGGAATACATTGAATAAAACAACAGGTTGCAATTAGTACAATAATAATAATTATAGCATAAAAGAAAAACTCTGAGCCAAGACCAATCGGGGAGCCAATTGGTTAGCTGCTCAAAAGGTGAGTAATGAGCATGGATATTATTTTGAATGTATGATTGTAAATTGGCAAGCTCATCCTCAATAGTTTTATTCAAAGAATGAAAATGCACAGCACATCCACGGCGTCCAACTAACATACAGAACCCTCCCTGATGGGCTAAAAGATAGTCTATGGCAAAACGCTGCTGTAAGACATCTTGATTTAAGTCTTCTATTTCATGCTGCAAATCACGAATAATAGCAGTGGTAGCATTGATGGATTTTTCAAGTCTGCAGGTGAGACCAAGAATAGATCGTCTGTTTTCTTGAGCAATTATGCCAGGATGAGAGCCTAGAGTAAGGACTCCTGTAATGGCCCCTGCCAATGCACAGCCAAATGTAGAACCAGAAGACAATTGGGTGTCAATAATGACTTCATCATTACATGTAGGCCCCATGAGAGGAACGCCGCTGTTTAGTTGATGGGAGCGTACCTATTTGAACAGGTAGAGTAAAATAACCTATAGTTGCACATTGATAATTCTGAGGATGAACATTAGTAGCATATTTATCAAAAAAGAACCACATATTAGGATCCTTAAGCTGCCAACCAGCGCATATCGATCCTGTATTAGATTGATCAGAGGCATTAAAAATAGGAAAATTGTCAGGATACTTATCAGGAGCTATATTAATTCCATGCAAAGAAGAATTAAAGGTACCTGACAACCAATAGTAGTTAGAACAATAACTATAATTCCCTAGCTTTTTAATATGTGCTGAGCAGCATCATAATCAGACCAATTATGAAGCCAAGTGTGTTTAGCGTGACAACAGAAACACAGACCCCTTGTAAATTGACTAATTTTCAAGTAACGCCAGCGGACAGAATTCAATTGCATAGGGGTGTAGAAAATAGCCAGGAGTGTGAAATAGATTGTAGTTGTGAGACAATAAATGTAGAAGACATGATCAAGTTAGGGGTAAAAGAAATTTGACCAAATACCATTGGGGGCTCATAGTATAAAGTAATATTTGTGCCATGGGTCATAAACATGTATTGGGCATGACGAACCCACAAATTAGGGTTAAGACGAACCACAGAAGTGTCATTTTGAGCAGAAACACCATTAACCATAAACAAGAAAATACAAAGTAAAATGATAACAGAGTTAGCAGTAATAATAGCAAAAACAGCAGCAACAAGATTTCCAGGAGTCTGAGGTAATGAGGCCTGTTGCAGTTGTTGAGCTTGATATGTAGTAGATTTAACCTGGCCCCAAGTGATGGGTTGCGGGCACGTCGACCTTGGAAGACGGACTTCCGTGTTCAGATGAAGATTGAAATCTGGAATCGAGTTGTGAAGGACCTGATGCCATGCCATGATACGGACGAACACAGCACGCTGGAACCCACACTGCTTGTCGAGTAGAAGGATCTTCCACGGCAGCGTAACCGCGACCCCAGGTGATCAGCGGTGTAGGGCCTTTCCAGGTTGGATCTGGAGCTTGGCGATACTTTACCAAAGGCCTTGCTAAAGATTCAGTAGTTTGAAAATGCAAATTAACAGGTGAGTCTGCAAGAGAATCTAAAAAGGTTAAATAATTCCAATTATATAATGCTACAGCAATGAGATTTTGAATCTTCTGCAGATGGTAAGGGCCAGACTCAGTTTGTAATTGTTTCTGAAGCAATGCCTTAAAAGTACGATGAGCTCGCTCAACTATAGCTTGACCCTGAGAGTTGTAAGGAATTAAGTGCACTAAAGTAATATTCCATTTCTGACAAAAGGTTTGAAGTTCCTTACTAATATAAGCGGGGCAATTGTCAGTTTTAAACTGAGAAGGCCGACCCATTACAGCAAAAGAGGATAGGCAATGAGAAATAACATCTGAAGTACGTTCATGTTTTGAAGCAATAACCCAAAGGAAGTGTGAATGAGTGTCAATAGACGTATGAAGATAACAGTATGGCTTAAAGGTTGAAAATTGAGTTACATCCATTTGCCAAATTTGATTAGCTTGGGTTCCTCGTGGGTTGACACCCACTGGAAAGGGAACTGCCAGTTGCTGACAAGCTGGACAAGCACGGACAATATCCCGGGCTTGAGATAATGAAATTTTAAATTGCTTTGCAAGCGATTTGGCATTTTGATGAAAATAAGAATGACTAGCAACAGGATCAGCAAACAAAGACACAACATCCCTTAAGGATTCATCTGCCTTCCGATTTCCTTCAGTCAAGCCATTAGTAAAGGGAGTATGACTTCGAATGTGTTCTACATACAAAGAATACAAGTGAGTTTCCAAACTATTCTTTAAAGATAAAAACAAGGATAACAAATTCTTATCCAAAGAGAGAGCACAATAAGAAAAGGGAAGAGATTGCATAGCTAAATACACATATTGTGTATCAACGATCAAGTTAATAGGTTGGTAATTGAACAATCGTAAGGCCAAAATCACAGCAGCCAGCTCAGCACGTTGAGCTGAAGTCTGCGGTGGCAGTAAATTTAGAATACCATTGTTGTTGAATCTGCCAGACAACCACACCCCTTGTAGGTAATCCATCATTAAAGACTGTAAGAGCTTTAGAAACAGGATTTCGCACAAAAATGGAAGAAAAGGCCGGATTTAAAGTAGTAGTAACCACTATTCTAGGATCCTTGGGTAAAGAATACAACAAGTTTCCCACATATTGAGAAAAGGCTATCTGATATGATTCTGAAATCATCATCAAATGCTCATGTTCAGCTTTTGTACGAGTGAAAGCTATGCTAATGAGATCCTGTCCTGTAAGATGTAAGGCTCGTTTACGACCTTTAATAATCAAATCCTCTAATGCTGATTGATAAGGATAAATGTTTCTAGGCGGAGTAGCTGACAAATTAATCCATTCATGAATGTTGACCGCTTGCAGGGACGCATTAGAATAAAGACATCCCGTGGGTAAGGGTGTAGTGGGAAGAATAGCTAAGCAAAGTCCTATTGTTAAGGATGTTATCCTGTCCACATATCGATACTTAAACTTATTCAGTTTTTCTTGAAGGCATGTTCTTTGAAGATCAGTTAATACAACTAGATCTCCTGGTGATTGTGCTCCCTTCAAAGACTGAAATAAGGGTAACATATCACCAGTAGTAATGTAGAAGAATGGGCGTGCCCAATTAATAATGCCAAGTAATTTTTGCCATTATACTAATGTATATGATTTCTGTACTTGTAATTCAGGAAGAATTGGAATGGAGGAATTGTGCAACATTCTATGTCCTAAGTAGGCATAAGGTTCTACATTTTGAATTTTGTCTGAGGCTATATACATTCTCCGTAGAACTGCTGCGAGCATCCAGAGAGTGGGAGGTGCTTCAGTCCTTCCTTCTCACAGGCTGAGTTATAATTGAAGAACGCTCCTCCTTCCTCCACGTGGCTCCTCCATGCGTTCTCCCAGTTTTCACTCAGCCTTCGAGAAAGCAGGCAGCGATCTCTTGTTCCTTGGCCGTTTTTCAGAGTTTTTTTGCTTCTAAGTGTTCAGGTTTGCCTTTATTCCTTTCCTCCTTGTCCCTGCGTTGATAGTGTGCTCTTAAATTTAATTGGTGAGGCGTTTTTTTGCCTGTAGGAAGGGGTTTAAGGGCTCGGAGCTTTACTTTGCCCCCCCCCCTCTTCTCTTTCTCTGCATTTCCGAGCGTGCCTTTATCCAGCCGTTTGGCTCCGTGCCTTGATTTATTGCACTATTATCATTCCCCCCTAGAACGCTTTAGAGGAAGCAACGCTTCCTCTCCCAGCCCTGGCTTTTCGTTGTTCCTGATTGCCTGGTAGCGAATAGGGCTGGTGCGCCTCTGATTGCCTCGCGTCGTGCCGGGCGGCCATTTTGGAACCGCCTCGTGGCCGGCGCCATTTTGTTTTATTTTAAATAATATTTTTTCCTGGCTGTGTGTAATTTTTGTTTTTGGATTTAAGCTGTGTGGATTGAGGCCCTAAGCGGGACCGTCAGGCCGCGTGGAGCCCCTTTTTTATTGGAGGACACTGTGGTTCCGGCCCTGCTGTCTTTCCTTTAGAGGTTTTTTTCTTGTTGGCTTTTTCTGTCTGTATCAATCAGCTTGTTCAGAGGCGCGGGCACGTACTTCCCATTGTGTTGGGAGGCTGCCTAAAGAGGCCTACCTATTATACTTATTTTGCTTCCCTTATTTTTTGGCCTCTGCGTTCATTCGGCTCATTTGGATTTGTATTTAATAATTTTTATTATTATTTTCTCCTTGTGCCTATTTGGCCCTGTCCTTGGGCCCCGCCCTTAAAAAAAAAAAAAAAAAAAAAAAAGGAGAAAAGAAATTATTATTATTAGTTATTTTATAATATATTCCAGCAAGCTTTTGTGTAGATATTTTTGGATAGTTTTCTCCTTGTGTTTTTTAGTACTTGGTGTTTTAAAAAAACAAATTCAAATAAATAAATAAATAAATAAATAAAATAAAATAAAAAATAATAAAAAAATTTTTATTCAAAGGGGGACGTGATCTGATTTGGGAAAACCGGTTTGCGTTTGTAAGCCGAATTCCTAGGCGTGCCAACCGCCATATTTGTTGTAAGGTTTTTTTCCTTGATACCATGGCAGAGAACAATCCAACTGGCTCTTCCCTGAAGGCCAAATCGAAGACGCACTATCTTCGTAAGAGGGACAAGGACTCTCCAGTGCTTCCCAAAAGGACGCCTTAAGGCGTCACAAAGCTCTGGAAAAGGAGTTCAGTAAACGATCTAAAGAACTGCACACTATAACTACCCCACCTTCTACCTCTGCCCATCCCCTCCCCTGCCGAGTCGTTCTTCCCCTCCAGGTGCAGTACATCCACCCGAGCCGCCAGCCATCCCGTACTCCAGAGGCGACCTTCACACCAACCGCTGCAGGTCTTCGCCCTGAGGAGCCGCCGTCAACCATCATCCCTGATAGTATCAGGGAATGGATGCAATTGCTATCCGTCAGGGTATAGCTGATGGAATGCAGCAGCTATCCAGACCTGGTTCTCGAGGAGGACTTCCGACGTTGAATCTTTATCTGGTCGATCTCTCTCCGGGCAGGCGCCCCAGCAGGGTCAGGTACCTTCTCATACGGATGCCCCATCCCCAGGAGGGGAGGAGCCTCAGGAGGTCTCGCAGGAACAGGAGGAAATGGGCTTTGAGCCCTTCGGGGAGGAGGAAGGCTCTGAGAGGGGGTCCTCGCAGTATTCTGATTTCCTTCTCGGGGACCCTATGGAGGGGGAAATGTCAGAGGACGAGGGCATTTCTCCCGAACAACCGACGGTTGTGGGCCTCTTTAAACCCCAGTTATTTAAGTCCTTATTATTTAAGGCTAAGAATAGCTCAGGCCTGGCCTCTCAATCTCCTTCTGATCCACCGCCATCGACTTCGGAGGATCCAGATGACCTCATGTTCAGGCAACCGATTGTGGAAGCAGAAGTTATTCCGCCCCCAATCTTCTCAGACTTGGTTGCGAGGCAGTTGGCCTCGGTGGGTCCTACACCCACCCCTCTAGTCAGGATAAGAGGATGTTTAATCTGGACCCAGCATTCTCTTCTATGTTAGACACCCCGGAGGTAGACGATCCAATTGTGAGGCTGACTTCCTCTTCCAACCCTACGGATGCGTTGAGGCGCTGAAGCCAGAGGACAAGCGGGCGGAGATGGCTCTTCGGCGAGCTCACCAGTCCGATGCCTGGGCCATCAGGTCGGCCACGGCCGCCTCCTTTTCACCCGTTCCTCCATCAAGTGGCTCAGGCAGCTCAAGCAGCATATCCCCCGACTAATACCAGGGCCCATCAGGATATTGCAAAAATCACAGCAGCGGCGGAGTTCGCGGCTGATGCCACCTTTCATTCGGTTAAGTTCGCTTCACGGGCCATCTCCTCCCATGTTACAGCTAGGAGATTGCTTTGGCTTCGGCATTGGTAGGCCGATGTTAAAAATAAATCCAAGTTGGCTTCAGCCCCCTTGGCAGAAGGGAAGCTGTTCGGGCCTGCCCTTGAACCCTTGCTTTTGGAAACTCGAAATAAGAAGTTTCTTCCTTCGCTTTTCGCAGGCAGGAGTCTAGAGGGTCCCAGCCCTTCGGAGGGGCTCCTTTCGCCCCCATACCAGTCGTCATTCTCCCCTAGATTCCAGGGTTCCCCGTCGTTTCGGTCATCCTACCACCACGCCAAGTGATACAGGAGACAGGAGCCGAAGAGGAGGCAGCTTTAGGAGACCCTTTAGAGGCTCCGGTCACAGGGCCTCCCGCCGGCCCAGATAGGGCCTCAAACCTTCTCCCCATAGGCGGTCGTCTCAGGCATTTTGCAGACCTCTGGGAGAGGTCCACTGGATGCCTGGGTGAGGAGTTCCGTGCGTTTTGGACTCGTTCTACAATTCCTCTCCCCCTGAACATTTCAGGATTTCTCCTGTCTCTAGGGATCCTACAAAGCGGGCTCTTATGGATTCCGCCATTAAACATCTGGCTGACATTAGGCCATCCAACCTGTCCCATCCTCTCAACGAGGAAGAGGTTTTTATTCTCTCTTGTTCTTGGTGCCTAAACATTCAGGGGTTGGGGACCTATTTTAGATCTCAAGCGACTTAATCGCTTTGTCAGGCGCCAGAAGTCAAGATGCAGACTCTACAGTCTATTTTACAGGGTATCAGGGAAGGGGACTGGCTCACGTCAGTTGACCTGTCGGAAGCATACCTCCATATTCCCATTCATCCCTCATACTCAAAGTATTTGAGATTCTGTTATAATAACCAACATTTCCAGTATGTGGCCCTCCTTTCGGCCTTGTTTCAGCCCCGAGGTCTTTCACGAAGGTGCTGGCAGCTCTGGCGCCCATCTTAGACAAGTTCCCATCCGCATCCATTGTTACCTCGACGATATCCTTATCGTATCCCCTTCCCGACAGCAGGCCGAGAGGGATACTAGTGTTACCCTTTCAGTGCTACAAGATCACGGGTTTTTAGTGAATTGGGAGAAGAGCCAACTTAGCCCTTCCACCCGCATAGCTCACCTAGGAGCTGTAATTGACTCTGTTAAGGGTAAGGTCTTCCTCTCCCAGGAGAGGCTTCATAGTATTCATACTGCTATCCGGACTATCAGGCGAACTGGTAAAGCGTCCTTGCTCAGTTTATCCAAGCTTCTGGGAAACTTGTTTCCTGCATTTCTATTATCCCATGGGCTCGTTTGCATTCCAGATCCTTGCAGTGGTTCCTTCTGCCGTACCAGCGCCGGGAAGGAGCACATCAAGTCGAGTGGTAAGGATACCTCCAAGGGTTCTCTCATCCCTTCTTTGGTGGACTCGACCTTCTACCAACAGAGGTCATCTATTCAAGGAGCCCCAAAGGGTCACTCTTACGACAGACGCAAGCCTTTCCGGATGGGGGCCCATCTGCAGTCTCTGTCAGCCCAGGGAGTTTGGTCTCCTTCGGAACGACGACACAACATCAACTGGTTGGAGCTTCATGCGGTATACCTAGCCCTGCGAGCTTTCGCCTCCTCAGGTGAGAAGGCACCACATTCTGGTCCTTACGGACAACACCACCACCAAAGCCCATATCAACCGTCAGGGAGGCACCCACTCCATCATCCTCATGAGAGAAGCCGAACGACTCTGTCGGTGGGCAGAGACGCATCTTTCCTCCATCAGGGCAGAGCACATTTCCGGGGTCTCCAACGTCCAGGCAGACTGGCTGAGCAGGGCCACGTTGGACCCAGCAGAGTGGCGCCTGCATCCGCGGTTGTTCAGGGAAGCAGCAGACAGGTTCGGGTCTCCTCTGGTAGACCTCTTTGCCTCGCCGCTCAACACGCAGACACCAAGGTTCTTCTCTCGGTTCCCTTCCCACGGGCAGAGAACCACGACGCCCCTGCGTTGCCCGTGGCCTCCCGGCCTCCTGTACGCCTTCCCTCCGCTTCCGCTGATCCCCAGGGTAATTCGGAAGTTGCTGTTCGAGAGGGCAGAAATCCTACTAGTGGCCCCATATTGGCCCAGGAGGCCGTGGTTTGCGGATCTTCACGGTCTATCGGTGGTTCCGCCGTGGAGGATCCCGCTGGACCAGATCTCCCTGTCACAGGGACCTCTGCTTCATCCAGAACCACAGTGGCTGCAGCTAGCCGTCTGGAGGTTGAGCGGAAACGATGATTGAAGAAGGCTTGTCTACCCAGGTCATAGATACCATTCTGGCTGCCAGGAGGCCTTCCACTACTCGAATTTATGATTCAACTTGGAACAGCTTCTGTAAGTGGTGCCGAAAATCCTCTGTCAATCCTCGCTCTCCTTCTATAGCACAAATTCTAGCCTTTTTACAGGATGGCCTAAATGAAGGTCTCTCTCCCAACACGTTGAGAAGACAGGTCGCGGCCCTCTCAACGGTGGTGGCTAGCGCTCCTTCAGCTCTCTTTCCCACCACCCTCGCATTAAGGCCTTTTAAAAGGGGCTTCTAATTTGCGCCCGCCGGTAGTGCATAGATATCCAACATGGGACCTTAACAAAGTTCTCCTGGCCTTGACTAGGCCTCCCTTTGAACCTCTCAGGGAGGTACCACTCCAGTTTCTCACCTTTAAGGTGGTCTTTCTTGTAACGATCACCTCAGCTAGAAGGATATCTGAAATTGCAGCTCTATCCGTGAGGAAGGACTTGTGCATTTTTCATTCTGATCGAGTTGTCTTGAGACCAGACCCCTCCTTTTTACCAAAAATCAATTCTGCTTTTCACAGGGCGCAGGAGTTGGTCCTACCTAATTTTTGTCCAAAGCCTCTGCATGATAGGGAGAGGCAATGGCACACCCTCGATGTTCGAAGGGCGTTGCATGTATTTACATATGTCGCACGCAATCCATCAGGAGATCGGAGTCCCTGTTTTTGTCATTTCAGCCTAAAACGCTGGGTCAAAAGGTACCACCATCCACGGTAGGCCGGTGGATTAGGGCGACCATTTCCAAGGCCTATTCAGTTCAAGCTCTTCCAATCCCCAGTGGGATAACGGCTCATTCCACCAGGAGCGCAGCTACATCAATAGCTTGGGCTACTCAAGCCTCGCTTCTTGACATTTGCCGGGCGGCCACTTGGGCCTCTCCGTCACCTTTCATACGCCACTATAAGATTGACACTTTCGCTTCGGCTGAAGCGTCCTTTGGCAGGCGAGTCCTACAGCAAGTGGTTGGGGATCCTAAGGAGATTCCGATCCAGACGGAGTCCCGCCCGTAGGACAAACATGCTTTGGTATGTCCCACTCTCTGGATGCTCGCAGCAGTTCTACGGAGAATGGGCGTTGGTTCTTACCTGATACGCCTCTTCTCGTGGAACTGCGTAGAGCATCCAGCCCCACCCTTCTTGGTCCGTCTGGTAGGGAATTCTGTTTTTCGGCCAATGATCGTTATTGTATATACTTGAGTTGTTTACTAGTTCAGTTAGAGGATTGTGGTTGTCCTCTCGTCTTCGTGAAACTGGGAGAACGCATGGAGGAGCCACGTGGAGGAAGGAGGAGCGTTCTTCAATTATAACTCAGCCTGTGAGAAGGAAGGACTGAAGCACCTCCCACTCTCTGGATGCTCTACGCAGTTCCACGAGAAGAGGCGTATCAGGTAAGAACCAACGCCCAATCCCTGTTGTGCCACAATATCCATTAACTCTTTTAACAACTTAGATTCATCAAAATCCGGGGCTGCTATCAATATATCATCCATATAATGATAGACTAAATAGGAAGGAAATTTATTCCGAAAAGGTTGAAGGGCATTATCCACGAAATATTGACAAAGTGTAGGGGAATTAAGCATTCCCTGAGGCAACACTCGCCAATGATATCGTTTTGTGGGCATGCTATTATTAAAAACTGGGACAGTAAATGCAAATTTTTCTTTGTCTTGAGGCTGCAAAGGTATAGTAAAAAAGCAGTCTTTAAGATCAACTACCAATAATTTATAAAAATTAGGAATTAAGTTAGGATTTGGTAGACCACATTGTAAAGGACCCATGGGTTGGATACATTTATTAATTTCTCTTAAATCATGAAGGAAACGCCATTTCCCATTTTTCTTTTTTATAACAAAAACAGGAGTATTCCAAGGACTAGTAGAAGGTTCTATATGACCAGCAGCCAATTGTTCTTGAACCAATTGTTGTAAAGCAGCGAGTTTTTCCACATTTGACTTGGAATAGGGTGTCTGTATGGGGGTAGGTGCTAAGGGGAGCAAGTGACAAGTGTACTCCTACACATACACACATGGTACCAAGGCTGGTTGTGTTAACAAAGTGGCCATCGTTATTTGGTGGTTTTTAGAATGTTGCAGATGGTTGAAGGAGGGATATCTTGCTCAGACGGTGGAGGAGCCCTCCATCTCCTAGTCCTGGACTGGGTTGTTAGTCCTTGCCATTGGGCTTGTGTGCTTTATATCCCAGGCCTGGCTTCACTGCAGCTTGGGTCAGGTCCATGCATGATGCCCAGTGCTTACATCTTGTTCCATGTCATCAGCTGGAAGACTGCCTTCTTGTAGTCAATGGTAGCTGTAGGACCTCTGGAAGTGCCAATCAGCTTTGTAGCAATAAGCAATACGTACCACATCAACAGAGTTATCCCAGAGAGCTTGGGATTTACTGACTGTTGTGTCTAGAATGTGAGGGTGAATACTAGTAGAAGTGGACTTATCTTGGGAGTTGAGTTTCAGGGAGTAATAAATTTAAATAAATTATTGTACGCCAAAGAAAATGATGTGAAAATGCAGGTAATCCTCAACTTCCAACAGTCATTTAGTGACAGTTCAAAGTTACAACCAGCACTGAAAAAAATGACATAACAATTTTTCACAATTACGACGGTTGAAGCATTCCTATGGTCACGTGATTTACATTCAAATGCTTGACATCTGATTCACATTTATGACGGTTTCAGATTCCCAATCACATTCATGTAATCAATCACCTTTTGCAATCTTCTGACAAGCAAAGTCAATGGGAAAACCAGATTCACTTAACAAATGTGGCAAGAAAAGTTGTAAAATGGGGCAAAACTCATTTAACAAATTTCTCACTTAGCAACATAAATTTTGGACTCAATTGTGGTTGTAAGTTGAGAACTACCTGTAAACCTTGTGGTGTCATTTTATTGTTGGTTTTCAATAACACTTTCAGGATGTGTTTGCTAAACTCAAAAATTGTAATTCATATGAGGGGCATTTTATCTTGTTTATTTATTTAACATTTTTCTTTACTGTTAATAAAGCAAGCAACTATGTTGTATGTAATGTCAGGGATAAGATTTTAATCAACTTTTGCCTATTTTAGAAATGCATATATTAAGAGGAATTTATCCCAGAAGGTTTTTGTTACATTAAAGCATTGTGGCTCAGTTCAGCTATAATAAAAAGTTGATAAAGCATGAAATAATAAATCAAAACATATTACCAAGATACTGCATTGCTGATTAAAAACATGAACATTGTGCCAATAAATATGACCATTAGATGAATCACTATTAACCCTCCTCCCCAGGATTATTGTTGAGGGAATACCTTTATTTATTTATCAGAGTGTTCAACAATCTTCCGCATGCGTGGGGCATATTTTCAAAATCAAGCAGAATTTGCAAAGTGCATTTCAGTTAAATACATTGAACATAGCACAATAGTTTTCTTTCCAGATTGCTTGAGCTATGACTCCAGGGAAATGCCCAAGCAGGCTGCAGGTGCATAAACATACTTTAGATAGCAGCTTTGCATACATTCAGGCTAGTAAATTGCAAATAAATGTTTCAAATTTCAGATTAGCATAATATTTTAGGTGGTTTCAAATAAAAGTTCTGCGGGCATTCCGTTTGCGGGGTACTTAATTCACTGCTGTGACTTTTAGAAATCTATTATTAATTTAATCGTTAGAGAATATAAAGCAGAAACATTTTGTACACTACAAAATAAATTTTAACTGAGTAATAACTATTATAGAGGAAAACCTATGCTAAAAGGTAAAGGTTCCCCTCACACATACGTGCTAGTTGTTTCTGGGTCTAGGGGGCGGTGTTCATCTCCATTACAAAGCCAAAGAGCCAGTGCTGTCTGAAGACGTCTTCGTGGTCATGTGGCCGGCATGATGGAACGCTGTTACCTTCCCACCAAAGTGGTCCCTATTTTTTTACTTGCATTTTTATATGCTTTCAAACTGCTAGGTTGCAGAAGCTGGGACAAATAACAGGAGCTCATTCTGTTACACGCTTCTAGGGATTCGAACCTCCGAACTGACAACCTTTCTGATCAACAAGCTCAGCATCTTAGCACAGCACTGCAATTGTACAATTTCTGCACAATTCAGTGGTCTTAGTGTGCCATCTTAGGTTATTTTCTCCACCAAAAATATAATTTTAGTCTAAGTTAAATGCATATAGCAACTAAAATTGTTTCTCATCAGAACTTTGATGTGAGATTCAGTAATCAAACTAGACCGTAGTGGTCTTTCTATACCAGCAAATAGGCTTTAATTGGTTTAAGCTGTAGAAAACTGGTTTAGAGAATTAACAACTTACTGGTTTTCATGAACTAAAAAGAATTCATTTTTAAAATTATGTTCTAATTTTAAAATAAATAAAACGTTAGCACATAAATATATAAAGATAAAACATCATTTCAAACCAGAAATTTAATTCATTTTACAGATAATTTTATTCCATTATTTCTTTAATAAATTATATTGATTAATTAAGTTTCATCAGATGTATAATAAATCTTATATTTCTATGGAGGATACATTTACATAGCAATAATACCTGTTGGTTCAATGGAACGTGCTTCTAATTAATGGGTTATACTGTAAATATTTAGGATTATACCCATAAAGATTGGATAAAGGCTAATAAACTGTGGTTTAATCTAAACAACACTGGGAATACAATAAAAGGTTGTACTAGAAAATTGGGCATTAACTAGAAAAGTTCACCAGTTCTTCATTGCCTTACTGTGAAGAAAATCAAATGCACACATCCTTTAATCGACTGGGGAGTCGTATTTATCTAACAGCATCAAGGGGCCTCCGATTCTGAATCCCTTTATTTTACTTGATGCACTAAACATAGTTATCTGAGCTCTGTTTGGATTATGCAATATATTTTATACATGGAGCTTCTTCTGATAAAGTTTTCCAAAGAACTCCAGAACATAGCTGAACATATTACAGGTAGTCTTCATATAATGACAGCAGTTTGGGCCAGGATTTCTAGATGCTATTGTTAAGCGAATCACTGAGGGCATCACATGGTTGTCATTTTTGATCTCCTGCTGGCTTTCCCCTTCACTTGTTGGAAGCCAGCAAAGAAAGTCACAAATGGAGTTCACATGACTACAGGATACTGCAAAGTCATAATTGCAAGATGATTGTCTAGATTGTGTGTGACTACTTGTTCAGCAAAATTATGAATTTGAAAAGTCAATTGAATGAGGGGTTGTTAAATGAGGACCACCTGTTTACCTTTATTTTATCATCTACTAGCTTCCACTCCATTTTTTGGTTTTGAAAACAATTTTCCACTAAGCTATTAGAAAAATCTTGTCATATTTACAGGCCTCCTCTGAATGCTCCTTTCAACAGATGTTTGGGTAGATAGTACACAATATTATACCAGTTTTAGCCTTCAAATACACAGCTTTGCTGGCTGAGGAATTCTGGGAGTTGAAGTCCACAAGTCTCAAAGTTGCCAAGGTTGGAGACCCCTGCTCTAGTGGGCAAACAGCTAAAACGTTTGATACCTCTTTACTGCCATCTATTGATCATCTGAATTTTTGCAAGGGAAAAGGTGTTATCCCATTTAAGAAACACCTTTCACAGAGATGCTAACACTTCTCTTATAATCTCTTTTTTGTTAATAATGATGATAATGCTGTTGTTATTCCAGGCCTTCTAAACATTGAGCACACTGAGTAATACTAAAATTGATGTTGTCTATCTTTAAATATTGCTTTATTTGCTTCTGAGATCATGTTGCTTTTTTAATCTTTCAAAAACTACGTAATGTTGTTGCTGCTGAGAGAATGCTGTTTGTAAGTATATAAATAGATAAAGGTATTTTCAATAATTATTAAGATGTTCTGTTATGGAACTGAATGTTGACAGTGCATTCCGGTGTTGCTACATAATCTTTCAGTATTATCTTTGTTTCTACTGAAAGTTAGAACAGAAAAAACATTAAAATATATTCTTTTCTCCATGCAGATAACAATCTTTTCACCATCCGGCATGAAAATTCTAATAAGTGCATCCAAGTTAAAAGCCAGCACCTAATATTAGGAAATTGTGAGGAGACAGACGAGAGCTTATGGACCTGGGTCTCTCAACATCGCCTTTTTAATTTGGGATCCCAAAAATGCCTTGGACTAGAGACTGTAAAGTCTACAAGTACCTTAAAAATGTTTGCTTGTGACTCGGAGCTCAATCTGTGGTGGCGCTGTGTTGGTGATTCCATCCTCTCCACATCTCAGAATAAACTAGCATTAAAGAATGGAATCCTCACCGCAAGCCTAAACTCTTCTGATGCTTGGAGAAGAAGCAATTCCAGCGATACGATTTGTAAATTTCCATATAGTGGTACGTATTTTCTTTGATTTATAGAAAGGGAAAGAAGGGTTTCAGGCAGAATATGTCTAAATGCTGACTTCTAAGGCAGGGGTCTCCATTCTTGGCCGCTTTAAGACTTGTGGACTTCAACTCGCAGAGTTCCTCAGCCAGCTTTGCTGAGTTGAAGTCCACAAGTCTTAAAGTGGCCAAGGTTAGAGACTCCTGTTCTAAGGAGTTCAAAAGAAAGGGAGCATCCCCAGTTGAGTGTTGCATCAAGTGATGATTAAGCACCAGTAATCTTAATTAATACTCTCACATGATGAACTGGAATTCAGACCTTCCTGTCCATATTCTAACATACATTGTTTCCAGGTATAGGTGGCAGCATTCTCAGCTATGCTAGGACTATACTGGTTTAGAATTTCGGAAGTTGAAATCCATACTTGGGGTATCTAATAGAATGTTAATTTGGAGGATGCCTGAATGTATTTTGGAATGCATTTGGAGGAGCACTAAGACCATTAATGTAGTGATTAAGGTGCTGACCTAGAAACCAGGAGGCTGTGAGTTTTAGTTCCGCTTTAGGAATGAAGGCTAGTTGGGTGACTTTGAGCCCATCACCCTCCCTCGACCCAACCCACCTCAAGGTTGTTGTGGGGAGAATAGGAGGAGGAAGGAATATGTGACATGTTCAATGCCTTGAATTATTAATGAAGTAATGAAGGCGGGATAAACAAAATCTAATAAATTAAGGAAAAAAGCATTGCAAATAACTAATGCTCCTTTGCAAAACATGCAGAATTCTCATGATTTTTAAAAGCGCTCAGATTATTATTATTGTTGTTGTTGTTCTTGTTGTTTTGCAGGATGAAACAGATTATTTCCAGATGAAACTATCATGTGGAAAAATCAGACATTTTGAAATATTAGACATGCTGGATTTTTTGAGGGGGGAGGACAATTATTGTTACTGCTTTTGCTAATGGTCTTTGCACTCAAATCTTTGTACATTTGGCATTTATAAAGAATACACAATTTATTTCCTCTGTAGTGGGTTGCTGATGTTACATTAAATCATGTTTTAGCATAAGAGTAGATAATCCATAGGTTCAAGTGCTCCATGCCCAATTTATTTACTTCTCAAGATCCTTCAAGTTCATGTAGTTAACTTCTAAAAGTAAAGTGCTGGTTTTTAATGGTGGGTTGGTTTATTTTTGCCCCTTATTATGTAGAACAAGCCCTAAAAATAAATTAAAAACCTGACAAACATCTATTTTGACTAAGCTGTTTCCCAAAGCCTCCCCCAAATCAGACTCCCAGGTTTGCTGCCTCAATGTTCCTTCAGGGGGGGGAAAAAGCAGGGGTGAAATTCAACCACCTCAAACCACTTCGGAAGAGGTGGTAGGGATGATTTGAATTGGTTCGGAGAGGTGGTAGGGACGATTTGAATCGGTTGGCCCCACCCATGTCCGCCTGCCTCCTTCCTTTTAGAGACAGAGGCCTACCAAGCCCCGCCCACAGAACCGGTAGGGAAAATTTTTGAATTTCACCCCTGGAAAAAAGGCGTGTACTGGGCTGGAGAACAGGATTGTAGAGGTTCTTTTTTTTTACCAACCGGGTAAAATAGTGATGTAAGAGACCAGGGTTAATCCAAAGTGGAAGTGGAAGTTTCTGAACTTCCTTTTTTCTCCTTTGCAGAGAAGAAAGTTTTGAACTTAATCGTTTTTAAGAAATGGGGGATTAACCATAATGAAATTAGAGGTCTTGTTTTCTCTAATTTGAATGCCAACAAAATTATTTTTAAGTTGAAGGAACTCTGGGGAAGTCCTACAAACTTATTTTTAGCTATCCTTTTTCTATGGTTAGTGCACAGAAAACATGCAGCTCCACTAGTTTCTAGAGTACAAAACCACTCTATCTTCTCGCTGTAGAAAACAGTGAGCATGTCTAAACAAACAAATGGAAATTACCTCAAGGCATCTTTTGTATTTCTGCCTTGTTCTCTGGAGCTACTTGGTTGACGAAGTCTGTATCACTGTATCACACAGTTGTTTCTAGCCGTATTTGTGTTTATATAACTATGAATGAACGTATTTGTTTTTCTCTTTTTCCTTTCTTCCACCCCACCCTGTAGATCTTTTATTATAAAGTTTATGAAATTATAAGCTCATGGGCAGGAACTGACTTGTTTTTTTTACTTTCTGTTTAACAGATCTAAATAGATTTAAACAGCTGTACAAATTAATTATAATTATAACAACAAAGTCACCAGATTTCTCCTGATCTAACCTAACCTTCAGCCAGTTCAGGCTATTTTTATCTACAGTGGCTGAAGTCCTGTTAGTACAATTATTTAGTTCAGTGTTTTTCCCTGGTTCCTTTATGAGCTTTCAAAACCAGCCCCAATTTCTTCTTCAGCAGGGCAATGGAGTAATTTATTTTATTTTTGTTTATTAAATGTGCTGCGGTATATCTAGCCGTGGCTTTGTGGATTGGGCTTTGCTGTTAACAAAACCAAGTTAATAATCTGGTCGGATTATCACAGGACAGTCTTTAATTTCTCAGGGATTTGGTTTGTTCTTTCACTTCACATGAGAAGATTGTACAGTCTTTCATGGCTGGTATGAAGAGACGCCTGTTTTCCAACCCAACAAAGGCAGCTTTCATCAGTATCATGTGCAGCCCTTGGAGTCAGAAAATTTGCCCTGTATCTGCTCAATATTCACAACAGTAATAGCAAAAGAATCAGGACAATTAAAATTACCCCACACATAATTTTGGATTGTCATATATCTCCTATATTTTGTATTTAATAATTCTGAATAATGCCCTTCTTCTGTTAGAAAGCCAGCAATGATAGCCAAACAAATCTTGAAACCATCAGTTCTCCCTCGAGCCGCTCGGAGCATCCAGAGACTGGGATGTGCTTCCGAGTCCTTCTTCTTGCAGGCTGAGCTTTAGATGAGGAAACGCTCCGCCCCTCACGTGACATCGCGGAGCGCCTCCCCAGTCTTTTGCTCAGCCTCGAAGAGTCAGGCTGTGTGTTAGAGAGCTCCTTGGCTGATCGCAGATTCCTTCCTATTTCTCTTTCTGATAAGGTTTGCCTTCTTTCTCCTCCTGCGCAAAGGGTCTGGACTTAAGGGAAAATTTTCCCTCGTCCCTGAGACGGCTGCGGGCTCGCAGCGCGCTTAGCGCCACCCCCCGTCCTTATCAGATCGCATCGCTGCCTCCGCGTTGCCTCGTGGCACGCGTTGTTTTACTTTCATTTACTGCTGGATTCCCCCCCACCCCAAACGCCGACCGGGAGGGTTATTGCCTCTAAGGCCCTAGGCGTGCCGAGCTGACCGGCAAAGCCCTCCTTTCCGTCCCGCAGGCGTCCCCGACGGTTCAGCTCGCGGTCGCCATTTTGGCTCCGCCTCGTGGTCGGGCGCCTTTTTTTCTGATTGTAGCTGCGGTGATTTAGAGCCCCAGGTCTTGGGTCAAAGCTTTGCTGCCCATTTCTTTCTACCTGGCTCGCTCTTTTATCTTAGTTGGCTTCCCGCAGTCCGTTTCGGGGCGAAGTTGCAGCCCCCCCCCTCCGGTTTTGTTTTCACTTGTCTGGAGGCCTGCTGCCAGAGGCCCTCTCTTCTACATAGGCCTCAGGCGTTTATTTGACTGATCCGGCCTGTACTGAGATACCAGTTACTGCTACTGTTCGAGAATAAAGGGAATATATTTGCAAAATAATAATAATTTCTGTTTTTTTGTACAGTAATAATTTTTTTTCATAGATATTTAGACATTTACGGATAACCTGCATATATATTGCGTACAAAAAAAAAAAAAAAAAAAAAAGAATAAGATAAAAAGAACAAACAAAAAGAAATCAAAGGAATTACAAATAGAGTATCTATTTTTTCCTGTACATACTATATTATTCAGATACCTCACTGTTATCTCTGTACACTACAAATTCCAAAAGGGGGAGAGGGCCAGCTTCACCTTCACCCGGCCTCATTCAGGCCTATTCTGGGCGAGCCAACCGCCTTTGCTAGTATTGTTACCTATCATGGCAGACGACAATCCATCTAAACGTCCTTCTTTGAAGGCTAAAGCAAAGTCCCACTACTTGCGCAGGCAGGACAAGGAACCTAAGGGCTCCAGACAGGACAAGGAACCTTCCAAGGCCGCACAACGTGACGCCTTGAGGCGCCACAAAGCGTTAGAAAAAGAGTTCGACCGGCGTTCAAGGGAGTCCCGCTCGGAGACGCCTATACCTCCTCCTCCAACCCCTTCTACCTCTGCTCTACCTCTCCCCTCAGACCCTTCTTCCCTACCTAGGCGCAGTTCGCTTCAGGGTCTTCCGACCCCGGACCTCCGACCAGAAGGACCCCCGAAGCCACCTTTACACCCACAGCCGCTGGTCTGCGCCAGGATGAACCCTCTACCTCCGAGGTTCCACCTCACATCAAGGCTTGGATGGAATCAGCCATCCGCCAGGGCATAGCAGAGGCACTACAACACGTGTCCAGATCAGGTTTCTCTCCGCGAGCCTCTGAACACGATTCGTTATCACTCAGATCCCTTCCACAACCGGTTCCCCCAACTGATCAGGTACTCTCTCAGAGGGATAGCCCTCCACCGGTTGGGGCCCAGATGGAGGAGGAAGGGGACTTTGGGGACTTCAGGGAGGAGGAAGAGGATTCCCGGATGGGATCCTCCCGCTATAGTGAACCCCTCTTAGAGGCTGACATCATGGAGGGGGAGATGTCGGAGGACGAGGGTCCTTCCCCCGACCAACCCACCTTTGGGGGCTGTTCAAACCACATATGTTCAAGTCCCTCCTCCTTAAGGCCAAGAATGTATCTGGCCTTCTTCCCCAGTCCCCTGCTGAACCCCCCCCAGTCCAAGAGGGCCCAGAAGACTCCATTTTCACCCAACCAGTGGTGGAAGCCGAGGTCATCCCATCCCCTCCCATCTTCGTAGATCTGGTTGCTAAGCAACTTACCTCCTCAGGGACACCTCCTGCTCCATCTAGCCAAGACAAGAGATTCTTCAATCTCGATGCGGCTCTGTCTAACCTTCTGAATATCCCGGAGGTTGATGACCCCATTGTGGGTCTAGCTTCTTCCTCTACCCCTAGTGAGGCCCTAGAGGCCTTAAAGCCTGAGGACAGGCGGGCGGAGCTGGCGCTGCGTAGGGCCCACCTATCTGACGCCTGGGCCATTAAATCGGCTACGGCCGCCTCATTTTTCACCAGGTCTTCCATCCGCTGGCTACGTCAGCTCAAGGACCACATCCCTGCTTCCAATCTGAGAGCTCACCAGGATATAGCGGTTAGTGGCTGCAGCCGAGTTCTCGGCTGACGCCACTTACCAGTCGGTAAAATTTTCTTCCAGAGCCATCACGTCGCGTTTCGGCTCGCCGCATGCTATGGCTCAAACACTGGCAGGCGGACGTAAAGAATAAGGTCAAGCTGGCCACTGCTCCCATTACGGGAGACAAACTGTTTGGCCCAGCTTTGGAACCACTGCTGGTCGAGGGCCGCAGTAAGAGAAAGTATTTGCCCTCCCTTTTTCGAAGATCGGAGACCAGGGGCCCCCAGCCCTTTCGGAGGAGCTTCCCCGCCCCTTCTACCAACCCCCTTCCCGCCCAGATACCCTAGACCTCCTTCCTTCCGGTCCCAGGACCGCTCGGACCCGGGTGACAGAACCAGACGCGGTGGCGGCTACAAGAGACCATTCCGGGATCGGGAGGAAGGCCCTACCGTAGAAGGTAGATCCTCTTCCTCCTCCCCCCATTGGCGGCCGCCTCAGCCATTTCGCCGCCCAATGGGACATATCCACCTCCGATGCATGGGTTAGGGACACAATCAGGTTTGGTCTCGCCCTGGAGTTCAGGTCCGCCCCTGATTGTTTTATCCCATCCCCTCCTCAAGGGATCCCTCCAACGGGCTCTAATGGATGCAGCCATCCATCATCTTCTTGACATCCAGGCCATTCAACCTGTCCCTCCGGCCCAGAAGGGAAAGGGTTTTTACTCCCATCTCTTTGTGGTGCCCAAACACTCTGGGGGTTGGAGAGCCATCCTAGACTTGAAACGGCTCAACCGTCACCTCATCCAGCGTAGATTCAAGATGCACACCTTGCAATCAATTCTCTTAGGCACCAGGCGGGAGACTGGTTATCTTCCATAGATCTGTCGGAGGCATACCTCCACATTCCAATCAGGCCCTCCCATTACAAATTCCTCAGGTTCTGCCATAATAACCTTCATTATCAATACGTGGCCCTACCCTTCGGGTCTGGCTTCGCCCCCGGACCTTCACCAAGGTCCTGGCGGCCCTGGCGGCCCATCTCAGGACCGTCCCGTCCGCGCTCCACTGCTACTTGGACGATATTCTTATTCTCTCCCCGTCCAAATCCCAGGCAGTCAGGGATACCAGGGTCACCCTCTCCGCCTTACGGGCACACGGTTTTCTAGTCAATTGGCAAAAGAGCCAACTTACCCCTTCTACTCGAATTAACCACTTGGGGGCCATAATTGATTCGGTGTCACAGAGAGTTTTCCTCTCTCCGGAGAGGTTCCTTAGCATTCAAGCCCTGGTCAATCAGATCAGGCGTTCAAGGAGGGTGGCCTTGTTGGACCTCTCTAAATTGTTGGGCAAAATGGTATCATGCATCTCCATTATTCCCTGGGCTCGCTTCACACAGCAGATCCTCCAATGGTTCCTGCTCCTGCTCCAACGATCCGGAAGAAGCAACTCGAGGGTCAAGGTCAGGGTCCCTCCAAAGGTCCTCACGCCTCTTCTCTGGTGGACCAATCCCGCCATCAACAGAGGCCACCTATTCGCGGAACCTCAACGACTCACCGTCACTACGGACGCAAGCCTATCCGGTTGGGGCGCCATCTCGACTCGATCTCTGCACAGGGCAAATGGTCGCTGACCGAGCAGGGTGCAGCATCAATTGGCTAGAGCTTCACGCCGTCCTTCTGGCCCCGCGCAGCTTTCTCAGATCCGCAATCATCACGCTCTCGTGCTCACGGACAACGCCACGCCAAGGCCCATATCAACAAGCAAGGGGGCACCCAGTCCATCCAGCTAATGAGGGAAGCCGAGCGCCTTTGCCGCTGGGCAGAATCCAACCTCCTATCTTTAAAAGCCGAACACATCTCCGGAGTAGACAATACTCAGGCGGACTGGCTGAGCAGGGCCACGGTGGACCAGGCGGAATGGCGTCTCCATCCATCCCTTTTCGAGGAAGCGCCCAGAATATTCGGCCTTCCGGTGGTGGACCTCTTCGCTCCCGACCAACACTCAGCTTCCACGGTTCTTCTCCCGGTATCCGTCCTCACAGGTCGGAGAATCACAACGCTCTGCGTTGCCCATGGCCCCCAGGGCTCCTATATGCCTTCCCTCCGCTCCCGTTAGTTCCCAGAGTAGTTCAAAACTCATTCAGGAGAGGGCAGAACTTCTCCTGGTGGCTCCCTATTGGCCCAGGCGACCGTGGTTTGCGGATCTCCGCATCTTATCAGTAGCGCCCCATGGAGGATCCCCCGGACAAGGTCTCCTCTCTCAGGGGCCCTTTCTGCATCCGGAGCCTCAATGGCTCCAGTTAGCCGCCTGGAGGTTGAGCGGATCCGTCTGACTTCTGAGAATCTTTCAACTCAAGTCATCGACACTATTTTGGCCGCCAGGCGCCCTTCCACCACACGAATTTATGATGCCACTTGGAAAGGGTTCTGCAAGTGGTGTAGCGGGTCTCAGGTTAATCCCCTCTCTCCCTCGGTGGCACAGATCCTGGAATTTCTTCAGGAGGGTCTTCGCAAGGGGCTCGCACCTAACACCCTGAGACGGCAAGTTTCTGCTCTCTCAACCGTGGTCTCCTGTGATAACTACGGTTCCCTTTCTCACCACCCCAGGGTTAGATCTTTCCTTAGGGGCGCCACCAACCTGTGCCCTCCTACAGTTCACAGGTTCCCCACATGGGACCTCAACAAGGTCCTCGTTTCTCTTACACGTCCCCCGTTCGAGCCTTTGAGGGAGTCATCCCTGCAGTTTCTCACCTTCAAGGTAGTTTTTCTAGTAGCTATTACTTCTGCTCGTCGAGTTTCGGAATTAGCAGCTCTGTCAGTCAGGAGCGATCTATGCGTGTTCCACGCAGACCGGGTGGTCCTTCGTCCCGACCCTACCTTTCTACCCAAAGTTAACTCTCCCTTCCATAGGTCACAGGAACTGATTTTACCAAATTTCTGCCCCAGGCCCTCCAGGGGCAGGGAGGTCCTCTGGCACACCCTAGATGTTAGAAGGGCCTTGCGTATTTATATTAAGCGCACTCAATCCATGCGAAGGTCGGAATCCCTCTTCCTATCCTTTCAACCCAGGTCAATGGGGCTTAAGGTTTCCCCTTCCACCATCAGTCGCTGGATCAGGGCTACTATTGCGAGGTGGTACCTTTCCCATTCTCTGCCCGCTCCGGGTGGGATAACCGCCCATTCCACCAGAAGTGCAGCCACCTCGCGGCCTGGGCCACACAAGCCCCCATCGCTGACATTTGTCGGGCAGCCACCTGGTCCTCTCCGTCCCCGTTTATCAGACATTATAAAATAGATACGTACGCCTCAGCGGAGGCCTCTTTGGCCGACGGGTCTTACAGAGGGTCATCAGTGATCCGGAGGGGCCTTTCGGGCCAGACGGAGTCCCACCCGTAGGACAGCCCAGCTTTGGTATGTCCCAGTCTCTGGATGCTCCGAGCGGCTCGAGGGAGAATGGGCGTTGGTTCTTACCTGATACGCCCTTCTCGGCGAGCCGCAAGGAGCATCCAGCCCCACCCTAATTTCTCCGTCTGGGGGGCTTTTCTTCAGCCAAGGAGCCAATAGTAGATTAGAAAGAATCAATAACCTCTCTTCTCGCTATCGCAAAAACTGGGGAGGAGCCCGCGATGTCACGTGAGGGGCGGAGCGTTTCCTCATCTAAAGCTCAGCCTGCAAGAAGAGGACTCGGAAGCACATCCCAGTCTCTGGATGCTCCTTGCGGTCCCGAGAAGGGGCGAGTCAGGTAAGAACCAACGCCCATTTTATTTTGACTGCATCCATTGAAAGTTATTTTGCTGAAAATTATGATATCATTTCATTAGCCAACCTGGTTGTTTCATGTCAACCCTAAAAGCTGAAACTTAAAGGAAACTTAAGATCCTCCAAAGTTTATCTGGCTATCTAGTGATAGTGTTACCTAGCTATCCAGTACTCCGGAAGTTATCTATTATCTAGTGTTCAGATTTATACAGTTGTCCAGCTGTCAGTGGAACTCTAGGCAGTGAACACAAGAAAGAACATAATACACAAATCAATTAAGATGTAGCTGAATTAGCTCCAGCTGCTGGAAACTGTAGTTTACTAGCATCTGAAGAGACTCAGGTTGCTCTCCCCAGTGCAATGATTTTAAAATCATTTTTTTCCTTGGAAAGATTTTTTTTTCATTTTCTGCATGGATAACAAATGTGGCTACATGTTTTTACTTATTACTTATATTACTTTGAATATTACTTTGAGCAAAGAAGATATAGAAAAGAAGATACAGACATGCTGAAGCATGTCCCACTACTTTTTGCTGAAGACTCATTCCTTCTTTGGCCATTTGTATTGTTCCTGAAGTTGCATAGGGTCAGATCATTACCTTCTGATTTTGGTACTAGTTTTTTTTTTTTTAACTATTGAAGACCTCTGGCTCCATGTATTGTTGGCTCTACCTAATGTATCTTAAGATCTGTGCATACATGATTCTTCCTACAGTCATACATGTCTTAAAATAACATTTAAAAAAAATGTTTATTTTATTTTATTTTACAACAAATACACTCATTTCCAGGCTTTTTTAAATGTTAAATCTGTTTTTGATTTCTTTTATGCAGAAAGTTATACCAGGGATGGGAATGCCTATGGAAAACCTTGTGAATTTCCTTTCCTACATAATAATACATGGTATCATGATTGCATTTACAAATATCCAGGAGGTAAATGGTGTTCCATAACCACTTACTTCAATCAAGATGAACAATGGGGCTTCTGCTTAAAAAGAGGCAAGTAGCTTTCCTAAAATAGTATCCTAAAAAATTAATGTTGTATTAATGCATACTATATATTTTGGTATTTCTTGAGAAAAAGGATGAACAGAGCTTCACATAATAGCTTTCTATTGATTACACAGTATTGTTATAAGCAATCATCATTATATAAATTAAAGTATTAAAATTTTTTGCCTGAGGCTCCAGTTTGTGTTATAAAAACATGTTCAAAAATGTAGTTTCATCTGAAACCTATAACCTAATTGATCTACGCTTCTTCCTTGTGAATATTGGTCCTCAACAGTTTTAGTGGATCCTGGTTTTTCTCATGTGTCCTACAAACATGTTGCAGACAGAACAAGGAGAAACGGGGGTTGGAAGACTATATCTAGATCCCAGTCTGGATGATACAGAGAATGTAAATTGAATGCCAGTATTGGAGATGAAGATATGTGTGTGTGTGTGTGTGTGTGTGTGTATTCTCATGTTTAGATTAAGTTGATAAGGCAACATGTTCACGAGTTCTAGATTATGGTTATGGTACCTGTAGATCTCAGATATGAATACTTGTCTTCAACAGAGGATGGCTGTCAGAATACATGGGAACAGTTTAAAGATTCTGGAAATTGTTATCAGTTAAACACACAGGCTGCCCTTTCTTGGAAAGCAGCATACCTCTCATGTAAGAAGCAAGGGAGTGATTTGGTCAGCATCACAAGTGCATCGGAGTTAAATTATATCAGAGGTAAGTACAACTTTATATTGCATTCGAGAGGAAAGCTGTCAGTGGCTAATGAGAAGTAAGTGGATTGATTTCAAGATAGATGTTGCTGATTCAGTTAAAAAAGGCTCATGCAGAGACAATTGCCACTTAAAAGCAGATAATAGTGCCAGAAAGGTGGATCCTAATTTGGAACCTAAAAGGAGAGTGAGGAGTAAGCTAAGAGATCTAAGTCTATATCCAGAGGACCGTGCAGTCAGCTTCTACATTGTGAAAAGCAGTTGGTTGATTTGCAAAAGTTGAATGGCTCCTATCCACGAGAGTCTATATTGAATGCTTTCATTCAGACACCCCACTGTTGCCAGCATGTTGCTCAAAATAAAACTTTTTTTTAAAGCAGATTTGAGATCTTCCCATTATATGTGCTTCACACTGAGGGAGTTAGCCCATTAAATAACTCAGCAATAAGAGAGCTTCTACTTTAAAGTTTAATTATAGCATAAAAGTTGGTAACTCTGAGGTCATTTTATCACAGTCCTTGAGAAGAGAGAGTCTGAATAAATAATCTGTATAATCCGTGCCTCTCATATCAAGTCAGTTTTCTGAAGAAGCCTTAGAGATAAATTTGATTAACTCTTTCAATACTCTGTCAAATACTGATCATATGGGTATTGTAAAAAGACCTTGGTGATTTGAGGGAATTAGCAACACTGCAAAGCTGTTAAACCTCCAGAAGAACTGATCACCTCAAGTGCCCATGAAAATAATAACTATTTTGAGAAACTGCTGCTTCATGCCCTATTTCAACATGGGATATGGATGTGGAAGAGAACAAAGAGTCCTTGTGGGTGTTTCTTCCTTACTCCCTCTTCCTCCCCATAAAACATATACCATACAGAAAATATAAGTGACAGAAATAAAATAGAGGTTGACAGACAAGAGGAAGTAAGATGCAGTCCAAATCTTGGTGAGCTACTAACCAAGGGTGGCCTTGGACTGAGTTAGAGGTACTTCTTACTTAACAACTGATCACTTAGCAGCCACTTGAAGTTACAACAGACCCTCCTCTCCCCCCAAAAAAAAACTTGTGATCCATTTCAAAGTTGTGGCCACTGCAACACCCCCAAAGTTCTTCAACCTTACTTATTCAGAACAAAAATGGTCCCAAAGCTGACTTGTGGGACCTTACAAAAGCTATTTCACTTGAACAAGTTCAGACACATTTTAAAAGAAGTATACTGGGAACTGATAAGGTGTCAGCTCCTGCAGTCAGAACAGAAATAGGTGTAGACTCCATATGTAGCCTATTAATAATTAAAGTTATCACATATTGACTAAGGATCCATTCAGTGTGGACCCTGATAGGCTATCCAAAATATGTTTGGCAAAATAGATAAGTATGGTTCAGTCCATTTCCTGTACAAGCCAATTTACCAAAATTATTTCACAGCTGGGTTTTCTACCCAGTATTTACTCTCAACTGTCTCCTAGGTAAGGGAAATTTTTTAACAGGAAGTCCTAGATATCAGCGCTCAAACTGATACAGAATTGCTGGCAGCAAATAGATGTTTAAGTTGGTTGGCTAAAAACAAAACTATTTTTCAGTTTGAAAAATATTCATCAAGGGAGTTTGACCCAATTTTCAAGAAGCCTGTTCTAGAGTAACTTTTGAGTTGTTGCATTCCATGGCCAAGAATGGCTTCTGCCACTTGCCATATCACAAGAGGACATGTATATAAGGTGCCCCAGATATCAAAGATATTGATCATTCAGTGTCAACTCTATGCCCCTCTTAGGCTTAGATATTTAATATCCCACTTGAAAGAAAAAGCCACTACAACCTGAATCGCTGGTTGCCCTATTTCCCTCCTGGGCTCTAATATATATATTATGAGCAGAACAGTTTATAGGCTATGCTAAGTTTATTTTCAAGGCAATTAGAACCTGTTACATTGAACAGATGGGGGGTATATCATGTAAAAATGATATATTTATCTGAATGTTGTTTCATTCTACTTACCACATATGCCAACTTTGATTATCTGTTATCTGTATTTCATTACTGTATTTCTCCTTTATCTATTTTACCCTGGAATTATTTCCTGTATTTTATTTTCATTTTATATTTTGATATGGTCAGTAAATTATTTATCTACAACTTTATACTGACTTCTAGAGGAAACCAAATGAAAAATAAGTGGATTGATTTCAAGATTGAATCAGGCTACCAGATTTCATGGCTTGCAGGACAGAATATTTTTCTTAGTTTCCAAATTTGATATTTGAGTGATGATTTTAAAAACATTTAGCTGAATTCATAATATTAACAATAAGCCTAGTCATTGGAAGGCAGGCAGTATGCAATCAAAATAATACTAATGCAGGTAGGCTTGTTAATGGACTGCCTAATTCAGCAACCATTCAAAATTACAACAATACTGAAAAAAACTTTATGACCACTCTCTGCATTTATGACCTTTGCAGTGTCCCTAAGCCACATAATCACCATTAGTCAGTATGCATTGTCCTGTGCCTGACCTGTTTTTTTTCTTCCCCCCTCCCTTGCAGAGAAGGCAGATGGAAGAGGAAGGGATTGCAAGAGAGTAAACAGGCACACATTTAATACACATTTAAAAGCAGCATGTTGAACCATTTCTTGCCCCACCCCACATATTTCATTATCTAGAAAGGATATTTAGGTAAGCTACAATTTGCGAAGAATAACAGCAGTGCAAAGGTTGAGTAGGTATTAAATCTACAAAATGCAGAGTTGGAAGAGGCCATTTAAGATTTGAGTCCAGCTGTGGTCAGTCCATGAATCATAATTAAAGCATTCTAGACAAATGGCTGTCCAACCCCTGCTTGAACCTATTTGCTGAAGCAAAGCCCATCATATCTCCACTAAACTGCTTCCATAATTAGATTTTTTTTCTTAACATTCCTCTAGAATGTGTCTTCTTGTAACTTAAATCCATTATACCATGTTCTGCACTCTGGAATGGTAAACAGCAGATCATAACCTTGTACTGTATTATAGCCTTGGAGGTATTTGAAGAATATTATTATATCTCCCTTCTCCCTGGTCTCTGCAAAATTTCCTCTTCATAATCTGTAGCTTCTAATTCCTTGATCTTTCCCTTTTCTTTCTCTGAAAAAATAATACAACCTAAGAAATAAATGTCATTTAAAATAAGTCTTCAAGATGTAGTATCTGAACCATTATAGTTCTGTTATTTCCACTGGCTGTTAATCCCCACTCAGACCACACTGGAGAAGTACATGGTACTGATTATATTTAAATAAAATTAAAATTAACATTGGTTGCATGCCATATAACATTAAACCAGGATTATGTTAGCATTAGTTTGTTAAGCAAGTTACTTGAAATTTTAGGCATCCATTCTAAGCCAAAAACAAATGAGCTGTATTTTATCTTAGTTTTACATTCAAAACAGTATGGAGATATTAAAAAAAAGAATGGCATTTTTTATCACTTGTTTTTTTCATAGAAACCAATACATTCACATGTTTGTGCAAACACATTCTACATACCATACACAAGACAATGAAAATATATGCAGTTGAGTACCAAAATACTGCCGATGAGCTCAGACACAAAAAGATTTGTTTGGTTTGGTTTTACTGTAGTAGGTAAATCCCAACTATGAACTGATTAGCTTGAAAATGTTCTGTTCTATTATCATCTCTCTAGCTAAAGATGGTATTGCAGAAATATTTTGGATTGGATTAAATCAGTTGGACGTTTCTGGAGGCTGGCATTGGTCAGATCATAATCCATTGAACTTCGTGAGCTGGAATTCAGGTAATTGCTTTTTTCCTCTTGTGCTGTCTTCTCTGTTAATTCACACTTGATGGACTTCAAAACAGGAAAGAGAACTGTAACAAGTTGCAGAAAAAGATGGAGCTGATACAGAAGAAGAAATAAGTGATAGCAAAACTTCTCACTCGTATCTTTAGTTCACATTGTCCTTGGGTGTAGAACTTGGATATCCTGGCATAGACATTGGGCCTCTGTTTATCTAGACGTTTATCTTTCATATCTGTCCATCTAGTGTTTTTTATCCCTTCCCACCATCATGTATATATAAAGCCATTTAACATTCTGTACTCCAGTAACCTCATTATTTGATTCCTCCCACTTGGAATAAGAGGTTACCATGAGCCATGGTGGTACACTGGTTAGAATGCAGAATTGCAGGCTAACTCGCTGCTCACTGCCATCAGTTCAATTCCCACCAGCTCAAGGTTGACTCAACCTTCCAACCTTCCGAGATCAGTAAAATGAGGGCCCAGGTGGTTGGGGGCAATATGCTACTCTGTGAACTGCCTAGGGCTGTAAAAGCACTATGAAGCAGTATCTAAGTCCAAGTGCTATTATGTAACTCATAGCAAACAAATAAGCAACAGGCTTCTACCGTTAGATTTGGGATGTAACAAGTAACTATGTTTTCTGGGGCCAGGGTTGCTCTTGATTCTTTTTTTTTTTTGTTTAGTTTGCATTGGCAAATCAAACCATGATTTGGAATACTGAAACCAGAGTAGGCAGACAGTGAATATAGGCACTGGAGGAGAACCTACTTCCCATAAAGTATGTCATATCAGCTCTACACACAGCCATCTCAGTTCCTCTCTGCAGAGACTCACCCACCACCATGGCATACATCTTCTTTTTCAGAATGAAACTTACGTTTCTTGACTCCAGGGGAAACCTGTCCTCCTTGGTGTTCTGTGGCTCAGGTGCTATGAATTATTCCTTAAAAAAAGAAGTGAGGGAAGAGGAGATGGTTCCACGCGAGTGGTGGGAGGGAAAACACCCAATTCTATTTGCACAAGCGGCAGGCACCCACCTCTTGCACAAATTGATCTGCACACGTGCTCTCGCCCATCCGCTGCACACATACGTAGAGCTGCACATGCATGCTCGCCCATCGTTTCTACAGCCCAGTTCTGAACATGCCCCTGGTCTAGAATGTAGTGTAAAATCAACAATAGAATTGACTGGGTTGATTTTTTTTTAATAAAAAGAATACCAGTTCTATGATTTTAATCTCATCCTTTGCACTCCAATACCTATTCTAATCCATGATACGATGTATCATTAGCCTAATAGTCGAATCATTACTCTTCTGTAGAAATGCAGGATGTATCTCCACTAGAGGGAAATGATTGTGCAGCTATGAATGCTGACACAGGTGATTGGAAGAGTTATCCCTGTGACACTCCACTTCCTTATGTCTGCAAGAAACAAGTTAATGACAGTCAACTGGATTTCCCAGGTGAGTCTGAAATGTGTTGTGAATTTAATTTGGTTCTGGTTTTTGCAGCTAAAATGCCAAATCTTTACATAACAGCAAATATAGCAACTTCAGAATCATTCCAGACTTTCCAAATACTTTCATACAACATACTTAAAGTGACTACTAAATTAAACCTTTATCATGATTCACGCTATACTCTGAAGCGTAACAGCTAGTTCAGAATGTTTGTAAATTTTGTATATTTTTTTCCTCAGTTTAAAACTACAAGTTCAGCATAGGTTCAGCCATTAATTTTTTACTTAAATACTTAAAGCCACCAAAAGTTACCTTGAGGTAAGATGGCTTGCCTGTAAATTTTATAAATAAACAAATATGCTGTATGAACAGGAAAAAATCAAAGGCATAAGTACAGATTAGGCGAAACTTGGCTCAAAAACAGTAACTGTGACAGGGACCTTGGAGTCTTAGTGGATGATCACTTGAATATGAGCCAGCAGTGTGCAGCAGCAGCCAAAAAAGCTAATACAATTCTGGGTTGTATAAACAGGCATAGGATCAAGATCACGTGAAGTATTAGTGCCACTTTATAAAACCCTAGTAAGACCACACCTGGAATACTGCAACCAATTTTGGTCACCATACTACAAAAAAAGATTTTGAGACTTTAGAAAAAGTTCAGAGAAGAACAACTAAGATGATCAAAGGCCTGGAGACTAAAACATACGAAGAATGGCTGTAGTATTTGGGTTTGGTTAGTCTAAAAAAAAAAAGAAGAATTAGAGGTGACACGATAGCAGTATTCCAGTATTTGAGGGATTGCCACAAAGAAAAGGGGGGTCAAATAATTCTCCAAAGCACCCAGAGGGTAGGACAAGAAACAATGCTTGGAAACTGATCAAAGAGAGAAGCAACCTGGAATTAAGGAGAGACTTCCTAATAGTGAGGACAATAAACCAATGGAACAGCTTGCTTCCAGAAATTATGGGCGCTCCATCACTGGATGTTTTAAAGAAGATTCTAGACAGTCACTTATCTGAAATAGTATAGGTTCTCCTGCTTGAGCAGGGGACTGGACTAGAAGACCTCCAGGGTCCCTTCCAGCTTCTTCTATTTCTATATTTCAAACACAAGCATATATGATAATAGAGAATAATGTGTAGTAGAATTTGGACTGAATTCTTTTTCAGGTAGCAAAATAAAGTTTTGCAGAAAAATAATAATTTTCTTTAATTACACTTAGAAGGTTTCAGGGCATTTTTATAATTTCCATTCAAAAAGATCTCAGAAAATTTTATTTTAAGGATAAAACTTGTTCTCTATGTAAATATGGTCCTGCAGTCTCTTTTCTGACTTGAACGTGAGTAGGGGCAGTTGCAGAAGTTACCAAGAATATAAAACCTATTTTGGCATTAATGGGATTTGTTATGCATCATTTTTTAAAAAAAATATCTTGAAAGCAAATGCTGTAAGGGGGACAATTCATGCAGGCTAACTTTGTCTTCTACCAGCTGAGCCTTTTTGTCCATCTGATTCAGTATTGTGTACTGTGACAACAACTCAGATTGCTTTTTTTTTTTAAATCAGAGATGCCAAAATTTGAACTGTAAATCTATTGCATCCAAAGTTTGTTCCCTCTGAGCTATGATCCTTTCCTATGGTATCAGTTCTGTATCATTGCTTTTAAAAATTATTGTATTTTTTAGCAAATTATTTTCAAGTTCTTTTGGTGTGGTTTTTTTTTTAGATATTCAGAACAATGTTGAGACTCAGTGTGAATCTGGCTGGTATGGGAACAATGGATTTTGCTACATGCTAAAGAACAACATTGCTTCGTGGAATGATTCCTATCAGTTATGCAATGAACTCAATAGTAGCCTGATCAGTATACATTCCTTAGCAGATGTTGAATTAGTCATTACAAAACTCCATAATGGTAAGTTGGAATAAACATGGATAGGAGTTGCTCCTGTTTTTCTGTTTAAACAGTACTCTCAATTTGAGGTTGGAATGTACAATAAAAAGTATTTGATTAAAGTTTAATCTAAATCTCTGGTATTACTAAATCTATAACCACATGTTCCTTAACTTACACATAGTTGTTGCTTAATGACCATGATTGGAACCAGCAACATGGCTGTTAAGCAAGACGTTCCATGACCACAATAGACTTAGAGTCTCACTTCCACCACAGTCATTAAGCAAATCAATCACAGTCGTCACATGACTTTGACTTGCAATTTTATGGCTGGCTTCTCCATTGACTCCGCTTGTCAGAAGCCAGCTGTGAATCAAATCGGTATTATGTGATTGCAGTGATACTGCAAAGGATGCAAGTGTGAAGAACCAAAGTTTTCAGAGCAATCATAACTTTGAACAATTGCTAATAGGGCAGTTGTTAAGTGAGGATTATTTGTATTTATTGTACCCTATAATTATTATTAAGTGTTGTACCTGATGATTCTTGACTCTTGACGAATGTATCTTTTCTTTTATGTACACTGAAAGCATTTGCACCAAGACAAAATTCCTTGTGTGTCCAATCACACTTGGTCAATAAAGAATTCTATTCAGTGTGACAAATACAGCAACAAAACAAAAACAGTATATGCTATTACTCTGGGTAAAAATCTGTCTGCTAGCCAAACCTCTTTAATTCCATTATTATGATGACATGAATGAGAAGTGACCATAG
Source organism: Notechis scutatus (assembly GCF_049901735.1). Taxonomy (NCBI): domain Eukaryota; kingdom Metazoa; phylum Chordata; class Lepidosauria; order Squamata; family Elapidae; genus Notechis; species Notechis scutatus. The sequence continues at coordinate 196,891,749 of NC_142009.1, forward strand.
AAAAAGTTCTATTTTTTATTAGATGGTTTCTATTTTATCAGAGAGGTTGATTCAGAGGGAGGAGTCAAGCAGGGAATTAGTTTGGAATCCATAGGTAGGCATAAGAGGGCAAGGTCTGTCCCCTTATGCTTACCTATGTGTTGAATCTTTCCTAATCTGGTCCAGGTGCAGATTGTCAGTCTGGGAAGATTCCTATGAAATAAGCACAAACAACAAAGCAGCTAATTGAACTCTATACATGTGGATCTGGTTGTCCGTGCCTAAATACTTTTCCCTCAAAATTTTTTGAACTGCTTGAATTTCTGCTTTAATTGTAGATACAAAAGACAAAATATGGATAGGATTAATTAATAAAGAGATTCCAGCCTTTTTTAAGTGGTCAGATGATTCCAAAGTAATATTTACATACTGGGATCAGAATGAGCCAAGGGTTTCCTTCAAAAGCCTTCCGAACTGTGTCTCCTATTCTGGAAAGGTAAGGATCTCTTGGCATGTTTTATGATTACTTGACTCTAAAGTGTTTTGTAAACGTCATAAAAGGCAAAGTATATGACTCATTTTATCAAAGATTTCTTTGATATTTCTTTTGCACTGAAAAACTAAATAAAATTAATTAATTCATTAAACAGGGAGGCTGCAGAGTTCTGAAAGATGACTGCGAGGTCATTCACATAATCTTTTGGTTATGTGTAATCGAGTGCGATGATGCAACTCTCCACTTACTGGAATTTGACCAAAATGATTTACTTCTTTGAAAGAAATTTCAAATGCAAAGATCTTTTATGAGACTGAATAAAAAGTGTTTAAAAGCTGCAGGTTTTTTTTCCTGTTTAGCCATCTTAGCCGTGTGTACTTAGAATCAAGCCCCTCTCATTTCAATAGAACTTAACATTCATTATTGCAAATTTAAATTTGGTGCAGTCCAGAAAAAGAGGTGAGATTTTCTATAACTTGTTCACAGGAGTAACAGAAGAAATAATTAATAATTAATTATACATTAATAGCAATAGCACTTAGACTTATATACTGCTTTATAGTGCTTTATAGTGCCTTCTCTAAGTGGTTTACAGTGGTTTACAGTGGTTTATTGTTGCCCCCAACAATCTAGGTCCTCATTTTACCCACCTCAGAAGGATGGAAGGCTGAGTCAACCTTGAGCCTGGTGGAATTTGATCTGCCAAATTTCAGGAAGTTGGCTGTCAGCAGAAGTAGTTTGCAGTACTGCACTCTAACCACTGCGCCACCGAGGCTCTTTTATGCTATCTTATTTTAAAAATTCTATGAGAATTATATCAGAGTTATATTTCAAGAATTTTAGTAGGGAAATAGTTTTTTCTATGTATTTTTGTAAGTGCAAAAGTACATGAACAATTGAAAAACAATTCATTTGGATGATTATGTCTTTGAGAGTGCTAAAATTATCAGTTTCCTTTTCTTTGTAGTTTGGCCTATGGAACATCCTACCTTGTAACAATAAGCTTAAGTTTGTGTGTATGAAAAAAGGAAAAGTTTTAGAGGAACGAAAATCTGATAAAGCTTGTTCCCCAAGTAAGGTAAAGAACAAAAAATTATGTTCTAAATGAAAGATGAACTTTAATTAAATATACTTCATATATTCAACATTCTTGCTGCTTCAAGTTCTATAAGAAGTTATAACTTGGAAGTAAATTTTATAGATTTATTCCATAATTCTTCTCATTTCTGTGTTGTGATTATTTCTTTAGTTTTGCATCCTCATCTTTATTTGTTCAGTCTGGTCAATTAAATTAAACTCCAGGATCTTTCTGCTCCATAAAAATTTACTTACACTTTTTTGCCATTCTTGTACAACCAAGAAAGCTTTGTTTTCCACCTTTCAAGATTTCTTTTAATTTCTGTCCATAATTTGACATAAATATTTTGATACATTTCTTAATTATTTCCTGTCAAAAAGAATAACACTTAGACTTATATACCACTTTACAGTAGGGATTCCCAACCTGTGATTCATGCCCCCCTACTAGGCTGTGGGCTAATCGTCACTGGGCCACATGAAGGGCCGGCCGGTGCGTGGCCTCTGTGCAGGCAAAGAGTGTTGTCATGGGTGCTTATGGCCCCCCTCACGTGAACCTTGTTGTGGGCACTCATAGTCCCACTTGCAAAAGCCTTGTCATGGGCACTTGTAGATCCACTCACGCAAATGTCATCAAAAGCGCTCGCGCCCAACTTGCACAAGCCTTGACGCGGGCTTGTTTGTGAAAAATAAGAGGGCAGAAGCAGATGGACTGCTTCCATTAACTCGCCATTCCTATCTTACAATTAATGTGATAACTTTATGTCACATGTTGCCTTTACTTTTGAATAAATGATTATCATCCTTTAAATTAGGAATGGAAGAAACATGGAGATTATTGCTATAGGATTGACAAGAATGAAGTCTTTTTTGGAAGTGTGTGCAATCTTACTATAGCAAACAGGTATTGTACACTGTTACCCTTTGAATGTAAACTTTCTTAAATTTTAAATATTGTGCTATATCTTGTAGAAATGTTCTCTTTAATCCTAGCTAAATACATTTTGTACATCTGATGATAATTGCTCTTTGTATTGAATCTCTGACCTTTACAGATTTGAACAAGAATTTATAAATAATTTAATCACAATGCATAATAAACTTGAAGAAAAATATTTCTGGACTGGCTTGCAAGATATCAGCTCATCAGGAGAGTATAGATGGGGAAGTGTGGATAGAAATAATGAACTACTAACATACACAAATTGGGGTTTCTTTCAACCAGGTAAAATATTGAACTTAGTGAAGTGCTAATACTTGTTTCATAATACAGCCTTGGGCGACTGTTTTCTTAAAATATCACATAAATAATTGAAACATCAACTTTTTAGGATTACGTGGAGGATGTGTGGCAATGTCAAATGGAAGATATCTTGGAAAGTGGGAAGTCAAGGATTGCCAAACATTTAAAGCTTATTCTATTTGCAAGAAATACATTGGACCAAAGAGAGAAACAGAGATAATGCCGAAAATCACTGACCCTTGCCCACAAGGGTGGTCAAGGGGTTCAGGTCTTTCTTGTTACAAGGTATTATATCAAGTCTACTAAATGATTATATCCTTTCTGTTGAATTATATTCTCTTGGATCTTAAGAAAACATACTCTTGTACTCTCTTCGACTACCATAGCTCCCATCATATATTAACCAAAATTATATATATATTCCCTCCTCTCATGCTCTCTCTGTCTCAGATGGAATAATGTTCACTGGTTGGGCAGAAATGTTGGATATGGGATCAATTTTGTGATCTCCTAAACCAGGGGTGTCAAATTTGATTTCATTGAGCGTTGTGTTTGACATCAGGGAGTTGGGGTGGGTGTGGCCAGGGTGGGCGTGGCCAGCATGACATCACTTGTGGCAGCACTTCAGGTGGCCGAAGCACTCTGCCAGCAAAAACAGGCTCCCGGGCTCTGTTTTCAGCTGGGGCGGCCTCCTGCAAGCCTCTGCCAGAAAAAACGGAGCTCAGAAGGTCTGCTGGCAGAGGCACCGCAGGCCGGCCCTTTGCTATTTCCAGGGCATCCCTGCGTGCCAGATCTAAGCACCCCACAGGCCGGATCCATACCCCTGGCCTTGGGTTTGATGCGCCTGACCTAAACTATCTAAGCTTTAATATTAACTCCACAAGAAATGCTTTTCTAAAAAACAAAAACTGAAACAAATTACTATTATTTGCTACATATATTTTCCCACAGCAAGATTTTAAAAGTATTTTTAAATTTTCTAAGTCACGAAAATAAGCTTTTCAAAAAATAATGCTTCCCCGAATGCAACTTTTGAACACATACTTTGCTTTTTAGAGATATTTCTGCAAGCAAATCAATGTTGTGTTTATGAATCTTTGAGCGAAGGAAAATAGGTGCTGGTGGGCTTCATTCAGTGCTACCCTTTATACTGCAACAAAATCTATTATGTCAGACATTGTGAATTTGCCCTAATACAGATTCTTGTTGAATTCCTTTGGCAACTTCAATCTTGAATTATTTTGAGAGGCTCTGAGTGGTTCTGTTAGCATAATTTGGAGGAATTCTGTGGACTTCCCATTTTTTCTAAAGCTCTCTCTCCCATCCCTTATGTCAGATTCTTCAGAGATCAGAGAGGCTGCCTGGAAAAAAATAAATATATGAAAAATCATTTCCTTCATATAGAACTTCAAATGAATGGAATGGAAGTCTTGGGACTTGATAACCAACCAAAGAAATGAAATGATAAATTTGAAGTGAAGCAAAACAGAAATGTAATAACTAGATTGGAAAGTTCATTAATCTCTAAAAGTAATAGGCATATATGTCTAGAAAAAAAATGAAATAGTAATATTGTACAGAGATAACATGGCTTTTTTTCCTATTTTTTTACAAAGTTTTTTCATAAGGAAAGAGTGCTGAGAACCAGAACTTGGGAAGAAGCTGAGAGATTCTGTGAAGCTCTTGGAGGACATCTTCCTAGTTTCAGCAACTCAGAAGAAATTAAGGAACTCCATACAATACTGAGGGAGATCATCAGGTTATGTGCTCAAAAGTCTAGCATTTTAGTGAATTCAACTGATGTCTAAATAAACAGGTGAAACTCAAAAAATTAGAATATCGTGCAAAAGTCCATATGCAACTTAAAAGGTGAAACTAATATATGAGATAGACTCATTACATGCAAAGCAACATAGTTCAAGCCGTGATTTGTCATAATTGTGATGATTATGGTTTACAGCTCATGAAAACCCCAAATCCACAATCTCAGAAAATTAGAATATTACATGCAATCAATAAAACAAGGATTGTACATAGAACAGTATCGGACCTCTGAAAAGTATAAGCATGCATATGTACTCAGTACTTGGTTTGGGCCCCTTTTGCAGCCATTACTGCCTCAATGCAGCGTAGCATGGAAGCTATCAGCCTGTGGCACTGCTGAGGTGTTATGGAAGACCAGGATGCTTCAATAGCGGCCTTCAGCTCTTCTGCATTGTTCGGTCTCATGTCTCTCATCTTTCTCTTGGCAATGCCCCATAGATTCTCTATGGGGTTCAGGTCAGGCGAGCTTGCTGGCCAATCAAGCACAGTAATCCCATGGTCATTGAACCAGGTTTTGGCGCTTTTGGCAGTGTGGGCAGGTGCCAAGTCCTGCTGGAAAATGAAGTCAGTATCCCCATAAAGCTCGTCTGCAGGAGGAAGCATGAAGTGCTCCAAAATCTCCTGGTAGATGGCTTCATTGACCCTAGACTTAATGAAGCACAGTGGACCAACACCAGCAGATGACATGGCTCCCCAAATCAATACAGACTGTGGAAACTTCACACTGGACTTAAGCATCTTGCAGTGTGTGCCTGTCCATTCTTCCTCCAGACTCTGGATCCTTGGTGTCCAAATGAGATGCAAAAGTTGCTCCCATCAGAAAAGAGGACTTTGGACCACTGAGCAACAGACCGGTTCTGTTTTTCTTTAGCCCAGGTAAGACGCTTCTGACGTTTGTCATTCAGGAGCGGCTTGACAAGAGGAATACGACATTTGAAGCCCATGTCCAGGATCCGTCTATGTGTGGTGGCTCTTGATGCACTGATTCCAGCCTCAGTCCACTCCTTGTGAAAGTCCCCGAAACTTTTGAATGGCCTTTTCCTGACAATCCTCTCCAGGCTGCGGTCATCCCTGCTGCTTGTGCACCTTTTTCTTCCACACTTTCCCCTTCCATATAACTTTCTATTAATGTGCTTTGATACAGCACTTTGGGAATATCCAACTTCTTTTGCAATTACTTTTTGAGGCTTTCCCTTCTTACGGAAGGTGTCAATGATGGTTTTGTGCACAACTGTCAGGTCAGCAGTCTTTCCCATGATTGTGATTCCTACTGAACCAGACAGAGAGACCATTTAAAGGCTCAGGAACCCTTTGCAGGTGTTACGCCTTCATTAGCTGATTAGAGTGGGACACTTTGAGCTATAATATTGAACCTTTTCACAATATTCTAATTTTCTGAGATTGTGGATTTGGGGTTTTCATGAGCTGTAAGCCATAATCATCACAATTATGACAAATCATGGCTTGAACTATCTTGCTTTGCATGTAATGAGTCTATCTCATATATTGGTTTCATCTTTTACGTTGCATTACTGAAATAAATGGACTTTTGCACGATATCCTAATTTTTTGAGTTTCACCTGTATCTTCATGTATTTTATGGCAGCAGATGTAATAAAGTAGCAGTATAGCTTTTAAAATACTTGAACAGTCAAACAGTCTTAACCAGTCTCTTAGGGGCATCTTGAGGCTGAGGTAAGAGAGGCAAATGGTTTCTGTGCAATTCCTCTCAGTGAATGAGAAGATCCTCTGTTTTAATTTCCCCCAACAATTTAATACACTACAATGTGATTTCTGTTATAAACTGGAGAAAATTGTTTCAAGGATCAATTAAAGGAACTCTCCAGAGTTGAATCTTTCCAATATTTATATATCATCTCTTTTATATGCTGATTACCCTGAGGAGTATGTGTCATGAAATATCATGAAATATTTCATGTAGTCGAAGACCAGCTTAAGGAGAGTCTGTATTTGAGATTGTTTCTAGAAGAAATACTGTTAGAGACAGTGATGATCAGGCAGAAACTAATAGACTTTGGGGCATAGAGGGAAGACAGCAAACAACATTGATGGATAAAACTAGAGATATTTCTGGAATGTCCCTGGAAGAGTTGCAGGTTGTTCACCAAGGTCAGACAAGTTAGAGGACATTCGTCTCTATTATAAAGACCAACTCAAGGGCAGATGATTAGCCAATTTGCTAAACAAAAGATTTGTGACTGCCAAAGGACCTGCTGAGTTACTGTATTTTTTATTTACTGTATATACTTCGGGTAAGCCAAAAATTGTAGGTGTCAAAATACATGACAAAAACCAGGCTTGGCTTTTCTGCAGATGGGCTTATCCGCGAGTATATACATAATACATTTTTAAAGTACTAATTCCCATATATTCTCCTGGATAAGCCCATCGGTGAATAAATAGACCCACAAAATGTTTAAAAATATATGAAAAAATACAGGTTGTCTATCAGCAGGTAGCACATTTTTAATGGTATTTTGCTCAAAAAATCCAGGGTTGGTTTATCTACAGATGGATTTATTTGCAAGTATATATAGTACAGAATTTATTTATTGACTGGCATTTATATCCCCCTAAGTGCTTTGCCTTCCACTACATAATACCACTCAGCCTCTATCTTTGACTTTTTTTTTCCTTGGTGATTTCTGTGTCCAAATTCCAGACCATGGAAGCCAAGCCCCCATTTCTTCTTTCTTTGTTTTTTAACTTATAATCAGTTATGTGTTTATATAGGCTTTATATGTGCAGATTCTCAGGGGAAAATTTATAAAGAAAAGTATATGCGGTGCTTGAACCAGCAGATTGGCAAAATAATTATCCACATGCTTTCAGATTTTAGCATCTCACAGAGCAATTGTCTTAAAAGATGAAAATGGTCACCAAATACTCACAAGTAATAAAACAATTAAGTTGAACATTCCTTTGCATGTTTACTTTTTTATTTACAGTGATGACAGATGGGTCTGGATTGGGCTAAATAAGAGGAATCCTGATCTTCTGGATTCATGGCAATGGAGTGACAATAAGCCGGTAAGTTAAGCTGACCATACCTAGAATACTAAATGATCCAATTGTAGCTGGAAGAATATTGGTGAAATTCTGAAGTTGAAAAGCTTTTAAAGAACATTTTGCACAGGAAAGGTAAAACAGGCTTTAAATAATAACTTCAAATAATGTACAGTAGCTTAAATTGGTTATGAAAATGTTCAGTAAACCAAAGCCTATGTCATTAGACTATTCTATATGAAAATTACTTTGTGGAGGATTTGTTTTATTTAGACACAATTACACACATGGAAGTCCTCATTTAGGGACACTTCTGTGGTCATTTCCTAGGGAGGGGGGGAAAGGAAGGGAAGGGAAGGAAGGAAGGAGAAATACCTATATAGGATTCAGGCTTTCATATAATGAATATACAGTTCTGGATTATGATGTGACTTTTACATACTCATAATGTGACCTTTAACAAAGGCTTTGTCATGAAAGTTCAGAGGATAATCTGGTTCAATTTACTAAAAACATATATCTATTAATGAATATTGAAAGTACTCTTTTTATTTTTCTCAATATTCCTGTCCCTGCAGTATTGGGATATTGCGGCTATTGTTACTAAAACATACTAATTAAAATTAATAGCATACAGCTTTAAAACCATTGTTCCTCCATAGGTCTCTTCTGTTGTTATGCCTCTGGAATTTAGAGAAGATGACTATGATCTTCGAGATTGCGCAGCTGTCAAGGTACATTTTGACGTTTTTGATCACTAAAGAGAAGGAAATACTGGAAGAATCTGTGCTATTTTTTGTAAAATAACTCAGCTGACCTCATGCTTGCCAATAAGTCCTGCAATTTAGCCAGTTAGACTGCCCTAAGGGATTTTTTTAGCTTGTACTCTATTACGTTTTCTTTTTACTATGAAATTGCTTCATCACATTTAGCAGGAAATCAGGTCTTAATGTACGGTCCTAAAAAAAATGTGTCTGTGTGAGGGAATACTGTACTGCTTCCACAGCCTGCCTGTTTGAACAGCCCAGGGGAGAGATGTAGGAGGCAAGCTTGCATTGCTGTGGTGATTTTGGCCTCCTTGTTTTCTCTCACACAGTCACCTTGATTTTGAATGGAGGAAATTAATACATCCATTCCAAATGGAGCCAGAAACAGTTCTGGAATTTTTAAACAAAATGAATCCAAGGTTGCCTTTGTGGCTTTACTGTCTCATCCTCAGAACACCATAATCTTATTTCTGGCAGGAACATAGACATAACTAAAATCTCCTGAATGCTTGCAGCCTTCTTGCAAATGCCCTGGCATGTGAATCTTATTCATCTTCCTATCTGTCTGATTAGTTAGGTTTGCTGTCCTAACTTCAGAATAAAACAGCCTTTTATGTTTGTAAATATTGCATTGGAATGCAATAATGTGCATAATATAATTTGTCTTGAAAAGTATAGTAGCAGTGATCCTTTCAATAGATTGTTTTCATTAGTTGGAAAAAGAAATACTATTTTAAAGTAGGCATGTGTAGTTTTTGGCAAATATTTCAAATATATTTGCTTATAAACATAACAAGCATAGCATGGCAATTCCATACTTCAGTTCTGAGTAAGTATTGCATTGGCAGTAGTTTAATTTAGTTAAAAGTAAGTCCCACTGGATTTAATGGGACTATTCTCAGCTAAGGGAAAGAACATTTAGCCCTTATCTTACTTGATTCTTTTCTACTTCTGCATTTACCATTCATCTGTATCCTGCTTTTACATATTGGAAATCCAGATATATGCCTGGAATATTTCCTTTTTGTTGATTACCAGCTGAAAATAATATCTTTCAAAATGTGATTTTCCTCATCAAGCAATTACCAGTATTAAACAGAATATTTCTGTAACAACAGTATTTGTTGTGATGGTGGTGCAGTAGTTAGAATGCAGTATTGCAGGTTAACTCTGCCCACTACCAGTTCAAAGTTGGCTCAGCCTTCCATCCTTCCGAGGTCAGTAAATAAAGACCCAGATTATTGGGGGCAATATGCTGACTCTGTAAACTGCTATAAAGCACTGTGAAGCTGCATATAAGTTTAATTGGTATTGCTATTTTTTTAGCCTGTAGCTAGAATCCCTTGTACATTTAAAAGAAAATTCTACTGAACACAGAGATTTATTTCTAATGATTAAATGAGCTAATAGGGAAGGAAATCTTTTTAACAGAATTTAGTTATGGACACTTACTTACTTCAGAGTTACTACAAAAAGAAATGCATATTATCATTGCTTTTTTTTGTAATTATACAGACCCTCGGACGAAGACGTCGGCCGCTGTATCATATGTACCTATTTGAAGATAGAGAAGAGGATTTCTACTTAAAACCTTTCCATTGTGATGTACAACTTGAATGGGTATGCCAGATCCCTAAAGGTAAAATTGTGGTTTTTTTGTTTTGTTTTTTTAGAAAGGAGATCTTCTGTATTCAGCATGGCTCATTCCAGATAAAAGTCTGTAGGATAAAAGCATTAAAATATAGGATTATCTTTTCCTTCATTTTTTTTCAATATGCCAGCATTATGATTGGCCAATTTCCTGTAACTCTAAAAAAAATCTGAGTTCTGAAAACGTTCTCAGTTTTTTCCTCCAAACTTTGAGTTTGTTTCCATCTGACAAAAGTTTGAATCAAATGTTGAAATCCCATCTTTGGCATACATTATTTCAAGAACGTGTGTGTTACATAAAAGTGTTTTCTTTCTTTTTCTGCCGTACTGTTAACCAGTATTAGTATCCCCCAACTAGGATTTGGCAGTGTCCCCCAGACTTCATGATTTTCATGAGTAACCTTATTTCCTAGGCAAGGCTTGGCAGACCCGATTTGGCTGAATAAGAATCTTTAGTGCCAGCAACAACAAAACCAAACAAACATTGATGGAAAAGTACAGATGCCTCTCATTCTTGTAGTAGTTCCAGATCCGTGGCTTTTTTCCCCTACAAATTAACAGACTCGCAAGGTGGCTTTGAAGCAGGGCAATTATTGAAGATAGGCTTAATTGCCAGTTCTTGATCTGAGAACCACGGGGCCGCTGTATACTTTCTAAATGTAAAACTACTTTTTGACTTTCCATCCAATTTAACTAAAGAGCCAACAATGAGGTTAAAGGGGGGAAAAAGCACTGCCTGATAGCAAAACAAGGCTGCCTCTCAAACTAGGTATTCAAAGATTATGTTTTAGCTTCGTGGGTAGCCCAGGGTTTTTCAGTTGGAGTTCTGCAGAATCCTAGCTTTCTGCAAGAGGTTATAGTGGGTTCCCTGAGGGATCGTGATTTGTTTTTTTGTTTTTGTTTTTTTTTTAAAAAAGGAGAGACTGAACAAAACACCTCCAACCCCTGATTGGCCCCCTGGAGCCTGCATGAACTCCTGGCTGGGGCAGGAATTACACACACACACAAGTTAGTAGGTGAAGAGCAAGCAAGGAGGGAGGAACAGCAGTTGGTGAATGAGCCTACAAAAGTGAGATTTCCTGTATGGGGTCTCCTTGCCAGCTCGCCAGCCTGTTTTTCTCCAGGTGTGTAGCAGCCTGGGGTGGGGGGAGCTATCTCCAGGCGGATACGGAAGATCTGGGACTGGGCTGGTCCAGGTTGCAACCACCCACAAAGACAGGATGGAGGGAAGGAAGCAGGGGGAAAGGAAAAAAAAGTCATTCTTTATTTTTAGCTTATGAACACTGTTAAAAACACATAGTACCAACACACGAAATTAATATAATAATTTAGTAAATTCTGGCCTATAGTTGAGGTTGAATGTGCAGGGGTTCCTCGAGGGTTGAAAAATATTTCAAGGGCTCAAGGCTCAAAAGATTGGGAAATAAAATTGGTATAGCCTAACTCAGGTGCTTAAATACTGGGAGACAGTGTTTTCAAATCATAAATTCTTTTTATGTTTTGGAACAAGATTTTATTACAGAAATATGGCCACTGATAATTAAAGCGGGGTAATTTCTTTGCTTTCTTTCTATTGTTGGATATAAAATTAATTCCATTGTATGAAGTAATTGTAATCATATCTATTTTATTCCATTTGTACTGCTATTTGCAGGACTCTCTTGGAATATGATATCACCTCTTTATACAACTCTTTACAAGAACTCTATGGATTTTTGATCAGTTAAATGTTGGATTTTTGGGGGGAACTACTTGAATCCGAAAGTGTAATATTAATAGCAAAGGAAGCTGCCTTAGAACATGGATACGTGCCTCAATTAGATTCAGTTTTTTAAAGTGACTCAAGAGACTTTATATGTATGGAAAGTTAAATTATTGTTGAATTCAAGTTTGGACATTCCTGTTTTATTAGAAGGTCATACATTTCCAATTGTAAATAAAAAAGTGACAAGTAGCCTTTTTCTAACCAAGGATATATTAGTACAGGGCTGTTAAACTCGTGGCCCAAATGCATCACGCACTGGTCATTCCCACATCCAGTTTAGCAAGGGGAAAAAGTCGTGATATGTCATGTGACACCACTGTGATGATGCGAGTTTGACATCCCTGTATTAGTACATCCAGTGATAGGCTTTTCCTTTATCAACAGGTAGTACTCCAAAGAGACCTGAATGGTACAAACCAGGTAAGATTATTTCTTACTTTTCATACACTTTATTGCAGTTCAGGGACCTTTGTTTACACAGCCTCATAGCAGTTTTAAAAGAGATGGGATTGTTAGCTTAATTCCAGTTCAAGTATTCAAGATCCGTGGTAGCACAGTGGTTAGAATGCAGTACTGCAAGCTACGACTGCTGGCCGCCTGCAGTACGGCAGTTGGAGTCTCACCACATTGATTCAGCCTTCCGTCCTTCCGAGGTGGGTAAAATGAGGACCCAGATTGTTGGGGGCAATATGTTGACTGTAAACTGCCTAGAGGGCTGTAAAGTACTGTGAAGCAGTATATAAGTCTTACTGGTATTGCTATTTCAGATAGCTGGAATGTGCATGGGAGTTTTTACACATTGCATAAATCATGTATTTTGTAAAACACTAAACATACAGTAGCATTCCATATATTCTTTGTGTGTATGCATGCATGTGTGTGTGATTGAAACTTGAAATAAGATTTATATAACAAAGTATTACCTTTATCCAGAAGGAACTTGGCGAAGCTTCAGGAATAACTAGGAAGGATCCTTCCAACTCTTATTCTGTAATGTCAAAGTGTCATGATGTCATTGCATAAATGGTGCGCTCATGTCATGATGCCTGATGCACGTACATCATATTATTTGTACGTGGATGGCATGAGATATATGTCACTTGCTCCTATTCCACACAAATACCCATAATCACTAGAATAATATGTTTATATTCATTCAGTTTATATCTGGTTGATTATAAATACTAAATCATAAGGAAGTGAAATGCAGAAGTTACAGACAATGATAATTACCTTCCCAACATGACCATTCATGAACCAGTTTTAGGTGTAACCCAGTCTTTCTTGCACTACAGAGTTGATCAAAATATGTAATTAGTAAGAAAATTGGCCTGTTTAATTCTCAAAGCATGTTAATAAACTTGTCAACTTTAGCAAATTATTGTGTGATGGAGTAAGTTGTAATGTCTTTGCTTGAAATCAGACTTGGAGGAATTGAAGTCAAATTTAGTCATTTGTCAGGCATCCCCAACCTGTGGTCCGTGGCCCACTATTGGGCCGCAAGCTAATTGCCATTGGCCACATGAGGGGCCTGCTGGAGCGCACGCTTCTGCGTGAGCTTCTTCGTGGGCACTTGTGGCGCCACTCGTGCAAGCCTTGTCATGGGCGCTTGTGGCACACATGCACTTGCCCCTCCCACAAAATCATCCCCTCACTCACTCCGGGCTGCCATCCCTGAAAGGTTTGGGGTACTCTGTTCTAAATCAAAAATGCCGAGCATTTTTTAATTTTTATTCGCATAGCCTCCATGTTATGTGATGATTCAGATTGCATGAATTTGCTGGTTCATGTTAGGTTGTACCGAATGTAAGCTTCGAATGTGATTTTCTTTCTCTCTTGTAGATGAAGAAGGAATTCATGGGCCAACACTGAATATTGATGGGTCAGAATTCTGGTTCGTGGCCAATAAGCATCTGAGCTATCAAGAAGCTTCCTTGTATTGTTATGAGAATGGAAGTGATTTGGCTTATGTGACCTCCTTCACTGCTCTGAATGGCATTCTAAACACAATTTTAAAAGTAATGCATTAATTTATAATTTGGGTGGTTTCTATTGAATGAAATGACTGGCAACATCCCTTTTCTTTGTGGATTTTGATGGAGGATATCATGAAGTCATTAGGAAATGTAATGCAAAAGTTACAGGCATTAAACCTATCAGAAACAAATTACTTTATTTTTCCATAAAAATGAGCAGGAAATCATGCTGCTTCTTGTTGTTCAGTAATTTGTTGCTAAAATTCAGCAATGAGATCTGGGTGACCCTGGAGATTGTGTGAAATCTGTGGGTTGCTCGTACTTGCACGTTGTGGTATGGCATTACCATGTGCACCTCTACTTGCTCTCTATCCATGAATAAATGCAACAATAAATAGTTAATCTTGGGTTGATTTATTAAGATATTTGGCTTAGTTCATTTGGAAGAAATCAGAGAATGAAGCCAGTTGCCATAATTGAAGCAAATTATGACTACTTCTTTCTCTTGAGTTTTTTTTTTTCTGGATACAGGTAGTCCTTGACTTAACAGTAATTCTTTTAGTGACCGTTCAAAGTTAATAACAGCACTGAAAAAAGTGACTTACGATTGTTTTTCACACTACTGTTGCTGCATCCATGTGGTCACATGATCTAAATTGAGATGCTTGGCAACCGCCTCATATTTATGACATTGCAGTGTCCCTACAAACTTTTTGGGACCTTCTGACAAGGAAAGTCCATTGGGAATCCGTAATCACTTAACCGTGTAACTAACTTAACAACTGCAGTGATTCACTTAACAACTGTGGCAAGAAAGATTGTAAAATGGTGCAAAAATTCACTGAACAACTGTCTCACTTAGCAGCAGAAATTTTGTGCTCGATTATGGTCATAAGTCGAAGACTACCTGTAGTTAAGAGAATGCCCTTCATTCACACTGAGCTAACTGGGAGATCCAAGTTCTAGTGCCACATTAGCCACAAAGAACTGACTTTAGGCTAGTACATTCTTTCAGCCCAACTTATCTCATAGATGGTTATTATGGGTGGCAAAATAGGTCTTGCACTGCAAAGGACTTAAATATGACCTCATCCAAGTAAGATTACAGAGCTTGGGAAATCATAGATGGCTTCTTAGTTGGATCAAATTATAGGTGAAGTCAACATGAATCACATTTACCATAAAGCCAGTCTTAATAAGATACTTAAAAAGATTGGATTTAATTTTTCCCTTACTCATGATGTGCCTGCACTAAATCTTGCTGGGGTTTTATTGTCTTCCTTCTAATTTCTTATATTGTAATACATTGTATTACAGCACTAGCAGTATTAAAGATGTTGATTGCAGATACTGTGTTGCAGTAAACTTAGTATTTCTTTATTATTATGGTTGTAAAAATGTTTTTACATTGGACATTAGAGTTCCCTAAAAATAAAAAGAAGTTGAGAAAAACATCTAATAAATCAATAGTCATGAGGTTTTTTTTGACTTTTTCTCAAAGATTGCTACACTTTCATGCAATTGAAAACATTTTTCAGTATTGCATGGAAGAGATAACATTGGATATTGCATTTCATGCTAACACAATCTGCTTTTGACAGTTATCGGACGAGAATCAGAACTGGTGGTTCAAATACAAAATTCCAGCAATTCACTATCGTTTGCCGTAAGTAGAAACATCCATCTGTGTTGTTTTAAAGATTATTTTTTATGAAAACTATTTACGAAGTGCAATGTTGTATCTGCCACTTATGACTGAAGGTCAGATACCGAAATGGTAAATTTCGGGGAGCCGGGGAATTTTAACAGTATGTTTTTTCCTTAAAACATATTTTTACAATGGTTCTTAGTGGAAATTTAAGAACAGAATGGATTCGTTAAAGTTTTGCTGCTGTGTTCCAAAAACAGTTGCATATGAGCTAGCGTGAGGCAATATTTTGATGACCCAAGCTCTGTAAAGGACCTTGGAATACTCACCTCTAATGATCTAAGTGCTAGAGCCCACTTCAACTACATAGCCAAAAAGGCATTAAGAGTCGTTAACCTAATCCTACGTAGCTTTTTCTCTGGTAATATCACACTACTAACCAGAGCATACAAAACATTTGCTAGACCAATACTCGAATACAGTTCATCAGTCTGGAACCCACATTACGTATCTGATATTAGCACAATTGAGAAAGTCCAGAAATATTTCACAAGAAGAGTTCTCCACTCCTCTACTCGTTGTAGAATACCTTATGCCACCAGACTTGAAATTCTAGAACTAGAAAACCTTGAATTACGCCGTCTTCGGTCTGACTTAAACATGGTATATAAAATCATACATTGCAATGTCCTACCTGTCAATGAATACTTCAGCTTCAACCATAACAACACAAGAGCACACAATAGATACAAACTCAAAGTTAACCGCACCAAACTTGATTGCAGGAAATACGACTTCAGCAATAGAGTGGTCAATGTCTGGAATACTCTACCCCACTCTGTAGTTTCTTCCCCAAACCCCAAAAACTTTAACCTTAGACTGTCTACTATTGACCTCACCCCTTTCCTAAGAGGTCTGTAGGGGGCGTGCATAAGCGCACCAACGTGCCTACCGTCCCTGTCCTATTGTTTCTCTTATTCTTTTATTTTTCTTATATGTACCCATTTCATGTATTCACAACTATGTATACACTTATACTTATTATCTTGTAAACAATTGGCAAATCAAATAAATAAATAAATAAAATAAATAAATAAGGTTTAGTGCAAATAATTGTATTAGTACCCATGTTTTACACTTTCTTAAAAAACTGGGCATTTGAAGGATTTGCATTTGAATTTTTATTTTTTGGCTACATTAAGAAAAAACCTTCAGCATATGTGGGAGCATATCTCTGCACCAGATCCAATTTTTATTTTAAAATGCAAATGAAAAAGAAAAGCAGGTTTTGTGTGTATACTTATATGGGGCAGTTCATCATATTAGTCTTAGTATCTATAACTAAATGAGTACAATTATATTTGGTACCTTAAAAATATAAAGTAAAATCTTCTTGGGGTGGAACTCAACTTCTGTGACCTCAAGAACAGTTTTCATGGCAATTAGAAAGAAGCTATAGAAATTGTATAAATAAGTAATTGTCTTTTTCCAAGATCTAGCCTACAGTCCTGGTACTCCCTTAGTCTCCCATTCAAATACTAACCAAGCCAAACTCTGTAGGCTTCCAAGCCCCAAAGTAATACCATATCTTGCTAAAACAAACCTTCCAAAATAGATTGAATTAAGAGTGTTTTGCTTAGAAGAATGTTATTTCATGAAAATGGAAAGCGTGGAGTTTTTTTTATCTGGATTAAAATTGGAGCATCAGTTCAGCCATCCTCACCCCTCCCATCAGTTTCGGCCTGGATTGGGCCTTTTTGCTAGAAGTATCCACCTGGGTGGATTTGAAAGAGGAAAGATGGTAGAAACATAGGTAGTCCTCCACTTACGTCCACAATGGGGATCAGACGTTTGGTTACCAAGCAATATTGTTGAGCAAGCCATCATGTGACTGGACCCTATTTTATGATCATTTTTTACCATGGTATTTATTGACTCCCCATGGTTGTGAAGCATATCGTGTGGTTGTTAAGGGAATCATTGTTGTTGGGATGATTGCAAATAGTGATCATATGATGGCAAGATGCCGCAACTGGTTGCCAAGCTCCTGAATTGTGATCACGTGTCCGTGGTGCAACACTTGTAATTTCAAGGATGGGTTATAAGCCATTATTTTAAGGCTATCTTAATTTTGAACCATCATTAAAGAAACACTTGTAAATAGAAACTATTTGTAGGATCATAATCCAACCCTTCCTGTTTTTCATATTTTGTACATATGGACAAAACGAACAGTTCTCTGCATAGGAGGTGCCAAGAAAAATTACCTATGCTGCTTCTTCCTCTTAATTTTACCATATTAACTTACCATATTACCTTACCGTAAATGCTGCAAGTATGTACTTGCATTTCATATTTTCATTATTTAAATATATTTGTTTTGTAAATATATTATTTATCAAATATTATATTTGATGTAAGATGTAATATTTGCATAAAAATGTGAATGATCATGGCCCATCATTCCATCCCTGACTATACTGTTTGGATGCCACTCTGTGGCTATATGTATCTTGTTTCCTTTTTAACATTCTCTTTGGTTTTTCTTAAGCTTTTTAGCACACTATTTTGAACACCACCCCAGAAAATGTTGGCATATCTCTTATCAATCCTGGTTAAGAGGTAATGACTTTATATTTTTTTAATCAGTTATATTTAAAAAAATATTCTCAGCCTTTCTCCTAAATCAGAAGAGTATATTAGTTTTCCTTTAGGCTTCTTTTTGGAGGATTCATGCTTCCTACTACATGATTTTTAATCTTAAATTCTGCCAACTCAAGGCAACAAAGTCAGAAAATGTACATGATTGCTTTTCACCTTCATAGATCTTTTTGCTTCTGTTCTTATCTTGATTGAAATTGACAGGAGGTAAACAGTTTAAAGTTCTCAAAATAACTATTCTGAGACAGTAAGTTTGTTTCCATCTATAGCACAGGTGTTAAACTCACCGCATCACGCTGCCGTCACATGATGTATCGCAATGTTTTTTTCCCTTTGTGGAGCTGGAGTGGGTGTGGCCTGCGAATGATGCATCCGGCCCGTGGGCCGCAAGTTTGACACCCGGTCTATAGGAATTCTGTCAGCTTCCATTGTTCATCCCCTCTCCACAACACCCTGTTTCCATCCTATTGGATCTGCAGATTTGCATTGTTCTGATACTTAATATCCTTCTCTTGACATAGTTCATTTTATTGCTGATCTTGCAGTTTCAAATAAAACTATTGAACTTACTGGTCCAACATTAATACCAGCTCTTCAAACCTTTCAGTCCAACTCTATTATATAAAGTGCTTTTAACTAAATATCCTCTGGTTGAGCTTGGGACCATCTATATAGGCTTTGCTTTTGAACCAAGAAGGCATTCTTATCATTCATTCATTAGGTTCTTTGTGCTCTCTGAGCTTGGTTGTTTTCTTGCAGATGTTTCATTATAAAAACTAGGTAATCATGAGTGTTAAACTAATGTTGTTACCTAGTTTGGGTAATGAAACATCAGCAAGAAAACAACCAGGCTCAGAGAGCATTAAGAACCCTAAGCTACAAATATTTTTCTTTACTGATTAATTAATATATTCATTCAAGGTATACTTACACTAATTGCTGAGGGTTCTGTTTGGTAAAGCATAAAACTAAATTTAAAACCAAAGGTATTAAAAACAATCTTCAATTAAAACTATTTTATTGCTTACATTAAACTTAGAGGTCTGCATAACGGGGTATCAGCATAACAATTCTCTATTCTCTATTCTGCAGGCAGTTCATTAGGTTGCAGTACAAAACTGCCTTTCATTTGTGAGAAATACAATGCATCATTATTGGAGACAGGCGAACCAGGCTATAAACCAAGTGAGGAAAGCTGCCCTGAAAATTGGATTTTTTTCCTAAATAAGGTAAAGCATAAATAATTTGGGATTCTGATTATTATATTTCAGTCTTCAGAAGCTGACTTGAAATGGTTATCAAACTAGTTTGATTAATATTTAAAGATCTGCAATAACCTGCCACTGACAAACTTGAAGGATCCAATCTGGGGTTGGTCTCTGTGACCAGAGGTTTAGTCTTCCGAGATTTCAGACGTGCTGGAGCCAATCCTCAGGGACCTTCTCTCTACCAGGATATTGGTCTTCTCTCTACACATTCTGGTAGAGAGAAATTCCCCGAGGAAGGGCTCCAGCACAAGTCCTATAAGCTTGGAAGACTAAACCTCTGATCCTGGTGACTGACCCAGATTGGATCCTGCAACATTCTCCTGGAACATGTATGTTACCTTCTTTGTAACAACCTTGACATTGGGCTACTGTATGAACATAGTTTAAACGGGGTATTCGAAACATTTGTGACATAGCTATGTCAGAGGTTATATTTTAAAAAAATATTTTACAGTGTTATCGAAAGGTGACCCCTCGGAGCATGACATTTCAAAAAGCAAATGAATATTGTCACTCTGTAGGAGGATTCCTTCCTTCAATCAAAAGCCAGCTTGAACAAGGTAAGAGAATACATGAGCCATGGTGGTGCAGTGGTTAGAATGCTGTATTGTAGGCTAACTCTGTCCACAGCTAGGAGTTCTAGCCTCACCAGTTCAAGGTTGACTCAGCCTTCCCTCCTTCCGAAGTCAGTAAAATGAGGACCCAGATTTTGGGGGCAATATGTTGACATTGTAAACCACTCAGAGAGGGCTGTAAAGCACTCTGAAGTGGCATATAACTCTAAATGCTATTGCTATTCCATACATAGATCTATATTATCACATTATTATTTCATATATACATACATGTTGTAATTCAATTCCTTCAAATTGAATAATATGAACCTGCTCCTGAGAAAGGCTTTGTGTATTAGATAATAATGAAAGTTCTGTTTGTGGACATGCGCTGTTGGGAAGACAAATGACAAAACCCAGCACCTGCCCTTTTTGCACATGTGTTTTAACATCACATGTACACACATAAGGAGCAGAACATTCTGGTTGTTCTGCTGAAACTCTTCTTGCATATCTTCTTATGTACCCTTCCTTTTGGTGTAGCAGAAAAGACCTCTTCCAAATAAAAAATAGGGATGGTGAATATTACCATTAATTATGTAAGAATGCACTGTTAATTTTACAGATGGCATCTTCTCTATTCTTTCAAAATCTTACAAGGTTTTCATTTTTAAACTTAAAACTGAGAATTATTACAAACTCTGTGGGTGTGGATATAAGCATTGTATTTCCTTGCTGTTATTTATTTATGAATGAATCATGATTAATTCATATTATTATTATTATATTATGAATTATGAATTAATTATAATATTTGTACAGCAGGCTCCAAGTGGTTTAGAATAAATAAAACAAGAGCAATATAAATTCCTATAAAACAGAACATTTCCTCACTTTCGTAGCTAATAAGAACAGCAGTGATGAATAACACTCTCCCACCAAACTCACTAGAAGGCCACTAATCTCTGAATGTCCAACCAAAGGAAGCAATATTTTGCCACCCTTTGAGTTGAATGGAATAAAAAACACAGCATGATAGTGGTATCCTTATGGGAGTGAATAGAAATGACAGTTCTCTGAAGGAGAAGCAATTGCAGATGTCACTGGCAGTGTTTACAAGTAAGTGAATTCAGCCTATGGATCTTGGCTGAGCCTCTTCCATAGATATTGTTTTAATATTCCATTAGTGAACCATGGGATATAATCTGTGAGAAGATTGATAAAATCAGGAAATCAACAACAACAAAGGTTCATCGTGTTATATATGACACAGAGCTATGGAAGAAGGTCCCAAAAAAGTCAAGATGGCAGCCCCACCATGCAGTCAAAGCTCTGCCCCCTTTTATTTTCTTGTGATGCACGTTAAAGGAGGCATGGTTTCAGTTTCATAGTTGTGATTTCCATCTTGAAAATTATTTTTATTGCTTTTAAAATAGTATAAAGAAAAGAAAAAAAATCATAAAATAATTATAATAAAAATGCATACTGTACATTCTCAAAAAAACCACATAAAAAGTGAAAAATACAACAAAAAATCAAAAGAAAGTGTAATAGATCATTATTACAGCAGCTACAGTGATAGATAGATAGATAGATAGATAGATAGATAGATAGATAGATAGATAGATAGATAGATAGATAGATAGAAATATTGATAGGTCTTATCTAATGTAAATATTGTTCAGGTACATATTTATTTCTGATACACTTATATAATGGCCATTCTTTTTTTGCTGCTGTAATTTGTATAAATGAGTTCCATATTTTATTATACAAAGTCCATTTAAAGTCTCTGTCTATAGGAAATTGCCCCATTGGTGGCAAATGCAATCAGGTTTCCAATCCATTGAGTGAATGAGGCCATACATTTATCTTCTAATATCAGTGTTTTGGCCAAAGTAAGGGCACAGAGAATCAATTTACATTGTCCAGTTTTCAGATTCCATGTACATAGGAAGTATATAATTCAAGAGAAAAATTACATATTCTGAAAAATTTAACTTTTGTCAGCCAATCAAATTAATATAGTCCAATACTTCCTCCCCAGATTTAGTTAGTATAGGACATTGAAAAAATAGGTGTTTTAAAGAAGCATTACTCTTATTACAACTCGAATAAAATGCTGTCTTACACAGATCTTTTCTGTGTAACTGAACTGATATTTATTTATTTATTTATTTATTTGATTTGCCAATTGTTTACAAGATAATAAGTATACATAGTTGTGAATACATGAAATGGGTACATATAAGAAAAATAAAAGAATAGGAGAAACAATAGGACAGGGACGGTAGGCACGTTGGTGCGCTTATGCACGCCCCTACAGACCTCTTAGGAAAGGGGTGAGGTCAATAGTAGACAGTCTAAGGTTAAAGTTTTTGAGGTTTGGGGAAGAAACTACAGAGTCGGGTAGAGTATTCCAGACATTGACCACTCTATTGCTGAAGTCGTATTTCCTGCAATCAAGTTTGGTGCGGTTTACTTTGAGTTTGTATCTATTGTGTGCTCTTGTGTTGTTATGGTTGAAGCTGAAGTATTCATTGACAGGTAGGACATTGCAATGTATGATTTTATATACCATGCTTAAGTCAGACCGAAGACGGCGTAATTCAAGGTTTTCAAGTTCTAGAATTTCAAGTCTGGTGGCATAAGGTATTCTACAACGAGTAGAGGAATGGAGAACTCTTCTTGTGAAATATTTCTGGACTTTCTCAATTGTGCTAATATCAGATATCGTAGTGTGGGTTCCAGACTGATGAACTGTATTCGAGTATTGGTCTAGCAAATGTTTTGTATGCTCTGGTTAGTAGTGTGATATTACCAGAGAAAAAGCTACGTAGGATTAGGTTAACAACTCTTAATGCCTTTTTGGCTATGTAGTTGCAGTGGGCTCTAGCACTTAGATCATTAGAGGTGATATATATGATATATATATGATATATATATGACTGGGTTATCCCCAGTTTCACCAATTGGCAACACTTCCAATTTGGACCAATTAATAGAGCATCCTGCTGTTTTACTGAATGCATCTATCAATTGCATTAATCCTGGAATAGTAGTGTGGGGGGGGGTTAGAAATAGACAAAATAATGTAATTTATAAATAAAACCAATTTATATTCTATTGAGTTATTGTTGCCGTCTTGACTTTATGGACTGCCCTTATCTGCCAGTGAATTCCTTTACCTGTTTAATCCTAATATGCAAATATTTACCTTCCCAACAGACTTTATAACAACCTTACTCCCTGGTCTGCCCCCAAAGATTTGGATTGGTTTACGTTCCCAAATACATATGCATGTAAGCAAGTGGACTGATGGCAGTGATTTAGATTATGTCAATTTCCATCCTTTGCTTCAAGGAAGGCTAAAAAAATTCAGTTTCATGTAAGTTATTGATACTGTTTTTACACTGTAGGTTCTCCCTGTCATTTATTTAAAGCAGAAAAAAGTTTTGCTTTTACTAATTTAAGGTAGAGGAGAAATGGGAAGTTGAAAATAGAAAAGTATATCCCATCCATTTTGAATATATTGTTTGCAGTTGGATGCCTTCTTCAAGGTAAGATTGAATACATGAGCCATGGTGGTGCAGTGGTTAGAATGCAGCATTGTAGGCTAACTCTGTCCACAGCTAGGAGTTCTAGCCTCACCAGTTCAAGGTTGACTCAGCCTTCCCTCCTTCTGAAGTCAGTAAAATGAGGACCCAGATTTTGGGGACAATATGCTGACATTGTAAACCACTCAGAGAGGGCTGTAAAGCACTCTGAAGTGGCATATAACTCTAAATGCTATTGCTATTCCATACATAGATCTATATTATCACATTATTATTTCATATATACATACATGTTGTAATTCAATTCCTTCAAATTGAATAATATGAACCTGCTCCTGAGAAAGGCTTTGTGTATTAGATAATAATGAAAGTTCTGTTTGTGGACATGCGCTGTTGGGAAGACAAATGACAAAACCCAGCACCTGCCCTTTTTGCACATATGTTTTAACATCACATGTACACACATAAGGAGCAGAACATTCTGGTTGTTCTGCTGAAACTCTTCTTGCATATCTTCTTATGTACCGTATTTGCCGGCGTATAAGACGACTGGGCGTATAAGACGACCCCCCAACATTTCCACTCAAAATATAGAGTTTGTTATATACTCGCCGTATAAGACTACCCCCTCTTCCACACACCTTCCACTTTTGCACTTTTTTTTTTTGACGCACTTTTCTGCTTTGGACAATTTTGAAATGAGCTAATCCAATTTTGAACCAAGAATATGCAAATAGCTATGGAGTTTAGAAATGAGTTTTAAAAATATTTTTCATTGCTTACCATTAAGCGTAAAATATGTTGTAAATAAAATGAGAACACAGGAAACGTTCTCTTCTCAATACAGCTGATCTCTCTCTCTCTCACACACACACACACACACACACACCAAAAACCCGGACACTGAAAAGGCTGCCAAGGAACAGTATATTCAATGCCTTCTCTTTAATCAAGAAACAAGGAATTCCTTAGAATCTTTTTTTTTCCCCAAGTGGCCCTCTTTAAAAAAAAAAATGGAGGTAACACTTTCATTCAAAAAGTCTTCCAGTATCTGGAGTCGCTCAGACATATTGAAGTGAGGCAGGAGAGTAAGTGAAATTTGAAATGATCCAGCTACCGTTTTCTTCCCTCCCGCCCGAAGGCCATTATCTCCACGTCAAAACGAACGAGGGGAGGCAAAGAAGCCAAACACGCTAAAAGGATCTCTTTATTTTCCTACACAAGGTCACACCTACTTTTCCGCATTCAAAGGACAACCTCTCCTCACCACCACCACACACACACACACACACCCCAATACCCGCAAACAATGTTCTGGGCATTAATCACCATTGCTACATTAACCTGGTAAATTTATACCCTGCCTCCCCCAGTGTTGCTTTGACGGCAGGATTTCACACAGCGGGCGCTCGCCGCTCTCTTCTCCGCTCTCCCACCGTTCGCACATGTTGGAAGCACCGTAAAACCTGATAACCCACCCGGGGCTCCCCATCCTTAACCTACAGCCGCCCGCATGCAAAACCTGCGTGCAAAAAGAAAAAAAAAAGAAAAGTACGCCGCACGTGAGGATCTTCGAATCCTCTCCTCCCCACACCGCTAAGGAAGGAAGAGGGGGAAAGGTTGCGCAGCGCGTGGCGAGTGACACCCGCCACACACACACACACACACACCGCTCCCCCCCAGCCTCCCTCCCGGCTGCAACTCAAGCTCGAAGTGGGAGTCGGAGTCCTCCCGGCGTATAAGACGACCCCCCCACTTGGAGGCATGTTTTTCAGGGCAAAAAAGTCGTCTTATACGCCGGCAAATACGGTACCCTTCCTTTTGGTGTAGCAGAAAAGACCTCTTCCAAATAAAAAATAGGGATGGTGAATATTACCATTAATTATGTAAGAATGCACTGTTAATTTTACAGGTGGCATCTTCTCTATTCTTTCAAAATCTTACAAGGTTTTCATTTTTAAACTTAAAACTGAGAATTATTACAAACTCTGTGGGTGTGGATATAAGCATTGTATTTCCTTGCTGTTATTTATTTATGAATGAATCATGATTAATTCATATTATTATTATTATATTATGAATTATGAATTAATTATAATATTTGTACAGCAGGCTCCAAGTGGTTTAGAATAAATAAAACAAGAGCAATATAAATTCCTATAAAACAGAGTATTTCCTCACTTTCGTAGCTAATAAGAACAGCAGTGATGAATAACACTCTCCCACCAAACTCACTAGAAGGCCACTAATCTCTGAATGTCCGACTAAAGGAAGCAATATTTTGCCACCCTTTGAGTTGAAGGGAATAAAAAACACAGCATGATAGTGGTATCCTTATGGGAGTGAATAGAAATGACAGTTCTCTGAAGGAGAAGCAATTGCAGATGTCACTGGCAGTGTTTACAAGTAAGTGAATTCAGCCTATGGATCTTGGCTGAGCCTCTTCCATAGATATTGTTTTAATATTCCATTAGTGAACCATGGGATATAATCTGTGAGAAGATTGATAAAATCAGGAAATCAACAACAACAAAGGTTCATCGTGTTATATATGACACAGAGCTATGGAAGAAGGTCCAAAAAAAGTCAAGATGGCAGTCCCACTATGCAGTCAAAGCTCTGCCCCCTTTTATTTTCTTGTGATGCACGTTAAAGGAGGCATGGTTTCAGTTTCATAGTTGTGATTTCCATCTTGAAAATTATTTTTATTGCTTTTAAAATAATATAAAGAAAAGAAAAAAAATCCTAAAATAATTATAATAAAAATGCATACTGTACATTCTCAAAAAAACCACATAAAAAGTGAAAAATACAACAAAAAATCAAAAGAAAGTGTAATCGATCATTATTACAGCAGCTACAGTGATAGATAGATTAGATAGATAGATAGATAGATAGATAGATAGATAGATAGATAGATAGATAGATAGATAGATAGATCTTATCTAATGTAAATATTGTTCAGGTACATATTTATTTCTGATACACTTATATAATGGCCATTCTTTTTTTGCTGCTGTAATTTGTATAAATGAGTTCCATATTTTATTATACAAAGTCCATTTAAAGTCTGTGTCTATAGGAAATTGCCCCATTGGTGACAAATGCAATCAGGTTTCCAATCCATTGAGTGAATGAGGCCATACATTTATCTTCTAATATCAGTGTTTTGGCCAAAGTAAGGGCACAGAGAATCAATTTACATTGTCCAGTTTTCAGATTCCATGTACATAGGAAGTATATAATTCAAGAGAAAAATTACATATTCTGAAAAATTTAACTTTTGTCAGCCAATCAAATTAATATAGTCCAATACTTCCTCCCCAGATTTAGTTAGTATAGGACATTGAAAAAATAGGTGTTTTAAAGAAACATTACTCTTATTACAACTCGAATAAAATGCTGTCTTACACAGATCTTTTCTGTGTAACTGAACTGATATATGACTGGGTTACCCCCAGTTTCACCAATTGGCAACACTTCCAATTTGGACCAATTAATAGAGCATCCTGCTGTTTTACTGAATGCATCTATCAATTGCATTAATCCTGGAATAGTAGTGGGGGGGGGAGGTTAGAAATAGACAAAATAATGTAATTTATAAATAAAACCAATTTATATTCTATTGAGTTATTGTTGCCGTCTTGACTTTATGGACTGCCCTTATCTGCCAGTGAATTCCTTTACCTGTTTAATCCTAATATGCAAATATTTATCTTCCCAACAGACTTTATAACAACCTTACTCCCTGGTCTGCCCCCAAAGATTTGGATTGGTTTACGTTCCCAAATACATATGCATGTAAGCAAGTGGACTGATGGCAGTGATTTAGATTATGTCAATTTCCATCCTTTGCTTCAAGGAAGGCTAAAAAAAATTCAGTTTCATGTAAGTTATTGATACTGTTTTTACACTGTAGGTTCTCCCTGTCATTTATTTAAAGCAGAAAAAAGTTTTGCTTTTACTAATTTAAGGTAGAGGAGAGATGGGAAGTTGAAAATAGAAAAGTATATCCCATCCATTTTGAATATATTGTTTGCAGTTGGATGCCTTCTTCAGAAGTTTAGGTATAAGATTGGATCATTTATATTATGTTAAATATTGCTTGTGATATAATTGTGACAGCAGCATAGGAAATATGATTTTAATAACAAGCTTAATTATAAGTCACAGTAGGTAACATCACCTAGTCCAAGGGTTCCCAACCCCCAGGCCGCAGCCCACTACTGGGCCATGGCCCATTTGGAACTGGGCCACGCAAGCAGTGGGCAAGTGCGTGCACATGCAAAACTTCACTTGTGCACGCGGTAAGCACAAGGGCGCACACACAAAGCTGTATTTGCGCAAGTGGTGGACGCGCAGGCATACACCACTTGCACTGAACCACCCCTCTCCCCAGCTGCTTTGCCAAGCTGGAAAACTTAGGGACCGCTGACCTGGTCAACTGGGGCTGATCTTGGAAAAGCTAACCAGGGTCAGCCCTGCTGAGTGGAATGGGAGAATATTAGACTAAGCTAAGAAAATGAAAAAAGCAGAAAAAGCAGGTGATGGCACAACCTCCCATATTTTTACCGAGAGAGTAATGTGGATCTTTCCTATGCTCATTGGTTATTATGTGGACCTATCATCATCAGTTTTTGCTTTAATCTCATTATAATGACAGGGAAGAAAGTGTAACTTAAAAAACCAAAAATAACAGTAGGTTTGGATTCCAACCCCAGAGCTGTTCAAGAAGCAAACATTTAATCTGAAGTCAGAATTAAGCTCCATCTGAAATCAGAATTAAGCTCAAAATATTTTGAGAGGTAACACTGTAGGAGAATACCAAATAGGTCGCATGTGATCTCATTTTATTTCAGAGCCACAAAAGTGGATGGAGCAATAGTCCACACTAGTGCTATGTTCTCTCTACCCTACCACAAAATTGTAAAAGGGAAGAATTGGAGCCAATAATTATTATTTTTAATAAAAGAATCTTTAATGAATGAAATTCATAGGCAAAGGGCTTGCCAGCCAAAGAATCTCAAGGATGATTAAAGGGGCTAGTCTTCAGATAGTTCCAATGGCTGGGTTGGAAAAGTCCAGCAGTGATCTTGAAATCAGGTGTTCTACCAAGTTAGTGTCCAATGTGAACACCTGGATGCCATCATGTCCCCTGTTTTAGACAAAACTTCATGCAGGACCCTGGTTATCAGACATATGATCTATTGTTGGGCAACATTGGTAGCCAAAAGGGAAACTTATTGGGTATTCCCTTGGCTTGTAAGAACATACCATGGATGCCTCAACTTCTCCTTGAGAAGGAGTGAGGTGGAGGAAGCAGGGATTGTATGTTTTTGCTTGATAAAGAAAAATTGCTGTTTCCTGCTTGGGATGCAGTTATACAATCAGTGTTTCATATTCCTTCAGGTCTGCAGTTGGTAAATGGTGCCAATTCTCACTCCATCAAAGCTTTCCCTTCCTGATTGTTGCCCATAATAGGCAGGCAGGTCATTACATTACCAGTAATGATGGGATGGAAGATGGAACATTTCTACAACATGGAATGTGTTATTTTGAACTTAGAATACTCAAAATTGCTGTTCATTTTGATTTCAGCATATTTTCCCCACCACTACTAGGGAGAACATTAAACTGCAATAACTTTACAAACAAGACCCAAATCTCATTCCAGTAGCTATGTAAGAATAAAGGAGGTATGAGGATGTTGACAAGTCTGTTTTACACACACAAGAGCTAGATGTATAATTTAGCAATACCTCCAAACATTACTGTTTAATATCATTGTATCAAGGGTTTCAATCATATTTGTTTATGAGACATGCCAGCACTGATAATATGTCATATTTCTCTCCACCCCCCCCCCACCCCCCAGGTATTTAATGAGGAAGAGAGTAACCAGTGTGGTGTTTTGCTCAATAATCCCAAAGCTTATCTAGGAACTTGGAATTTTACTTCTTGTGTTGATACTTTGCCTTTGGCCATATGTCAGAAGCATCCAGGTACGTGAAGTGGAGAAATAAAGATTTGAAATACCAGCTTTTCACTAAGTGGCATTTTAGATGGCCAGATAATACAGTCAGCACATAAAATATTTAATATTAGAAGATCCACTTGTAAATCTCCTGACCTTGTTGGATCCACATTAGGGAGCTGGATGGTAGAGATCTAAAAAAATTTTTTAAATAGCTCACTTTCTGTGGTAAGATTTAATTACTTTAAATGTAATTCCCAAATTAAATGTTATCTTGGCTAAGAGCTATTATGTAATACTGTACTACTGGCTTTCCATACAATGTTTTACTTTTGAAAGCTTCCTGGTACAATCTTGAATGTCACCTTCTTGAACGAAGGAGAAATATTCTTCCTCTTACGCCCAAAAGGAAAGCTTTTTAGGATATGCTAGTCATTAGATATCCTTTATATGTATTTAAATTTTCTAGGAAAATTGGACTGATTTATCTGGTTCATTGGCTTTGGATATCAGTTAGATTAAGTGATTCACTGAGATTCAGCATTGCGGTCCTAATCTTACTAAAATTCAATCAATCTTCAGTCAGAACTGAAGAAGTTTCCTGGATGAGAAGCAAAACATCTTCAAAGAAAAACAAAGACCAGTTGCCTTTGCACCATTGGGACAACTATGACCTAGATCAGCGATCGCCAACTGTTGGGCTGTGGCCCACCAGTGGTCCGCAAGAAAATTTTGGTGGGCCACAGAGAAATCTCACCCCCAGAGCACCCCCCTCAAAGCAATTAATCCAGGCTGCACAGAAACACAAGGCTGCCCAGCCTACATGGCCCGCGGGAACCCTCCCCCCCACTCACTCCTTACCTGGCAAACTTGCCTGCTAAATTGCTATTTTTCCTTTTTCCAACCATCATCTGTTCTGCTGTGCCGGGAGATTTAGATTAGCTAGGAAGCAGGAAATGGTTGGATTTCTTGCTTTCTAGCTAGTCTTTAGATCTTCGGCTCTGCTTTTAAGCACAGCCAAACCTCCTTTAGGACTGAAGGTTCTATTATTCAGTGCAGACTCACGACAAGCAAATTTGAGAGACTGAGCTAGCCAATGGCAGGTAGATAGATCACTGAATGATTCTGTGAGCAACTCAATCTGCCTGCCTGCTTTGCCTGATTTTGGGTAAAAGTTGCTCTTTTTTATTAAAAATTCAATATTTATATAAATATTTATAATATTTACATACAAGCCATGCCCAGCCAGCCAGATGACCACCAAGCCACACCCACAAATTAGGCCACACTCACAGAACTGGTTAGTGGTCCCTGGGATTTAAAATTATGAGTTTAGTGGTCCCTGATGTCCAAAAGGTTGGTGACCCCTGACCTGGATGACTGAAAATCCCCTATTTTTTATTAAGTTGCCCAAAATACAATGTGCTCCAAAATGTATTTGAAAGTTCAAGATCTATTCCCTGAAGGGAAAACGCTGTCCTTGAAAATGAAGTTCTTTATCGTATATTACTTCATTCCTTCTCTTCAACTGCTTATTCTTCTGTAGATTCTGTAAAAAACCAGACAATACAAGTTCCTGAAAATACCATGAAATATCTAAATGTCACCTATACCATAATTCTGAAGAAGTTGACGTGGTTTGATGCCCAGGAAGAATGCCTGAAGAGCAATATGAGGCTGGTTAGCATTACAGAACAATATCAACAGGCATTTCTTGGTTCTCAGGTGGCTCTCCATAATCACCCGCTCTGGATTGGGCTCACTAGCAATGATGTAAGGTTTTGCTTTCCCTTTCAAACTTACTCTTGAAATAAAAAACATTGGACATATGATAAAATGATCAAATATACTTTAAATAATACCTCCAAAATGTGAGCACTCCGGCTGTTTAGAGCGCTGAACCATGTTGCAGATACATGTCTCATGAATACCTTTTTAGAATGTCTCAACAATGGCGATAAATTCTTTTTGCTCCTTTAAATAGTTCTACAGTGCATTGTTTTTTTTTAAAAAAAAAACACTTTCAAATCTAGCATCATGGGAATGTCCACATTGTTCAAGAACAATTTTACCCAAAATGGTACCTGTCAGATAAATACTTCATACCTCAAGTCTCCATAAAGTCTTACTATCTTCAGCTTTCCAACCAGCAAATTGGCCATGCTTCCTGGATGGAGATTGAAATCCAGCACTACTATAACTCATTAGGTAGAGGAGTGTACCTTTCTATGTGAAGCTGCTGGATGAGATTATCTGCCGATTTGGGGTTCAATATCATTAATATGCTTATGATACCCAATTATTTCCCTCAACCCCAGATCTGCCAAGTAAGATTGTTGCGATCCTATCTCAATGCTTGGAAGGCTGTTCAGGCCTAGATAGGGAGAAGAAAACACCAACTCAATCTTACAATGCTGAATGGCTCGGATATTAGAGCATCTTTTCCATTTATACTCTTGAAATGAAGTAGCAGCTCCCCGGTGCTCAAACTGCTACTCCACTTGTGCTCATTCTGGATCAGGAAGCCCTTTGGACAGTCACCTCATGGCTTAATTACTGCAATGCATTGTACAGGGGGCGGCCATTGAAAACTATTCAGAAGTTTCTCATGTTCCAGAATGGACAGTGGTGGGCAGCATATATTGCTATGCCCATTTAATACTTTTGCTTTATGCCTTGTGATGGTTGTCAGGATGCCAAAACAATATTGTGTCTGATGTTGGCTTCAGGATGCCAAAACAGTATTGGCCCACTCCAGGTTCCTTTGATTAGATAGTGCCATCTATGGAGACCCAGGAAGTAAACCTTCTCTGTTGTAGATACCTACCCTCTGGAATATGTGGGGCTCCACCCTGTTGACATTCTGTAAACTCTTGGAGACCTGGTAGTTCTTCCAGGCTTGAGTTAAGATGGATGGAACCCTTGTCAGATGTGCTTTCCACTCTATGCATTAAGTCAGTGATCCCCAACCTTTTTTACGCCGCAGCCCGGTATCCCCAACCTTTTTTATGCCGCCCGGTACCGGCATAGCTGGCGCCGCCATCTTTTTGATGAAAAAGTGCTTCCGTGACCTCACCGGAAGCACTTTTTCATCAAAAAAATGGCGGCGCAGCGCTCGATGAGCTTTTCCGGTAGAAATGGCTTTCTACCCGAAAAGCTCACTGAAAGCTAAGCGCCGCCATCTTTTTATGAAAAAGTGCTTCCGGTGAGCTTTCTACCTGGAAAAGCTCACCGGAAGCACTTTTTCATCAAAAGATGGCGGCGCCCAGCAAGCCAGCGGCCCGGTAGGACTTGTTCCACGGACCGGTACCGGTCCGCGGACCGGTGGTTGGGGACCCCTGCATTAAGTGACAGGATTCCAATCTTGTTTTGTCTTGTATTGCATTTTAGTGCATATTTTACTGTGAGTTGGTTTGGAGTCAGCCATTGCCTAAACTGAAATAAATAGCAGTTATTACAAATCGATGTATTTAATAAGGATGTGCAAATCAGCTAAAATCTGGTTTTGTTCCAAGGTTTGATAGTGCTAAGATTTAAATCCAATATGAGATTTAAGATTCAAAAGCAACACTATTTGATCTGAATTGTTTTGAGATTCTGTTCAGAATCTGCTCAGAGACTAAAATGGAGACACACCAGAGTACTGCATGTGCTTCCTTTTTGGGCAGAATGCATAGCAAATAAAATGACCTAGATGTTTATATTAAACGTGGCAAAGTTTATGCTGCATCACTTTGAGGGTTTTAGTTTAATATTGGAAAATTTTCCCCCTCTTTTAAGGGCAGAGATCATAGGGAATATGAAAAAAAACTAGCTTTCATATTATCCAGTAAAAGTCTATGTAAGAAAATGTGTTGAACAATGCAGGAAGTATCATATTCCAGTTTAAATATAAAAACTTCCAAAAACAATTAATCTCTTACTAAATTTACAGAATCCACTGACCCCCGAGTTCTTGTTTTTCTAAGCTGCCAATTTGGCAAAGTTGGCTTCCATATTTTTGTTATATTTTTCCTGGTGTCCATTCTGAAAACCACTTGCTTGAATTTTAAGTTCATGATTTCTTGTCATAGCTTCCGGAACAGGTTAATAGTTTGTTTTATGCAGCTAATCTTTCTGCTTTCTGATGTTCCTAGGATGGAAGACATTATCACTGGACAGATGAAAAACACATTAGTTTCAGTCGTTGGTCTGAAGAAAGCAAAGATTTGCTTGGTGACTGTGTGTATTTGGACACAGATGGATTTTGGAAAACATCTGAATGTTATACAGAAAAACCAGGGGCAGTTTGTTACTTACCCGGAAGTAGGGCTTCTTTTATTACTATATGTCATGAGTCTACAGTTTTGCATTGAAAATATTTTAAGCCCGTAAAGTAAAAATGAAAATATACGTATAGTTACAAAAAAAATATACAGTAGAAAATAAGCCACTTTGTATTATATATGTATAGGTAGTCCTTGACTTACGACCACAATTGAGCCCAAAATTTCTGTTTCTAAGCAAAACATTTGTTAAGTGAGTTTTACTCCATTTTATGACCTTTCTTGCCTCACTTGTCAAGTGAATCACTGCAGGTGTTAAGTTGGTAACACCGTTGTTAAGTGAATGTGGCTTCCCCATTGGCTTTGCTTGTCAGAAGGTTGCAAAAGGGAATCAATCATACGAACCTGGGAGATTGCAACC
Organism: Notechis scutatus; assembly: GCF_049901735.1. Classification (NCBI taxonomy): domain Eukaryota; kingdom Metazoa; phylum Chordata; class Lepidosauria; order Squamata; family Elapidae; genus Notechis; species Notechis scutatus. The sequence continues at coordinate 196,925,901 of NC_142009.1, forward strand.
GTCATGGATATGAACCATTTGCCAAGCTTCCGAAAACTAGTCACTTTTTTCACTGCATTTGTAGCTTTGAATGGTCACTAAGTGAATGGTTGTAAATTGAGGACTACCTGTACTTAAAATTACACAGCTACCCACCGGTGCTTTCATAATTCTTACTGGCTGCCAATCACTCACTTTTTGGCTTTTGAATGTAGAATAAGTTTTAAGGGGTCTACCTTCTCTAAAATAAAGCTGTACTCCACTTCTCTGCCAATTTTTTTTAATCATCGTTTTCCTCATAAATCAGAAGTTGTAATATCTTGAATGCTGTGTATGTATGAATTAATGTTAGATATGGTTGCAATGGTGAATCATTTTTTCAATATTTTGACACAGTGTATTCTCTGCTCAGGCTTCCTTGTTCCCAGGATAAAGGTGTTGAGACTAACTCAGCTTGCTATCAGGTTTAGGCTCTATATTGTAAATATATTCACGCTCAGAGGAAGAATTTACTTTTGGGGGAGAAGGGGAGCCAGTACAACTGATTAGAATTTATCTGCTGTGTGTTCCAGCCAAGGCCAATTTGATTCTAACCTTCTCAGAAGGCCCTGAAGACCTTGAAAAGGAGTCTTAAGGACTCCTGTGAAGGAGGAAACAGAGATGGTGGTGAATGGGAAAGGCGGAGGCAGCTGTTCCAGAGAAAACAATTCTTATCTCTCACACAGCTCCAAAACAAAGGCTCTGAGGATAAGTTATTCTTATTGGAGACCTTGGTCACACACATTTGTGAGCCACTTCATATAATGACCAATGAATCAGACTATATCCACTCATATATATCCACTCATATCAGTTAACTATTTTATAGATGCCTAAAAAGAACACAACTCATCCTCTAATATATACAAAAAGTCCAACCTGGTCAACTGTTAGATTCCAGTACATTTACATCAAAACACTAACTTTTCCCCTTATTAGCGAATGTTTGGGCTTAATGCTTTTTATAAAGGGGATCAGTCTTGCAAAATCTGACAAAGTTGTAACATTTTACCCCTTCACCATTGCTATTAGAAAGTGTTTGGTCTGATTTAGGCTTAGAAAAAGTTATGTGTTGATAGATATGCTAGTTTATGAAGGCAGGTTGTTTCTTATCATTCTTGCCTTTGTAAAATTGCTTGTTTTGATTTCTGGGTTAACTTTTGGTCTGTGAGCATACAGCAGAAAACAAGTAAATAACAAATCTAGCTAGCCTGAGAAATACTAAAACAGTGGCTTTTGGTGGGTTGGGCCTATGTCATAAGAGTCAAGATGGCAGTTGAGGCAGCCCAATCAAAGCTCACTCTTTTATACATGCACATACAAAGGGGCTGGGCTTTTATCACAATAGTGTCACCAACTTCTTGATTGTGGATTTCCTTCCATCGGAAGTCTGTACATAAGGAATGCAAAGTTATAGATATAGAAAAGAACGAGAATACATTTAGAAAAGATTATTTATTTTATCAGTTTAGCTTTTTAAACCGCACTTTATTACTTACTAATTAACTCACAGTGGCAAATATACATGACATTTCCTTCCTTCTATTTTACCCACAACAACCATCTTGTGAGGTGGGTTGCCTGAGATTAGGTAGAATGTGGGAGGGAAGGAGGGAGGGAGGGGGAGAGAGAGAGAGAACACGTGTGTGTATCTAAAGAAAAGGAAACACAAGTGATTCTCATCTCTTTCAAACCATCATATTTAGTAAATGCCCTTGGCCCAAATGCCATTCCATCTATTGGAGAAGGATAAATAATACTGATTACCTTTATTTTTTTATAAGATGAATTTTAATATTCTGATCCTTCTTATTTCACATTCTCATTCCTGGTAACCAGATTTATTGTTTGTTTGTTTTCTTTGACCACAAAATGATATCATTAATGACCAGCATCCAGTAATTCTAAGTTGATGAAAGTTGTATTGTAGTATTAAACATTAAATGTATTTTAGATATTAAGCACTGCCTTTAAAAAGGGTTTATTTTTCAGATGATACTGAAACCCAAGAAGCATATCCTGAATCAATTAAATGCCCACACCAGGTTAAGAATATGCCATGGATAGCATATCAAAACAGTTGTTACACATTTTTAATACCACAAAATAGATGGAGAGGATTGAAAGCAGTTGAAGCTAACAATTTATGCATGAAAATGAGTAAGCTGTTCCTCTTTAAAGTTCTGATTTTTTCTGTGTTCAAAGACTTTTATGAAGAACATTTTTGGACTTGAGGCACCTTAATTTTACTGTATTTGTAACTTGCTGCATGCAAAACTGTTGATTTTACAACTGGGCAATACATGGAAAAGGGTCCTCATATTATTATTTTTTAATGTTACTGTTTAGAGAATGTACGTTTGTATAATATTAGAATACCCTGTGACCCACTGGATCATCCTTTGACATAATAAAAGTAATTGTTAATCAACTTATATATTTTGTTAACATTAACCTGAGTCAAGCCTTTCTTGCTGGTTATGACTAAAAGAAATGACTTCTTAAACACCCACTTTTCTTCTCACTTAAGAAAGAGGCTTCTTGAAGAGTTTCCAAGTTGCAATATTTAATGAAATATAATATTTGTATAATAAAAATGAAGCCAAAACTGCTGAACTGTAAGAATAATCATTTAGTTCAACATCCTGTTTCCAAGACTGGCAGGACAATTCCTGCAGCCAAATTATGCACACTTCAACAGCACCTCTGCTGTCGATTCACTTCTGTCAAATGGAGGCTATATCTACCTGTAATGAATAAAGCTGACAGCTTTTTATCTGTGAATTTCCCCTGAACTGCATTTTAAATTTCTATGAACTATTGCTCCACCTTCTGGCGTGGAATTCCACATATTAAATTACCTACAGAATTTTCTCCCATTATTTTCCTACTGAATGTTATTAAATTGTGGAGGTTGGGAACAGAACATATTCTTTCTCATGTTTTGGAAATATAATCCTCTTTAATCGTTGCTTGAAGCTCTATTATTTTTCTTAGGAAAGTTCCTAATCAAATGTTCCTTGTAAAACACTTCAGGTCTCTCCATCTTTTCCAGCTGTACATATCTATGTTACACATATTGAGAGTCCTAGTTATTGTTGCTTAACTTTGTCTAACGTGGAATTTGCTATTCCCATTATACAATAAAATGACTTTAAGATCTCTTTTCATATGGGCAGTGCTTCTCAGATCTGATCCTTTGCTTAAATCTTCAAAAAGATAGTGTTATAAAATTCTCTAAGTTCATTTCATGATTTTTTTTTGTTTCAACAGATTCAAACGCATCTCTTTTGAGTATCAGGGATGAAGATGAAAATGATTTTATTCTTGAACAGTTTCAGTCTTATAGTGGTCTTGTTCAGTGGATGTGGTTGGGTTTGATTTATGACACTGATGGTATGTTGGAAATTATTTATTGGCTCTTGCTTTTTGAATTTAGAGACTACAATAATTTTATATTATTTGCAGAACCTTGATGTGTAAAAAGTTCAGTGTTTCTTTTATTATATGATAATCAGAAAATGTTAATTTTGTTTTAGTTAAAATTGTCAACTGGGAGTGAATGGAACGATTCTCCAAAGTCAGTTTATTTTAAAATGTTTTACCCTTATTTAAGACTATGTTTATGATTGCATACTCTAATAGTGGCCTAAAAGGGGGCTAGACGGATAAGTAGTAATTAAGTTGCATTTCTAAAAATATTTAGCATTTCTATGAGTGTTAGAAGTGCAATTTAAGAATAATTCAAATGTAATGATCCTCTATTTCCAAATCCTTTGGCAACTATACACTTACTATGAGTAGTCCTCAACTTACAACAGTTCATTTAGTGACAGTTCAAAGTTACAACAGCAGTGAAAAAAGTGACTTACGACTATTGCAGCATCCCCTTGATCACAGGATCAAAATTTAGATGCTTGGCAATTGATTCATATTTATAACAGTTGCAGTGCCTGGGGTCATGTGATTGGATTTTGTGACTTTCTGACAAGAAAAGTTAATGGGGAAGCCAGATTTGCTTAACAACAATGTTACTAACTTAACCACTGTAATGATTCACTGTGACAGTAAAGGTTATAAAATGAAGCAAAACTCATTTAATGAATGTTTCACTTAGCAAAATAAATTTTGAGCTCAATTATTATCATAAATTGAGGGCTACCTGTAAATTAAATGGTCAGGACTCCTGATTTTTATTGGCCTTTGCCCTTTCAAGTTGTGTTAATATTGCCAAGGTGTGTATGTGTGTGTGTTGGGGGGGGAGGTTCAGCCCTTTCAAATTTTCAAATGCCATTGATGTCTCTTGGTATTGCTTATTTCCCCTCCAAATCCTATATTTTCCTCTGCAGGTAACCTTCTGAAGTGGTATGATGACACATACGTGTCCTACAACAACTGGAGAAATGGGCGGCCTAACATCAAGAGTAACTTCTTTCTTGCTGGTGTTAACATGGATGGCTTCTGGGACATTTACGATCATTCGCATAATAACTGGTTATATTGGCAATTTGGTTTTCACAGCCTCCTGGTCTGCAAGCTAGACCTGGGTAAGAAACATCTCTTGGACTGAATTTCAGATTCCACTGATTTTTCTTTATGCAGCAGATACAGCAAAGCAACATGTAATTCATTCCTTGTCTTTAGAGACCAAAATCAGCCAACCTCCGCTTCCTACAAAGCTGCCCTACAAAAACAATGTTTACTGGATTCTTCGGCAACAGCTCAATTGGTATGATGCATGGAAAGAATGCAAACAGAAAGGAAGTGATTTAGCCAGCGTTCACAGTATTTCCGAACAAGTTTTTTTGGAAGATATTGTAAAGCGTGATGGATTTCCATTGTGGATTGGTTTATCTAATCATAATGTAAGTTGAATCAGAGATTTGTAGCTTATTTTTCACATGTGACAGAATCTTAGATCTGTTTACCAATGCCTAAGTATTGTGTTCTCCATTTTTGTACTTCCATCTTTTATGCTTCGTTCTTTTATATTTGGTTTCTTATCATAGAATCAAACCACCAAATAATTTTGATTTTCTGACTTCAGGCTTCAAACTGTATCCAATTTTACCCAATCCTTTTCATGTTACTACTCAAACATGTTTCATAAACTGTAGTTTTTCTCACAACTAATGGTCTATGCTCACGCAGTTCAAGTTTCAATCTGTGTTCCAGAGCCTAGAGTATTTCCATACACTAATTAAAGTTACTAAATCTGCCTCCTTCCTTAAGTTCAATGGGGAGCTTTCAAAAGTTTGCCACCCTCTATGGTGAACCATATCTGATGTGTGTGTGGAGGGGGGGGAGGGGGGGCAGTCATAGCTGGGAAAGGATGAGTTAACTTTGCCAACACCAGTCTTGACAACATCCATATACAAACATCCAAACCCAGAGACACACCCATGTGAGGGGGAGTGCTTTACTCAGGAAGATGGAAATGAGCAGAAGACAACTCGTTACTGCTTTTCAAAAAATTAAAAATCATGGCATGGGCTTTGTATATTTAGTCAGAAGAGAATAATGTATAACTGCTTAGTTCTATATCTGAAGTATCAATCTGACTGACAGATGGAGACTATGCTGAGAAACTTTTCCATACAGGGTTGCCTCGTTAATAAGTTCTCCAGAGAAGGCCTTACTCACTAATCCACATTTGGAAAGTAGTGTATTTTCTATGGCTTGCACTATTTGAAAATATTTTTTTCTTAATTATTTTACAATATTGTATGCTCCTCACTTCACACATCTTTTGACAAGACACAATAGTAATCCATCCTCAGAGGACTTCATAGCATTAAAAACATTTAAAGTGTCATTAAACTTAAAATCTCAAAATCAGAATAATCAGCAAATTATTAGACAATAGGGAATAGCAATAGCACTTAGACTTATATACCGCTTCACAGTGCTTTCCAGCCCTCTCTTAAATGGTTTACAGAGTCAGCTTATTGCCCCCAACAATCTGGGTCCTCATTTTACTGACCTTGGAAGGATGAGTCAACCTGGAACTGGTAAAGATAGACAGCTACCTTCCATTAATATTACATGGGCTCATTATGGACTTTTTCTGCCCATAAAAACATGGCATTCTGCTTGAGCACTCTTAGAATTTATTGACAGCCGTCCTAAACTTATTGTAACCTTTTATGATTAAAATGAATACATCTCGTTACTCTCTTTGGGTTTAGGACCACAACATCTGCTAGAGAAGCTAAGGCTTTTATGCCTCTGCTCATTCTATTACGCCATTTTGCAGAGATTACAAAATTGGAGGAAAAAACATTTTCTGACCCAGGACTTAATCAGTAAGATAATAAAATGCTTTACCCTACTCCATAAGACATAGCTAAGCATCTCCTATTTGCTGTTTGCCTTGGAAGGAGAGCAATGAGTTGGCTTTTCAGCCCATGTGGAGCTGCTCACGGTTGGGACCTTGAATCTCCATGCTACTCATTAACATACTTGCTAATTGCACTAGTATTGCTGAGTAAACTGAGTCCCTGAGGTCTTGCTTCTCAGAATACAGCCAAGCACAACTGAGTTCATGTGTTATGGTGTATACTAGAAAAGAATGTTAAGAAAAAGAGCCTGAATTTGTCATCTGTTCAAGTCATAACCATTTTCTCTAGCGTTTGCTAAAAACAAGTGTACCATCAGTATTGATCAACAAAGTTGCACCTTCCCTAGGGAAATGATTCTGATTTTGAGTGGTCTGATGGAAGCCAGTTTGAATACCAGCCTTGGGAATATCAGCATTCTCATACTTTTGGAAATTGTTTTGCTATGGACACTAAAGGAATTTGGAATCGCAGGAAATGCACCTCTCAAGGCGATGGTGCTATCTGCTACTTTTCTTCAAATAGTAAGCATATATTCCTGTATCATTTGATTCTTTTCCACCTAAGAAACTATAACACAAAATAATGGGCATTTTCTCCTTCCCATACTGAATATAATTCCTTAGCGGTAAGCAGATCTTAACCAGATAACATGGCAAGATAGTAGTTTTCAGCTTGCAGAGTGCTTTGAGCAGGGGTATCAACTGGATTTCTTCAAGGGCCAGATTAGCATTGCAGTTCTCTGCAGGCTGGCCGGGGGGGTGGGAATCGGGACGGCCGGCCTCCTGCAGAACCCTAGTGGCCAAAATTGGGGGCACATGAGGCCCCCCTGTGCTATTATATATAAATTTATTATATATAAATTCCTTGTGTGTCCAATCACACTTGGTCAATAAAGTATTCTATTCTATTCCATGTTTTGGCTGCCAGAGGCACCATGGACCGGTCTTTTGCTATTTCCCGGCTGACCCCACAGGCCAGATTTAAGCACCCTACAGGCCAGATCTGGCCCACAGGCCTTAGAGTTTGACGCCCCTGGCCTAGAGCATAATAAAAATAAGGTGGGTCTTATTTTCAGGCTGCCTAAAGGGACATGGCACAGATTTTTTAAAAAAATTGGAAAGGAAACCAAAAACAGATGGTTTTAATACTTAATTTTTATTGAGATTTGCCAACTGTGATGAATTGTTCAAGTGGCCAGTTGCCTCCTTTTGCTCCTCCTTAATAGTGGAGTTCCTGCTACTCTTCCTCAGAGGTGGTCTTGCAATGCTCTATACGGAAATGGGGTTGGAAAGTCACCTCTGAGGCTTTCAGGTAACACTTTTTCATAAGATGATGGTTCATCGCAGTCAGCCAGATATTCAGACTGGATTTGGCATTTTTATCTTGCCAAGGACCTCCGATAGGCAGGTGTTGTTATTTGATGGTGTTAGAGGCATCGTCACAGAATGTAAGCTGTCCTGAGTAAAAGCTGCCTTTTGCAATTGGCTGGTGGTGAATTTGTCAGTGATAATAAAATAGTGCTCCTGTTGTTTTGGCATTGCACCCAAGGTGCCTATTACTATTACTACTATTAAATTTGTTTGCAGGAATACTTGCTAATAGTATGGACAGCTCTAGCCCTTTTTGGCAAATAGGCCATCAGCACAACCCAGTTTTACCTCATGCAATTCCATACTAGCTACGTTTGCCTAACCTAGAGTCAGTTTTACTAACCAACATATTTTCCTACGTATGACTTAAATGTGAAGTATATGACTGTTTATTTGATTTCATGGAAATGTTTGCAGTGCTGTTGCTAACGTGCTTATGATTCCAAATCTTCCCATGATTTTCACAGGTTGGCCTTTTGTAGGGATGCAAAAGATTCAAGCCGTAAAGGATTCAGGCTAGATTTAGTTGTCATCTCCATTCCCTTTTTGTGCAGAGATTTTTGTGTAAATCACTTCATGGGCTCAGGACAGACATTTATTAAGTCAAAGTGGTTGCACAGCCTTAACTAACAGCTAGATTGTTCCCTAAATTGCTGTTAATTCAAGTCACTTATGAAAAAGTACTCTTAAGTTACTAAAGAAAAGATTTTCTGGGTTATTGGTATGATTCCCCCCCACACACACACTTGGATGTGTAGATATAGCAATATATTCATTTGGGTGAAAGCCCAAAGAGTTGAGAGCCAATTCTGGGCAGTACCATCTTGCCTTGTAAAAAGGGGAAAGAAAGTCAGAACAAATGCATGCATTTCATTCCTTGCTATAGCTATTGCTTCCTAAGAGTTAAAACACTTTTTCCATGAAGATGTGCTATTACTTGTTAGCAAACATATTTAGAACCTTGCTTTATTTATATTTTGAACAGTACTAAAACCGTCAATTGACTGAGCAGAAAATGTTCATATTTGAATAAAGTTGATTATGCTATTTTGTTTTCACAGAAGTGCAATTAAAGCAAACCGAAACATCATCAAAGTGTCCAGACTCTCCTAATGAAGCATCACAATGGCTACACTACAAAGATTATTGCTATGCATTTGATATGGCATTTTATAATTATTCCATATATACTGGAACCACAGCTAGGAAAATTTGCAAGAAACTTAGTATGTCTAAATTATATGTTTCTTTTCTTGGTTAAAGAGTTATTTTTCAATATTATTTCAGATAACATCTTAAATAATTTCTTTTGGACATTTAAATAAATCAGATTTTCCTCATTTAAGATAAACGTTTTATTATTAGATCCTTCTGCAGATGTTCTGACTATCAAGGATGAAGAGGAAAATACGTTTGTGAGCACACACTTGAAAGAATATTATTTTATTACTGGAAAAGTATGGCTTGGAATACAATTTAATGGTAAGGAAAAGCTGGATGTAATATTAAATAATGTTTGAAAATGACAAAAACTATATACAGATGAATATCGTGCAAAAGTTCATTTATTTCAATAATGCAACTTAAAAGGTGAAACTAATATATTAGATAGACTCATTATATGCAAAGCAAGATAGTTCAAGCTGTGATTTGTCATAATTGTGATGATGATGGCTTACAGCTCATGAAAGCCCCAAATCCACAATCTCAGAAAATTAGAATATTACATGCAATCAATAAAACAAGAATTGTACATAGAACAATATCAGACCTCTGAAAAGTATAAGCTCAGTACTTGGTTTGGGCCCCTTTTGCAGCCATTGCTGCCTCAATGCAGCGTGGCATGGAATCTATCAGACTGTGGCACTGCTGAGGTGTTATGGAAGACCAGGATGCTTCAATAGCGGCCTTCAGCTCTTCTGCATTGTTCGGTCTCATGTCTCTCATCTTTCTCTTGGCAATGCCCCATAAATTCTCTATGGGGTTCAGGTCAGGCGAGTTTGCTGGCCAATCAAGCACAGTAATCCCTGGTCATTGAACCAGGTTTTGGTGCTTTTGGCAGTGTGGGCAGGTGCCAAGTCCTGCTGGAAAATGAAGTCAGCATCCCATAAAGCTCATCTGCGGAAGGAAGCATGAAGTGCTCCAAAATCTCCTGGTAGATGGCTGCATTGACCCTGGACTTAATGAAGCACAGTGGACCAACCCCAGCAGATGACATGGCTCCCCAAATCAACACAGACTGGAAACTTCACACTGGACTTCAAGCATCTTGCAGTGTGTGCATCTCCATTCTTCCTCCAGACTCTGGGTCCTTGGTTTCCAAATGAGATGCAAGAGTTGCTCTCATCAGAAAAGAGGACTTTGGACCACTGAGCAACAAACCAGTTGTTTTTCTGTAGCCCAGGTAAGACGCTTCTGACGTTGTTGTTCAGGAGCAGCTTGACAAGAGGAATACGACAATTGAAGCCCATGTCCAGGATCCGTCTGTGTGTAGTGGCTCTTGGATGCACTGACTTCAGCCTCAGTCCACTCCTTGTGAAAGTCCCCGACACTTTTGAATGGCCTTTTCCTGACAATCCTCTCCAGACTGCGGTCATCCTTGCTGCTTGTGCACCTTTTTCTTCCACACTTTTCCCTTCCACATAACTTTCTATTAATGTGCTTTGATACAGCACTTTGGGAACATCCAACTTTTTTTGCAATTACCTTTTGAGGCTTTCCCTCCTTATGGAAGGTGTCAATGATGGTTTTGTGCACAACTGTCAGGTCAGCAGTCTTTCCCATGATTGTGATTCCTACTGAACCAGACTGAGAGACCATTTAAAGGCTCAGGAACCCTTTGCAGGTGTTATGGCTTCATTAGCTGATTAGAATGGGACACTTTGAGCCTAGAATATTGAACCTTTTCACAATATTCTAATTTTTTGAGATTGTGTATTTGGGGTTTTCATGAGCTGTAAGCCATAATCATCTCAATTATGACAAATCATGGCTTGAACTATCTTGCTTTGCATGTAATGAGTCTATCTCATATATTGGTTTCACCTTTTAAGTTGCATTACTGAAATAAATGGACTTTTGCACGATATTCTAATTTTTTGAGTTTCACCTGTAGTACGTGAAGAAGTTTAGGTAAAAACGTCTAGAGTATATTTGTATTCATGGACAACAAGGAAACCGGCTTACAGTAAAGCTGATTTTGTTTTCTCAGTGTGTATATGAAATGGACTGCATTTTTAGGCAGTGTTCTCTTTGTGTCCTTGGCCCTCCTGAGATTGGCTTCCAGGTCACACAAAGCCTTCAAAGTGACTTTGGAAAATGTTCTTCCACAGCGAAACAGCACAAAAGCATGTCCTGTTTTTGTGTTACTGCTGTGGGGCACCTAAGAGCATATTCCATGTCCAAAACTTGTGTGAGAACAGGCCTTGCTTTTGAGAATGTTAAGCCTGGATTCCCCAACGGGTGTTAAGGAAAACAAACTAAACAGAACGTGCAGCGAAGTCAGATAGGAAGACAGGTAATGTGTGAGATAAGCCTTCTCGTTAACACGCAGTAAAAATACAGATACGCTTGTGCTATCAAAAGTATTGTTTATTCCATTTAAGAATTATAGCATAGTCATTATAAACAGTCCATTAGTCATATACCAAATTTCAGTCAAGTCTTGTCGAGGATACTCTAATTGCAAAGTCCGTGTCAAATAGCCAGTGTCAGTACACATATAATAAATCTGTCCAAAACTTATCTTCTCTCCGTTGAGAAATATCTTCAAAGTAATCCAACACTTCTTCTCCTCCCCGATCCAGCAAGAATGCAGTCTTCAATAAGCCAGCCAGTAAGAGCCAGAGAGTGCCTTGCTGCTTATATAGTACTTTTACAGCTGCACCCTTAATTACATTCCTTTAGCTTAAAGTCACATACACTTTATCTGACAAACCATGATTCATCATTTTATTATCTTTACCCAAAACAGTTAGGGTAAACAATGTTATCCCTAACAGTTGTTGGGTATTGGTGAATGCTGGTGTGTCATCCCAAACATCATAGCATATTACCTTTGACAGACATGTCATACGTTCACCATCACTGCTCTAGAGATACCAAGACAATCAGTATGGGTACAATATGAATGATGAAGAATAGGTTTCTGTCAGCCCTCCAGAGTAGGCCAAGGTCAGGAAGCAGACCCCATAAGTAATCCTGGGACTTTATTGATTTAGGGCAGGGGTCTTCAAACTTGACAAATTTAAGACTTGTGGACTTCAACTCCCAGAATTCCTGAGCTAACATGACTGGAGGAGGAATTATGGGAGTTGAAGTCCACAAGTCTTAAAGCTGTCAAGTTTGAAGACCCCTGATTTAGGGTATAGTAACAAATCCTGAAAGCCTGACTGCATTTTCTTTCCCTCTCTCATGAAAGATAGATGTAAATTGAGGTTTTTTTCTAATATTTCTTCCTGTTTTGGACTAAAGTAATGTTCTGTTGGGCTAGCTAAGGTAATTTCTTTGGTTCTTTTTTTGTTTCATAATAGCCCAATAAAATCTTGTGGAGGACAGTTTTCAAATGAACTACCAGAGCAGTTACACTCAAGCAGGCAGACTAATGTTAAGTAACTACACAATAGAGCTGAGCACACTTGAAATACCAGTATTTTTTGAAGGAAGTATGTTGGGCCTTATGTAAGAATAAGCACAGCATCTCCCTGCAGTTTATTAAAATACACTCTCTTTCCCCCCACACACACACAATTACAAACAAGTGTGAAAAAAGAACCATGTTAAATAATAATTCAGTCTAATTATGGCAATTAAATAAGGCAATAATTAAAGACATGCTGCTTTAATTATTCAGTTCATTAAAGCAGTTGTATCTAGTTTCAGACTTCTGGGGAAGCCTGAAAAAAATAGACACACTTTAACCAATGACAGTGAAGTACTGTACTTGCACAAGGTCTAAAACTTGGTCTAAAACATTTTAAGAGCATACACCACTTTAATACATAAGAATATCTTATATCTAATGGGAAGTGACAACTGCCTTTATTTTGTGTCAACGCACCCTAAAAATTGTTGGGGGCCTGGAGTAATGATTACAGCTGGCAAGCTTGCTTTACCATAATGGTAATGTGAGCTTTCCTTAGTCCTCGCATTGCACCTGTGACAGAAGTTGCACAAAGAAGTCTCTAAGGCATATTTTGTTGTGTCTGTTATTTGGCCTCAGCTGCTAATTGGGAAATCTTCCCCTAAGATTTCCTACCACCAACCACACAAGCAACTCAGGGAATATGCACTTAGCTCTATGCAGGCTGATGTTTTGATGTTTCTTGGAATAAACAGAGTGTGTCTTTACAAGATTGGTATGATTCTTTCCTCCTTGCCTGACCTAGTTTTTAGTTTAATAAAGGCATTATTAATTAAAGGCATTATTAAAGGCCTGTAATTTAGGGGAACAATTCAACTCTGCTTTGAATTGTGAACATGGCAAATTGCAAATTGATAAAGTGTTAGGACAGTTTTTAGATATTGAACCAGAGTACAGCTCTGACTATTTAGTACACATATAGCCAAATATAGAATAAATTGTGTGTGTATGTATGTGTGTGTGTGTGTGTATGTATATGTGTGTGTGTGTGTGTGTATATAAAGTTTTTGCAGGTACTTACATGTATGGTATTCAGCTTTGTTCAGGTATTTTCCCACGTCATTATAGTTGTGCTTTTAAAGTTGTAGCTACAACTTTAAAAGCACAACTATACACACACACACACACACACACACACACACACAGAGAGAGAGAGAGAGAGAGAGAGAGAGGAATAAGTGAAATACATTTTGTTCATAAATTAAAGAAGAAATGTTTTGGGTTTTTATTTACAGATAAGTCCTTGAACTGGCTTGATGGCTCTGAGGTTAAATATACAAATTGGGTCAATGAAACTGAAAAGGCTAATGGTCAGTGCAGTGTTATCTTTTCAACCAATGGAACATGGTCCAAAGCAGACTGCAACAATGAACAAAGCAGAGTTGTTTGCAAAATTCCTCAAGGTATGTAAATGATGATTTAGTTTAGTCAGATGAAGATAAGCTATCGGGTCCTTTTCAGATATTTTAGACTATGGCTTGCAGGTAAGGTGGAATAAAAATCTAATCATTGTCATCATTTTTTACTGTGACCGAGGATAATGGGAATTGCTTATTCCACAATAGAGTAACCTTTTTACAGCACTGTATAACGGGTACCTGGCGCCCAAAAAGTTGAGGGCCGCTGCAGTATAATGCAGTAGAAGGGTTGCTTGTTTCTCTTGACAGTAGAAGTAGATAGTAGAAGTGTTTTTCTTCTCTATGATTGAGACAGAGAAAAACAAAACTATTCATGTCTAGCCTCAGTATGTTAGTGGCTAAGAAAGCAGCCAGTTGCTGCAAGGAAGCTATGTAGTTCAGAACACTGATTTTTCTTCAGTCATGCATTTAAATGATAGGATAATCTTCATATTTAGTTTGATTTAAAAGGGTAGGTAACTACATTTATTTACTTTGTTCATTCAATACTTTTATGTTGTGACTGACTTTGATCACCCTCTGGGTAAAAAGATAGGATATGAATTAAGATAATAAAAATGACCATAATCATATGTGGCTTGTAGTTCCACTACTCTAGTTCAATAACTTTTTTTTGTTTCTTTTTTCTTAGTCTCTCATCATTCAAGAGGGGCAATAGCATTTGGTGTTATATTTGTTATCACCCTTCTTGTTGGATTAGGATACGTCCTGTATAGAAAGATGCAACTACACTCAATTGGATTGGCTTCTGTTCGCTATGAGAGGGGAATGTATGATGATGAAACTGACACCATGTTTTCTAGAAATGACGACTAATAACCATTTTCTGCTTGGCGTACTGAAACCAATTTTCAAATCAGCTCCTGAACATCTTCCAAAGATGCTATTGACTTCCATTCTTGGGGTTTGTTGACACCTTCCCTTTTTTTCAAGTTTGTGGGGGGAGGGGATCCTTAACCACATTCAAACTTTGCACTTTTTGTGACCTGAGATTTGCACGTGACTTGAAGTATGGTGCATGGAACGATTCTGATATCCTGTACCATTTACCCAAATGAAGTAAGATAGCAGAGGGCCAGAGAATTACTTGAAATATAACTTATTGAAAATAAAGTATGTTGATAGCTTATGGTGTTAAAAATATTATATTTTCAAAGTTAAAGATTACTTTGAGTCAAGTTAAACTTTTGGCAACAGAATGAGGAGACCTGGGATTTCTCATCCAAGCATGAGCAGGTCCAAACTTGCTTACCATTTCTGAAGTCAACCAAGGTTAGTGAGATATTGCCATCTGCTCTGATCCTTTTTATTATCCTTCAGATCTTTTGGGGCCATTCTGATTTTCAATAAAAGCTCTCAAAGATTCCTTCCATCTTTAAAACAAATGTATTAAGAATTACAGTATATTAAACAGATAAAACTACAGAGAAACATATACGTACATACATACATTCATTATTATATTCCTCTCAAAACAAAATAGTAAAAAAAGGAAATTTCTCCTTTCATACCCAATAAGCTTATTCAGATTGACAATTTATTGCTGTCTTTTAAATTACAACCAGATATCTCTTTATTCCATACCTCACCCCATTTTCTATAAACTCATTTTTAAATTTTCAGCTTCCATTCCCCAACAAAGGTCCAGTAAAATTAACAAAAATACCCAAGGACATAAGTATATAATCCCTCTTTCTATTTAGCCTAAATCCCTCTCTTGAGCATTACAAAGATAAGAATAATAAGATTGAAAGCTATTGAACTTTTATCACAAATAACAAATCCTAATTTAGATTTCCAAAAATGGCAATGTAAATATTACAATATTTAGTTTGTTTACAAACAATTAGCATCACCAAAAATAGCAACTTGATATTTAATCATAGACAAATAAACCAATTTTGTATTTTTTTCCTTTTTCCTCCCAGTCATCTTTGAATCCGATAAATAAAGTTCTAACTCCTGTTTTCCTGTAGTCTCTTTGCCTCTTCTTTTGAAGTTATTATAGTCCATTTGTATTTTCCATGAAGTGATTTGAGCGACTGTTCTGTATTTCAATTTAAAAAGACAGTCCATATCATTTTGAATGTATTTTTGTATGAAAGATTTTTTTATTTTTTAAATGATCATCCAAATTCATTTGTAAATTCAATATTTCCAACTCTCTCCGTCCTTCTCTCTCTCCGCCTCTGAGTTGTAATTTTCAGATCCACCTTAAACTCCTTTTCAGCTGTCTTTAAAAGAGTTCATCTTCGCTAACATTTTTTCCAGGAAAGAATTAAAGCAGCTCAAGCATTTCAGAGCCTATAGATTAAAAAAAAACAACCTCAGTTTAAAATAGCCATCATGTACTTGTTTTGCTTTAAAATGTAAACAAATCAGATTTTTCCCCACATGAGGTCTTTCTACTTAGTTTTGAAATCTTTCTTTCTTAAATCAATTTGAAGCCTTGGCCATTAAAACTGTTTCAAAATAACTCTAAAATCAGTCCTTCAGTGTATATTGCAAAAAGTTTCCAAAAATAAAAATAAAAAATAGAAGACTTACAAATGCTGGGGAAAAAAAATATTGTTTCTTTTAAACAGGCTGAAATGACATTTATCCAGCAACTGTAATCTTTGTTGTTCAGAAGTATTCTCAATCTTAAAAGAGGCAGTAAAAACTCCAGTGTGATTAAAAACATGAGGTTTGATCAAGCCTTGAGTCCCTAAGTTTGAGGCTCAAAGGAGGGTAGAAACCAGAACTCCCAGCTCCTTGCAAGCAGCTACAAAAACAAGAGTTTCTACAGAAATTCAGCTGATTGAAATACATACGGGCAATCTCTCTCTCTCTTCTGGAGAGAATTTGGCCAGTCTGGGTCTCACCACTAAGTGCCTTTTCAACCAAAATGCCCCTGCATCCACACAGAGGAGGGACTATGTAGGTATTGGCTTGCCTTGCAGCATCGGAAACCCCAGGGTTCTTCATCTTGATCAAAGTTACAAATTAGACTTGGATTCATTTACTATATTAACTTTTAAAGCTTGACTTTTATATTTTCTGTAGCTACAACAAAAGAATAGCAACAAATTAATTGTCAGATTTTATTTTTCTTAGATTTTGCTGTATACACTGGAACAGGTTAACCTCAGTTCAAGGGCTAAATGAAAGTTTCAGGGCCCTACTGTCCATTCACTATCCCAGATTCACAAATGGAAGTGTGTTGCATAATGTGTTTTTGGTGTTTTTTTATTATTATTTAAGTTAGGCTTAATATTTTTCAAAAGAGGTACTACTAAGCATTTTCTTTATTTGTATTCAAAATATATTGTAATCTAAAGTCTTATGGTCATAATGCTTTACTCATTCTTGAACTGGAATATCCATCATGTTTTATTCTTGTCTGATTCCATAGCGATGTATTGATGATTTCTGCTATCCATGCATACCATCAACTTCCTGCTCCTGATTCTTTGCTGTGCATGGCTTTTTCAGATGGTACTTGTAACATGGAGCAATTCAACAAGAGTAAACACCATATTTTGTCAGACCTTAATAAACGTTAGAAAAGTAATGTTATAAAAACCTTCTGATTTCAATAGAGTTTGCAAAGAGATCTGGCTGATTTTTAGTAAGAAGCCAAAGCATTTCGTGGCATTAGAAAGACTAGTAAAATTTGTTAGCCTTTGAGGTGCCAAAAACACATTCAATTTTTATGATTTGATTTGTAGCATTTCTTAAAATGTTTTCTTTAATGAAACACACCAGAGAGATAACTAACATCCACTTCTGAAAACTCAGAGGAATACCATCAGAGATTACAAGGGAAAATATTGGTTTATTGCTAAGTTAGCTCTTTTAAAAGATAGTGAATATACATCTCTGGAGTTAGTGATATATACATCTCTTTTTTTAAAAAAAAATCAAGTGTGTTTCTTTTTTCATATACAAGAGGAAATGTGCTCCATGGCATTTATTAAACAAATGCTACATGTGCAGATAGATACCCTTTCCCTTTATGAAAATAAGAATGTTTTGTGTGCCTTCTATGGTTCCAATGTAATGGGTGTACAGTTCTATGCACAATGATAGGCCCTTGTGGTGGTTTTTGCCTTGCCTTGTAGCAAAAGATAAACCAAAGCCTACAACTTATTTCTTTCCAATTCCATTTTTCAAGACATTTTGTGTGGTCTTTATAAACATGTGCTTAAATACATCCTTTTCTCTAGGTGAACACTTGTTTTTAATTTTTTAATGTTTATAGTTTTAATATGTTTTTATGTTATTTTATTATTACCGATATTGTTTTAATTCTTGATTGAGAGCAGCCCAGATTTTGTTGTAAGGTGTGTGGCTATATGAATGTTTTAAAATCTGGACAGAAAACCAACTTTTCTGCAGTTCATTGCACTGCTTTCTGTATGTTCGTTTCTGCACTTGACCTTTAACGATTGGAGGGTATTTTACTCTGAACTTTTCAGGGGCGTCACCACAATGTGTGTGAGGACCTAATAAAGAAAAGAGGTAGTTTGCACTAATGAAATGATGGCTGTTATATGTATGTATGTATACACACACACACACACACACACACACAAAACACTTGTAAAAGAAAGAAATGCCTGTATATGCTGTGTGTCAGGAGTCAAAGGGACAAGAACCCTAACCTAAAACTAGAGATAGGAGAAGGGCATTAAGAAAAGATAAGCTAGGGACCCTTCTCTTGTTGCAGTGTCTGGTAGATAATACGTTATCCTGATGCAAGGGCTTTTCTAGTTTCTGCTAGCTTAACTTGGAAGGAGTAGTCTGCCAAATATTGCACCTTGAGGACATACGGGGATTGAGGTAACTTTGCAACAAGAGCCATTTTAAGGAACTACATTGAAGAAAATTCTAACCAAAAGTGATATAGTTCTTAAATTAGCAGCCTAGGTCAGCCTGCTAAATAAGTTACAGGATACAGTCAGATGGAGGAAGACACCCTTAGGCTGTGTAAGAAACCTCGTTCAGAAAACCAAAATGCCTTTATCAACGTTTATAGCTGATAACTACTTTTGTACACTGTTCAATCAACTTGCCAAGGAGGTAGTTGTTAATGTTATCTCGGTCCAACCAAGTCAGCCACTAAAGAGCAGGACTGAAAGAGTCCATATTACACCCCTGCAAATCAGGCCACTTACCGTATGCTAGGATCATACTTTCACAAGACTTGGTTACTATGGTCCAAGAGATAAAGAGTCAAGTAGTTTTTTGTGTGTGTATGTGATGTTCCGTTTAATAAGTTTGTGCAACCCTACTGACACAAGATTATTTTGCACTCACAGGTGTTATTTTAATGTGAATCTGTACATAGAATAGGGATATCAATCATTCAGCATAGAAATAAACATGAATAAAATATTCCACTTTTTCTATGAAGAATTTAAACAATCTAAAACTTACTTTGAAAATGGTTTTAATTCTGCTTGATTTTTTTCCCATACAAAAATATATTTTGACAAATGGAAAAAAAAAAATGTGTGAACTAATACCTTAATGTATCTAATGGTAATACCTTAATGTATCTAATTAGCTCTCTTGGAAGGAGTTTGCAATGAAGCTCACCTGTGGTGGTGATAAGAGAAACAGAAGACTTATTAAGGCTTCAATAATTGCTAGATTTGGAAGTGTAAGAAAATTACATTGATACAGTTCTTCTCTCCTTGTTAAAATACTTAGTATGCTTCATTATTTTTTAAAAAAATATGAATGTTAATAAAACTCTTTAAAAAGAGTCATATGAGTTTTTATTTATAGAGGAAAGAGGACATTAAAGCTAGGGTTACCATCTGAACAGCAAAAATCTAAGTCCTCCTTAGCAGCAAAGTGTGAGTTTCCCCCTTTTTTTGTTATCTAGAGGTGATATGGATTTGTGCAATCCCAATCTGGTAGTTGTCATTAAACAGATCACAAAGAAAAGTTTTACAATTTTTATCCAGAAGGTAGGAGACCATTTGCCTACCCAAATGCTGCCTTTCCCCTAGATACATTTATATTTTCAGATCAAAAGATAAAGTATATTTGATGGGCCTACATTCCTTTTTCTTCCAATGTTCTAACTGAAGCAAGCATGAATGATGCTTGGAGACCATCAAGAAGAAGACACAAAAGTGACTGGTCAGGCATGGGTGAAATCAAATATAAGGGAGTATCTCTTGACTATAGGGGCAGCAAACACCAATAGTTCTCCCTTGTGTTCACTGATAGCTGTCCAGAGACCTTGCACACTCAAATCATGTTGGGCTCTGTGAGTATATTCAGGCTCTCTGCAGATAAAGTAACTCAGATCCACTAGCCTTGGACTGTAATTGGCCAGGCGGAGCTAGGGTGAGATACCCAGAGCATGCACTGGTTGTGTGATTGGGCCTCTTCTGGATCATGAATGCAGCTATAGGGAAATAACCCACAGATGGGTCCATGCTGCAAGGTCAGCCTTTTTGATGAAGTTTTGCATCCTGCCTTGAAATGTTGTGTGCCCCTTTCTCAAGATGCTGTCCTTGGACCACCAATTGTGTTTGATAACTATTGACAAATCTCAATGTAACTTTTTTGGGGGGAAATAGTTGAGAAGGTAGTCAGCTTGCAGCTGATGAGAATGGAGGAATCTACATTCATTTTAGTAAGCTTTCAGACTGGGATTTAGTACTGAGGCAACGTTCATGATTGTAAATGATTCTGTGATGGAACCAGGATAGTAGCGGTGCATCCATTCTGCTGCTGCTTAATCTGTTGATGGTTCTCAATATTGTTGAAAAACTTAACTCACATCTTCTTCTCCACTGTCCTATTCTAAACCAGTCCTCACTGAATTTCTGGGGATTCTTTTATTAAAATATGCATGGGCAAATATTCAGCTATTTAAATCCATTAATGAACAGTATGAGGAAGAAAGTTTGAATAAGGCCTTGCTTTTGAACAATATGTAAGTAACACCATCAGTTCAGTGAATATCAAGTCATTTTAGAAAGCAAATCCATTTAATTGTATAATTCTGTGCATTAGACAACTACAAACTAGCTCCTAAACTTAATTCAGTTTGAGCACATTTTATAATTACACTTTCCAGAGTTGATAGCATAATAGCAATAAGCTGTCTCTTCCAATCCCATTGTACATTCATGCTGTGTCTCACAGAAAGCAGCTTGGGGGGAAGTGTAAGTGCTTTCAGTCTAAAGCAAAAAGCCCTCCATCTAATGCACATTAAAAATTTATGAGCAAGGCATTAGCCATTTCACTAATGGCAGAGCAAAAATAATTCCTAAGGAACGTGGATGAAGAGAAGCAAGTAATTAGAAGGACCATGAAGGATCCATGAAGCAAAGACATCTGCCTATTTCATTATTTTCACTTCACAAGAACATTCAGAGTCGACTCGCCCAAGCAGAAGACCTGCAGCTGATTACTGGATGTCCCTAAGCTTGTGTGACAACACTAACCACGCAGCTTTCTATGTACCACCCTATCCCAGGTTGAGCTAAAGGTAACATGATTACAGACCCTCTTCTAGTCGTTTCTTGGAAAGAGCCAATATAGTGTGCATTCCAGAGCATCAAAGAGCTCTATTTGAGATTCATATTTAAGGCCTTTACATAACCTTAATTCTATTATAAATGGTCATTTAAGTATGACCAGGAACAGACATGAAACACAGTATAATGCTGCCACAGCTAAGCATTGTACTGTATAACTTCTGTTCCTGTCTTATTTACATGTAAATAAAATGTATTCAGTATCATAACATCCAAAATCAAGGGACCACAATAGGTGAGAGTGGCAGAATGACATTTTCATTAAATCCTCTGCAATTGTGGAAGAAACTAGTGATTTCAAGCGTGGGCACATTTTTCCCCTCACAAATGAAGGCAAATATACATGCATCTCTACACATTCTCTACATAGTCCAGTACAGAAATTCCCTGAGATCCAGCACAAATCCGACAGCTCGACTAAACCCAGTGTGCTTCATTAGGAAACCAGTAATGGAGGAATCAAGAGACTAAAGTGTTCTGTTTCCTCTCTTGCCATGTTCTCACTTGAAAATGTCTGCATGCTTTATAAATAGAAAATTAGGTTCTCCCCCACCATCCTCTGCAATTATATTCTAGACTACAGAAATATATTGATGTACTTTATACATCATATCCATAGCAGATGGTGCTGGGGTCGTCATACCTTAACAAATCTTTTTGCTAGTCTCAGAGAAAAACTACATTTAATGTGTAATTTATATTTTGTTTCCTAGTATGATTTGATTGCTTATTAGTAACCTATGACTATCACTAAGTGTTGTATCTTATGATTCTTGATGAATGTATTTTATTTTTTCTTTATGTACACTGAGAGCATATGCACCAAAGACAAATTCCTTGGGTGTCCAGTCACACTTGGCCAATAAAGAATTTTATTCTATTCTAATTCTTTGTAAATGGGATCAAGATGCAAAACTAGTGAAGAATTACTGGTATTTCATTTTTAATATGATTACATCTGGATCAGGGCCACTATGAAATATTCAAGCACTTTCCAGTCCTGTTGATTTCAGCAGTACAATTTCTGCTCATGTAAAAAATGGCAATTAAAAATAGCTAAATTATTATAATAACTATATTCAGTTATATTCAGGAAAATGTTGGATGCCCTCTGCTGGTCAAACTGTAGGTGTCTGTAAATTGAAGTACTGGTTAAAATCTCTCCAAGATCTAAGAGAAAAATACCTAATAATTGTAATTTCAGAATTTTAAAAAATGTGAACTTTGTGAGATGATGAGAGATAATAATGAGAGAAGGAGGGAAGATAGATAGATGATAGATAGATAGATAGATAGATAGATAGATAGATGATAGATAAAAGTGCTCCAGACCTAACAGGCATTAGTATAGTTTGACTTCAAGGAGTAGTTTGAAATAGGGGGGGGGGGGGGGGGGGGGGCCGGCCCCCGGGCCCGGGGGGGGCGGGGGGGGGGGGGGGCGGGGGCCCCCCGGGGGCCGCGCCCCCCCGCGGGCGGGGGCGGCGGGGGGGGGCGGGGGGGGGGGGGGGGCGGGGGGGGGGGCGGGGGGCCCGGGGCCCCCGCGCGGCGCGGGGGGGGGGGGGGGGGGGGCCCGGGGCGCGCGGCCGGCCCGGGGGGGGGGCGGGCGGCGGCGGGCGGGCGGGGGGGGGGGGGGGGGGGGGGGGGGGGGGGGGGGGGGGGGGGGGGGGGGGGGGGGGGGGGGGGGGGGGGGGGGGGGGGGGGGGGGCGGGGGGGGGGGGGGGGGGGCGGGGGGGGGGGGGGGGGGGGGGGGGGGGGGGGGGGCCCCCCCCCCGCCCGCGGGGGGGGGGGGGGGGG
The DNA here is from genome assembly GCF_049901735.1 of Notechis scutatus. Classification (NCBI taxonomy): domain Eukaryota; kingdom Metazoa; phylum Chordata; class Lepidosauria; order Squamata; family Elapidae; genus Notechis; species Notechis scutatus. The sequence goes on from NC_142009.1 coordinate 196,949,031, forward strand.
GGGGGGGGGCGGGGCGGGGGGGGGGGGGGGCGGGGGGGGGGGGGGGGCCGGGCCCGCCCGCCGCGCCCCCCCGGGGGGCGCCTGTGGCCGGGGGGGGGGGGGGGGGGGGGGGGGGGGGGGGGGGCGGCCGGGGCCCGGCCCTCCCCCCCCCCCCCCCCCCCCCCGGGGGGGGGGGGGGGGGACCCCCCCCCCCCCTCCCTTTGGGGGGGAAAAAAAGGGGGTTTGGAGGGGTAAAGTGATCTGACGAGAACACCCTCAACCTAGTTTAAAAAAAAGATGAGTAAAAGAATGACTTTCCAGTAAGGTCAGTGTCATCTGGTTAAGGCACCAGGCTAGAAAACAGGAGAATCTGCATTGAAGTCCCACCTTAGCCATGAAAGCCAGCCAGATGACTTTGAATCACTCACTTTCTCTCAGCCCAAATCACCTCACAAGGTGGTGGTGGTTGTGGGGAAAATTGGGAGGAGGGGGGCAGAAGGAGTATTAAGTAATAAATAACAATATTTTTATTATGGTCACAGACTAGCATTATAAATGATCTTCGTCCATCATTTTTGAAGAGGGCCTTGACATCTAACGGGTTGTGGGTTGTCCACGGTGTGTCTGCAGGTGTGTCCGCAGCATTACAAATATGAAGCATTAAAAAATAAAAAGGCAGGAACTTCCGGTTTGCAGGGCTTTGGCGGCAGGCAGGAATCTGCGATCGTGCGCGGTTTCTGCCTGGGCTCGCTGCTGGAGCGTCCCAAGCCAGTCTGGTTTCGGGGCTAAGCCACCCCGTAGAGGTGGCAAAGAGGGGGGAGATCCCAGCAGGGTCGAGGGAAGCCGCATCTTTCCTCCCCAGCTGGCTAAACTCCCTTTCCCGAAGGCGAACGAGCGGCGGTCAGAAATGGCCACCTCAAAGAAGCACTCATCCGGAAAAGAAAGTGCAGGAGGAAGTTAAGAAGTGAAAGTTTTGGCTGACCGGGACAAGAAGCAACAACCAAGGTATCCTGGAATTTAAATTTTAAAAAAGATACATCGCTCCCAAAGAAGATTCGGAAGCAGCAAATGAAAGTGAAAAGGGAATGTTTTTTTTTTCTTTCACTCTCCTTCCTTATGTTGACAGCGAACAGAGATGAATGAGAAATCGGAAAAACCCGCTTTGGCATCAAGAGGTAATTAAACTGGATAATTAAATGTCAAGGGAACAGTAAGGATTTCTGAACATTAAAGAAAAAAATTTTTTTCTTGCTGTAAGTGGGAAGGGAGAGGAAAAGAATAAGAGTAGGATTTGGAAGGAGGAGACTGCCTGGAATTTAAAAGAATCTGATTAAATTCTAACAAGACTTCTAAAAGATACATCTTAACTGGAACTTTGTAACTAAATAGTAACCCCAGGAAGAGAAAGTGAAAAAAGAAGAAAGTGTTAAAAGAAACAGCTTGTGTGTATTTGGATTGCTTGGTGACTTTGGGACTTTTGGAAATTATATTTGAATGACTAAAAACACTTGGGTGGTTGTTTGAATTTTTTTTTACAATGGCATCACTTGTGGATGAACTGAAAATGGAATTTAAAAAAATATAAAGAAGAGGAACAAGAAGGAAGGGCTCTCTTGGCTCCGTTTTTCAATTCTTAGAAATGGCGATTTGTACCTATGAGAAACTACAAAAAAAGACTGTGCAACAAGAAGATTGGGACAAAGAAGAAGCCATCTTTGACAAACAAGTAACTTTACTTAGGGAAGAAGGGGGAAAGGGGGGAAAGAGAATGGAGACTTTAAGACCCCAAAAAAACAACCAAAAAAGGGAAAAATAAGGTGAAAAGTGAATATAATGTTAGAAAGCAACAGAAAAGGGGAACACAGAAGAGGGAAATGGAGGTGGAGAGACAAGGGGGTAAAAAGGGCAGAGAGAAGAAGCAAGGGAGGAAGGAAGGGAAGAGAAGCTACAAAGGTGTGGAGCAAGATGTAAAGAAACAGGACTTATTTAGAGATAATGGGTAAAAATTTAACTGAAAAAGTGATTCTGCAAAGGTACATAAGATTGTATTGTTATATTTGTATTAGAAATAATGTTAGAAAATTGGAAACAACATATGATTAAAAAGTGGGATAAAATACTTGTGTAATTCAGTGAAACTTTTGTGAACAAAATAAATGAAATGAAATAAATGAGAGAATTGAACTAGGAAGGAATGGGAACATTTTAATGATATAATGTTTTAAAATATGACTGAAGTGGGGGGGAAGTAACTATGGAAAGTTTATAAGCATTCCCATAGAAGTATGATACTTATTTGAAAAGTAATGTGTAAAATGTTTAAGATCTAAATGAATACTAATATTAACAATAGATTTGAATTGGTATGGATTGTTGTTTTAATTATATTATATATTTATATATTTTTTCTCTTTTTAAAATATAGTGTGTAACTTTAGAATGTACTAAGCAGAATCCGAATGGAAGTTATGTATTATACTAAGTGTTATAAATTTAGGGGAAAGATATAAAGGCGTCATACTCCAATCAGTGATTACAGGAGAAATTTTGTTTAATGAGAAAAGATAATAGATAGCTGGAAACAGGACAGACAAAGAATATAAGTATAATGATCTGAATTGAGATGAAATAAATAAAATAAAATTAAGAAAGTTAAAAAAGGGGAGAAGCTATATAGAAAATGTAGAATGGTAATAAGATATGGAATGGTATATAAAATGAACATGAATTTGAATGTGTGTCTGTACAAAGAGATGTAACCCGGGATCAAGCTGCTTTCAAAAAAGATGTTTTATGTTTTTATGTTTTATGTTTTGTTTGTTTTTGTTTGTTCTTAAAAATCAATAAAAAATTTAAATAAAAAAAATAAAAATAAAAAGGCAGGATAGTATATGACAATTAGTGGGCAGTCAAAGTCTGCCTAATTTTGCTGACCGTATATCAAAATTCAGCAACATTTTTAAAAACACCTACATCAGACTCCTCCAATAACAGCAATTGTACATGTGAGATTGGCTTTCCCAGATATTGTATCAGGTGAGGTGTTATGAAATGAATGCCTGAGTCCTTATAGAAGATTCAGTATAGCAGGGCATAAGCTATAGTTTCAGCAGCTCCTTGTCCACAGGGACAGCCTCGGCTCTTAGGGGCTTTTTAAATATCCTTCCTCCACGGCTGCTGTGGGAAATGCACTGCAGCAGGCTAAAAAGTCAGTGCCCTTCAGAGTTCGGGGGAGTATTAGGTATGTTCCTCACTTTGTGTGTTATTTATAAAAAATAATAAAGGCGGGATTTACAAAAAAAATCTTTTCAAAAGTCTGTAGGTGTTTCCCACTTGGCATTTTGGTGGTTGGCCCTGACATTTACGCACTTCTAAAGTGTGCTGAATCTTCTACCTTTGGCTAAAGTGTTTTAAGGCTTGTTTTGAAGGTTTGTTCCCTGTAATGAATTTGTGGATCCATCATCCAAGCAATGTATATAGTAGGTTTTAAAGGAGGCAAAATGTATTCTCTTTATTGTAATTTGCAATGGTGCGTTTTATGGAATGGCTAATTTAATTATTAAAAATATTAAATCTAAAAAAAAAAAAAGTCTGTTAACTTCACCCGGAGGATTTCTGTTTCTTCGGACGAAGCGCTTGTGCCGCTGAAAGTCCAGAATGACGCGCAAAAAAATAAAAATAAAAAATTCATGGCAGACTTTGGGAAGCACCGCACCAGTGGAACGTCTGCCTCGTAGCTGCTTCGGCCTGAAGGGAAAGCGCTAGGAGCACGGAGGACGTTTTCTCCTGAACCCCGCAAGCTCGTGACAGAGACGGCAGCCCGAAGGAGAACTCCGCTTTCCTCCCTTCCCCGCCCTGGCCCAGGGCCCAAAGGGTGGGCGGCGTTTGCGCGGCCCCAACCCCCGAGCGACGAGAGTGGGCCGGGCGGAGCAACCTTGCCCGGCCATGGGCGCCCCTTCGCCCGCTTCCTACTCCGCCTGCTTTCTCAGCTGCTTTCTCCTGGCGGCCGCGTTACCTTCCTTGGGAACGGACGGTAAGAGAAGGAGGGGGCGGCGCTGAGGCGCTGCTTTGGGAATTCCCCCTTGAGGGTTTTTACAGCCGCCGCCTTTTGGAAACGCGCGCCCTGCCTCGCCTTGTCCTCCGGCCGGCGGTGCGCTGCCTTTGCCATCCAGAGTGAACTGCGCGCATGAGGCAGAAATTATGCAGGAGAGGGAGTTTCAAGGCGCTTCAAACTTCGGGCGCTGCCTTTTCACAATGTCCCTCGCCCTCTTTCTCGGGGGGCGGTTAGGGAAGGGGGGCTTCCTCTGTGCTGTGCGGGACCTTTGTTTTTTGCTTAGACCTCCCATTATAGGGCAGTCTGAAAACACCCCGGCGCTCAAAGATTTCCCCCTCTTTTGGCGCGGGATCAAATGTCAGTTCTCCAAATGCGTAGGCTGCTGCGAGGCCTTTTTTTTTAATGCTTTTTAGAAACCTATTTACTCTGGGGCTAGGAGAGGGAGGGAGGGAGGGACAGACAGACATTGTTTGATTGATCTGTTCAGACTGGAGTGAAACTTCAGGATTTGCGGAGGCGAAGGAATACATGCTTCCTGTTTTTCATTCGCCACAAGAATCTAATTCAGTAAAATGACAGGCAGATCAATCTCCTGTTTCATCCATAAGATGATGAGAAAATTGCATTTGGTTGGGAGGCGGTTTTGTTTGAAATCCATTTGGCTGATGTACGGTTATTGACCAACATAAGAACACAAGGCTTTCAGACAGAGAGCCTAAAATAAATATTTATGTAGCTAGGTAAATCTGCAATGAATCCAATCAAAGCCTCTGTTAAGTTGAGCTTGAATCCTGGGTCTCTCTCTGCCTAACAATACAGAAGTGGATTGCCACTGTCTTCTTCTGGAAAGGTTTTTTCCCCCCAACTTCATGGACTAGCCTGCAGCCTAATGGTCTCTCATCTAAGCACTACTTATGCTGAACTCATACTAGGTTTTCTTTCAGGTCCTGTTGTGACTAGAATAAAATCTGATGATTGATTAACCAGTTTCAAAATCAGAGGATGACTTGGATTATGGTGAAGTGGATGATTTAGGGAAATTGGTCAATGTTTGAAAGAAAGAAAAAACAAGGGGGAGGGGAAATGTACTAGGGAATGAGGTTTATTTTTATTTTATTTTTTGCCTAGTCTAGGTCATTAACTAGGTACTATCTTTAGTCAATCTACACTGGAGCCATGTTACATCCAAGATGACTTTAGCAATAAGGAGACATTGATTTTTATCCAGAAATAGTGAAATTTGTATGCTAGGTTTGTGAAATAGAGGGGTGTGGAGAAAAGTTAACTTACCAGATTCTTCTCTGCTACCAAGGAAAAACAAATAAAATACTTTGTCAAATCAGGTGTATTTGTCCTCTCAGTACTAGAAAACATCATTTTCAGGTCTAGGACTGTCATTTTCCTGTTAATTATCAATACACCTATTTCTTTTTTTATTACTATCCTTACTCTTTATTGCTACGGTAGTACTGCCCTCTCACAAGACTTAGGGTGGTGTATAACACAAAAAGATTGCAATAAAAAAAATCCATCAACCCTCTTCCTGGAAGGGAGGGGGATTGTGCTGAATAAAGTGGTCCTGATGTACTCTGGAGCTGCACTACCACAAGGAGTTGTGTAGGTATTGAATAGGACTTTGGATTTGACCCAGAAGCCCATTGGCAGCCAGTGCAAAGATGGCAAAATAGATGATTCTCTAGAACAGCTCTCTCCTCTGTTAATCTCCTGGCTGTGGCATTTCCAGCAAAATTTCTTGATCTTCAGAGGCATCTCCATGTAGACCATCTTGCAATTATCACTTACATAGTGATAAGGATAATAAAGTCATCAAGTCATCACTACCAAGTCTTTTCTAAGACATTTTCTAAGCAAGATATCTGTAATATCATAAAATATGACTGCATGTTTTCTGAAGAGTTTGGTGAAGCTTTGGGTTGACATAGAATGAATCAAACACACACACACACACACACACTTTCAGCTACCACAGGTTTGTAGGATTAATCTGATATTTAGCTAGGCAGAATATTGCTTTTCTATTATATGTGCTTATTTTCGTTATCCTGTCAAGATTTCTCGATCACTTTTTTTCCTCAGATAGAATCTGCCTTTTTTCTGATGTCTTTAAAAGTGGGTGGGAGAACATTCACAAATTGCTCTTTAGGCCTCAAACTTTAGGGCTTACTATTTTTATTTTCTTTTTAGGCAGATGTCGGTGATGTATCTTTAATTCTGTTAAAATTGGCCGCCTAATTTTTGACCTACCCATCTCCTGCCTGGTATTTTTTGTTACAGTCTCCATTCTGTTATTTCTGACTGAAGACTGTGAGTCTAAACCATATAAGGGAAAATTTAAGTGGGAAAACCATATAGAGAAAATTTAAGTGGGAAAAGGGAGATTAATATTAACACTGGAAAGGCAATATTATAAACATGTAGATATCTTTTAAGCACCGAAAAGAAAGAAAAGTACATCAGAAAGGGCTAAAATTATAGGTGTGATCTTAACATAGGACCTTGGCTGAATGGCATTCTCCTCCTGCTCCAAAAGAAAAAAAAAAGGGCATATCCACCATTTTGTGTACGCCTGTTCTGCCTTCTGCAAAACAATCCTGCCTGAGTTCTTCTTCCCACTCACTAATCAAGGTCAACTGGAAGGTTTTGGGTAGACAAAGCTGGAGTAATTTCCTGATAAGCAATGATTTCTAAATGGCCCCTTTAGTATGGATAGGCAGCAATCAGTTAACCTGGGCTTCCTTTTACTATTACGGTAATTTTCTAAAGCTTTGCCTCTTGAACAAAAATTCCAGATTTTTTTTTTTTTTTAACTAACTGGTCCTGTTGTCTTCTTAAGCATATGATAATCCAAATAAGAAGGCCATGCGGATAAATTTTATATTTGTTATTGGGACGCTAACTCTATGCTCATATACCAGTGGGCCAAATATTTTTTATCAAGTTACACAACTACACAAACATTTTTAATTAGACATGCTGTTTTATTCTTCTGCTATTTTTTCCCTTCCCTACCAGCAAATTGCTGTATTAAGCCATTTCTCCTTTTACTGTTGTCTTTTATTGTAAAGGCTGGTCCAAGAACATAATAAAGATTTGGAATGTGATACAAAGTGATATTACCAAGGACTTTTGGAAATACAAAATGAGTTGAGCTTGGTTCTCGGGGATTACATATAGTTTCTGGGAATAATAAGGAAATGGTGTGTGCTATCTCCACTTCTCTTCTCCTATATACCAATGACTGCATCTCAAACAATCCATCTGTTAAAATACTGAAGTTTGCTGATGACACAACAGTGATTGGTCTCATTCGAGACAACAATGAATCCGCATACAGACAGGAGGTTATACAACTTGCCTCGTGGTGTAACCAGAACAATCTGGAACTGAACACACTCAAAACTGTAGAAATAGTGGTAGACTTTAGAAGAAACCCTCCTATACTACCACCTCTTACAATACTAGACAACACAGTATCAACAGTAGAGACCTTCAAATTTCTAGGTTCTACTATATCACATGACCTAAAATGGACACCTAACATCAAAAACATCATCAAAAAAGCACAACAAAGAATGTTCTTTCTGTGCCAACTCAGAAAGCTCAAACTGCCCAAGGAGCTGCTGATACAGTTCTACAGAGGAATGATTGAGTCTGTCATCTGCACCTCTATAACTATCTGGTTTGGTTCTGCAACCCAACAGGACAGACACAGAGGATAATTAGGACTGCAGAAAAAAACGATTACTACCCACCTGCCTTCAGTTGAGGACCTGTATACTACACGAGTCAAAAAGAGGGCTATGAAAATATTTACAGACCCCTCACATCCCAGACATAAACTGTTTCAACTCCTTCCCTCAAAACGACGCTATAGAGCACTGCACACCAGAACAACTAGACACAGGAACAGTTTTTCCCCCGAAAGCCATCACTCAGCTAAACAAATAATTTCCTCAACACTGTTCAACTATTTACAAAGTGTACACTACTATGACTGTTAATCTTCTCACCACTCCTTATCACCCATCCCTTCCCACTCCTAGTATGATTTGATTGTTGATTGTACCCTATGACTATCATTAAGTTTTGTATGTTATGATTCTTGATTCTTAACGAATGTACCTTTTCTTTATGTATACTGAGAGTATTTACACCAAGACAAATTCCTTGTGTGTCCAATCACACTTGGCCAATAAAGCTATTCTATTCTATTCTATTCTATTCTATTCTATTCTATTCTATTCTATTCTATTCTATTCTATTCTATTCTAGTCTAGTCTAGTCTATTCTAGTCTAGTCTAGTCTAGTCTAGTCTAATGGTGTGGTTCTTTTGTAGTGCTTTTACAACTTTCCCGGCCAACTGGGACCTGATTTCTTAATGGTTTCCTGTCCAGTTTGATCCTGCTTTATTCTTCAAGATCAGCCAAGATCTGCTAAGTGACTCTGGAGATGGAAGCATCTAAATGCTAAATATAATAAACAAGATAAAGAGTTTTCAATACCAAGATTAATAGGATTACAAAATAGTAGTGTTGATTGAAAACCAGATTCAAAATGAATGTGAAAAGTATGGTGCAATTAAAAGCAAACAGACACACCTACAATCAAAATAGCTGCAATGAATGTTAAAAGTTTTGTGTATTTTATCCAAAGGGAAGTCTCAAGAATGAACAGTTATAGATTGTTCTTTAAAGCTAAAAAGTAAAGGTTGCTTTGGGTTAGGGTTGCTAGGTCTGGGAAAGAAAGATTCACTTTTTTTGCAATCAAACCCTTCCCTTTTCTAGCAGCTATTTGTTTCACTAAAGAAATAAGTGCCTGGAAGTCACACAACTCTACTTCACCCTCCCCACCCCCAAAATGATAGCAGCCTGCTTTTTTAATATTGCAGTTAATCTCATTTATTTCAGATCTGATTAGGCTATTCCCAACTTGTCTTGAATGCTGTATAAAAATTTGGAGAAACTCATGTCATTTCATTTGTATGTTGTGAAGCTGGGACTGACAACAGAAACAGACGGTCTCATTCATGTTCTCTTCCTTGTGTAGCCTGCCCTTCCATTGCTTGGATTCCATTCCAAAAGAGCTGCTATGCTCTACTTCAGGGATCCTCAGAGGTCTACGGTATGGATGATGCCAGGGAGCTGTGCCGAGGCAATGGTAAGACAGCTCTGCTCTGTCCAATCTCATCCCAACCTTATGTGATGCACTGAGACCAATCAGCTGAGGCTACTAGGAGCAGGAACTGGGAGGACCCTTTCAATATCTGAATGCCTGTTTGCAATTATGAAGAATGTTACTACTCAGAGTAGTTAACAGATCATGTTACATTATTTGCTCAGGATACAGACCTGCAGATGTACAGCTGGGAAAGCTCTTGGGTTTCTATGGTTGATCTCATTCAATTTCATTTTATTGCTGGGGAATGCAGACTTTCCCAAGTGCATTGATCTAATGCTGGAGACAGAGAGCTGCTATTTCATTGATTTCTACCCCAGAATTTTCCAGACTGTTTATTTTAGGAAACTCTTTTGGCATTGTCTGTCATGCAGCACCAGCATGCATGTGTGTTTAGATGTTTTTGGAAGCCAAAAACAGGTCAGTAACTGTATAATAAAAGAACTGAAGCTGCCTACACAGTTTATATGCATCTTTCCCTATGGCTAGGATGACCAAGGCTAACAATATACCAAATGAACTGCAGCATTTACTCCCATTCGTAGGAACTGACACTCAGCCTTAATTTTTTGTCTTTATTTCTCAAACGTAGCTTCCGGAGCAGATATTATTACAATAAATAGCAAAGATGAAAATACCTTTATTCAAAATAATTTTCATTCAAATTGGCATGGTCCAGAATACATATCTCTTGGCATGTTTTTTGACACAGATGGTAAGTGAACAAATCCTGTTAGAAACAGGCTCCACCTTTTCTCGATTTTTGAACTATATTTGCATTAAGAACTATCCTTCCTTCCTTAAGATAAAGTTTTCTAGACGTAATTTCTAAAAGAACTCTCTTGTTCTGGATTTGGAAAATGGGCCCTATGGAATTCAGAGAGAATTGTGAATGCAAAGCCTAGAACAACCACCACCAGGAGTGCAGAAGGAACACAGTGGCTGAGGCCTCTTCAATGGGACAGACACAAGAAAAGTGAAATAGGGTGACTTTTACCGGGAGGGAATGTTAAGTGTTATCTGATATTGATCAAGGATACAATTGCTATTCATAAAGGTCTGTCCCTGGCTATCATTGTACCAGGGCTCATGTATTTAAGATAATGGGCAAAAAAAAAAAAACCTCCCTAAAGCTTTCTGCCGTTTCTCTTTAAGCTGCAATTTAAACTAAATCGAATTTTTTAAAGTAAAATTAAAACCACTTATTAACAAATGACCAAGTCAATGTAGGCTTTTACTTTGGCTCATGTTTATGAAGCAGACAAAAATAAATTTACATCTATTGTATTGCAGATGATATTTTCAAATGGTACGATGATTCCAAAGTAAATTTTACAAACTGGATAGAGGAAGAAAGTAACAATGAACTTCTAAACACTTGTGCTACTATGCATACAGCTTCAGGTGGATGGAAAAAAGTGTCTTGTGAACATCTTCCACTGACTAATATCCTGTGTGAAGCTACTGGTATGTAAGAGCCATGCTACAACATTGCTTTAAAAATGCTACAGTATTGATGTTTTCTATTATAGGTGAGGAATTTCACAGGCTGTGGAAGGGTTTTCAAGTAGATAACTCCTGATGTTGTTTACTTCCTCTTCCAAACACTCTGGAGCCCTTCATCAATTACCAGTCATCACAGTCATTAAACTTAATCCCAGTGTCGTTTTATCACAGTACTGGTCATATATGCAGTATAATTGTGATACATTAGATGATGCAAATGAATTCTTCAAGACAAACTGGAAATAACACTCTTATCTTGCTATTTGGGCTTTTCACATGGCAGAACACACAAGGTAGATGCAAAAAAAATTACCAACATACTTCCTTATTAAGGAGCTTAAGTCACAATTCTGGTAGGTTATTGCTAAAGGTCTTCCCCCATTACCAGATTCAGGAAACAAATTCTTTTGATTATTCCTACAGCAAGCATATTAGGATAAGCATTGTTTTTAAGAAAGCAGCTGCCAAAGATTAATAAGACATTGGTTTGGTTGTCTCCCAATTCCAGCACTGAAACCGAATAGACTTCAAGACTAATTATTCTGAAACCGAATAGACTTCCAAGACTAATTATTCACATTCTAGGTTTTCCAAAGTTTTAACTGGGTCAATAATTGCCCCGTAATGAAAACAAACTGTACCTTCCCTGTTATCAAAATTCTTATCGGTGGTGATATACCCCCAGGTCATATCTCACTTGTCAGCGCAATGCTATGTTTTCCTTTCTGTGGGCGGAAAATGACTGGGGAAGGATTCTTGCTTGGGGAATTTTTTTAGAGGATACTCTTGATTATTATGGTGTTCAATCTATGATCAATATATAATTCATTACAATGAAAGCAAGATGTTATCTGTCCTTTTAGAAATTATGCAAACCACATTTCATTCATTTCCTATTCACACTCCAGTCATATGGTATAGTATTGGGTTTACTATGCTAGTTCCAGAATCAAACTGCAGTCAGTAGACCCATGTGGATGAACAGTATTGTACCTGCATTTGAATAACCATCTAATTTACAGCCACAATTTCCATTCCCCAGGAGATCCACGCACAGAAATTACTTCCTCAAATAGATTCATATACACACACTTTTGAATGAACAGGTTTTTCGATTTTTATATTGATCACTGTTATTTGGTCACTAAGTGGCTTATTGCCAACTATTGGATAGTAATTATTTTCACTACTCCTCTATGAGAGGGTAAAATGTAGATTTAAAAAAGTAATATGTTCTCATTTTCTCTCTCCATATTGCTAAAGTTCTTTATGAAAAGACACGCTTCTTTGGTGAGTAATCCACTTTTTTTGTATATTGTCTAGTAATGAAACAGTGCTAAGATAATGTCTTTTTATTTCAGAGCAGTTTTCTTTTTCAGGAAATAACACTGAGTTGTCATGGATTGGTTCCATGTGTGGATATAATTAACAGCAGGTCCATCAATGTAATTTAGCCAGGACTAATTTAATCCATTCCACTGATTTTAATAGACCTTTTCTAAGCAAGGAATTATCATTATGTCCTCTATTTGTATATGCAATAAGCTGTATTAAAGATATCCATTTGCTGTTAAATGTCACTGATTCCCCACATTTTTGTTGCCATTTGCCTGGTACATATTGGAGAATTTGTTTATATCATAGGGACAGGCCCACTGGAAGCTCTATTGGTCAGGAGGATATGGAAAATCAGAGCTGCGTAAAGGCAGTAACTCAACCATTTTTCAAGCTTATTGAAATTTTTATTAGACTAATAAAAGGGAGAAAAGGATAAAATTGTACTCGGTGCATTCCAAAATGGCAAATGTGAGCATAAGGAAGATAGTTTTGTGTGCATCTGAGACAGCTTGATGAAACATGCTTCAGCAGCAGAAGTTACTTACCATATACATAGGACCAAGTAATATAGGTAGTTCTTAACTTACAACTGAATGCAAAATTTTCATTGCTAAGCAACAGTTGAGTTTTGCTCCATATTATGGCCTTTTTTGTCACAGTTGTTAAGTGAATCACTACAGTTGTTAAGTGAATCATGCAGTCATTAAGCAAATCTGGCTTCCCTTATTGACTTTGCTTGTCAGAAGCTGCTTAGGAAAGGTACAAATGGTGCTCACATGACCCTGGGATAGTGCAACTGTCTTAAATACATGCCAGTTGCCAAGCACCCAAACTTTTGATCACATGACTGTGGGGATGCTGCAACAGTTCCAAGCGTGAAAACTGATCATAGGTCATTTTTTTCAATGCCGTTGTAACTCAAATGGTCACTAAATGGAATGGTTGTAATATTTGGACAATGTGGATTCCCTTGGCTAAGATACAGAGATGAGCACTGCCCCCTAGTCAGACACGATGGGACAGGGAAACCTTTAGGGAAACTTTTTTTTTTTTAAGTCGAAGACTACCTATATAGGAATTAATAAGCGACATGGTAACATCAAAGTATAAAGAAAACATTTCTAGATTTGTTTATGATCTCAGGTAATTCCCCTCATCCTAGAGAACTAGGATTGTGGTCCATTGATCTGTATCTGCTATATCCAAGAGCCGTGGTGGCGCAGTGGTTAGAATACAGTATTTCAGACTAATTCTGCCCACTGCCAGCAGTTTGATCCTGACGGGCTCAACGTTGACTCATCCTTCCGAGGTCGGTAAAATGAGAACCCAAATTGTTGGGGCAATATGCTGACTCTGTAAACCGTTTAGAGGGCTGTAAAGCACTGTGAAGCGACATATAAGTCTAAGTGCTAGTAACAGTCTATGGAGATTCTCAGTAATCCAGGTATAATTAAAAGATCTTAAAAGATTCACTGGATAAATAAAAAGCTGCACATAAGCCAAACAGGGAAATGGTCCAGTAATATCAGAATGTTAAACAGCTGAAAAGTATCTGCAATTGCAGAAAACGTGTCTGATTAATTATGTACTTTTCTTGTAATCTCTGTGTCGTTTCAGAAACTGCTTGGACAAGCATCTTAGTTGTAATATCAACAATAACTGTGGCAATCTCTGCAGCATTTCTCTGGTTTCTTTATCAAAGGAGGATATCTTCTAGACCAAGATATAGCGCACATAATTCCATCACTCAAATTCCGCATGACAATGAAACGTTTTTTATAGATGAAGTTGAATATTCTGCTTAACCTGTTTTCATTTAGATACTGTTACAGAAAGGGGCACTGGCACAAAAGCAATCTTTAAAACCAGTATTATAATGAAATATAAACCAAATGATGCTTAGTTGTTATTTTATGTATATGAAGTGATTTTCTATCTAAATGTGCATTTTTCAACATGCTTGATATCCTTTTAATAATATCCATAGTTTAGAAATCATTCTTATCCAAAACGTCCAAAGATCCTTTGGAAGGAGGGAACTCCTGCCTTTCAACGACACTGTGCTAAATTTATTTTTGTTGACATTTGCCAACAAATCTCACAGCACTCATTTGTTTATGAAATTCAGAATTCCAATTGTGGACTAAAAGTACCAAACCTTTTTTTTTAAAATTCCCAAAATTTGAAAATACAAGACTATAAAATATTATCTTTAAGAAATGTGGAGCAACTGCAATCATGAACAATGGACAATTTATTTAAACCTGTAGATTGTATCTTTACCATGAAGTGTGCTTATAGTGAATGCCAACATTTTTTAATATTAACAAAATATGGAACGATGGCAAGGACCTTCAACACAATCCCAATTTTTTTATATATGTCTATTTTAATATTCTGTTCTTTGAAATAAAATTTTGAGTATTAATATTTGCACTTTTTTGAGCTCAAATAAAAGCGGTAACTAAAATGGGCCTTTCTAGAATTGCATACATAAAGCAAGTCAGTATTTACAATTAGGCTATCAATTACTGAGAGTGTAGTGTTTGGGAATTACTGCTTATCATACAAGAGGCTGAATAAGATACTGCTTAAACATTATTCAATGCTTGCCTCATGTTATATTGCAGGCGGAAATCTATCTAGCATTGGTCACAATTAGGTTAAAGTATAAATACATATATTTCTATATGAATAAGCATTACATCAAAATAATCATTTGGATGGTTGAATATGTGTATCACATCTTTACTGTGCTAGCTGACCTTTATAATTTAAATAATTAAATGCCTCTCGGTGCCAGAGAAAAGATCATATTTGTTAAACAGGTCTAATGACCCCCCTAATCTCTCCTAAATTAATTTTAGTCAATTTTTTTCATAAACAGAATGGAAGAGAATGTAGAACAATGTAGCTCAGAACATTGTAACTAATTTTTTTGGCTCTAATCACCTACATTTTTTTTCCAAAACGAGGCACTAGCCTTCATAGGTAGCAATTTCCAGATTACCCCCCCAGCAGCACTCCTTTTAACTTCTCTTTAAGGTTGGTCTTCGTATCTCTATTCCAGTACTTCAAAAAACAGCAGCTAACAGTAGAAGATACACAAACACTGCAGTTTTAAAGCAATGAATATGTAAAAAATACCTATATGGATTTGGAAAAGTTGGTATTGTTTGCCAAGTCATTAATCTCCTTTCTTGAAGTAAAAAAAAACAACCCACTGTTTTCCTATGAAAATTGTACTGAAATGATCCATTGGGCTAAGGGTCATCATGTGACCCCAGGACACAACAACCGTCATAAATATGAATCACCAAGCAACTGAATTTGATCACATGATCATGGGGATGCAACAAAGGTCATAAGTGTGAAAAACGATCATAAGCCTTGTTTTTCAGTGCCACTGTAACTTTGAAAGGTCATTAAACGAACTGTTGTAAGCCAAGGACTACCTGTATTCATGTAACGGGAAAAGGATGCTCTCTCTAAAGGGATCGTTTTCAGATCATGCATTCCTGGAAAATATGGCAAGTCATTTCTGAATGGTTGCCAGGAAACTTGTATGGATGCAGCCCTAAAATCACCGGGACTAGAGGTCCCCTAAAAGAAAACATTAGTCTTATGAGCAACACAGAAAACCTAACCCCGTTTATTGTTTCACTCCAACAGATTCAATCAGCACTGACATTTTAAACCAGACAAAATTCCTATGAGGGTATGACTTAGGCTCTAAAAGGTACCTTATTTTAAAGAGGTAGACGAACCATAGGATTGCAATCTTTATTTAACAAACAAGTGACAACACTAGAAAACACATTGATAACCAGTGCCTTAGTGAATGTGGGTTCTAAAAAAATGTTCATTCAGATAAATAGCTTGGTTAAGATTTTAAACCATAAGTTTTATTCCTTCCGGGAATGCTGAAATGCTTGTGTTTACTGCTGTAATTCCTTATTGGAACTTGTACATAATATTATCAAATATAATCTGCAGTTTTGAAATCAATACTTATAAAAGCCTTAATTAACACTTATTAGTAGCCCCTTGCAAGTTTATTGCTTTGAGTTAAACACTCCTCCAGAGAAACTTAAAACTAATTACAGAACCCATTCACTCCCTCATTCAACCTAGGTGTTAACACTGGAACCAAAATGGTGAGATTTCCCAATATATATATATTTTTAAGTGGTAAGTTAACAAAGAATTATCCCCTCCCTTCCCAGTGACTCGAACTTGCAAACTCATTTAACAGTTCCACTTAGTGCCGGCAGAAGAGCAAAACATGAGAAACATTTCCCAGAATTTATAACCAATTTCTGTAAGAAGTTTATACAAAAAGAACTCTTCCTTACAGATAAAAATCACACCCTTGAGAAGAAGGCATACATCGTCATACTCTGAAAGAAGAAAGATACTCTTGCAGACTGAATGAACAATATCCATTATCTATGGATAGCAGATTTTCTGTTTGACTCAGCAGTTCTTCAGAAATCTAATAAATTCAGCTTGGTTTACTAAATAAATGTGAACTGGTGATACTTGTGTCAGCTGAGCATTTAGCCCTTCCACACCATCTATGCAGCATCAAAGGTCCTATCGAGATCACCATCTTCAGAATCATCATCATCATCATCATCTGAAGCTGCTGGAAGTACAGAATATAATCAGAAACTTTTCTAGAAGTTTAAAATCAAGGACATTATTTTAATATGACACAGCATCTCATTTATAACACATTTATGTATCTATGAACTCAGTGCTTCATAATGGAGTGCTTCCCTAAACTAATACCTATGTACAACTTTAACTTAACATCTCTGAAACTAAAAATCAAAATGCACCTATGTATACTTATGCTAAAGTATACTGCTTTTAGTAAGCACATTAATGTAAAAGGAAATCAAAATTTGTTTCTTTAACAAGCAATTTGAGGAAGGAAAAGGATAAAGAAAATAAGTAAAAATATGTAAAGCAATTACCTGTAGGTATCATTTTAATAATTCTCAATGGGAGCCCACTATTGAAATTCTTGTATACCTTCTAACAACTATACCTCTATAAAAATGGAGACACTTACTTGTGAACTGTCACAATACTGTTCTGCCCATCATTTCAATTTAATATATATTAGGAACCTATAGGAATGGTTTGTTTTTTGTTTTAACAGCTGCTTAGATTAAGAATGATAAAAGACCAGTTTTTTATCAAGGCAATAAAGTGTTTCATATCGTGTATGATTTTGCCTTGGTTTTAATAAGCAAGTACAGATATATTAATAGCAAAATATAAATAACTTTAGCAGGCACCTTCAATACCAAAAGGACTAACAACAGGTTTCTTTTTCCAGAAAGAGTATGATTAAATTACATGGTTAAGATTATTATGGAATAAATGTGCTAAGGAGTAAATGCCCTTTTAAAGCAAAAATCCAGATGTAGCTAGTGTAAATGAATGGCCAAAATCCCAAAATGTCCTTAAAAGGAAGCCTAAATTTATAAATGGAGTAAATAATACCAAAGAAATAAATGAGTTTTCTATTAAATACCTATATATGTATGAACAGGGAACAAAAAAATGATATATCACCAAGGAAAATTTTTATGGACACAAATAAACAGTGTTCATTCACAAAAGATTATTTTAGTTTCTTTTATCATCATCCTAACAAGAGCTACCTAAGTAATGAACAGTAGAATATGTATGTGAGGCCTTTAGGTGTAAGATGCATAGGAAAGAGACATCAAATGTACACATAATCTAAAGAGGCAGGAGAAAAATGGGTTGGCAGTAACAAGGATTCATTATAACTGCTATATCAGCAACCATGTCTTAAATGGGACTACCTCAAACAGACATCACCCCATAAGATGTTTTATTAAAAATATTCATTCCACAAAAGATAATTAGATTCCTATTAGAGAGAGACTATACTTCAGAGATTTTTAGCTGAACAAAATGCCTACCTGAAAGCAAGTCTATGTTCACATGTTTGAGTCAACAAGTATATAAAAACTGATCAAGACTAACTAGTAATTTCAGTGGATCACTTTGTTTCTTTTAATGATAAATGTTTGTATGCATATCATGGTGAGTTTTACCCTTCAAACTTTCTCAGAGAATAAAGTGCAGGGAACTTTGAAACAAGTAATTGGATTGCATTTCCTTAGGAACCAGATTTGAGTTCTTCAAGTGCCCTTACAATTTATTCTAATTGTATCTGAAAACTGCAGATCAACTCAGATATTTTGGTACTTAATATTACATAAAAGAACAGGCTGTACTTTATCCCTTTTTTAACTTAGAAGTAAAATCACCTACTTTCCATATCATCCATGTGTGCCTGAAGAGTTCTTGCAAGATTAATAAACTAGAAGCAATGCAAAAAGGCAGTTTTAAAAGATGCAAATCACCACAGGACCTTACACCATTAAAATCCAATACCACAATTAAAATCTTCACGAATTCCTCCCTTCTCACCTGTAAGTGAACAGTCCCGACTGTCTCCAGGAATACAATCTTATGTAAAAACATATGAACTGGGGGATTATAAATGCATTTAGTCCTTCTAAAGTAGAGAAGATTCCAGGCAGCAATGAGAATGGCTGTGACCCAGGGGTTCACTTATTATATTTTCTGCATGCAACTGAATCAATGCTTGTGGAATGTGAAAGAAAATTGGTGCATGATTTGATAATGTTTTGAATATAAACTCTCCTGGAGGTTTTAGCCTGTGCTGACGAATGAGCAAAATCAACAATCAACTGCCATTCAGTTAAACACAAGAGTATTTAAACCTCCACCATATAAAAAAGAACTATTTAAGAACCGAGTATAAATATTAAGGGCACTTTCTAAATGATCAAGAATTCAAGGAAGCTCTTAAACTGCTGCTGTTCTAATAGGCTGGAACATATTACAAAGGAGATTCAGTTAAATACGCACAGGAAAAGTATCCACTTTTGCATATTTCATCATTTCCGAGAACCAAGTGCTTAAAAATTTAGTTGCAGATTGGGATACATTATATAAAAAAAGAACAGAATATAAGTAAAAAAATATCCCCACATACATTTTCCCTACTTGTTCAAAATAAATATGTAGGAGCTAGAAAATGAGAAAGACAACAAAAATAACTAGAGGTAGTTATCGATTTACGACCACAATTGAGCCCAAAATTTCTATTGCTAAGTGAGACATTTGTTGAGTGAGCTTTACCTTATTTTATAACCTTTTTTGCCACAGTTGTTAAATTAATCACTCTGCTGGTTATGATAATAACACAGCTGTTAAATGAATCTGGTTTCCTCATTGACTTTGCTTCTCAGAAGGTTGCAAAAAGTGATCACATGTCCCTGGGACATTACAACCGTCATAAATATGAGTCAATTACCAAGCATCTAAATTTTGATTATGTGACCGTGGGAATGCTGCAATGGTCATAAGTGTGAAAAATGGTCATGTCACTTTTTTCACTATTGTTGTAACTTTGAACGGTCACTAAATGGACTGTAAGTCAGGGACTATCTGTACAACTACAAACAAAAACAAGGATGTTCTTATTTTAGAAAATGGACTTAGAAAATTAAGACTAGAACAAATTAATGGAAGGCAGCCTTTCCTTTATTTTCAGAGGGTCAGTAAGTCAGCCAATAGTTGCCAGATTACAGTAAGATATCCAAAACCCATTTTGCCTTGTTGTCTATCCCAGCATCCTTTTTGAAGCAGGTGTTACCTTAGCTATGTAAAGACTCAAAGAACCCCAAAAGCAGAAAGCGTGAGTGTCAACACAGCACACATCTAGCTACTCTCTGGCCACATTCCTTTCACTGCTTTGGTTTTAAATGGTTTTAAAAGGAACAGCTGACCTTCTTGAATTTGGGAGGCCATGCAGAATGTCAGGAAGAAGAATAGAAAGGGCCCATTTGAAACTAGGCTCTTTTGGTTCTGCACATGTTATATTTGAAAGAGATGGAATGCGCTTTAATCACAGTAACAAACTGGTTCTATTACAGGAACAAGTCAGATCCCTTACCCGGATACGTGTGTTGGCCTCACTTGTAGTTCCCAGCATATCTGAAAAGCGCTGTTCACACAAATGCAACAATACTACAAGGTAAAGCCCAGAACTGATAAATTCATAGTCTGCCTGGAAAGAGAAGGCATTTGTAAGTCAAATACTCAAGCTTTCCAAAATATATAAATACTGTATTTTCATGATTATTTTCCCCTTGACTGCAGGGGTATAATTACTTCAGACTTGGATCTGAACTTCCTTGAACATTTAAAGAAATAACTTGTCAAATCATACTTCCTGATCATTTCCATTGACTGGATAGCTCTTCCTTCCAGTAATTATTGTCAGAAATCATTTTGAGTAAAGGGAAGATCCATAGAATTTATATCAACAGTTTTGAAGTCCTTGTTGCTAAACAATGCCTTTAATACCCAAAGCTCACAATCTGACATTCAAGTTTAAATGGCTATAAAAACTGAGAACCAAGTATTAGACAATATATTTCAACTATTCAAAATGGAAATACTGTTCAGCATTTATGTAGCACTAAGCACATGAGAAATAAAACACTATCCTTTGGTAATTAAGATGCAGAAGCTTCAGAACAAAGACTTCTAATGCTAAGCACAGAATATTAATACTTCCTGCTAACAAATGAGATCACTAGCTACTTCTAGGTACTTTGTGCCTTTCAGCACATTTTCTTTATCTAAAGATCTCAAGTTTTGCTAAAATTTCAACTGGGTCTATTTTAGGTTATTTTTGATCAACTGTGCCAATGTCACTGTAAGAAAGAAAAGAAAATATCTGGGGAACCAGTCAGAAAAAGACCCTTGGATTCCAACTCTCCTACAGACTTTTTCCCAGTATCCACTGGGTATAATAGTATAGACTCAAATTTAGTAAAGTATGTACTACATGGAAGTATTTTTGGAAGGGAAAACCAATTGTCGTTGCCAAAGAAACTCTGTGTCTTGAAAGATTTATGCATGTTCTTTAATCCCAAGGATCCTTATTTCAGCAGCATTGGCAAATGAGATAGGTTTATTAAAGTTCATTCTCACTTCCTATTTATATCATTTTCAAATGCAAATCTTCCAAAACCCCAGGCAAATGAATTTGAGAACACATAACAAAGCACAAGCAGATTATACGTTTTTACGACGTCCTTCTTTCTCCATCCCTCTCTCACACATGTCCAAAAAAAAGCCACAGAAAGTATCCTCAATAAATGGCATACAAATCAAATACAAACACCCCCTTCCAGTTGCCAGGGTTCAGATCTTGGGAGACCAGACACTCTAAAACCTATTAATAGCAGAACTGTCTATAGTAAGACTTTTCTCATCAATGATTTGATTATGAATGGAAGGACAGATCTGGCCTGTATTGTTGCACCTGGATAGGGGAGGAATGGAGAATTCTCCTCTTAGAAATCTGCCCATCAGACTTTCAGGTTTGGTATCAACCGCTGCCTTTGAGTAGCAGCAAGACTCTGTTGCATCAAGAGGTGCTACTCCACAGAAAATCAAAAGTGATGCCACCTTTGTGCATGTAGGCCAGAAGGGTCAGTTGAGTTGGCTGCTTCCCATGATATTCAGTAGCAACTCCACTTTGCAAGACAGATCCAATTGCTCAGATCCAAGATGAACTCTCCACTGTCAGTGAAGATAACTGGATGTCTTGTGATCTGGAATAATTATAAATTTTTGAGTCCTGAGTAAGTAAATAGGACCCTATGCATTTAGTTCCACTATTTCTTGGCTCCCTGCCTTCACAGTTTAATAAGGCCTCCTGTGCGACAGTAGAAAGTTGAATCTGAGAAGTAATCCGTAATTCTCTGAGTGAGGGGATGTTTCTGACATCTCTGAAGATGTCCCTACTTTAAAAAAACTTCACTTGATCCAACTGACTTAGACAATTATAGATCTGTTCCCAACCTTCCTCTTCTTAAAAACAAGTGGTGACCTACAAACGCAAGACACCTTAGACTGAGGAAGCAGATTGTTTGGACTCTTGGCATTCAGCTGGACTATCTCCAAGGTACAGAATAGAAGGCACTGCTTTGGAATGGTTTGCCTCTTTCCTGAAAGCCCAGTTCCAACTGGGGTAGTAGGAGAGATCTGCCCAAAGACCTCTATTTTGTGGAGCACCTCTCCCCTCTCTCCATTCCTTTTTAACATCTACCTGAAGTCAATGGAGGTGGTCCTCTGAGGGTTTGGTATTATAATCATACTGAAATATATGCCTCATTTCTGATACAATAGAAATGTTGACCTGGTGCCTAGAGATTATCAGGGTCTGGCTGGGGATGAACAGATTTCAAATGAATCCCTCCAAGATGGAATGGCTTTGAGTTTGTGGCCTGAATGATATTAAGGAAATAGCATATTTGATTTTGAACAGGTTGTACTCCTTTGCAATTTGAGAGTCTTCCTAGACTCAGAGCTCCTGTTTGAGAAACAAGCAGCAGCTTTAGCCAGGAAGACATTTGCAGTTACAGTGTGTGTGTGTGTGTGTGTGTGTGTGTGTACACAACACTCTACATGGGGCTGACTTTGAAGTATCCTCAAAGCTACATCCGATGCAGAGTGCAGTGGCCCAAGCAGCAATAGGCATATATTGATATTTTTATGTGACCACACAACTTTAGAAGTTGTGCCAATTACCAAACGCAATCCAGGTGCAAATCAAAGTGCTTAATTGAGGTCCTAGATGGCTCCAGACCCAATTATCTGAAGGATCACCTTTTTCCATATTTACTTGCCTATTCAAACCAGATCACATAGATATACTTCTTACAAGGTGTTTCCCTATGGAATTGTTACCCAAAAGGGCAAAGGATGCAGGCATTTTCAGTGGATGCTTCCACTCTATGAAACTCTCTCCCAGTAGGAATTCTATTGGCCTCATCCCTCCTATGTATCAGAAGCGTTTTGAGCTTCAGAATCAATTCTATTTTGCACAGGAGAGTGCCCTTTGGACAGGAGAGGAGGTATGCCTGTTGACATAGGATATTTGTATTTGTTGGTGCTTATTTTTTTATGCTTATATGTATATGGAATTTTTTTTTTAAAAAAAGTTTTTATGCTTATATGTAAATGGAGTTTATTTTTTAAAATGTTTTCATGCTTATATGTATATGGAGTTTCAGCGGTGTGATGCCCTAGTGATAAAGATGCTTGCCTCCCACTCAGAATGTTGAGAATTCAATCTTAGCTAGTGGCAGATATTTCTCTCCTAGGGCGCAAAGAAAAAAATATCTGCTGTGACCTCCACGTGGCACCAGGAAGGGCATCTGGCCAGTAAACACTCAGCTCTATTTAGTCACTCCGACTCTACCCAGAATTAAGGGATTACAGCAGGGGTCTTCAAACTTGACAACTTTAAGACTTGAGGACTTCAACTCCCAGAATTCCTCCTCCAGTCATTTTAGCTCAAGAATTCTGGGAGTCCACAAGTCTTAAACTTGCCAAGACCGTTGGATTACAGGGTTGTAAAAAGGGATGTGTTTTATGTATACGAGGTTTCTTGAGGTATTTTACGTGTTTATAATTTAAGCCATCTAGAACTGAAGAGTAGCAACATACAGGCAACATCAACTGTCTGTCACAAACAGATTATTTCTTCCAGAGTTGGGAAAAAAACTATCCTGAGTCACAAGCACTGAACTGACACTTACCAAATTAGCCAAAATATACTAACTTGTTCATTTGCATGTGCTCTATGGAGTTCATGGATATCAAAATTGTCAAGATTGAGTTGAAGCTTCTCTTTGCACAATTCACAGGTAGTTACGTCTTCCAATGAAGTACCTAGTGGGGGAAAAGTTTTACTTTTTGTTTTATTTAGCCTTGGCATTGAAAACATTCAGAAATGGTCAGCAATTATAGAGAAAAATACATCATTAAACAGAAAACTAAATTCACTGCTATATTTGACAACTATGATTCTAAGAGAAATATGCAAGAGTAGAGAAATTAGGATACCCATCTCAAGTGTCCATGTTGATTGTTTTCACAGATTATGTATTAGGGCTAAATTATTGTTACAGTTAAGATCAACAAGATAAAATAAACATTTTACCGTTGCCCATTCTATTGTGTTTCTATACCACACTGTGTATTTTTTTTTAAAAAAAAAAAGATTTGCATTAAAAATGAATTTAACAGGTATTTAACTGGTATTTCTAACCATATATAATCTCAGTATACGTATATTTCTATGTATTTCTTCCAATGAATAAAATTCTAAATGGATTTTGAAATGCTCTTGAAACTCTTGTTGAAACATGGTTGCTATTTTTGATTTCCTGCTGGCATTCCCATTGATTTCACTTGTCAGAAGTCAACAAAGCAGGTTGGAAATGGTAACCACATGCCCACCGGATACTTTGATGTCATAATCACAGCCATGGCAACCCTGTGATAGCCAGAACTTAGAACATAGAACAATAGAGTTGGAAAGGATCTTGGAGGACTTTGTCCAACCCCCTGCTCAAACAGGAGTCCCTATACCATTTCAAACAAATGGTTGTCCAGTCTCTTTCTGAAAACCTCCAATGATGGAGCATCCATAATTTCTGAAGGCAAGCTATTTGATTGCTCTAACCATTAGGAATTTTCTCCTTAAATTGTTCATATAGTTGGGTCCAGTAGGGGAACCACTCCTTCCTCAGTGATTATGGCATGAATTCAACTACTGTCACCTCCTGGGTAGCTTTCACCAAGAAGAGGGACAGAGATTTAATAAAGAGAAATTCCACTTAACAGTTAGAAGGATCCCATCCACCTCCTCCGGAGTTTAGTTTCATACTTGCCCTACACAAAACCTTGCTTCTCTTACAGTCTTACCCAGTAAAAGTCCATCTCTGAGTGAATCTAAGCAACTTTATCTGCTAGATGCCTTCAGTATCGCCGTCCGCGGACCGGTACCGGGCGCGGAACAAGCCTTACCGGGCCGCTGGTTGCTGGGCGCCGCCATCTTTTTTGTAAAAAAGCAATTTTTCGTCAAAAAGATGGCGGCGCCAGCTGTTGGTGAGCTTTTCCGGTAGAAAGCCATTTCTACCCGAAAAAGCTCACCAGAAGCTGGCGCCGCCATTTGACGAAAATCACCTCGTGACGCCACCGGAAGTGATTTTCGTCAAAAAGATGGCGGCGCCCAGCTGACGCCAGAACCGGGCCGCTGCGCCCAGCTGACGCCGGAACCGGGCCGCGGCGCCGAAAAGGTTGGGGATCCTGTGCTAGATGCCTTCAGTATTTCCCATAATAGCCCTGGACAAGCAGCAAGTCACCCCTCCCTGGCAGAAAACAGGTAACTTTAAACAGGCCTACCAGGTAGTCACTGTAAACAGGCCTACCAGGAAGTGATTTGTTAAGCTTGGATGTTTTCTTGAAGATGTTTCATTACCCAAACTAGACAACAACAGTGCACGGTAATGAAACATCTGCAAGAAAACTTCCAAGCTCGGAGAGCACCAAGGACCCTCACTCTTACATACATTCAGCCAGTTTCATTTGTTTTCCAACTACACTTTAACAATCCCTTTTTGTGATCAACTTCCAAACTAGTCTATTTTTCCAGAATTGTTCTTACCTGAGTTAATCTTGGATTGTAGCCACTTTTTCATACATTCCTGGTGAACATACTGCAGACTTCCAGCACATTTACATGGCTCAATTAAGAGATTAGTGGCAGATGTAGAGGACATTTGACAAATCCTACATAAGTCCTCTTCCTCTTCTTCTGAGTCTTCTGAAAGAAGACTGAACAGAGGTGAGAAAATTTACTACGTTGAATTAAACTGTTTGCATATTATGACATTAATCAGATACATCAGCATTCTCAAGATATTATTTGTTGCAATATGTGTAGGACTTGCCCAATAAAATGTATAATTAAATCATCATTCAAATGATTAAAAATAGCTGTTTACCTCTCTTTAATTTTCTGTAGCTTTTCTGGATCTCTTGAAGGTGGTATTTTTGATTTGTCACTATCTTGTCCATTTGACTGATTCCAGCTTGATGGAATAATATCTACAGTTATCATAACATTGTCAGACAAGTTATTTCCCAAAGTTGGTGGCATTGCAAACCGAAAAAGAGAGCCAGGAAACATTCCTGATATTCCTGAATTTCTTCTAGGAGGCACTGACTCTGACCCCGAAGCAGCAGATGTAGTACCACTGGGTACTGCAGGTATTGATGGCCTGGGCCTGAGGGATTCCCTTTGTGCTTCAAGAGGTACATCCCCAGCAGATTCTCTTCTCCTAAAAAGATGCAGTGACCTAGCAGATGTTTCAGAGGTAGAAGTTCTTGCCGTTTCATCTCTTCCTTCTCTTCTCCTTCTTGAAAACAAAGGTGTACATCTGTTCCTCAAAGAAGATGACAGCCAAGAACCTGCATTTCTACTTTCAGAATGATGTCTGTAATTTCCAGGTTCTGACTCAGCATTAGGATTTGGTGAAACACCTGCCAAACCCCAGCGTCTTCTAAGGAAGCTAAATCCCTGAGGACCAGGATCAGGTGTTTGAGCTTCTGTACCTTCTGAAGATGTAAGTGTGTTAGAAGTAGTAGCCTGGGCAGAAGCTTGAGCTCTTAGAACACTTATATCTCTAGAACCTAATGATCTTGAAGATGACAAAGAGTCCTGGCCAGACCTTCTTGGGAAAAAGGTGGAGGACATACTAGATGCCAGGCGAGATAGTAACTGCCTTGTTGAACGCCTTCCTTCAGTATCAGCAGAAGGCTCACTTAATGACCTTTGGGTTGGCAAAATTCCTTCAGAATGGTTTGAGGTTCTGGTCCCACTTCTCATGGTATCATGGGTAAACTCTGGCTGTATATTCATTTCAGAAGCCTCTACTTCTCTTGGGACATAGTTAGATCTTGAATTCCAGCTACGCTCTCTAGAAAGTAATGAAGATTCATGTTCAGAAGGCAACTGGTGGTTCATGGATGTGTTCAGCCTTAAAGAACTCAATGAGTTTTCCTTTGGTCTAGCTCCCTGTGCATATGAAGAAGCAGGTCTTTCCTGCAAATCTAAGAAAAATGAAAGAAAGAATTAAATTAGACACTGGCTACAGATTTAATCAAATTAAGGAAATATATTTCTTAAAACACAGCTCTATCTGTGGAGTGATCTCTGAGCTTGGTTGTTAGCCTACATACAATTTGTTATCCAACTAGGCAACTCTTCACTGCAAAACATACATTTGTGTGTGTATATTGCATTTAGTTATAATTCACCATTTCACAATCAAACTCTCAAACATACTGTAGCATCAGCCTATTTGAAACACTTTTCAGTAGTGGTTCTAGGCCTGACAAACAATAACTGGCCCAAGATCACCCAGCTACCATTTATGTCTATGGTAGGGCTAGAGAAACTCAGCTTTCCCCATTCCTAGTCCAGCACCTTAACTGCGAGACAGAGCTGACTTTCAGTTGCCAAACAGACACAACAGCTGAATAAGCACAATTTAATATCTGACTTTTAAAACTGTAAGTGACTCAGGACCTGTCTATTTCACAAATCTCTCTTGCTATGAACCTGCCCAGTTCCTTAGATCAGCAGGAGATACTATTCTGAAGATGTCATTGCTGCTGAAACCTCAGCTTTCTGGTATATGGGAGACTGCCTTTTCTGGGATTCCCAGGCAATGGACTTGGAACATTCTACAGGGAGATGGAGGTGGATTTAGTCTTCATTTTCTCAGTATTTAGGAAAGCAATACGTTATTTTGCAAACATCAATTGTTAATTTATTTTAATTGCAGTAATGTTAAATTTATGTTTTACAATTTCATCTTGGTTTCAATTGCTAAACTTCCTTAAATGTTTACAGAAGCAGAGAAGCAAGGTATATTCATTAACAATTTTTTTTCAGATTTTACTCTATTTGGTCTTTAAATAAAACTGAAAAACAAAAAAGTTTTAGTGTAAATGAATTTATGAATCATATATTGTTAGTGTTTCAATCTTATAGTAAAGCTAGCTAAAAGCAGTAATTATTCTTTCAAGAAGAATTATAATGTTTCATAAAATGAAACATTTTTGGCTGTTTGAACTGGCTTAAAAATTAAATATGTTCTGGTAGTTACGCTGCTTTTCATTAGCTGAAACTAGTTCTAAGATTGATGAAGGCTATTTAAAATTACTAGTCCAGCATGTTTTTTCTAACTGCTTTAATGTGCAAAAAAGGAGAAAAATAGGAAAAACCCACATAAAAGGTAGCAATGGAAAAAAAGAACAGAAAAAAGGGGAATTAATAAAGCATATTACATTACATACAGGAAACCAGATATATTTTTCAACATTCCATTTATTACTGAGCAAGATCAGACCAGAATACATTTCCCACTAATACAGGTAGTCCTTGACTTACAACAGTTCATTTAGTGACCGCTCAAAGTTACAACAGCACAGAAAAAAGTGACTTATGACTGCTTTGCAGCATCCCCACCATCATGATCAAAATACAGATGCTTGGCAATTGGTTCATATTTATCACTGTCACAATGTCCTGGGGTCATGTTTGCAACCTTCTGACAAACAAAGTCAATGGGAAAAGCCAGATTCAGTAAACACCCGTTAGTAATTTAACAATCATAGTGATTCACTTAACAACTATGGCAAGAAAGGTTGTAAAATGAAGCAAAACTCACTTAACAAATGTCTTATTTAACAACAGAAATTTTGGGCTCAATTGTGGTTGTAAGTCAACGACTACCTGTATGGAATTTTATCCCTGCACACAGGGTATACAATTTGAAATTGAATCTGCTTATTGGATAGGTTTTCATTTCCATTTGACCCAAAAACTAAATATTACTGTTGAGAACCAGATATTCTTCCACTGATGGGTTCAGAAGTGAAAACCTTTACTATACAAAGAGACTAAATCTTTTTTTTTTCTTTTTCCAACTTTTTAAAAATCCCTGGATGCCCCAGATGTTACTGAGAAGTTAAATAACCTTTTTCTTTTAGTTTTTATTCTAGAATTTATTTCTGGCTTAAAAAAAAACTTTCTCCATGTACATTTATTTTTTGTTGTGCTTTGCTTTGTTTTTTCATTTTTAAAAATGTGTATCAGCCTTTTTTCTTTTTCTGTTCCTGACCTATACAATTATTTTAAAGAGTTGCTCCATTTTTTCCAGATTTAAATATTTTAAGTTGCAAGAATGTCTAAGCTGTTCATGTACCATGAAATTAAGAGATACACCGAACCATTCTTAGAAATCTAATTTACAGGTACATATGATCACTAAATGTTATTTGTGTAGCTCAAGATCAAGAACTGCATAACTTTTACAATTTGACATGTCTTTAAAATTAAAATCATGAGATTTTTACTGCTTAGTTTCCTTTTAGCATATAGTTTGCTTCGAACAGTTGTGATTGAAGTTCATACACAATTTAAAGGCTCTTCCATGGATTTAAATTTCCATGGATTGTTTAAATTTGCAAAATTTGGGAACA
This sequence comes from Notechis scutatus, assembly GCF_049901735.1. Lineage (NCBI taxonomy): Eukaryota > Metazoa > Chordata > Lepidosauria > Squamata > Elapidae > Notechis > Notechis scutatus. The sequence goes on from NC_142009.1 coordinate 196,978,603, forward strand.
GCTATTCCAAGGAAACTTTCTTCATTTATGGATATAAATATTCCAAACATTTAAAACAGATAAAATTGAAGGAGTGATGAACGGTTTAAAATCCCATTGAGCATAAGGAAAGAGAAATATAAAGATGCATATCACTTCAAGGTTAATAAAGATATTTCTGTGCTAATATAATGAATGCCTTAAATGCTGTAATATTTCTAAACTGCTGGATTTCTTTTATTTAAATTATAGCTATCATGATAATGGAAGTTTATCTTTCCTAATTCTCTGCTTTATCACTGAACACATATTTTGAGTTCAGTGTCTCTATGTGTTAAATAAAGTCTCTAAGTGATAAAGTCAAAAATATTGTTGGCACAGTTAGAATGTGACCTGCCTGACATAATAGCAAGACAAATATCCATCTTCAGCCAAAGTCTATTACAGTTTCTGCATTAAAGGCACAATTGGAAAAAGCTGAGATGGGGTTATTCACATGACAAATTTACACTCTGGAATAATGCTAATTTGAAAATTGCAAGTAAATCTCTTGGATGGGAACAAATCATGAGAAAGTAGAGAATTAATAGCATAAATCTACTTACTGCCAAACAATTTTTAAACAATCTGAGTTACTATAAGTTTAACTTTGATTGCCTAAGATTTGAAAATGGCAGCATATTCAAAACATATCTTAATTTCACTGTGTGATCCAAATACATTAACAGAATCTAGAATTCCCATATTGTTATCAGTACTAAAATGAGTTTTAGATGTTCTAACTCTACAGTATTTTATAAACTGTTAAAAGAATATTGCTAAGGTAAATAGTAGTTATTTACAATTAATAAATTGCTAAGAATCTTACAGAACATTATGTTCTTTATTATCTTACTATGAGATAATTTAATATAAATATAAACCATATAAATGTAAGATACTTTTCAATATTTATTGGGGGTGTGTGGGTGTGGGTGTGTGTGTGTTTTTTTGTGGGGGGAGGGGGGGGGGGGGGGGGGTATTTTTTGGGGGGGGGGGGGGGTTTTTGGTTTTTTGGGGGGGGGTGTTGGGGTTTTTTGTTTTTTGGGGGGTTGCGTGGGGGGGGGGGTTTTTTTTGGGTGTGGGGGGGGGGGGGGGGGGGGGGGGGGGGGGGGGGGGGGGGGGGGGGGGGGGGGGGGGGGGGGGGGGGGTTTGGTGTTTTGGGGGGGGGGGGGGGGGGGGGGTTTAAGTGTGTGTGTAGACATAAATATACCTCTGAATTATATATTAAAACTTGGATGTTCTGTCTCTAATAATGTCAATTCACTGAGTAAAGGGAACAGCAAACACATTACTATTTTGGCATTAGAAATATACCAAAGATCTTGAATTGCCAATGTGTTTGTTATTGGCTTCTGAGCTAACTCTTTACCAATATATTCTAAATGGAAATACTGATCAATAGTATTTTATGTGATTACAGTTTAATTATGCATTAAAATTAGGCCAAATATCTCGAGGTCTAGTAATTTAAATTGTAATATCACATTTCAAAATCACATTGCGCTCATTGCTTCCAGGTTGAAAGGATTAGCCAGTGATATCACTCTTCCCCGGGAGATGCCCAGATAGGGGCTTTCATGTCCCTGGCAGAAGCTGGAGCAAAGGACGGGAGCTCAACTGCCCCATAGTAGCACTTGAGTCTTGAACATGAGTTTGTTGTTTGTCAAGTCAGCATCCTAACTAAGTGAGCCGCCATGTTGCTTATAATTCAAAATAATTTTCATTTAAAAGGCACAGTAGAGTCCTACAGTTTTTTAAACAATGAAAAAAAGTAACTAGATGCTTGCTAGTAAGACTTGACTGCCACAGTTAATGGCATTATCAACAAGCAAGTTGTATGTATGAAGCAACTAAATCAATAGTCAGACAACATTACAAGAGCAAGATAAATATCCCAGGCAAGTTTATGGAATAACGTATAACTAAACATGCTCAGCTTTCCAATACATACATGCTGATGGAGGGAAATCACCATTCCTTTGACTACAATCCACAAAACTAACAGATGGCTCTGTCCTTTCTAGCTCTCTTCTCTCTCTCACAAGTCCAGTTGTTAATGATCCAAGTACCATAGATGAAGATCTGGGCACATCACTGTACCTCCATGGGGAATCTAAAGACAGTTAAAACTATTTTTATTTTCCAACTTCGTTATTTGCTTTAAAAATTCTACATTTAATACCATATTGTATTCTTGAAACCTGACTGTTCTATTTGGATAAGTTTCTCTTCTGATTATGACTATTATCAAATGTCACATGAGGTGGTTATTCACCAACACAGGGTTGGGTATCATACTATACTGATGATACCCAATTTTACAGATCCTGAGCCATCTGAACTATACTGTTAAAATGCCATCCAGGTCCCTGAGGTTTCTAGCATATGGATTCTGAGGAAGAGGTTGTTTAATTCCAGAAAGATAGAGTGGTTCTGTGTTCATAAGCCATTGAATTCTGGAGAAATACCGTATTTAGTTTAGGCTGAAGTCATACTCCCCCCTCCAATAAAACTGTTTTGTAACTTGGGTGTCTTCCTGGACTTATGAGCAGGAGGCAGCTTTGGCCAAGAAGGAATTTGCATATCTCAACCTTGTGTACCATTTAGGACCCTCTTACAATAGGAGGAATTATTCAGTCACTCATGCCTTTGTTACCTCTCAATTGGATTACTGCAACAAACTCCATATGGCACTATTCCTTAGTATTTGGAACTACTAGCAGGTCCATAATGTGGTAGTCGTTAAGAGAAGCAAAGCTGTGTCTTGGTAAACTTAAGCAACAACTTTGACAGTAAATCTAGTTCCCGCTTGGCTCCCACGTGTCTAGGTGCCAATTATCACCTTTAAGCTCTTCATGTTTCAGCCCTGGCTATTTGTGGGACTATCTTTTCCCAGTATTATTTGCCTTCCCAATAAGATCGAGTAAGGCAAGCCCACTTCTGGGACCTCCTATTAGATACTGCTATCTGCAGAAACTTCAAAACCATACCTTTTCAATTCCCAATCCCCTTCTCTGGAATAGCTTGACCTGGACATCAGAAGGGGCATTGTTCTTACCTGACACATGCTCCTTCTTGGTTTGCTGAGAGAGAATCCAAGGAATGGGTTAACTCTGCCTTCCTGCTCGTTAGACTGAGTCAATCAAATCTTTGCCTCTTGCGTCTACTTCCCCAGTTTTGACAATGGCGAGATGCTTGACCTGACTTGACCACCCCTGGACCATGGTCCAGATGGCCACCAGGGTGAGTTGGATTCTCTCTCAGCACACCGAGAAGGAGCAGTGTCAGGTAAGACCAATGCCCCTTCTCCGAGTGTGCTGAGGAGAATCCAAGGAATGAGACATACCAAAGCCGGCACGTCCTAAGGGTGGAAAGCAGTCTGGTCCAGAGTCCCCAAGCCTGTGTATACCTTCGAGAACTTATCTACCGAAGGCCGCTTCAGCAGAAACGAAGGCATCCAGCTTATAATGGCGTATAAATGGGGATGGAGAAGACCACATCGCTGCTCTGCGTATCTCCTCAATGGGAACCTGAGTGGCCCATGTTGCTGTGATGGTCGCACCTCTAGTGGAGTGGGCTGTCACTCTCTGAAGCAATGGGAGAGCCTGAAGTTCATGATTTGGCAATGCATGCCCATATCCACGAGCCTATTGTTGATGCTGTGACTTTATTACCCAATGTGGAGGGTTGAAACAATACGAACAGGGACTCCGATCTCTGAAAGGAAGCTGTCCTCTTGATATAGATACAAAGAGCCCTCCTGATATCCAAGTGTGCCATTTCCTCTCTAGGGCATGGGTCAGACCAGGGAAAAAGTCTGGTAAAATCAGTTCTTGTGCCCTGCGAAATAAAGAATTGACCTTTGGCAGGAACGAAGGGCCCAAGCGCAGAATAACTCTGTTGGGATGGAAAATTCATAGATCCTTTCTTATTGAGAGGGCTACTTACTCAGAGATGCGTCTCACTGAGGTGACAGCCACGAGAAAGGAGACCTTGCAGGTGAGAAAACAAAGGCTGGCTGAGTGCAAAGGTTCAAAGGCTGCAGCAGAGAGCACCTGGAGGACTGTAGGTAGTTCCCAAGAGGGATATCAGTGAACCGTTGAAGGCTTTAAGTTAGTAGCGCCTCTGATAAAGCTGCGCCCAATAGGGTGCCATGCAAGGGACTCCAATTCCCCATAAGATAACACAAAGGATATGGCAGTCACTTGTCTCCGTATTGTATTGGGCGATAGGCCCTTGTCTAGCCCAGCATGTAGGAAGTCCAGGATTCGGGCCACTGATACTGAAAGAGGATCAATAGAGGTTTTGGAACACCAGGCACAGGTTTTCCAGGTGGAATCATAAATTGTTTGTAGATGGCCTCCTAGAAGCTTGAATGGTATGTATTACCCGGTCAGAGAAGTTGTCCACTGGCCTTGTGCAATCTGGGTCTGCATGTGGGCTCCCCAGCCAAACAAACTGGCGTCCGTGGTGATGGTGAGACGATTTGACTCCTTGAATGTGCATCCCCTGGCTGTGGCCAGGGACATCCACCACTGGAAGGACTGGAGGACTTCTGGTGGAATCCAGACTCTGGTAGCTGAATTGCTCTTGCCAGATCTCTGGCATGGCAGGAGGAACCCCTGTAACCACTGGCATGCAGACAAACCCAGGGAACAATGAAGATACAGGGCACCATCTTGCCTAAGAGTTGTGTGAGGAGAACCAGAGCACTGTTCGGCCCAATTGGATCCGGCTCATCAGAGCTCTGATGCTGTCCTGGCGGTCCTGACACAGGGAGACTGTGCATGATGTTGTGTCTATATATGCTCCTAAGTGGAGAATCAGGTTAGGAGAGAAGTGGCTCTTGTCATAGTTGACTGAAAATATGTAATTCTGAAGGATCTGGATCGTGAAGCGGAGGTCTTCTGTTGCCCAGAGGTAAGAGGGATTGGATCAGTATGTCGTCCAAATAGCATTGGACGTGAATAGGGATGGTTCTGAGGTGAGCCCACAGCAACACTAGGATCTTCATGAATGTTCTGGGTGCCAAAGATAGGCCAAAATGGGAGGGCCCTGTACTGGTAGTGTTGCTTTGCGTAGCAGAACCGTAGGAAGTGTTGGTGAGCCGGTAATATAAGAATGAGTAGGTATGCTTCAGTTAACTCTACTGCCGTCAGGAAGTTGCCTTCCCGGATGCTTTTCAGTATGGATTGGAGGGACTGCATTTTGAATTTTTTGTATACTAGATGCTTGTTGAGTCTCTTCAGGTTGAGAATTGCTCTCCGCCCCCCACCCCCCGAAGACTTTGGGACTACAAACAGGATGGAGTAAAACCCACAGTCACTGCTGGTCCTCTGGGACCGGCTGGATGGCTCGAATGTCCAACAGATGTTGAATTGCAACTTCCATGAGGGATCTGCTTGTTCAGGTTTTTGAGATGAGGCAACAAATAAAGAACCTTTGGGGTATAGAGAGAAAGTTGAGAGCAAGGCCTAGTCGGACAGTGTTTAGGACCTATGCATCTGTAGTTGTTTCCCCCCATTGAGCCACAAAGAGATGTAGACAGCCACCAATGGGAGGGTTGGATCTGCAGTTATCTGAAGGAACGATGGAAGGGTAACTACCGTTGTGTCGAAATGGCTGTTTGGATTGGAACTGTCTGTTCCTGTCTCTATAGGAGGGCCTATCGGATTGGCGATCCTGGCGCTGGAAATATGCCTTCTTTGGATGTGAAAAGTCATGTGCAGTGTCCGCTGCTCTGAAAGAAGGCTGCCGAAAGTAGGGCAAGGATCGACGGTCAGTGGATCTGGACATAGAGGGTAGGACTTTCCTTTTGTCTTTGTCTCTATGAGTATAGGCTCCAAGGCCTCTCCGAATAGCTTGTCCCTTTTGAAGGGAGCAGAAGCCAACTTCCACTTGGATTTCATGTCTGCCTGCCAGTAACGGAGCCATAGCAGTCGTCAGGTTGTCAAGGATGAGGCGATGGCTCTGAAAGCAACTTAACTGAGTTCAGTGTGGCATCTGCAGAGAATTCTGCCTCTGCAGCCAGCTTGTTGATGTCTTGAGGAGTGCGGAGGTCGGTGGCTGCGATTCTTGCTTGAATCTGTTTGAGCCAGAGCAAGGAAGTTCTATTGAAGAAGGAAGCAGCTGTAGCCGACTTAACCACCCAGGCAGTCACTTGATGGGCTTTGCAGAGTGTCAGTTCTGCTTTCCTGCCTTCTGTTCTTGAGGCATCCTTCATGTCATTGGACATAATGGTGGAGAAGGCTAAGGTCGCCACGGGTCACTCTTGAGCATGGGTACACCTCTGGTAGGACCCATTGTCGGACTACATCCAGGAATAATTTCGGGGAGGGAATCTCCTCGTTATCTGTGGTATGCTCTGACAACAATAAATTATTGTGGTCAGATGAGCCCAAGGCCAGATCTGACATGATTGGGTCTGCTCCTATCCGAGCTGTGGTCTTGGCTTTTGTAGAGAAGTGTATTAAACAAGGCAGGACGGAAGAGTCCTATGAAGGCTGGGAGATCTGGAGTCACTCCTTCATCCTCAGATAGCTTTAACTCTTTATGTTCCTCATGTTGTATGCCTGCGGCAATGCCCTGAGCAATAGTCTCTGAGATTATTAATCTCATTTGTGAGGAAAGTTCTGGCTCCTATGTTTCCCTTGGGTGAAGTCCCGCCGCTGAAGGTAGTCTCTGGAGTAGGCCTTGCCCTCTTAGGATCTGGCTCCCAATGACTTTCCGGTGAGAGTAGATCTGAAACAGAAGGAATAGCTCATTGTGTTCTATCTTGGAAGCTGTGGCTGAGAAAGTTGTTCTCTAGCACCATCTGGTGACCAAGATTGGATAGTCGGGCTAGCCACCTGATGGACCTCAGTTAGAGGCTGCAACGGTTGAAAAGCGTGGGAACTGGTAGGCTGGTCCACTGAGGAACTCTCTTGGCTGCGTCTCTCCGCCTTCCTTCCAGCCTTTGCAACTTCTCTAAGGCCTTTTGGCGCATGTCCTTCTCCTCAGCCTTAGTGGCCTTTCTGGAGAACAGTGCCTTTGATCTGATTCTGGCCACTGCTCCTGTCATAGCTGAATTAGGCGTGGAGAGGATTTTTTTCTTTGAAACCTGGGGCTTGGGAACTGATAATTTCAGTCCTTCCCCATTCACGTTTTCCTCATGGCTGTCTCCTGCCGTGGAAGGCTCCATTTCCAATAAAGGATTTCTCAGAGAGGCAGATAGGTTTCAGTTGGAAACGTGGCTGCTGCGGCTGTTGCATCACCACAAAGCGAGTATGCCCCTCTGCAGGACTGCGGGATGTTCCAAAGGGACCTCGGCTTTAATAGAATGAACCAGATAAGGGCAGCTTTGATGGTCAGACCGGGGAGCCTGCCTTCAATTTGTTCCCACTGTGCTGACCTCCTCCTGCTAGAAATGTATCAGAGTTGAGGAAAAAACATCTTTCGAGCTAAAGACTGAGTCGAAAACTAGGGAAGTAGATGTGAGAGGCAGGACTAAAAAGATTTGATTGACTCAGTCTAATCAGGCATGATATTCCCCTCTGAAAAAAAAAATCGGGGCCGGCCAAGAGACCCCCGCGCCGTGCGCCAAGAAATCGCACACACAACACCAACGCTACACACCCTTCGTTTCCAGCCAGTCAGGTGTGGATCAGCTCTGGAGCTGGGCAGCCGCTTCCCTGGTGGCGGGGCCGAAGCCGCCACCCGGGGAGCGCCCGCTGCTTTCCCTCGCCAAGGCCGGACGGTGGCATGTTTCCCTGCGCCGCGTGGCCCCTACCTGGCAGTGCGCTTCTCGGCATGAGGCAGCCAGATTGCCCAAAGAGCCCGGCCGGTCAGGCGAGGGGAAGGCAGCGAGGGCCCTGCGGGGCTGGGGCGGAAAACCTGCTTGGCAAGGGGCCAGGGAGGACCTGCGGGCGGAGGACCAAGCGCGCTGGGAGGCAGAGATTCGGCCGAGGCCGTCAGACGGAGAGACGGCTGGTCTGTGGCTGCCCAGCTCTCTTTTCCTGCCGCTCAGCGGCTTCCGCTTGCACCACCCGGGCTCCGCTCAGGTGTCCAGCTGGGGCTCTGCGCACCTCTGTGGCTGTCCGTTCAAGGGGTCGCAGTTCTCTTTAAGTATCCATGGACCGAAAGGTGCCAGGAGGAGGAAGAAGAAACCCGGGAGCCGCTGCGTCTGAGCCTCCGGTGCCGCTGCTGCCATTGCAAAGCGCCGCCGCGGCTCTTCCTTTTTGCCTTTCCCTTCCTGAGGCAACGCGGGACTGGAGCCATGCGGAGCCACGCTGGCGGTAGCAACTCCTGACTCAGGGGGCCTCCGAGGGGAGGGGAAGGAGGAGAAGAAGGGGGGGAAGGGGGGGCGATTCCCCCAAAAATCGGAATTCCGATTTTAATCGGAAGAATATGTCTGGTCTAATTGAGCAGGAAGGCAGAGTTAACCCATTCCTTGCATTCTCCTCAGCACACTCGGAGAAAGGGCCTATCCCTCATGGTTTTTAGAAAATCAATGAGGCCACAAGTAACAAAAATGCCATTATTACTCTGATGTGGAATGGTGTTTTAATTTTGACTGAATGTGCCGTTCTTGTTTTTTACATCTTGTACTTATATTCCCTTTGGAGAATGGAGTGGCAGTTTGTAGTAGTAATAAGTCTTATTAATATACAATGTTTACAATTTAACATGTAACTTACCTGAAACTGTGCTTAAACCACTACTTCTCATACTAGAGGTAGATGTATAAGAAAGTTTAGGTCTTTTTGAATCAATGTCTTGTTGTTGGTTATGCAGTCTTGAAGAATATGCTCCCTGAGATCTTTCAGATTCACCCAACCAAGATGATGCAGAAAGTGATGATGATGATGTAACCTATAAATTGAGATTTAAGAAGGTTATTAATTGACTGCTAAATGACTTGTACTGTAATAGTAAACAAAAAGATTGAACCAAAACTATTATGCTGAAAAAGCTTGGATAAAACAACCAAGAGAACCAGTAAATAAATGAGAATAATTTTAAAAGAATAGTCTAAGAGGCTATTATTCAAACATTACAATAAAGTATTATTTCCTTTTAAGGAGAACAAATTGCATTACACTAGAGATTATACACAAATGCATTCTAGTCCTGGAAACAAGGTAAAAATTGTTCCTTTTGGAACAGTTATGTCAAAGTAATTCAGCATTATAAACTAATCATGATATTTTGTTAGCATTTGGAAAACCTAAATGTAAACCAATGTTTGTTTCATATGAATATTTGCAAGCTCCTTTTTTACTCAAACAGATTTAATGCAGAACTCATTTAAATATGTACAATCCTTTATAGTTGTTATCAATCTTCCGCTATCTATTTTCATGTTAACACAAGAACTTTATCTTCCACAGGCAGCTTCTCAATTTAACTAGTTGCACTTTAGGACAGTCTTGAAAACAGTCTTGACACCTCAATTAATACAGATTGTATAGCACTGTGTTTGTGAACCTATGCCACATGTGCCGGAAGAGGTATGCAGAGCCATTTCCCCCAGCACACGAGAGGTCACCTGGAAGAGCCCCACTGCACATGCGTGCTGCCGCCGCCCAACAGCTGATTGTCAGGTATATGGCATGCACATGCAGGGGGTAGAGTGCGTGGGAGACACTCGCGCATGAGCAGGGATGCACTACATGTGAGGGGATCACACGTGCATGTGCAAAGACGTGCGGCGCAAGTGGGGAATCGCACGCACATGCACAAAGACGCGCAAGGGGGGCGCACGCGTATGTGCAGGGGACAGTGCACATTGCCTTCTGGGTACTGGCACGCGAGTGTGCGCAAGCAAGCGGGCAATTATCGGCACAGGAGCAGAAAAAGGTGAGCCACCACTGGTATAGCACATTTTTCAGTTGGAGCTGTATATGAAATCTATCAATACCAGGTCTTTTTAAAATCTGAACTGGCTGCCAATTTTATTTCAGGCCAAATCTATCTTGACCTTCAAAATTCTAACTGCAATAATCCTAGTCATATCTCATCTAACTCAGAAATAATTCCCACTATCTTACAGAAATGTATTCAGACCGAAGAATGTAACCTACATAAGCTTATCCCAAAATTTTTGTCCACATACTGCCCTACTCCAACTCCGTTAAAATAATGCATGGGATTAAATGAAGGTACCAATACTGGTGACAATAATTTAATCCAATAAAGAGGAGGAGTTTTAGTGGTACATTTACTTTTCTGGGCTTTAAAATTATTGATTTAGGATATTTTGCCATGAGTACTTTCAATCTATGATTTTAAGTTTACTACATATCTTTTTATTTTTACAAGCAGTAGTAAAGTAAATTACACAGTTTAGCACTGTTTATTTTTCATAATTTTACTATATGATTAAAAAATAAGCACAGATTCAACTGAAGAACAAATTTATTAATTTTTTTAAACCGAAACAGTATTCAATTGCATATAAATTATTATGATTTGGAAGTACCTGACAATTACTTCAAAAGAAAATTCTAAGTTGAAAATAGTAATGTTATTCATGACTTGCATTCCTACTCTGTGATAGAATGTATATCTATATCAGTAGCTGTCTGGACATCTAAAAAACTAAAATTAAAAATAATGTATTTACGTTTTCTTTAATTTACAAAATTCAGAGACTATCAGACTCCAATGCAACTCTGCACAGTCTATATGGAAAATAAAAAAAAACAGTAAGAGAGAACCAATACACAGAAAATATAACCAACAAATATTCCATAAATATCTTACAGTACTTAAGGGCCTAATGGAACTGTTAGCTTTTCAAAGATTTCTGAACGATCATAATGATGAAACTCCCATCCCTGGGGGAATAATGTTCCAATAAGTAGGCATGATGCAGATAATGCATGCTTCCTAGGTCTTGATAGATCAATTGAAAGGCCCCAAAATACACTGAGTTTGCCCTCTTCCCAGCAAGGGGAAATTATTAAAAAAAAACTTTCTAAATTGCTACTAGATAGCTATTTAAACTATTAGAAATACTGTTAAGAAATAGAAGTTATATGGAACTATTTAAAGTCAAGGCAAGATTTGAAAGACCAAAAAAAAATATCTGCTGGAATTGCCCCCAAACTTGACAGATGTGCAAAACAGAACTCACAGGCCACTGCAAATGACCTGCTAAAAAGATTAGATCATTATAGCATTACTTATACAGTAATAATCCTGTAAAGAAAAACTTGATCAGACTGTAACACTGTGAAATAAAATATTGAGACAGATGCACCAAAAACTGAACTATTCAGTACCAGCTAGTCAAAATACATTTGTGGGAAAAAGTATGAAGCATAAAAGAATACCATTCCAACTATGAAATGGTATACGTGTGTGCATGCAGCAATACATAGGCAATATTGGGACAGATTCAATGAAATATTAATATATCCTAAAAGCTAATTTCCACAATCAATGAAAAACTGATGCTGAAAAGATGTAGGATCAAGGTTTATCTCTAATCATCCATAAAATACTTACAGGAAAGGATAGAATGGCCTGCACAATCCTAAGATGTTATCATTATTGAAATCTGTGGAAGAAACCTCAAAAATACAGTACATGGAAGGACACTGGGACACTGAAGAACATTTCTGAGCTAAACAAGTTCCAAAAGGAGCACTGTGGAAAAAATTCCAAAAGCAAGAAAAAAAAAACTTGTAGTTGGCTACAGAAAATATTTGGAAACTAATATTTCTGCCAAATAAGGTATTACAAAGTACAGGTAGTCCTGGATCTATGACCATTCTTTTTAACCACAGTTCGAAGTTACAATAGCACTGAAAAAAGTGACTAATGGCCATTCCTTGCACTTACAATTTTTGCAATGCCCCTGCAGTCACATTGTCAAAATTGGGCACTTGCCAACCAGCATACAATGATTACCATGTCCTAAGATTGCCATTTGTGACCTTAACTTTTGGGGGAGAGGGCACTCCAACAAGCAGTCAATAAGGGAAGCTGGTTCCACATTTTGGATTAAATGCCCGGAAAATATGTTCCCTGTCTCTTTCATTGCCTCACTATTCCCTCCCTGCTGCTTTGAGCTAACAATAGATCAGATTACAGAGGAGGAGGCTGACACCCAAGGGGGAAAGTAGACTCTGACTAACAAGATGCAATCTCCTTAGTTGATTTTTTCCCCCAAAATGGTTTGATAAACTTATAAATTTTGCACAAAACAATTTTTAAAAGTTACATTTTTAAGCCTACAAGAAGAATTTGTTTTTAAAGCAACATTGGGAAGAAATATGGAATATGATATGGAAATAACTGACAGTGGAGAACATCAAGAAGAAAAAAATGTGATTTCTCAGATGTAAAACATTCAAGAAGAAATACGGACTTAGAAATTATAAATCCTGGCTCTATACACTTTCTGGAAGCTTAACAGTGTTCTTTTATATAATAGCAGAGAACTCTCTGGGTGGACAAGTGGCAAATGTTTTTTCTTTAAGGAATTTGATGAAGAGTGGAAAACAGATTTAATACATGTAATTGAGGAACGATTTTATCTGGAATTTTGGGGGAAGATAGATTGGAGACTGGACCTATTGTATTCAATCTATCAGCAATTGATAAGAAATTGTATAAAGAAACAAACTTGGATATTTAATCCAGGACCAATTAATATCTGGGATGATTGGTGTTCTGGTAAATTTTCTATGAGTGAATAAAATAACAGCTTGTTAAAAGAGGGTTTGGAACTTCAACTTTATCTTCCTCCTATTACTATTCACAATTTTTATTACTTTTATATTTTTACATGTCTATTATAATTATTTTCTGTTAACTACTTTATTAATATAGTTTACCAATGACAGCCGAACAATTTGTAAGTAGATTTAAAAGTTTTAACAGTTTAAAATTCTTGCAAGGGGTGTTTTGCAAGGAGTGGGAAACCAATATTGTTCTATTATACCAATCAGTATTCAATTTGATAGGGTGTTATGTGTGTATGTGTTGTTTCTTTTTAAGACACTTTTTTGTTAATATCTTTTTTTGTTGTGTTTTTGTTTTAAATATTTTGTTTTGTATTTTAATTGTTTTAATAAACTATTTTTTTAAAGTACACACACATATTATACATACATACATACATATATATATATATACATATACATATACATATACATACATACATACATACATACATACATACATATATATATATATATATATATATATATATATACATACACACATATACACAGACACACACAGACACACACATGGAACTAAAAAATTATATTGTTCACTAGCTTTCATTAGCCCCTGCCAACATTGTCAAGTGTAAAACTACTATTAAGGAGGTATGTGCCTTTATATAACATTAACCAATGGCCACTGTATCTAACAATTCCATCGTTATACTGCCAGCTGATAAGGACAGGGCAACAGTAGACATGGACAGAACGGTATAATAAGGTCTATGACCTCCTCAATGACAAGAGTGCCTATCGACTCTTGGATAAGGATCCCATGATATCTTTCAAGAACCAAATTAATAAGGTAGCTGATAAACTCAAGACGGAAAAGTGGATGAAGAGAATCTAAAAATGATTCGACCAAAAGACTCAGCCATGGCATGATTCTATGGATTACCAAAGATCCACAAGACAGAGGTACCCCTGAGCCCCATTGTCTCCTTTTATGTCACTCCCACATTTGGTTTAGCCAAATGGTTATATGGACAGCTACAACATTTGATTGAAGGTGCCACTAGCATGAAATCTTCTACCGACTTTCTACAACGGTTAGAGAGAATGGAGATTGGGGAGGATGAAACAATGGTGTCATCTGATGTGGTATTACTGTTTACATTCATCCCCCAGGAGTTAGCGACCCTAACTATATAAGAACTATTATTGGAGAAGGAATCATGAAACCCCAAATCCCCAAGCACAAACGATCTCCTCCTCCTGTTGAATTTCTGCCTTAGAACCTATTTTTCATTTAACTGCCATACATATGAACAGATAAAAGGTACACCTATGGGTCTCCGATCTCGGGAGCGATCGCTGAGGCAGTCCTCCAGAAATTAGAATATGAGGCAATGAAAATATACAAGCACAAGTTTTGGGCATGTTACGTCGATGTCATGTTTGTCATTATTAAACAGCAAGATAAGACCAGATTTATGAAAATCCTCAATTCCATATACCCAGACATTCAATTAATGGTGGAAGAAGAGGCCAATAACACTGGTCTTCCTAGATGTACTAGTCAGCTGTAACCTGGATGGGAGCCTTGACACAGGTGTACATCAAAAAATCACAAGCACGGACCGTATTTTGCACAATGAGAGTAATCACCCCACCACACACAAAGTCAGTTGTATTCGGGTACTGTTCTATAGAATAGATACCCATTGTAGCACACTGACAGCCAAAGCCAAAGAGCGGGCATACGTCTATCAAGTTTGCAAGCTCAATGGTTATTCTATGGACTTTATCTGAAGAGCCTGACAACCTATTGAAGGTGCTAGTGGAACATTTGAATGGAGGGTGCTCCCATATATAAGGGAGGTACCTGAAACTTCTGCATGCATTCTCTTGACACAAGGGGTCAAGGTGACGAACAAACCGGATCAAACATTGAGAATGAGAGTGATGCGCCCAAAAGAAACATTACCCAAAGAACAGGCATCTTTGGTGGTTTACCTATCAACCGTAGTAGCTGTGCAAGCAACTATGTAGGGGAAACGGCCAAGCAGTTACAGACCAGAGTACAGGAACATAAATTGGCTGTCCAGCACAAAAAGCAGTGCTCCCAGATCTGGACACATATGAAGGAACACAATCACATATTTAATTTTCAAGAGGTCAAAACTGTTGCCCGTGATGCAACCAAAGGAGGACACTTACTGAAAGAAGCCTGATTTTCAACAACAACTCCATCAATAGACATATTGAATAGCTACCGGCCTACCAAGCATTGAGGCACCAAGAAAGATTCTGCTAGAAGAGCAGAGACTGCTTCCCATCACTAGCAAAGCAATAAATGAATCTAGTGGACAAAACAAAAGGGCCTTTAAGGCAGAAGTCCGTTAAGATGAGGAAGGGAACTAAAGAGAATGCTGTCAAAGTCATGCGCACAATGGCCATTGGTTAATGTTATATAAAGGCACATATCTCCTTAATGGTAGTTTTACACTCTGACGATGTTAGCAGAGGGTAACAAAAGCTTAGTGATTAATATACATTTTTAGTTCCAGAGATTGGGATGTCTGTCTCTTTTTACACAAACACACACACACAATTTTTTGATCTTCAATAGATTAACAATGCAACTCTTACCAATCTATTTCTGCTTCCCAAAAATCTTCCAGACCACGGACGATCAAGTGTCCCTGAGTAGTGAGTTGGAGAAGAAGCTGGAAGCTTCCATGAACTTTCATATGCTTCTTGTTCTTCAACTGACCAGTCTCTACTAGAACTATGCAACCTGCTAGATTCCTACGAAACAATATGTTTATCACTTAATGCCTTGCTTGGGCATCATTCCACACAAGAAAATAAAATCTATAACATCTTCACTTTTTAATTAATCACATTTAAACATTTTCTAGAAGTCAACTGTTCCTATCCCATCTACAAAAATAAGTTTACCTCATCCTATGTGGGTCATAACTGCAAGGTTTACTTTGTTAGAAATTCAGCTTTCATTAAGTTATTTTCTAAGCAGGACCAAACATTACTATTCTCCTCTCACTGAAGAGAACTACTGAGCTTCTGCTATATTGGCAACATTTGCAAGTCACTTTATGCAAGTCACTTTAAAACAATAGTTGTAAATTACTGTTTTATACAATTACTTATACTGGGGGGGGGGGGGACTGAAAAAAAGCTACAAATACTTGGTAAATAACTCGTTTTAAATTTCTTACAGAGAAATACTAAATTTGAAGAGTTGTGAACTTTTTCTATTTTTAGGCACTAAATTTTGCTAACCTCTTAACATGCAAATTAACTCATATCACACAAATAATTATTCATATACTTTAGCTAAAACCAAATCATGCCTACTTATTTAACATTTAACTAGTTTTAAGAAAATAAAGTACTAAACAGACAAAAGTAGAATTAAAAAAGAAAAAAAGAATTGTATATATTCATAAAATAGAAATAATTTCTTATTAGTTGATAATCATTCAATTCTGGATTCTTTTTCCAGGGATAAAGCAGCATATACTATAGGATGAACTTGTGGTAACCGCTACAGATAAGCAGCAGAATATATGCAGAATTCCCATGCTCAACACCTATCATTTTCAGTCATGTTAGAAAACTTTTGCTTGAAAAGCCACTGTTTGTGTGACTTGCCTAGGTGACCATCCTTAGGACATAACAATAACTATCTATAGTTACTTCGCAACTAACAACTTTTTATATCTGTATTATTTCATTATATAGCCTTCCTTTCCTCTAGGCATTCAAGGCAACATAGTCTAATTCTCTTTATTGCTACCATTTTCTGAAGTAGGTTGGGCTGAGATAAGAAACCAATCCCAAGTCATCTAAGGAATTCTCTAAATGTATGGGAATTTGACATGGTCTCCTCAAACTCATAATCTTAGATATACAGTATATTAATTTCTATTCTATTTTTTTATTTCCCCATATACTTTATAACTTTAGATTTTTTCAAGTCATTCTGTTATTATAGCTATTATGTTTTATTATTTTTGTTATTTATATTGTTCTGATTTTACACAATGACTTTATGCTACTTTGTATATTAACCTGCTTAGGAACATTAAATAACTTAAAGATGGGTCTACATTTCTTTTCTTTCTTTTCAGAACACCTAGAGGAAAACTTACAAGAACTCTAGGCAAAAAGTTTCACACAGCACTATAACAAATTCCACTTATGCAATACCTACATATCGGATGCCTAATACTTGTGATCAGTTTTTTTTTAAATGCAATTTTATCAAGTACTTTTAGCAGAATCTTTATTCACTAGTTCACTACTGTTCTAGCTATGCTATGCCTGTAACAGCCACAGTTCTAACATATAAAAATAATGCAATTAATATGTTTTCTAATTTAAAAAATATGGTAAAGGAGTCCAAGTCAGTGACAAGTTGTGGGAAGTCAGATAGAAAGTACATCCCAAGAAAATATAGCCCTCAGATTAGAGCAGCAATTGGGATTGGAATTTCCATTGCTAAGTGATGCGGCTAAAGTACAATGCCACAATGACCAAATCACTTAGTGACAACAATCTCAGCAGTCTTGGTTGCCATCATAACTTAAGGACTGCAGGCAGGTGCTTTGGAGTAAAGGTGGGTAAGTGCTACAGGTGAGCGGATGCTGCAGAGACCATGAGCAGGTGAATGGGCAAAAAAGTGGCAGGAGTGACTTGCAGGAGCAACTTTTGATCTCCTGTCGGCTTCCCAATTGATGTAGTGGGAAGCCAGAAGGAAAGGTCGCAAATGGCAATCACATGATATTGCAGCCATCATAAATTTAGAGAACCAGATGCGAAGCACCAAAATCATGGTCATGTGACTGTGGGGACACTGCAATGACTGGAACTTCAAGGGCCAGTCATTAAATCTCCCCCTTTCAGCATTATCATAATTTTGAACAATAATCCAAGAACTACCTCTAGTTCTAAAGTTCAGAGTACAACCTAAATATTTTTAATGAGACCTTAAACTGCTCTTGATTTTAGTAAAGAATGCTTTTTTTCCTTGTAAAAAATCATTCAGGATTCTTAAAACTGCAAATCTCTATGTAAATACACTGTGCGCACAATTATTAGGCAAGTATTTTGACCATATCCTTATTTACATGCATATTTTCCACCTCCAAGCTGTGTAAACTTGAATGCTTAGTGGATATAAGTATATTAGGTGATGTGTATTTGTGTAATGAGGGAGGGTGTGACCTAAGAAGATCACTCTATATCAAGGTGTGGATAATTATTAGGCAGCTTTTTTTCCTCAGGCAAAATGGGCCAAAGAAGAGATTTAACTGACTCTGAAAAGTCAAAAATTGTAAGAAGTCTTTCAGAAGGATGCAGTACTCTTGAAATTGATAACATATTGGGACATGATCACAGAACCATCAAATATTTTTTTACAGTCAACAGGGTCGTAAGAAAAGTTGAGAAAAAAAGATGCACATTAACTGCCAAAGATTCGAAAAGAATCAAATGTGAACCTATAAGAACCCATTATCCTATAGTGCTGTCATATTCCAGAACTGCAGCCTGCTGGGAAATTTACAGTGAAGGAAAACAGTACACCTCTCTGAACGGTGTCTGGGAGACTGTGGTTGCTGCTGCACAAAAAGTTGATCATCAACAGTTCAAGAAACTGACAGACTCCATGAATGGAAGGCTTATGACTGTTACTGACAAGAGTGGCTATATTGGTCACTGGTTGTTTTTTTTGAAATGTCAGAAATATTTGTAAATTTTGAATTATTATTCTCACTTTAATAGATGAAAATAAACAAGTGAGATGATAATTTTTTTGTTTTTCATTTAGTTGCATAATTCTGCACACTAATAGTTGCCCAATAATTGTGTACACATATATTCTCCTAAGAAAGCCAAAAACTTACTTTTATTCTCTTAAATATTCAGGTTTGAGGTCTACTAACATTTTGAATTGACGGAGAGCACTGTAGTTGTTCAATAATAAAATTAATCCTCAAAAATACAACTTGCCTAATAATTCTGTACAGTGTACATTAAAACAAAAATGGAATGCAATGCAATAGATTGTCAAGAGGGAAAGAAAACGGAGTACCATAAAGCAATCTCAACAATGAAGTTTTGAATGATTTTAAACAGAAAAAAAAAATATTTAAATAATTCAGCATCTTTTATATAACCAAGTTATCAATGAAACTTTGGACAATTTGAACTCATCAACAAGAGAAAGATGGAAAATATACCATCATAAAAGTTACCTGGCGTCCAGAATCAAGTCTTAATGAAGACTCTCTCGTATGGTATGAATCAGTTAAACTTGTTCCACCACTTCCAGTTCCTATCCTACCACTTCGAGAACCAGATGGTTGAACAGATAGCCTCCGTGGAATTCTTGATGGCTTTGATTCCATTTTGTGTGCACTATGTAAAAACAAATATTCAACTTTCCTAGTTAGATAATGAAATGTGCAAAATATAGGAAGAAAAGCTACAGGTTTAAAATTCAGATAGTAACCAGTGGTTAATGTTGCCTCTATATTTGTACACAAAACCTCTGATCAATATTTTAGATATTATAAATGAGATACAAGCATCAAAAATATAAATTTTATAAATTGCTGATGATACTTAGCCAAGTTAGGGTGCCAGGTCACCTGAGAGATGCCATGGAGGTTCAATCGCAGTGCCTAGGCCAGGGGTGGGCAACTATGGCCCTTTTATGAATTATGGACTTCAACTCCCAGAATTCCTGAGCAAGCATGGCTTGCTCAGGAATTCTGGGAGTTGAAGTCCATAATTCATAAAAGGGCCATAGTTGCCCACCCCTGGCCTAGAGGCTGTGATAGGAGCTGAATAGGACATAACAGACTTCAATTCAACCTAACAAGACCAAGTGGTTTTGAGTTTTTTGGACTATCTGATTCTGGGGACTTGTTTTTGGTTCTAATGGGGTGGCTCTGCCTTAGACAGACCGAGAGCACAATCTGGGGTCTTCCTGAACTTACAGCTCTTGCTTGAGAAGCAAGTGGCAACTGTGGCTAGGAAGGCCTTTGCATTGCTTTTGGATGTCATCAATTCCACCTAAAATATAGTATCACTTTCTAGAGACCACTAATCTGTAAAATCAGCAACCCCAAATCTTTAGATAAAATCTAAAGACAGTACATCAATTGACTAAACATTTCTGAATGTCCATTAGGTGTTAGTAATGCATATGTTGATAAAAGCACAGAAATGTCATACATGTATGATTTAGACTTTATAATCAAGTCACCATTAAACATCACTTTTCAATAAATTTTTATTGCATCTTTACACAATCATGTAATCTAATAAATTGTAATACAGCATTAACATACTTCTAAAATTTTTGTTTAGTAGATATTATACCTTATTTAAAATTCATATTATTATTCCTCCCAAAACAGACTGTGGAATATAAATAATATGCAATTTATTAAACGCTGGTTTAGAAACAACTATTTGGACATACGGCCTAGAAGTAAACATAAGTCTTGCAGGCAAATAGAACTTTATCTTATTTTAATGCATATAATTCATCTGTGTATTTAATCAAGTATTCAATATTATTTTGCATGAGAACCTGTTCTGTCAATCTCTGGTTTTCAACTATTATTATTCATATGGATTGATTTTGGAATATTAAAAAAACTGAAAAATATAACTTGGATCGTGGGATGGTTAGCTAAAAATACATTCTTACCAATACTGGAAGCATGCCTATATATTAAATATCTATAACTTATACCCTTAGGATCTTAGCAGATTTCATTATCAAAAACATATTGCGATTTTTAAAAAAAATCCAACAATAGCCAATTATACTGAGAGGAGAAATAACATTACTATATATTGCTTCATTTCTGCATAGCTGTAAGCTAACAAATCCAATATCAAACTAGACCTAAAACAGCCAACATAATTACCTTGAAGGTTATTAATGTTCCTACTCTTCTCATAGCCTTTGATTTGAACAGAATCAAAGTTGTGTCCTATTGTTCCACTTTTGACTATCCAGGCCACAACAAAATCAAAACTAAGAGAAATTAAGCTCTTATCAATAAACAAGAGTACGTATCTAGCTAAACAATCCAATCTTCCTTTCTGCTCACAAAGGTCATGGTATGCAACAGAAAGGAGAAGTTTGCTTATAACTTTTTATTGGTGCAACTTAAAACAATGCTTCTTTCTGTACAATGTCAATTTCAAAAAATTGTGACAATACTAAGAAGAAAGAATTGTAGGCTTATTTGCAAAATGGTCCATGAGAGTATCTGAGCAATTTCCTATTTTAAAACCCATTTATTTCTACACTATTAATGTACATCCCAATGCAAAAGAAGCAGTCCTAAAAAAGTCTCTGTAAAATAGTAGTCATGTACCATGCCTCATGACATGGTGACGTGAAGAGGATATGGTGGCTCAGTAGCCAAGACACTGAGCTTGTCGATCAGAAAGGTCAGCAGTTCGAACCCCTCGCGCTGCATAACGGAGTGAGCTCCCATTACTTGTCCCAGCTTCTGCCAACCTAGCAGTTTGAAAGCATGTAAAAATGCAAGTAGAAAAATAGGGACAACTTTGGTGGGAAGGTAACAGCTTTCTGTGCACCTTCCGCATTTAGTCATGCCGCCCACATGACCACGAAGACGTCTTCGGACAGCGCTGGCTCTTCAACTTTGAAACGGAGATGAGCACCGACCCTAGAGCCGGAAATGACTAGCACATATGTGCAAGGGGAACCTTTACATTTACCTTACCATGCCTCAAAATTTTCCTAGCAGCTAGTCATTTACCAGCCTTATTTCATAAAAAAATAAAATAGTTCAGAAAATTCCAAATATGATTCAAGATTAGCCACAGAATTTTAAAAATTGTATCTCCAGGCCATTTTAAAATGACCCAGACAAGTCTCACTGCATTGTTCTAAGTACTAGTTTTAAATGGCAAAACTGCATCAAACAGAAGGAAATGCATTCAACATGTGTATTTCAGTAATAGGAGGGGTCATGACGGGTACTGTGCTTACAACATCCCAATTAGAGGAAGAGAATTGATTAGGTACTATTTTCTTAACTGTTCCACGAAATTAGAGTTTGGTAACAATTTTTAGACTAACAATTTTATTAAAACACAAACTTTCATGAATTGTAGCTCACTTTTACATGGAATGGTTAACAGATTAAAATTAAAATGAGGCAAGACAGAGAATGGGTTGGCATATAAGCATCTTTGTCCTATTCAATCCACAAAACTTAGCTGTATCAAACTCCTGCTGATATAGAAAGAGCAACCTATCAACCACAGGTTTTAGACAAATCCAATTTGGGGCAAGTTATCACGTTTGTTATTCAATGGATAAACATCCAGCCTCCATGTTCTCCGTCTATTATATAGCCTTTTCACTGTAAAAACCATAGCTAAAGAATTCTTATTTATAGAAGCTACACAAGTATGCCTTTCTTTCTATGTGCTCAAATTAGTTATGATGTTTATCAGTCTGGGCCTCATGCTAGAGACCTCAAGATTGCTTCCTTTCACAGAGGGGGCTTATATTGGCTAGTGACCAGTAGGAGGCATTACACAACTGGTTTTGCCCTTATTGAAAGTTTCCAGAGGTAGGCATCCTCCATAATGGACATTAAAGAATTAAATTAAAACTACCTAGTATGGAGGATACTTACCCCTTGAAGAGACCCAATAAAAACCAAAATGGCCATTGTAGTGCTTTCTACTGGTCAGTAACTAATATAGTACCGGATATGGTCATAGGGCTCTAACTAAATACAACACTTTTCACTGGAGGGAAATCATACCCAGTTAGTGAAGACAAATGAACAAGTAGTCCTCTAACAAGTCGATACATTCAAAATTGCAATAAATGCTGGGGATGTGTGCGTGTGTGTGTGTGTATGTATGTATATGTATATATGTATATGTGTATATGTATGTATGTATGTGTATATATATATATATATATATATATATATATATATATATATGTATATGTATGTGTGTATATGTATGTGTGTGTGTATATATATTATATATATATATATTATTATATTATATTCACCGCCCCTTCTAAATACTCATAAAAACCAAACCATCTATTTGAATACCACATTCAAATTAAGGCAAGGGAGAAGCAGCAAACCGAACTGTTATTGGCATTCCTTTTTATCAGATTTTTTTAAAAAGCAATCCTAAAAAGCTGGGGGGAGACTTGTAAAGGATAAGTCATAACCTGAATACCAAGCTGACTTAAGTACTCTATAATAAAAATCCCAATGACCTCATATTGGAGACAGACCAGGAAAACCCGAGGTCCGATTTTAATTTAAGGCACGGAGGCGGCTCCTTGACCTCTCTCAAACTGGACTATCGCTAGATAAGAAACGGCGTTTCCTCCCAAAACCCAACCAACAGTAAAAGCCGCGGGAGGTTTCTCTTTTCCGGACTCGATTGCACAACGAAGCCCCATCGAGGAGGGCGTCTTCGTCTCTTCGCGGACGCGCCCAGGGCAGACGTGCAGGTCTGGGGCCCGTTTGCCGAGTCAGAGCTCTCTTCCCGAACCGTACAAGGCAAACAGGGAAGGGGAGGAAACTGGGCCAAGAACTTCGTCTCCCAAGCCCACAAAATGGAGACTTCCTGAGCTCCCCAAACCGTGGCACTTCCCTTCCGCAACTCCCCGCGAAGCCAGGGCCCTCCAACCAGCCTCTTCGGCTTCGCTTTCTCTCTCCACCGCAAGACATTACCTGCTTGCGTCGGCCGCCGCCTCCCCCAGCGCCGCTCGCCGCCTTTACGGGCTCCCCCCACCCCAGCCGCTCGCCGACCCGACAATGGCGGCCGCTGACTAGTATACGGTCTGCACTGAGAAGGAAGCTACCTCCGCGCCGCCTGCCAATCACCGCGGAGTCAACGGACACCCGTCCTTTCAACTCTCGCGAGAACAGCGACCCGAGCCTCGCCTAATACGGAGATCTGGCTCTCGGGCTCTTCCCCCCCCCACTCAAGACGTCGTGGGTGGGGCGAGCGGCTCACCCAGAGGCTGCTGGGAAAGCGGAAGCGGCAGAGTTGCGTTGGTGCTTTGAGCGCGCTTGGCGCTGGTCTTCGGTGGCTTCTGACGTACGTCATACGTCACTGGACGGCATTACATATTGTGCGGTGGATGCGAGTCTCGGGCCTCTCAGAGAGAGAGAGAGGTGCTGGTGTGGCCGGGAGAAGAGGGGGAAAGAGACCCCTTTGCAAAATTTAGGGATCTTATCCGTGCAAGCTCACACCAGACAAGAGAAACTAATTGCACCAAAGAACCTGCAATCCGGAAAAAAAATTGCAAACGGTGTTCATGAGCCAGTCAGCTTTGTTCACTATGTAAGTGTTGATGTGCAACGCATCAATCCCAAAAGCAGGCTGCTGGTGATGGCCCAACCTTCTTTCTCATCAAGAAGGCTATAACGAGGAGGAGGAGAAGGATAAGAAGAACAACAACAACAACAACTTTATTGTCATTGTACAAGTACAACAAGTACAGTTGCACCCCAGCAACTGTGCGCAATATAATAAAACCAAAGCACTTAAAAATGAAGATAAGAAAAATAGAGTACCCATGTCTCCATTTGCAATTAGAGAGTACAATATCTACGAATATTGTGGCACTGTTGTTTTGGTTTAAAGGCAAAAAATCCAAAACCTTTTAATGAAAGTGCATTCCCTTGATATTGTTTCTCCTCTCATGAAGTGTCACCTGCCACTGGGAAAAACAATCATAGTTTGCGATAGAATGAAGCCAGGTGAGCCTAGTTGGATATTTTGAATAGCAGGTATAGCTGCCTACCAAATTGTCCACCTAAACAAGTTTCAGGCATGAACGTGCCCTATGCTTGGCTTGTGACTACCATGTTTCTTCAACAATACGCCCCCCCCAATAGGAAGACCCAGCATGTTTTCTAGGCATAAAATGAAATTAAGCCCCTCCCCCAATATTTAGGCCTAGCTTAAAACATGTGAAATTGGGGGGGAAGGCAGGGGGGAAACTTGCCATTAGGAGTGCCCCGCGGGCAGCTACGCCTCACCATCAGCTGCTCCTAACACCATGATGGAGCACAGAGGGCTCCCTTACCCAGGTCAGCAGGCGGGCGGCGGCGGCGTGGATGTCCGGCAGCGTTTCAGCCGCTTCTCAGGCCTCCGTAGCTTCCACAGTTCCCACCGGTGCTGGCGCCTCTCTCGCCAGCGCCGTCTCCAACAACGGCGCCTGAGTCGCTCCCACTTTTCCCCTGTCCCCATAACAACAGGGGAAAAAAAGATTTTGGGGTACCTGGGAGCACGGCGCACTGCATTTTGGTTTAATCCCGCGCGGCTGGGTGGGTGTGAGAAGAGCCGAGTGAGCGTCTCTGCTGCTGCTACCCTTGGTGCTCCAGCCTTGGGCTCTGCAAGTTTGCAAAAGTCCCGGTGTGCAGCCCGTTCCTGCATTCCAAGCGCCCAGGCCAAGCTGCAGCTGTCCCTCTCTTGCCAGCACCGTCTCCAATAACAGCGGCAGCAGCGATGGGAACTGTGGAAGCATTTCAGCCGCTTCTCGGGTGGGGGCCGCCTCCATAACTTCCACAGTTCCCTCCGCTGCTGCCGCTGTTATTGGAGACGGTGCTGGCGAGAGAGGGATAGCTGCAGCTCGGCCTGGGCGCTTGAAATGCAGGAACAGTGTGTGCACTGGGACTTTTGCAAACTTGCAGAGCCCGAGGCTGGAGCACCAAGCGTAGCAGCAGCAGAGACGCTCGCTCGGCTCTTCTCACGCCCACCCAGCCACTCGGGATTAAACCAAAACGCAGCGCGCAGCACTCCCAGGTACCTCGAAATGTGTTTTTTTTCCTGTTGTTATGGGGATGGGGGGAAAGCGGGAGAGACTCAGACGCTGTTGTTGGAGACGGCGCTGGGGGGGGGGAGAAATTAATTCACCCCCCAAAAGACGTCCTAGCCGTTTTTGGGCTCAAAAAAATAAATAAGGCCCAGCCTTATTTTGTGAGAAACATGGTATTATGTTGAACTATTTTTGAAGTGGGTCAAGTGCTGTTTCAAAAGAATACTAAACCAACATCCAAAACAGCCTGGATGACGGGTTGCAGATATAGAAGCGGAGAATAAAGCAGGATGAAACTCTTGATGTAAGCCTGAACTAGCTACACAATCCCCCAAAAATACATGTTTGAGTAAAGTAGGCATCAACAGGGTGCAATAAGGAAATTCAAAGCAGGAATGGACATGCTTTTGATGCCTTAATTCAAATGTATTTTTGCCCAGGATAACACTATGAGCCAAAGAGGAAGCAGCTCTTTAATGATATGCTGACAGATGTGTAGCACATGCTACACCTGCTCCAAAGCATCTTTTCAGGTTCAAATCTGAAGTGTATCCCTTGGTAAGGCTATTAAACCTGGCAGATGTATATCATTTCCATCTATAGCAGGGGTCGCCAACCTTTTGGGCCTCAGGGACTACCAAACTCATAATTTTAAATTCCGCGGACCAGAGACCCTGGGAAAATCCCAAAAATGTCTGCAGGAAAATTCCCCACCCTGTTTTCCTACCAATTGATCATTCTTTATTTGGGATTGCAGGATACCGTCTCCAGCTCCATTCTCAGGGGGAGAGAGAAAAAGAGAGACTTTTGGCTTCATGCAAGGAAAGCAGCAGAAGTCTTTCTCCCCCAAACTACACCAGAATGGCTCAGCCTCTTGGAGCAGGATGCCTTGCAGGGTCCCAAAGTCTCATTTCTGGTGGAGTTTGGGGGAGAGAAATAAAAACCTTCGGTGCTTTCCTTGCGTGCAGCCAAAAGCAGAAAAAGAAAGAAGCTGAAAGAAGCAGCCCGGTGGCCAGGTGGGGCATGTGGGGCAAGTTCTTCCCCTCCGCCCTTTCCCCCCTCCCCTCACTACCTCGTGTTGTTCACAATGCAAGCGACGCAAGCCTTGTGTTCCCGCGGGCCATGTGGGCGGCACAGCCTTGTGTTCCCACGCAGCCTGGATTAATTGCTTTGGGGGGTGCTTTGGAGGTGACATTTCTCTGCAGACCACCAAAATTTTCTCGCGGACCACTAGTGGTCCCAGGCTCCCTGGTTGGTGACCACTGATCTTTAGTATTCATTAGGCTGGGATATAAACAGGATTACTTGCGCCTTTGTCCTATCCAGCAAGAATCTTCTGAGTTCTCATCTTCTATTCTATGAACAGGAAAGGCTTTTCAACCATGGATGCTTTAACAGCTGTTTTTAAAATTCCTCAAACCTTTAATACAGGTAGTTCTTGACTTACAACCACAATTGAGCCCAAAATTTATGTTAAGTGAGAGATATTTGTTAAGTGAGTTTTGCCCCACTTTATGACCTTTTTTGCCACAGTGGTTAGATGAATCGTTGCACTTGATACAGTAAGTTACTAACCCAGTTCTTAAAGGAATCTGGCTTCCCCGTTGACTTTGACTTTGTCAGAAGGTCGCAAAAAGGAATCACATGACCTTGGGACACAGCAATGGTCATAAATATGAACCGGTTGCCAAGCATCTGAATTTTGATCATGTGATCATGGGGATGCTGCAATGGTCATAACTCTGAAAAATGGTCATAAGTCACTTTTTTCAGTGCCGTTGTAACTGAATGGTCACTAAATGAACTGCGGTAAGTCAAGGACTACCTATAGTTGTTCCTTAATAAAGATCAATCATGAGGAATAGGTTATGTATATGTATATCATGAGTGTCAAACTCATGTCACGTGATGTACCATGATGTTGCTGGGGTGGGCGTGGCCTGATGTTGCTGGGGTGGGCGGAGCTGGGGTGGGCGTGGCCTGCATGTGGCATATCTGGCCCAGGGGCTGCCAGTTTGAAAACAGTGGTATACCTAAAGCTTCCCTGTAACTAACTTCTACAAATGAAAAATCATATATTTCT
Source organism: Notechis scutatus (assembly GCF_049901735.1). Taxonomy (NCBI): domain Eukaryota; kingdom Metazoa; phylum Chordata; class Lepidosauria; order Squamata; family Elapidae; genus Notechis; species Notechis scutatus. Next base: position 197,006,261 of record NC_142009.1, read on the forward strand.
TTTCTCCTGAATTGGACTGTTGAAATGAAGATACTTTGAAGACAACCGGTAACAGAGCTTACTGAGCTTATTGTAATACAGTGCTGAAAGTGTATTTGTGGACTACACATGCGCACAGGAATATCTCTTACTTAATTCTAAATCTAGGCTTATTTCTTCAGGCTTCTATTTTGTACCTCCCTTTAGCTGCTGTAGCTTCATGACTTTTAACCTCAGCAAACAGTTGAGAACCTCAGCAGAAGGTTAACTCTAAAAGATCCTAGATAGAACCTCACTTCCCTTTCTGATAAACTGACAGGCATTTTGTTCCAACAAATCCAGAAAAATTATCAAAGATATCCCCTTCTCCTTGTCCTCTGTAGGGTATATAGGGACTACAAGGGCTGCTGACCTTTCCATAAATAGTCAAGATCCTTTTACCAAATCAACAAGGCAAAACCATGCCGCATAAGCCTAAGTCATGCAGCAGGCATACAAAAATGTCACTTCCCTAATTCACAGCAGTATAAGAGCAGTATAAGAGGTAAAGCACAGTCAGTGAATCTTAATTTAAAAAATAGCTTTAATTTTAATGTGGAGTTGATTTATTGGTCTGATTTGCATTCTGGAACTGACCTCTGATCACCAAGATCAAATCAGAAATTTTTGCTTCTGCTTTTAAGGCAATCGCAAGATGCACTGTTGCATAAAGCCAAGAAGACAGTTGTTTTATTGAATAAAATTGTGTTATAATTTATGGTGGTAACTTGTTCACTAATTATATTGATTTGGATCCAAACAGGTATTTTGAAAGATGTTGGTTAAGTTCCATGATCCCTTGACTACTTGTTTCTCTGATCCCACTCCCATGCAAATGTTATTATCCCTTTAGGGCTGAGGAACCATGCCAAGTGAAATGGGTCCTGATGTGAATTAGAGTAAAAGGAGGAGGTCACAGGACCATGTATGGAATCATGTTCGGCTTTAATCATGAAAATATCTGTTCTAATCTATCTGTTTTTTCATGGTCACTTTCCTAGCCCACCCCTACTGCAATCCATTCCACTCAGTCAGACCCCCCCAACTCTTGAAATAGCAATTTCCAATCTCCTTGGGGACTACTTTGGAGAGAAAGTGTGAGATCACTTATCATATTTTCAGTTCACTCAATAATACAATTTAAGCGGCTTTTAAATTTGAAGTATTAAAACTCAATAAAAAGTAAAACAACTAAATAGCTAAGTGAAATTTGGGGGGGGGGTGTATAAAAACTGCCACCTCACCACAGTGCAGATAAAATTGTCTAAACCAGTGGTTCTCAACCTGTGGGTCACGACCCCTTTGGGGTCGAACAAAACCCTTTCACGGGTCGCCTAAGACCATCGGAAAACACATATTTTCGATGGTCTTAGGAACCGAGCCATAATTTTATGGTTGGGGGTCACCACAACATTAGGAACTATATTAAAGGGTCGCGGCATTAGGCAGGTTGAGAACCACTGGTCTAAACTATTGAAATATAAAAATTGGGGGAAAACAAGAAATATCTCTGCCTATGTCTTTACATTATGTAAAACAGTCATGGCAGCATCATGTGACGTATTGTGACTTTTTTCCCCTTCATTAAATGGGACTTGGGTGTGGCCAGCGTGTGACACATCCGGGCCGGAAGTTTGACAGCCCTGATGTAAAACATCCAAATCATATTTTTAAAATTGGATGTTTCCTCATTCCAGAAAACCTACTCCATACAGTCTAACAGTAATCAGCCATATTTCTCTCCTTTATTGATATTTTCTCTAGTCTTCTTTCTACCAAACTAGTTTTTCTAAAACTGAGTTCCATGGCAACTGATTCAACAGAAAGTCTGAGTCAATACAAATTCATTTCAAGGTTCCTAATCAAGGTAACAAAGTGCTCTATTAAGTATATCACAAAACACTGTTTGAAGTTGAAGTCACATCTTTGAGATACTGGTTTAGTAACATTTTCCAATCATTCATTCATTCACTCTATCCCAATATATCCCTGATCACTTGCTGCTTTTTAGCATGCCAACACTGTACTTTAATATTGAATACCAAGATTCTAAAGAATGGCATCTAATCCTGAGGTAATATGATTGGCAAAATTGGCTGTAATTTAAAATTAAAATAGATGAGCAATCTCAAAATACATTGTAAATAACAATATGATTATCCTGACTATCAAAGTGGGAAAATAAAAGTACATTTATGAGTTGATGGATGTCAGTTCAAGGGAATTTCCTTATTATTCCTTTTCTTGGAAATTTTCATCTTTTATTTTTAGGGTACAAAGCTTTCTCAGTCCACAAGTAATAGATGGGGCCAAGACAACAAAGTTCGACTTTGTTTACAGTTACATTTATTTAAAGTTATAGTTGTTATATTTTTATGGTCATTTGTTTCATAAACTAAATCTGGCTTCTTTTTGAGGTCTCTATAAAGCACATCCAAGGCTTCAATGACTTATCTCCCGGACTCTTAATTTGGTTATATTAACTTTGTGCACATAAATTTCTTTAAATCATGAAAATATTCAACTGCTAAATGTCATTGGTTAAAGCTAATTTAATCATATTTAAAGCAATTCAATTTAAAACTGAAATCAGACTGAAATCAACCATTTTTAATTGATCCTTGATTTTAATGGTCTTCTACTCAAAATATGGTTAATAATGAATACTTTGGCTCCTTAGGCATTTATAAAACAAATTGCTCATCTTTCTGCCTCTGAGATTAAAGTGAAAGAAGAAAACTACTGCCAAACTTATCTCCTTCATCTTTTTCCGTTGCTGCATTCTTCCTGCAGCATCCTCTATATTAGAAAGACTCAAAAGATCTGGCTAAAGTTTAATAGAGAATAGAAGAACTGAAGTTTCAAATAATCTTTGGCACTCCCAGCTTTTTATCCGCACCATGTTTACTACAGATTAGACTAGCTCTTCCTGTATAGTTGGTGGAATAATCAAAATGCTCTTCACTTCAAAATTGTTCTGCTACTTCAGATTCCGTCTTCTCATTAGATTGTCCTTCAGTGGACAGGAGGAGAAGTTACCATGATGAAAACTATTAAAAGATTTATCACATCAAACACAAAGTTGACATGGGGGGGGGTACCATATTAAAAGATACAGTGGGTCAAATTGTTCTGAGGCAGGGTATTCATTGTATATTGGGTTTTTTAAATATATTTAACTGATTGCTTAAATGTATTCCATTCCATCTTGTTACTGATTCTACTTCACTCACTTTAGAGCAAACCCCGTGAACTGCCTGCAGCTCCAGTAACTGAGTTTGTGCCACTGAAAATTCAGTGGAAAAAATGGCAGATTTTCATAGTCTTTTTTTTTTAATGATTAACATTAGAAGAGAAAGACTTTTTAATTCCCTCTTAATTCATCTCCCAGAATCTTTCCCTAGTCAAAGTTTAGGGTTAACATTCAGATATTTTGCTAAAATGTTACATAATTTGGATTATTATTGCAAGGGAGGAGATTAAAAGTGGAAATGGAATCCATTTGGTTTGCCACTTCTATTGTTGGTCTTTTTCCAAAAAGCAAAAGTGGTCTCTATTCCTTCTGGGTTATAACTGTAATAGCTTTCTACAACCTTTGGGTAAGCTGAAAGGCAAGATTAAGCCCCTTCTTGAAGGGGCTGCCAATTGGATTCAAAGGGCTGGTTCTCCAACCTTTAAAACCCTGGAACTTTAATGTCCCATGAATTGATTTCATCCATATAATCCAGTGGCCCCCAACCTTTTTTGTGCCACGGCCCGGTACCGGCATCACAAAATGATCCACGGCCCGGTACCGGCATCAGCATGCATGACCAAGGCAAGGTGAGCCGAGCGACCGGCCAGCCAGCTGTCCCCCGCTTCTCCCTGCCACCTTCAACTCCTCCTTTGCACCTTTTTTGTGCTTTTTTGTGCTTTCTTAATCTCCTCCGCCATCGGGATGGCTCTTCGTTTGAAGCCGCCCCCCCCTTCGATGAAACTAAGGTGCAAGGATTCCAACAGAACCCAAACGCCGCTTTCCAACCGGAAAAGCTCACCCGGAAGCACTTTCTCGTCAAAACAAGATGGCGGCACCCAGCAAACCGGCGGCCCAGTAGAAAATGATCCACAGACCGGTACCGGTCCGGGGCCCAGTGGTTGGGGACCACTGATATAATCATGGACAATCCTTGGCTTCTCTATATAACTTGAGTGACTAGGGTATGACATTTGACACTTCTACTCTGGAGACAATTAGTACTGAATGGATGAAAAGATGAAATACTCATGTTCAATAATCAGTAGATAGTCGTGCATTTCAAAAAAAGAGGTTTCCTTATGAATGATTAAAAAATGTTCGGTCATAGCAAATCAAATTTTAACTCATTTTGAACAGAAAAATTAAAGTTGGGTATATATTTGGTTTTGCCTAAATGGTTTGAGTACTGTATTTTATAGAAATCTCTTAGCAAACAAAAACATTATAAGACAAGACAAACCTATATTCTTAATATACTATTGTTGTCAAACCAGTAGGACACTTCCTGTGTCTTAAATCCTAGGAGGGAAGGAATGCTGCCTGTAAAATTCTAAAATAATATCAGAATCAGAATAGAGCTGGAAGGGACCTTGGAGGTCTTCCAGTCCAGCCCTCTGCTCAAGCAGGAGATCCTGACCAATACCGTTTCAGATAAGTGACTGTCCAGGCTCTTCTTAAAAATCTCCAGTGATGAAGCACTTACAACGTCTGAAGGCAAGCGGTTCCACTGGTGAATTATTCTCACTGTTTGGAAATTTCTCCTCAATTCCAGGTTGCTTCACTCCTTAATTAGTTTGCATTCATTGTTGCTTGTCCTGTCCTCTTGTTTGCTTTGGAAAACAAATTGACCCCCTCCTGTTTGTGGCAGCCTCTCAAATACTGGAATATTGCGATCATGTCCCCCCTAAACCTTTTCTCTAGACTAGACAAACCCAAATACTGCAACCGTTCTTCATGTTTTCATCTCCAGGCCTTTAATCATCTTAGTTGCTCACCTTTGCAGTTTTTCCAAAGCCTCAACATCATTTTTGTAATGTGGTAACCAAAACTGGATGAAGTATTCCAAGTGTGGTCTTACTCAGGCTTTATAAATCAGTACTAATACTTCACATGATTTTGATTCTATGCCTCTGTTTATACAACCCAGGATTGTATTAGCTTTTTTGGCTGCTGTCGCACACTGCTGATTCATGTTTCAGCTATCATCCACTAAGACTCCAAGGTCCCTCTCACAGTTCCTGTTTGTGAGCCAGGTTTCTCCTAATCTGTACTTGTACCTTTGATTTTTCCTGCCTAGGTGAAAAACCTTGCTTTTATCCACATTAAATTTCATGTTGTTGGATAGAGCCCATTGTTCAAGTCTGTCAAAATCTTTTTGGATCCTGAACTTGTCTTCCGGGGTGTTGGCTATTCCTTCCAGCTTAGTGTCATCTGAAAATTTGGTGAGTTCTCCTTCTATTCCCTCATATAATAGCTGTATTTCCAAAAATACCAGAAATGTGAGGCTAAGTCACCTAATTGAAGCCTATACATAGAGGCAGCCAGTGAAATCAGGTCAAGAATACGGTCACAACACAACTTCCTATGTTATGCACTCCCTTCTAGTCAAGGAAGGCTCTATGATTGGTCAAATCCACATGGATTTTACACAAACCTGCACGTTAAGGGTGACAAATGACCTCAGGGCACAACTTTAAGGCCTCACCAGGTCTTAATTCAGCCTGCAAGTTTCCCAACCATGTTCTACTCCAGTGTTTCTCAACCTTGGGAACTTTAAAACATGTGGACTTCAAGTCCCCAAAATCCCCAACCAGTAGGGCCAGATGGAGAATCCTGGGACTTGAAGTCCACAAATCTTAAAGTTCCCAAAGTTAGGAGACATTGGTCTAGACTAGGGGTGTCAAACTTGCATCATCACAGCATCGTCATGTGACATATCGTGACTTTTTTCCCCTTTGCTAAACCGGGCGGGGGTGTGGCCAACGTGTGATGCATCCAGCCCGCAGGCCGCAAGTTTGACAGACAAAATTTCACTCCAGGTTTCTTAACTTTTAATCTTTTTATTCTAATTAGAATTGTTTAGCACATTTTAACTTTTTATTAGATTGTTACCTGCCCAGAGTCACTGTATCAGTATGATGGACAGCATAGAAATTTAATGAATAAAATAAAATACACATTCTGTTTTCTGGCTGGCTAATCCCTATTTCTTCTTCTTTTTTTTCCTCAGCTTTTTTATGCAACAAGAAACGGAGTTCTATCACTTGGCAATAGCACTAGTATTTTTTTATACACTCTTGCACAAAGATTAGGCTTCTTGTTGTGTCATACAGGTAGTTCTTGACCGATGACGACAATTGAACCTAAAATTTCATTTACTAAGTGAGTTTTGCCCCCCTTTACAATCTTTCTTGCCACAATTGTTAACTGAATCATTGCAGTCGATAAGTTACTAACCCAGTTGTTAAGTGAGTCTGGCTACCCCATTGATTTTGCTTGTCAGAAGGTTGCAAAAGGGGATCACATGTCCTTGGGACACTGCAACGGTCATAAATATGAACCAGTTGACAAAAAATGGAATTTTGATCACATGATCATGGGAATGCTGCAAAGGTCGTAACTCTGAAAAACAGTCATAAGTCACTTTTTTCAGTGCCATTGTAACTTTGAACGGTCACTAAATGACGTATATCAACAGAACATGGTATTGCCTTGTGCAGGTTCATGCTACAATGGTTGGGTGTGGGAGAGACAGCAAAGTTTTACTTTTCTTCAGGCGATGATATGGAGAGTATCTGACATAGATTGAAGAGCCTTGCTGATTTAGAGTAATGTAGCAATTATGTGGGGGAGAATTTTCAAGACAAGAGGTGGAAATAAGAATAACCTCTGTACTTTCATTAAAGATCAGTTGTCTTTGACATTTACATATGAATGGCATGTTCCTCAAGAGTTTTTAAAGTGTTAGGAATAGCCAATGGATTTCTGAAACTTATTTACCAGCTAAAAAATTTAAATTGTCTTTTCTTACTTCTTTAATATCAGATATCAGTAATTTAATATCAGATATCAGTAATTTAATATCAGATATCAGTAATTTAATATCAGATATCAGTAATTTGTAGAGTAAATCATGTAGCCCAAGTGCTAATTTCACTCCCTTCTCCAGAACCTGCTTAAGATATATTACACATATTCATTTTATTTTGTAAAATCATGATCTATAGCAGTGCGTGGTGTGTGCACATATACTCATTTAAAAATCTTCTTGCTACAAATACAAGTAGTCCTCGACTTACTATCACAATTGACCCCTAAATTTATGTTGCTAAGCAAGACGTTTGCTAAGTGAGTTTTGCCCCATTTTACGACCTTTCTTGTCATAGTTGTTAAACGAATCATGGCAGTTGTTAAGTTAGTAACATGGTTGTTAAGTGAATCTGATTTTTCCCATGGACATTGCTTGTCAGAAGGTCACAAAAGGTGATGACATGACTCCAGGAATTGCAATTGTCATAAATATGAGTCAATTGCCAACTGTCTGGATTTTGATCATGTGACAATGAGGATGCTGCAATGGTCATAAGTGTGAAAAATAGTCATAAGTCACTTTTTTCTGTGATGTAACTTTGAACGGTGACTAAATGAACTGTTGTTAGTTAAGGACTACCTGTAAAGCATAAATTGTTGCCGTTCAAACAGTTGACTTTCTTTATTGGGAGGAAATAGCAAAGAGAGTTAAGAATAGACAGGCTTCTTGCATTTGTACTCTCCTCCTCCCCCCCCCCCATTAAATGATCTGAAAGAGAAAAAAAGAATTTCAGTAGAATAAAACTGGAGATGCTGTAACACTTTATTCCTACAACAAGCAAATGTGGGAGAAAAAGCTTACAATAGGACCAGTGCTCAGGGTCTGAATAGCAGCCTCTCGGAGGGTGGGGGGGGCTATTTAGCAACTTTTGTGTGATTGCTTTTGCTGAGAAAAATGTGGAATTTAAGCTGTTGTTAAATGCAGATAAAGGTCAGAGAGCAGGATCTCCAGAAACTGCAATATATTATTTTTCACTTTCTTTATGCACAGAAGGAATCCACACTGTCAAAGCTAGGCGGGACTCATACAAAATAAGGTATTCCTGGCAACCGTGAGGTATTTACTGCTGTTAACAAAGACTGACATATCAATGGAATTGAATCTCAAACACAGTCAACTACTGAAAAAAAAAAGAACAGGAGGCATTTGCTTTTTGTCCATTGGAGGTTGGTTGGAATAATACAATCAATTTTTGTTTGGAAACGTGCCGAGTCATTGCTGTTGCAAAGCTTGCTTTAAATAAGCAAACAAAATATTACTAAGGTATTACAACTACAAAGTTACCACTATTTGTTTAAATGCTATGATGCAGCCATCTGGTAATCAAAAGCTTGTAATATCAATTTGTAATATCCCCCAGTCTCTCTATCAACATGTCAACTTTGTGCAATTTCAGTGCTTTCAAAGTGATCCAATTGAATGAGATTTATTTTAAATATATTTTCTGTGAAATTCATTCAGACTTAGGAAAAGCTTAGAAAGTGCTATGAGATGCCTTCTTTTGATTCCCCCCCACATCAGATAGGGTGAGTTAGATCCAAGCCCTATATTATTCTTCTCCAGAAAACCTACTTTCATTGTGTCTGCCGATTTGCTAAGATAGTAGTGCTGCTCTTGAAACAGTTACTGAAATTATCAAAATACCTAATGAATTAGTATGGTAGGTTTCTGAAGTCAGGGGACAACCGGTATTTGCATATTTCCACTTAATTTTGAATGTATGTAAATTGGCAACCGCTCCTTCGCATAGTTAACAACCCATCAATATTAGAAATTATAGGGAGGTGCAAAGCTGTAAGCCAAAACTATTTCTTATAACAAATTGATCCCAATTTCACCCGAGGAATGCTGGTACTGCCTACTGCAATGTGAATATCAATATTGCACTCTTGACCTTTGATATGTACCATAGATTGCAGATTGTATTGTTTCAATTTAATGTTCAAAGACACATTAGCATTTATTAAAATCTATAGGTATCATTCAGATCAATGGTGCTTAAGTATGCATGTGTTCTTCTATGGCCGGTGCATGGCTGCCTTTGATCAACATTATTACTTTTGTGAATTTACAGAAAATAATTACACGAGTTTAAAATCCTCCCCCTTCTTTTATAGAAGCATTATCTAAATTTGCGATACACATACAAAACCAACGTTGTGTAAGATGCTGATTAGAAGCAAAATTCTGGTTCAGATCTCAGTCCTTGAATTTTGAAACTAGTGTTTCAGTGCTTCTCTCGTCTGTTACCTGGGGTTGGTGGAGATTGGTCCCACTGGATTTAAGAAACGGGGCAGGGGAATAATCTTATGTCTAAATATTACCATAATGATTCCATATTATTCCATGACAAACAGTAACAGAAACACACTTATTTATTTACTTACTTACTTACTTACCTATTTAATATCCTACCTTTATTATTTTTATAAATAACTCAAGGCAGTGAACATGCCTAATATTCCTTCATCCTCTTATTTTCTCCACAACAACACTATGAGATGTGTTGGGCTGAAACAGTAACTGGCTCACAACAACTGGCTTTCCTTCTCATCCTCAATGCAATCATAACGGCCTAGCTAGTTATACTGAACAATACTTCAGAAGCTACAGATTGCCCATTCCTGTCTTGTTCCCAAAAATAAATTTGCATTGTCTTCAAATGTCTCATAAATGTATTGTAGATACCTAAAACAGGCTTGAGATTATTGAATACTAATATGCATTTTATACCCATTTTATTTCCACATTAACTACAAGGATATTTGGGAAAGCTCAACATTTTAAAATGCTTGAATTAAAACAAAGCTGCAGTTGAATTATTACTTTCCATCATTAACTGATGTATCTTTCTGTGTGGAAAAATGTTATATTCTAAATAGCTTGTGTGTTGTTCTTTTATCGATAGTGAACTGGGAAACAGTTTTTTCAAAGTTCATGCATAAAACTTTCAAAGCTTCTTAAATCTCATTGGCATAAATTATAAGACATGTAAAATGTTTAAAAAACACAGCTAATAATACTATGCTTTCTCACAATTTTTTTCCTGCTGACATTTACTCATAAAAAGGCACATCGTGTAGGAGTAAAACATGCAATTGTGATGCTAATTTGAATCAATTATTTAAAACTAAAGATACATGGAAAAAAACTCATGTTCTATGAACAGATGTACGCAAACACACAAATATGCTCCTAGTGCTCCATCACAAATGTGTTTGCAATATGCTAAGTTCTCTTAGAATACTGTGATGTTTTCTTAGTATGTGGTGCAACAGAAATGTAAGTGAAAAGTGTACCATGAAATATCTTCGCTCAGCAATGTTTTATGTCTTTTCTACTTTGAATTAGAATTCTAATTTGGTGCCTTGTGTCCTGCAGCAGTACAGCCCCAACAAATGATGCTTTGTAAAAGTTAATAAAGTGCTCTTCAGAAAAATGCATTTCTGCAGAAATAGAGCTGGATGAGTTACCTATCAGTTATATCTGTGGAACTGAAGTTATAAAATAAGGCACATTCCCTGACCAAAAGGACAGTAGGCAATTCATTATCCCCAAGTCAAATAACTGCAGAAGTTAGTATGTTTAGAATTTCATGGTAACTTCCCAAATTTAACCTACAAACACAGTAGAAAATCCTCCCTATACTTTTCAGATCTCCCCTGAATTTGAAATGCTCTGGTGTAATTGTAATATAAAATGCACAATGTTTTTTATGCTGCATTCATTTCAGCTTTTATACCTCAGCATTTCAAGGCAAATTTGTGTTTATTGAATCAGCTGACTGAACAATTTCAAACCAGGAGGGGATGGGAATAAATATTTTCTTTCTAATGTTATTTTTTTCAATACAACATAGAAAGGCTAGGCATTTGTATGAGGTTCTTTCATCTCCCTGTGTAGGTACATTTTTGTATTACAATGTAACCATTGGAGCAGGCTGAGAGCTCCGCTTTGTCCTTGAGTCCCATCCAGAAATCAACATGCACAAAATGGATTAATGGGACAGACATGGGAATTGATCCAAGACAATTTGAGTCATCTTAATTTTCATTATATTAATAATGCACCATAGGTGTTCCATTATTCCCACCCACCCCATCACTTGAAAATTATTTGGGGGCAATTTTGGATAGATAGTTTATTTATTTATTTCTACTCCACCTGATTATTTTTACAAATAACTCAAGGTGGCAAACATATTCAACACACCTTCATCCTCTTATTAGTTGAGCTAAGAGAGAATGATTGGTCCAACAACACTGAGTTGGCTTTCATGACTAAGGTGAGACTAGAACTCACAATTTATGGCTTTCTAGTCAGATGCCTTAGTCACTAGACTGAACTGGCTATGAGATGTAAAGTTAGTGGAAACTACATGTGCTGTGTAGAGTCAAATTACAAAGATCTGGTTAAAATAGACTTGGAACAAATGGTGAAGCTTCCTGACAAGGTTTTTATATTGGCAATCCTCTTCATTCAAGAAGTACTTATCTCTTAGAAATTTATCTTCAAGGCAAAGCAACTTCCTACTCACCCAAACAAATGACAACATCTTTCTTGACCCTTTGTTGCCCAAGATAATCCCACCCCGCCTCATCAAACATTGACAGAGCATGTAAATCAGCAATTCATTGCTGCAAATCAGGACTAAATGTATCCTCCAATTTTATATCATATTACTTTTGGCCAGCTCCCCTGCATGAAAAGTTTTTGATATCTTAAATTCCACCTGCTCATGATGTGGCTAAGCTAAACATATCTGTCTATAAGGATAACATACAACAAACCTCCCTGTAAGGTAAAAACTTAGAAGACATGATAGATTAACAGATGTTACAAATTTGGGATAATTATGCCTGGACCTCCATCACATGCCCAGTTTTATATGAAGTCCCCATCTGAAAACAGAGAGAAGAGGCCATTAAGGATCCAGAACCAGACAGGATAAAATTACCAACAAATCGAACAAAAAAAAATTGGTTTCCTGGACACCGGTTTTTCTGACTACATCATCACATGTTTTCTTCCCCGGGCACCAAAAAGGATTTTTAAAAATAGCAAGCAACATCATTTTTAAGCATGGAACTCCACCCCAAATCTAGTCCTGGCCTCTTTTTTTTTCTTCTCATTTTTGACTTTTTCTGTTTTTAATTTCTGTTTTTTCCTTTTTTTATTTTTCTGCTACCTTTTATTCCTTTTTTCTTTTTCATTTATATTTCTTTTTTTCCTTTTTTCCTTTTCTTTGTTTTTTTTCTTTTTCATTTTCTTTTTTCTTTTTCTTTTTTTCTACTTTTCTCTTTTTCTTTTTTCTTTCCTTTTTTGTTTTTTCTTTCAGTTTTTTTGCATTTTTTTGTATTTTCTTCCTTTTTCATCTATTCTTTTTCTTTTTTTCCTTTTCCCTTTTTCATGTTTCCTTTTTGTTTTTTCTTTTTCTGTTTTTTCATTTACTTTTTCATCATTTTATCATTATCTTCTTTTTTCTTTTTCACATTTCCTTTTTTTTCTCTTTCTCCTTTTTGTTTTGTTTTTCATTTTTCTACTTTTTTCAAGTTTTCTTTTTCCTTTTTTCTTGTCGTTTTTCATTTTCACTTTGTCATTTTTTCTTTCTCACTTTTTCTTTTTCTCTTTACATATTTTTCTTTTTTCATTCTTTTCTTGTTTTTTGTTTTCTTTTCATTTTTCTTTTCATTCTTTAATTTTCTTTTTCTTTTTTCTATTTTTTTCTTATTCATTTTCCTATTTCTTTTTCTTTTTTCTTTTTCTTTTTTCAAGCTTTTTCCTTTTAATTTTTTTCTTATTCTTTTTGTGTTTTTGTTTTTCCTTTTTCCTTTTTCTTTTTCTTTTTTCTTTTTTCCTTTTGTTGTTTTTTCCTTTTCCTTTCCTTTTTCTTTTTTCATTGTTTATTTGTTTTCTCTTTTACTCTTTTCTTTTTTCCTTTTTTCCTTTTTTCTTCTTGTTTGTTTTTTCATTTTCTTTTTTTTTCCCTCTTATCATTTTTTCTTTTTTCTTTTTCATTATTTCTTTCTGGGTTTTTTGTTTTTGCTTTTGCTTTTGCTTTTTTCTTTTCTTTTTATTCTCTTTTTCTCTTTTCATACTTTTTCCATTTTTAATATTTCATTATTTATTTTTATTTTTCCCATTCCCATTTCCTTTCCTTTTTGTTTTTTCTTTTCTTTTGTTTTATTTTTTCATTTTTTCCATTTTTTTATTTTTCTATTTTTATCTTTTTCATTTTTTCTTTTTCTCTCTTCTCTTTTTCTTTCTTTCTTGTTTTTTATTGTTTTTTCACTTTTTCTTCTTTTTCTTTTTTCTTTTTCATTTTTTCCCTTTTTCATTTTTCATTTTCTTTTTTTCTTTCAAATTCTTTTTGTTTCACTTTTTCTTTATCCTTTTTCCATGCTGAATTTCATACCGGCATCCATTTTTGCATTCAGGTTGAAACAAATTTTGGCTTCACAGGGACTCACGTCCTTGACCCTAGCATCAGAAATGTCTTTCTCCCGGCACCCAAAATGCTTGATTTATAAAAACAGAAGCATCATCATTTTTAAGCATGAAATTCCACACTGAAACTTAGCCCTGCATCCCTTTTTGCATTCAGGCTGAAAATAATTTTGGCAGTGATGGCAGAAAAAAATGTACTGGTTCGGGCGTACCAGTAAAAAAATGCTACCGGTTCGTCCAAACTGGTATTTCCAACGATTAGCTGGGCGACATTCAGCTGTGCTGTGTGATTTAGATTAGCTAGAAAGCAGGAAATCATTGAATTTCTTGCTTTCTAGCTGATCTAAAACACATGGCACAGCTGATCCTCCCCTCGCTGTTGTACTTACCTCAGAAGGCTTCAAAATGTTTCTTTTTTCAGCACCCAGGAGGCTTCCCTGAGACCCAATAGGCAAAAAATGGGGCACTGTGAAAGGGGAAAAAACACTATATAGCCACATGACCACCTGGGCACACCCACCTAGCCACGCCCACAGAATCAGTAGTAAAAAAAATTGAATCCCACCACTGAATTTTGGCCTCCCAGACCCCTGTATCTCTCATCCCGGCATCACATGTTTTCTTCCCCGGGCACCAAAAAGGCTCAATTTTTAAAAACAGCAAGCAACACCATTTTAAAGCATGGAATTCCACCCTGAATCTCGCCCTAGCATCCATTTTTGCATTTGAGTTCAAAAAATATTCATCTTCCTGGTGTCCCTGACCCCGGCCTCACACATTTTCTTCCATGGGCACTAAAAATGCTTGATTTTTAAAAACAGGAAGCATCACCATTTTTAAGCATGATATTCCACCCTGAATCTTGTCCCAATGTATGTTTTTTGTATTTGGGTTGAAAAAAAAAAATTGGCCTCCCAGGCACCCACTTCTTTGACACCAGAATCAGAAATGTTCTTGTTCCGGCACCCAAAAGGCTGAGTTTTTAAAAGCATCAAAGAACACCACTTTTAAGTATGAAAATCCATTTCAAATCTTGTTCCAGCATCCATTTTTGCATTCGGGTTGAAAAAGATTTTAGCCTCCCAGACACCTGCATCCCTGAGCCCGAAATCTGGAATTTTGTACTCCCAATACTCCAATGGCTCAATTTTAAAAAACAGGAAAGCAGCACCACTTTTAAGCATGATATTCCACTGGAATCTCATCCTGGCATCTGTTTTGGCATTCAGATTGAAAAAAAACTGGCCTCCCGGGCACTCAAGTCCCCAATCCTGGCAATCAAGAATGTTCTTCTTCCAGCACTCAAAAGACTCGATGTTTAAAAATAGGCGGCAGTAGCATTTTTAAGCATGAAATTCCATTCTGAATATTGAACCGGCATCCCCTTGAGTATTTGGGCTGAAAATAATTTCGGCCTACTGTGGGCCCACGTCACTGAATCCAGCATCAGGAATTTTCTTCCCAGGGCAACCAAAAACAATCCATTTTTAAAAACAGGAAGCACCACAATTTTACGCATGAAATTCCACCCTGAATCTTATCCCGGCTACATTCTGGCCTTCAGGTCGAAAAAATTTTTGGCCTCCCAGGCAACCATGTCCTTGACCATGAGGAACGTTCTTCTTTAGGCACCCAAAAGGATCAATTTTTTAAAAGCAGCAAGAAGCATCATGTTTAAGTATGACATTACACGAGGAATTTTATTCCAGTGTTCCTTTTTTGCATTTGTGTCAAAGGTGGTATTCAGCAGGTTCTGAGCAGTTCTGGAGAACTGGTAGCAGAAATTTTGACTAGTTTGGAGAACCAGCAAATACCACTCCTGACTGGCCCCACCTCCATCTATTCTCTGCCTCCTGAATCCTTGCTGATTGGCTGGGTCTTCTTTTGTTGCCCTGCACAGGAGAACGGAGCTGGAAAGCAGGTTAGTGGGGTGGGGAGGGAATGGGATTTTGCAGAATCCTTCCCCTGCCACGCCCACCAAGCCACACCATGCCCTCCAAGCCACACCCTCCAAGCTACGCCCACAGAACCGGTAGTAAAAAATTTTGAATCCCACCACTGATTTATGTTGAATAAAAAAACGACCTGGACACCATCATCATTGACCCCAGCATGAAGAATTTTGTTCTGCTGGTACCCAAAAGGTTTGATTTTTAAAGTCAGGAATCAGCACCATTTTTAAACAGGAAATTCCTCATTCTGAATCTTATCCTTTTTGGCATTCAGGTTGAAAAAAATGTTGCCCCCCCCCATGCCCCCCCCATGCCCCTGACCCTGGCATAAGGAATGTTCTTCCAGCACACAAAAGGCGTGATTTTTAAAACAGCAAAGCAGCACCATTTCTAAGTATGAAATTCCACCGCAAAACATGGCCCGGCATCCCTTTTTGCATTCATAATGGAAATAATTTTTGCCTCCTGGACCCCTTGTCCCTGACCCCAGCATCAGGAATTTCCTTCACCCCCAACACCCCAAAATACTCGATTTTTAAAAACAGAAAGCAGCACTACTTTTAAGCATGAAATTCAACCAGGAATCTAATTTTGGCGTCCGTTTTTGCATTTGGGTTGAAAAATACGTTGGTCTCCTGGCACCCGCGTCCCTGACCTTGTCATTGGGAATTTTCTTCGGGTATCCAAAAGGCTCGATTTAAAAAAAAACAACATTAATGGTTACATTAAGTATGCTTAGCTACATAATGCATAGTTATTGTGAAAATTGGAAATATAAGACCACTAGGTGGCATTGCAAACAACATGGTGTTTGTTGCTTTTTTTTTTTTTTTGCTTTGTTAAAGAGGCATCATTTTGCCCAAAATGTGAGGGAAACAATGGAGAATCAGTCATACACAAATGTGGCTTTTATAGTTTAAAAATATTCTTATTCTTTGTAAAATATAATTATTGTAATAAAATATGTTTTCTTAGAAAGTAAGTTGAACTGATTATGTTATCATCATTGGCTTTTAATTCTTCTCCTTTTTGTCTCTCTGATAACTCTTTTTCTTCTTGTTATGATGTATTTCTCCTTTTTCTGAACGGCATATCAGCCCCCACTTGACTAAGAAAACAATGAGGGATATCATATCAGGATTTTCAAGTAACTATTAATGAAAACCATTTAATGCTTTATGCTAGATTTTAGTAGTCTACCTACCCCAAAGCTTAATTCTGAGGGTTCCTTTTCCACATACAGCTAGATGCACAATATTGTATATTTTCTTTTTAATGTCACATTAACCTAAAAATGAGCTGACCAAGCTACAAAGCATACCATGCTATTTCTAGTTATCTGAATCTGACTTTAAATACCTTGCTAAGAAATTGCTTTGTTGTGCAAAAACATCATACTGCTGTGTTGTGTAATTTATGCATTCTTTCCCAGAGTAATGTAAAGGAGAACAAGGTCACTTTTTACATCACTTGAATGATTGAGTACATATTCTTGGGTTAAGGGACTCTCTTTCTTCCTTGTGAATGTCCAGGCTTTTGTCTTTTAATAAATCTAGATGGTCTCTCTTCTCTCTCAATATGCAATCCCCCTTCCCAAATTGCCTTGCATATATAAAACATGGACACCAGATTCATTATTTTGTATGCTATCACCAACGTTGAAGATTGTCTTTGCAGCTGAGAAAAATACTTGGTATTAAGCAAGAATCCTAATGGGTGATATTCTCTCCCCACCACTGCTTGGTCCTAATCAATTAGGCCCTTGCTAGTTTTGAAATCCGTCAAGGCTTTTCACTTGTCCATGGATTCTTACTCAAGATCATCACTCTTCCTCAGCTAAGGTTATAATAGAAGACTTAACATAATGCTGAACAAGGAATATTTGTCCTGAATTTAAATAATGTATTATACAGTAAGGGAAGAAATCTTTATATGTTTAAGTGCAGCTGTATCAAACAGTGGTTTATTGCTTATCTGTGAAGTTTAAGACCCTGGGTCAAATATATTTTAGCATAAGCAAAATAATAGCTGAAGATGACTGGGAAGCATAGATAGATATATTGTATAATGCATGCATTCCTGAACAACAACTGCTTTAAGCATAATTATTTGATTCACCTATACAAATGCTATAAGATGTGAGAATGGGTGCATTTTGGTTTTCAATGTGTGAACTCAATCTTTATTGATTGAAAACTGTGGTTTATGGCTTAATGTCTTGTGAGAGATTTGCCAATTATTGTGTATTTTCTCTTAGTTAAGAAGTAAGGGTGAATTATAACTTCCGTCACTATGGGTAGCTCTAATCATCAAAGTACAAGCTTAAAAGGAAGAAATGGAGAAATGTAAATGGATGAATCAGAGGTATAATGACAGTGCATCTAGGGAGGTGAATAGTTTAAGTGCAGGCCCTATAACAGGTACTTTTTGTCCCATAGTATTGTAGCATTCAGCCTTGTGAATAAGTGAATGATGGTCTTTCATCCAGTTGAAGTCAATTGGGACAGTGACCTTAGAGAGCTACTGGACTTCAAACTTGTTTTTAAAAGCCCTTAATCTTTTGATCTGGGTTGGAAAATCTATTGATAGTCAAATCTCAACAGATTTATGATATTCACAAAGGCTTTATAAAAAACACATTATAGAAATTTATCTAGTTTGTGAATCATTTTCATGCATTACTTATTTCTTGTTATTCTCAAAAGAAGTTTCAGGTGCCTGGTTTACTCAAAAATCTTTTATGCAAAAAAATATATAATCCATATTAGAGCAATATCATGAGCAGGCTAATTCAAGGCCATAAAATGTTCAAAATGTCAACACTAATAATAAAGGTATGAATAGAACTGAGAGTAAATGACATTTCCATTTTTAAATGTGTTTTGATTTTGCTCTTTAATGACAAATGCATACATTTGCTGTATAGCAATAGCTACTACTGTGGCTACATCATGATTTTCCAACATCAAAACTATGATTGGGCGTGGGGGATAAATTTTTCCACATTATCAATGGCACAATTATTTTTTTGATCTGATTTTTCTCTAGAAGGTAGTTGTGGGAGTGCCCTGATAAACATTTACTTGATAATCAGAGAAATAGAAAGAAATAGTCAATTGAAGAAACAACTTGTTTGCATTCAGGTCTAGACTGCTCTTCCTCCTTACCAGAATAAGAGCTGCACCAATAATCTGAATGAAAGGGGGATCTGCACCTGCTTTTTCAAGCCACATATTTTAAAGATGTTTGTTAGGTAAATGATTTAATGGCAAAACTCCAGTCCACCCATTCTTCAACATAGTTCATGCTTGCATGAACTATAAATCCTACAATTTCCCTGGTATTGCAGAGAAGTAGAAAATAAATCAAAGTCTCACTGGACTCCAGTACACTTTATTTATATATTAAAGCAAATGTACATTTGCTTTAATATTTATTCCCCCTCCCCAGTTTTGTCTCTTTATTTTACATTAACCACAGTGGGATGGTGCTTATGATCCTAAGCTAATAATTGAAATAAAGATAGGGAATGCTTTAATAACCACTGTCAAATCCATCATTCCAATGATGTGAATAAGGGACATATACTTGGGATTCCAACCCAAATTCTATACAACTCAGTAAACTTTTCTTCAGTTACACCCAGATAGGATCAGACTATCATAGGGATGGCTGCATTAGCTTTTTTTTTCCTGACAAGGAACACATTCCACAACAACAAACAAACTGTTGGTGGGCCCATTAACATTGTGACATTCCATGTACAATCTCTGTTTTCAGACTGACCTGATACCACAGATCTCAAGGTTTAATAAGCCTAATGTTGAGGTCCCTGTGCTTTCCCCCCATTTCCTGCTTTTTGTAATATATTGCCAATATATTGTAATACGTTGAATTCTGAAAAACTTAAAAGGTTATAAAAATAATGCCTGATCATGGATTTCCTCTCCCGCTTCTTACCAAAATGCAAATTACAATCACCCAATTAATCTTACATCTATTTTTGGTCCTATATAGACTGCATACCAAAAGTGTTAACAATGTGAATATTTAACTGACCTACATACTATATATATATACATACTTATTATTTTCCTTTTTGGAAGCAAGAAACTATTTATTTGTACTGTAGTTTCTCCAATTCACCTGAATCCCAAAGTATTCTGATGGTGTGCAACACCAACAAAAAGAAAATAACAAATAGCTATTAAAACAATCACAGATACCAAAGATAAACCCAAATAAAACCCAGGATAGTCCCAGTCAGCTGGGATTAAAAGCTCATTGAAATAAAACAATGTTTATTTCAATGACCTGTTTATGAAAGTGTAGAAAAGTGGGGTTGCATGTTGAGGGGAGGAGTATTTAATTGATAGGGGCTATTACCAAGAAGGTCTGTCAACTAACCCATGCCTTTTAAAGCTCTCATGCCCCACAGCTTGTCTTGTGGAGAGGACTAGATCGACAGATTCAATTTTGACAAAGCATTGCCTATTATATCCTAATGCTGCACCGATTTAGGATTCAAAAATAATGACCAGCACTTTGAACTGGGCCTAGAAAGTTAGTGGTAACCAATGCTGTTACTTTGAATACAGTTTCAATTCTGTATTGATGGGCCTGAATTGCCAGTAAGCTTGCTGCTGTAATGATCCAGGGCGTGGCACAAAGGCAACACAGTCAAATGAAGAGAGTCCCTTTATTATCTCCAACTTAGCCCTCAATGTCCGGGTTACCTTCAGCTGGAGAAAAACTTTCCCAGGAACAATCTTTAAGTGGAGGAAATTTAAGAAATTCAGTCTGAAAACAAAGTACATACAAACTATAACTAAAAATCCAAACAAACCACGCTGCAATAATTAACTTAACAGGGCAGGAGAAGGAACTGCAGACTTGAAAGCAGAGCCAAAACACACACAGTTGGGAAGATGCCAGGAACACAGATAAGCCACGATAATTCACGATTTGCTCCCAACAGTTTGCTGTGCACAACTTCCCTTTTTTAAACACTGTGTTCCCAGATTTGGCTAATGAAGGGAATCAAGGCCCTTTCCTCCCTCATAAGCCACACAACTAACATTGCTCCCTTCTCCATTCCTCTCTGTGTGCCTTACAGAGTACAGAAAAGGAATATGAATAGTAAGTTGAAGAAATCAAAGCCAGTCAATACATGCAAAGAAAAGGAAATTAACTACATCGAATTTGCTATATCCATACCTTTTTATCTTTGCAAACTATCCTTGCTTCTACCACACCTATGCACTACTACTTCATATATTTCTCTCCTTCTCCACTTCCCTCCCCCACTCTCCCTCTCTCTCTCCCTCTCCCACTATGTCTCTCTCAAGTGTCATGGTATGAATTTATTTAAGAATACCCATCTACAGGGACAGTTCTGATTCAGTGGAACCATTCTTGCTTTGTAAATCAGATGATAACTGAAAGTCAGACATATTCCATTACTTACTGGCAAATTTCCCAGATTGTCTACTGTACTCCATCACGTCGAACAGTTTACAGCCAGGGAAGCTATCATGAATTTCTATGCAATCCTCACTTCCCTCTCCCAAATACTTACCAATATTTAGATCTGAAAAATGCTCATGCACTGCACATAATAGAACTTCTATCAGATCCAAGACTATCAATGGAGAAGACAATCTGGTCAACGCTCAAGACTGCTCCCTCCCTTCTTCTCCTCGCACCTCAAAGGTTTTACACACCAACTCCAACAGCTCTGAGATCAGACAATATTCCCAAAGAAGTCCATGGGGTTTCCCTAATAATCCTCAAGGTAGAAAACTTGGGCTACAGAGAGTTAAGAGAAATATTGTTTTTGAGAAAAGAAAAAATATTTTAAAAAGAAAAGCCTTGTACCTCCAAAAGAAAAACCGGCATATCCTCCTCTTTTGGAGTAGCAGCTAAAGACAACAAAAAGCAGATTTAAATACAAACAAAAGGTTAAGAAACATTCAGTAGCCTAAGGAGAGACAGAATGTCTTCTTATGTTCCCAGGTTTTGTTCTGTTTTGTTTTAACTCTTGCCTCACAATCAGGAGGCTGTGCGTTTGATCCTAGGTAGAGGCCAATATTTGGAATAGACTCTCCTGCTCAAGCAGGGGGTTGGACTAGATGACCTCCAAGGTCCCTACCAACTTTGTTATTCTATGAAATTCTATGTTTTCTTGTTTTGTTCTCCAAGTGGGCAAAGTTTTCTAGCAATCAGATGCAGAAACACAAGAAATGAAGTTTACAATTGCTATTGCAGTGTTATTTTTTCCATGGCACTAACATGCACCAATTTGCAAGGCAATATTTTCAGTTTATAGGGAAACATTTTACATGTTTTTACAATTACAGCAAAATAAAAAACTGAAGTAAGCTTTTTTACATCTAACTTAAGAAAAATATTGCATCTGATGCGAAACAGTATTAATAGAATTCCCAATAAACTGTTTTTCCCCTTGATCAGACCAAAAAAGGTTGTAAAATCCAACATGGTCACATGAAGACCCACTTAATGATTTGAACATCAGATTTATGATCGTAATTGCATGCTCAATTGCAGTAGCAAGTCAAGGATTATTATATAGCAATAGCACTTAGACTGATATACCGCTTTACAGTGCTTTACAGCCCTCTCTAAGTGCTTTACAGCAGTGGTCCCCAACCTTTTTTATGCCACGGCCCGGTACCGGCATCAGCTGGGTGCCGCCATCTTGTTTTGATGAAAAAGTGCTTCCGGTGAGCTTTCTACCCGGAAAAGCTCACCGGAAGCACTTTTTCATCAAAACAAGATGGCGGCGCCCAGCAAACCAGCGGCCCGGTAGGCTTTGTTCCACGGACCGGTACTGGTCCGCGGACCGGTGGTTGGGGACCCCTGCTTTACAGAGTCAGCATATTGTCTCCAACAATTTGGGTCCTCATTTTACCCACCTTGGAAGGATAGAAGGCTGAGTCAACCTGGAGCCTGGTGAGGTTTGAACTGCCAAATTGCAGTCAGCTGGCAGTCAGCAGAAGTAGCCTGCAGTTCTGCACTCTGACCACTGTACCACCATGGTTCATATGTGTCACATGGTCAAGTTGCCGGAGTTTTATGCCAAAATTGGGAACTCTAATTCTTCTTTATATTTAACAAAAACTGATAATTCTGGCTTCCATTAACAATCATATATATTTAGCTGTTATTTCTATTACTTTTATCTTTTTACATTTTTACTTTTAAAAAAATCTATTTTTCAAAAGTGATTAGAGATTTTTTTTTTCCATTCAACATTCAAATCCAGTGAGTTCCTGGAGAAGCAGACTGTATTTATACAGGCTTGTGTTTTAACAGTTTGTTTAAAACATAAGCAGTGTTTTATATTGGTGCACTGTTCCATTAAATTCAGTAACAACCACCACTTTGCTCTTTTAAAAGTAAATAAAAGAAAAAAGAGCTCTTTGAAATCTATTTTATATCTGACATAAGCACTAGATAACCTTGAAATATTCCAAAGTGAAAAAAGATAAAAAGTTTCTGGTCTGCTCCAGCAGCTATTAATGAAAGGAACTGTAAGGTCTTTGGAACTGGTGCCATTCAGCACTCAAGAGCCCTTATGAGGCTCATGGCTGAGATCGTGGCTATTTTACATCTCCATTTTCAACACTGAAATATAGATGGGTTCTTATAACATTGACAGAGTGACATCAGAAACTGGTATGCTGTTATCCAACCCATCATTACTTCAGGTTCCCCCCCCCGCATATTATTTCTCAAGTATGGTGTGAAGAATGGGCAGCCTGTGTAGCCAGGGGTGGGATACGACAGAGTTAACTATCGGTTCAGGATTTATGAGCTTCCCTGCACACTGTGAGCCGCGCGCCTGTAAATCGTCATCAGCATGCTGTGTGCAGAGACGCAGCCTTTGAAACAGCCCTCTTTTCCTGCTTTTTTAACTGCAGCTGTGCCTCGTTCGGCAGCTGAAGTTGAAAAATCAGGAAATAAAGATCAGGTAAGAGCCCAGGTGGGTGGGTGGGCAAAAAGATCAGCAGACATAGAACCGGTTCTCTCTTATGTCTGCTGCTCTTCAGAGCTACCAGTTCTACAGAGGTGGACAGAACCGGTAGAAACCCACCCCTGTGTGTAGCTGATTCCATACAATTCTGGAGTCCGTCAAAGCTGATTTGCACAGACTTTTGCTACTTTGTCAAATACACCAAATTATCAATTCCCATTTGCTAATTAGTTATATTGCTAGGCAAGAACAGCTAAATTCTGTTGGTTATAGAATTTGAGTGTGCTGAGTGTTCAACTAGTTGCACAGAATTTGGAGGAGTTCTATGACTTGTCGGTTTCTAATTTTACAATTCATTAGAGCAGGGGCCTCCAACCTTGGCCACTTTAAGCCTGGGGGACTTCAGCTCCCAGCTGGCTGGGGAATTCTGGGAGTTGAAGTCCCCCAGGCTTAAAGTGGCCAAAGTTGGAGGCCCCTGCATTCGAGCAAATAGATCTTGGATAACTTGTGGTTTAAAATTCAGAAATCCTTTTAGCCTCTGAGATATAGCCATCAGAAAGGAATGTTTAGTATTGAGAAATTGTCATCGTTCGTTTTGATCTCCTTTTTAAAATACTACAGCTGCTGATTGATTACGTTCTCTCTCCCCTCACCCTGATTTCAGTAGGTTTCAAAAGATAGGACAGTATGATTCAGGTAACTTTGACAGAGTTCCCAGCTGTAAAACAAACTGTAGAATATTGATCAAATTATTATTTCCTCTGTATGCTTCATCACTGTGGAAATCAAGAAGTGTTTCAAGCTCCTGATTCTGAAAACTGCCCACATCCATCCACCAACACTTAAAGTTAGCCTGGAAAACTCTCAGCCACAAGAACGTGAATGCAGTTCTTTTAAGCTCTGTGTTTTCCAAAAGGGGTGTGAAAAAAAAAACTTGAAGAGAATGGTTCAAAAGTCTTGTTGACTGATAAGCAGGGATGGTATTCAGCAGGTTCTGACCAGTTCTGGAGAACCGGTAGCGGAAATTTTGAGTAGTTCGGAGAACCGGCAAATCCCACCTCTGACTGTCCCCGCCCCCATCTATTCTCTGCCTCCCAAGTCCCAGCTGGGTCTTCTTTTGTTGCCCTGCACAGGAGAAAGCAGGTTAGTGGGGTGGGGAGGGAATGGGGATTTTGTAGTATCCTTCCCCTGCCACGCCCACCAAGCCACGCCCACAGAACTGGTAGTTTGAACCCCACCACTGCTGACAAGGTTGTGCAAGGGTAAAACAGAAGCTCCATAGTAGTTTCTTTTCATTCTGCTATTTTGAGTCTCCTAATAGCGCTCTACAGGTACTTACGGTGGCAACTGCTAGCTTCTTTTCTCGTCTGAGGTTTCCCTTATTCTCCCACTCCTTGGCTCCCGATTACGAATGTCTTCCCTGTGGAACAAAAGACGGATCTGCTGAATCTAGTCCTTTGAACATGGTTCTTAATGGCGTGAAAATGGCAAACTGCTGACCGTTTGCCCTTGTCTACACTGTTATTTCAACAGAATCCAACCTTCTTTTAACTGTTGCTGCCATCTTTCGCTGACAGCAGATAAATGTCTGGGTTTAGACACTACCTTAATATATGAAGGCTCAGTGAGAAAAGTGTAAAATAATTTCTGAGAGGAGAAAAGAGATACAGAGTAATTGAATGAAGTATCAGTGTGAGCGCCTTTCCTGGAAAAGTACTGGAAAGATTCAAGTGCCTGAACTACACTGACAGATAGAATAAAGCGGAAATACTTTCTAAAACAAATTGTTGAACTAAAATTAAAAAGTTACAGCTATTAGGCTAGATATCAAAGACTGAAAGAGCAGACCTACGTTATCCAACTTTTTCCTAAAATAGCCTTCTTAACCACAAAGCTGAAATTAGTCAATATAAAATAATCTGACTCCATAAGTAAATACAGGAAAAACCCAGAAAATTAAAAACTCATTAATCTTGTAAATCAGCTGGGCAAATAGAGAGTTCATGGTGATCCAAAATCTTCCCACATAATAAACCTATGCATACTTTAAATCAGGGGTTCCCAACCCCCAGTCCACGGACCAGTGCCAGGCTGCAAAATGCCAGAAACTGGGCCATGCAAACAAGCGAAGCCCCATCCGCAAAATGCAGGCAGCACACGAAACCACATCCCCTCTGGTCCTTGGAAAAACCTCTCTCCATGGAACTGGTCCCTGGTGCCCAAAAGGTTGGGGTACGCTGTTTTAAATCATCCCCTAATATCTGGTTCTATTGCATTGCAGAACATTGCAACTACGGAGCATTTTAACTAACAACACGGTATGTTCAGTACCAGCACAGGATATAAAATTCATTTCACAGAAAAACTGACTTTTCACATAATGAAAAAAAGTCAATTTAATTTTAAAGAACATTTGGAACACGATCCCTTTCTCTTTTCTCTTTGCGTTTACACATGTATGAATGTGTGCTGGTGTATAAGCACAATAAACACACAAAGATTTTTTTGTACTAGATTGTGTTGTTTTATTGTTCAATGTGTTTGTTAATTTGTTCTTGATTATATAGTTACATTATTTTATCAGATATTTTGTGCACAGATTAGGGCACAAAACAGGACAAATATATAATCGGATAGATACCAGTATCTATGTGGTCACTAAGAGTCAGCACCAAATTGATGGCACATATTGAATCAATCAATCAAATACTGTATAGCACATTTTTAAAAAAATTGGGGGGAAAATGCCTTGTTGATGTTTTCTGAGTAAACTGAATAAGATTAGTAGCTTTCTAACAATCACAAAGTATTTAAAAGGAAAAGAGCATAAGAATAAATTAATACTATTTTAATAAACATAATTAGTTTCACTACAATAATTTTTGTTATTGAGAATCAGGACAAAGAGAAGTTTCTGTGCACGTTGCATAATTAATATTTGTTCCTTTAAAATGTATTGCCTGTTTCCCACTTTTGTATGCAGCAAGCCTTAGATTTAATCCCAGATACCTCCATCCAGGTCTGGGTCAAACTCCCTTTCGGAAATTTGGAGAGGCATAGTTGGTTAAATACTGAATATCAAACCATATTCAATGAGAAGAAGCAATGGTTCATTGGTTTGTTTAGCATACATAGCTTGCTATAAACTGCACAACCAGACTTCCTCTTACTTAATAAGACCTTCCATTGCTCTCTGTCTGCATTCAACCCCAGAGGGAAATTGGGGTTCCAAGAGAATTCAGGGAGAATGAGTTTGTTCAGCCATGGTGATTTTTTCTGGAAACCAATTGGATTAGCATAAAATCAGAGGTGGTATTCAGCAGGTTCTGACCAGTTTTGGAGAACCAGTAGTGGAAATATTGAGTAGTTTGGAGAACTGGCAAATACCATCTCTGACTGGTCCCACTCCCATGTATTCTCTGCCTCCCGAGTCCCAGCTGATTGGCTGGGTCTTCTTTCGTTGCCCTGCACAGGAGAACGGAGCTGGAAAGCAGGTTAATGGGTGGGGAGGGAATGGGGATTTTGCAGTATCCTTCCCCTGCCACAGCCACCAAGCCACGCCCACAAAGCCATGCCCACCAAACTGGTAGTAAAAAAAAAGTTTGAATCCCACCACTGCATAAAATCCTATGTTCCTTCTTGGCAGAAGTTCTCTAGTTCCTCATTTTTAGAGTTTGAGTTTTCCAAGCATTTCCTCTTAGATAGTTTCATCCCAATCTGATTGGTTAGTTTAATCTTGTCCCAGTTTCATGCTGGGAGGCGGGGGGAGAATGCTACAATCCCCCCCCTTTGTATGCTTTTCTCCTTGTCTTTACACTTTCACTGTTTGTGTTGCATCGATTCACACATCACTATTGTGACAGGTTGTGTTGCGTAAACTAAAATGGCTAGATTCACACTTAAGACTAAAATATAAACCAGGCACAGAAAATCTTTTAGTGTTGCGATGAGATTAAAAATATGCATATAGTAAACTTGATCCAATCATTTGATTAAAATGGTTGATTCGTGACCATTTAATCTCTTTGTGACCCATATGCATATGAACATTTGAAAGACCTGCTGTGTTTTCATCCGTTGTGAATAGGGCATGGGACCAGATTATTTGAGATTACTTCCAGATTACATGTCCTGTCCCATCAGGTGAAGCAGGAGGTGTATGTTATGTATCCTTTCTACTAAGGACTTATATCTGGTGGTACCCAGGCAGTGTGCCTTTTCTGCTATGGCCCACACTATCTGAAATATCATTCCTCTTGAGGCAATGTTGGCCCCATCTCTATTTGCCTTCCAGAAAGCTCTCAAGACATGGTCTTACCATCTACATTGGGGATCAAGGGGTGAGCTGGCAAGATGTCGTGCGATGTTAAGATAGCAAAAGAGACACTATCATTTGAATTTTTTTTATCTTTTTTGCTTTTCTGTTTTTAATGTTCTATGATATTGTTTTTATTATTGGATGCCATCCAGAATCATATTTTGAGGGATGGGTGGTTGTATAAATTTGTTAAATAAATCAATATTTATTCAACAAATTTGATCTGTTTATCAGCCAAGGTCAACCAGTTCTCCTGAGTTTTAGAGTAGTCATGTCACCGCTGAGCACCTTGTCTTAACTGGCTCTCCTCCTGTGTAAAATAATTTTCAGATTTGGGGTTTGAGCCAGCGTTTAATAAAGCATCAAAAAAAGCATCTTTCCCATTAATTATTTAACTTTTGTTTTAAACGTAGTAACACATAAGACGTCAACACTGTATGTTATGAACCTTTTAGTATAAAGGCTACTTATTTCCAATATGACACAGTTGCCAAGCATCTGGATTTTGATCATGTGACCATGGGGAATGCTGCAATGGTCGTAAGTGTGAAAAACAGTCGTAAGCAGGGGGTGGGATTCAGCCGGTACAGACCGGTTCAGGAAAACCACACACTCACCAAACCGGTTGTTACATCAACTGAATCCCACCACTGGTCATAAAAGTCACTTTTTTCCCAGTGCCGTTATAACTTTGAACTGTCATAAAATGAACTATTGTAAGTCGAGGACAACCTGTCTTATAAAACATTCAATGATATGATGAGCAATGTTGCTCAAGCTAAAAATGTCCCAAAGACTGTTCTTTTTGACAAAACGGCTCCTCATCAATCCTGTTGCCTCGTAAACACATCCTCTGCAGACCCATTGAGAAGCCTATGGAGCCCACCTCTCGTGGCAGCTAGGATACAGTCTCCAGGCCGAGATATACAATAGCCATCCTCTCCTTTGAAGGGGGATAATTTCTCTCTCTTTCCAAAGGAGTCCAGCCTCTTCTTCTCGCAGCAGTTTCATTCTTTTAGCATTCCTTTTTTCTGAGCGGCTGGAATCTGTCATTCTACTCCCAGGACTCTGATTTAATTCTCTTTACTGGGGACTACATTTTCCAGAAATCTCTTCCAGAGCTTCTTGCTGTCCCAGTTCCAGAAACGAGGCCCCAACCAGCCAGCCGACCAGGAAACTGCTGCTGATGGACTAGGCTATGGCAATAAACCAAGATGGCCTGAGGAGACATTCGAACACAACCCAAAAGGAAGGAGGTGGCAAATTGGCTGGGCTATAACGTTGTAGAGCAGTGGTAGTCAACCTGGTCCCTACCGCCCACTAGTGGGCGTTCCAGCTTTCATGGTGGGCGGTAGGGGTTTTGTCCCCTACTTTATAATTCACCATTACTGTGGAACTGGTGGGCGGTTAAAGAAAATTTTACTAACTAACAGAGATACAAAAGTGGGTGGTAGGTATAAAAAGGTTGACTACCCCTGTTGTAGGAAAAGCCAACTGACCACACTGGCACACAAGACATTTATAAGCTAAGGAGAAGAGGACAAGAAAATCCTGCTGATGATGTTACCTACTGTAGAAACAAAACATTCAGAAACTAATTTGAAACAAATATTTTCTATTATTTCAGAGCCAATGGGGTGTAATGGTTAAAATACTGGACTAGGGCGATAGGCTTAAATCTGTCTTAAAGCATGGAAGCACACTGGGAGAGTTTTGGCCAGTCTCTCTTAGCCAGACAGAGCTGTGATTGTGAGGATAAAATTGGAGGATGAAGTATTAGGTGTGCCACCTTGATCTAAGATGGGATATACTTTTACATAGTAACAACAATACAGCAGGCAATTTGCTATGCTTTCTAGAGACGGGATATCATTTCAGTGCCAAAATAAGGGCATCAGGCCCAAAACTAAGACAAAAAAAAGACTGACAGACCCACCTGAGGACACAGATTGTGCTGAGAGGCAAAGCACATAACAGGTAGCAGCTGTTTTCGATTAGTTTAATAACATTAATCTCAACCCAGCATTTGCAATCAAGATATATGTTTAGCCCAACAGGGAAACAGGCCAGCTGTCACCGTGTTTCTTGTTCTTCTTCCTTGGCAGAAGTGGAATCCAAGATGAGGATTGAGAAGTGAGACCTAGGAAATTAAATTGCTTGCAAAATATGTACTTCTTAAAAGACTATGTGGGAAAACAAAGGGAATTTCCATAGATAGATGTTTCTAACAGACCACTCAGTTTGACTGAGCCTCAATCTTATTTTAGTAAAAGTAACTGAGGGGAACTAAGGAAGGCCTCTTCCTGGTATGATTATTAATCCTTGTCTGTTCTAAAGGGAGTAATGTAGAGAAAAAGCTGATTGGAAGCAGTTACTAAAAATAGTAAGTCCAACATAATCAAAATGGTAGGTTTATGCAGTTTAGAAAAAGTTCTTTTGGTTAGATCTAAAAATGGTTAGGAATTTTCAAGAATTTCCCCTAGAGGTCTCACTGTTAGTAAATAACAATTCTACCAAATGATTGTTTGCTGGCAAATTTGATTGCAGCCTTGTACAGTATAATCTGTTTTGTAATCATGGCTGCCAGACATTCCTTAGACTGAAGCATCAAATAATCTGCCTTTCTCAGTGCCTTGGGACTGGCCTCAGGTAAAGAATCATTCTAAGAGTTGTCTCAGTGTTTAATGACTCAGAAGAAATAAAAATGTATTTAATACATGGAGGTTTTATATTGACTTCAATTGCCTTTTAATTTCAGATTATATTGATTTAAATTAAATTCATCACAGCTTTTGTCCTGGCCTTTATTCCTGCTTGGCATGTGATCTCCAGCTTTTTATTCAAAAATTAAATGTGGCCTTTGGCCAAAATCTAGTTAAAACGTGTGACAGTATTAGGCATCTCAGTCCCTCTGTGAGTCTGTGCTTTGGGCTTAAATTCCCATAATCATGTTAAACTAATTCCCTGCCTGTTAATCAACTAGTAAAATGAAATGGCAATTGAATAAATTGTCCACTTAGTATGCTTTTCTTTTTTATACAAAGTATAATATATACTGTGTGAATCCAGCCTTTATCTCTCTTCCACCTGCCTTTTTGAAATGCCCAGAGGAACACCTGAGATCAGCTTCTAAGCAAATATTATAAGCGTTATGAAGAAAGCTTTTTAACTTCTTACAGAGTTCTGTCTTGTTTGCTCAGGTTTGTTATTTATGTTGTTGCAGTTGCTTCCGGCAGAACTGGTTTTTCCTTCCTTCTCTTCTGCTATAAGTACTCTGATGGGAACATGATACTACATACTTTTTTTATACTGTAACCCCCAAAATCCAGCCTTATGTAAGCCTCAGTCCTTTGACCCTTGGAAAGATGTCCCAATGGCTATTGGGTGGATTGGATCAACATCCAAGCTCAGAGAAAGAGAGCCACAGACAATCAGCCGAGTTAAAGAGATATCCACCAGTCTTTGAGTCAACAAAAGAGTATGCTGGTGTAGCTACAGTCGTTCACCCCTATTCTGTCTCAGTAATGAAGCCAGCATTAGATGGTGTGCTTATTGTTTTCATGCAAGACACATTATTGAAAGGAATGAATTGATTCCCCCAGTTTTGTTTCTTTTAAGAAATGCTGCTTACTGACAGGGAAAACAATAATAATGTGTGGTGGGATGGGAATGGGTAACTAGGGATAGATGTGTTTATCAATCAGTAGGTTGCCCAATTAATAGATTGCATGTGCAGAGGAACACCTGAATGAAACTTATCCATTGGGCTATTTCTCAACCTGGGTTTAGTTTTCGTATGAAAGAAAAGTAAAACATGTATTCAAAAATAGGCCAACTCCAAGTTTCAGGTATGGAACAGGCATAGGAAGCCGTGAATGGGCCTGATCAATAATACTGTACTAAGTAAATTCTCTCCTGGCTGCAAAGAAATGGTAGAGTTAGCAACAAGTTCAACTTTCTCCTTGTAGCTGGATGTAACATACAGACAGGTATGAAGCCAGAAGCAATAACATGAAATGGCCGAGATGGCAGAATCAGCTATACGCAGTTGACAGATCCCAGTTTCTGCCCAATTCAAATTGACTTTGGTGGAGGTTAACACTCTCACAAGAGAGTACTAGTCCTGTTGGGGGGGGGGGGGGGGGGGGGGGGGGGGGGGGGGGGTTTGTATTTTTTTTTTTTTTTTTTTTTTTTTAAAAAAAAAAAAAAATTAAGGGGGGGTTTTTTTTTTTTTTTTTTTTTTGGTTTTGTGTTTTTGGGGGTTTTTTGGTGGGTGTTTTTGTTTTGGTGGGGGTTACCAGGGGCGGAGAGTTTTTTTTTGGATGGAATAATTTTTTTTTATTTTTTTTTGTTTTAGGGGGGGGGGGGGGTTTTTTTTTGTTTTTTGTATGTGAATTTTTTTTTATTATTTTTTTTTTTTTTTTACATTTTCATTCAAAAGAGCCCTAATGCCATGTTTAAGAAATGTCTGGCATTCTTTCAAAAAAAAAAAAAAAAAAGCACTAAATTTTGGAGGCGTGTATTAGACTTCGTAACACTTTTATTTCATGGTTGGGTGCCTTTGGGGAACCCAGGGGTCCACTGAGTCCTGCAGCCTAAGGAGAGAGGCCCACAAAGGGCAGAGAAAAGTGGAAGCAACTGCAAGAGTACTTTTTTCTGTGCCCCCAGCCAAGACGTTAACATTTGCAGAAGTATCAAATATAACAGCTATGCAACCATTTCCAAATGATGGACGTGTATGTTCCCTGATGTGCAGTGGCACAGAAGTCCAAATCAGGCTTAAACCTTCCCTGTGGTCACTCCACTGTTAAAAGTGTGAGTTCCTTGAGTTAGATGGTATTCCCATGCTTGTACAGCCTGAGAAAGGTGCATTTTATCTTCCCCATGATGGCTCCTACATAATTGTTTCCTTGGTTTGATATATGCTGGATATATTTGTCAAAATGCAAAAGCAGATGATAATCCTAATGAGGGGCATAGCTGCGATTCCAGCCTTACTGGCACTGTGGGATTGGAAGCAATTAAAAAGATTTGTGAAATAGAAATAATATGGCCTGTAATCTTATACTTACAGTATTTACGTTGGCGTAAGTCTGACTGAACTCAAAAGAAGCTTTGTTCTGAGTAAGCACCAGCAATTCAATTATGATCAGAAATCGGGGGCATAGGAAAGGAACTCATCCATGGACTGGAGACATGATCTTCAGGATCCCCATTTCATCTCTCCAGCCTTGTGTAGGAATCCTTCTTCCCTCTGTGTGTGTAAGGAAACTCCTGAGCTGGGCTAGAGAGACATAGCTGGAAAGGAAGAAGAAGAAGAAGAAGAAGAAGAAGAAGAAGGAGGAGGAGGAGGAGGAGGAGGAGGAGGAGGAGGAGGAGGAGGAGGAGGAGGAGGAAGAAGAAGAAGAAGAAGAAGAAGAAGAAGAAGAAGAAGAAGAAGAAGAAGAAGAAGAAGAAGAAGAAGAAGAAGAAGAAGAAGAAGAAGAAGAAGAAGAAGAAGAAGAAGAAGATCAGAGAAATTTCTGCAGCCTGATAAGAATTTCTGCCTCCAAGCCCCTCTGCCCATATATGGAAGGGAGGGGAAATCCTTTGGCAGTTAGCAGCAGCTTGCAAACTTCCCTGGCAGCTTTCTCATTGATAGGGGCAGATGGCAGAGAATATTGTAAATGCTGATCACTTGATGACAGGGCATTTAGCAACTGGTTGTAAGTGTGCCCACGTTACCAAGGACCCGAAGTACGATCATGTGACTGTGGGAAGGGTGCGCCCGGTGCAACTGCACTTTTCAGTGGTTGAAGCCATTTTTCCACGGACCATGGATGTGTGGTTTTTCACGCTATCAAGATCCCGCGCAAGCACAGATGAAGTTTTGCTCACTTGCACAGACTGGTTCTTAATGGGCTGTGGACTGGTACCGGTCTGTGGCCTGGGTGACCCCTGCAATAGAGTGTCTTGGGGCTGTTTCAGCCCCTTTGAGGTGTTCCTGGTGCAACTGCGTTTTTCAGTGGTTGCTACCTAGGAACCAGTATTTAGGATACACTACGTTGTATTCTGAAGATTTTATTTATTTCATTTATATCCTGCCTTAATCATTTTTACAAATAATGTAAAGTGACAAACATATCCAGCATGCTTTCCTCTTCCTAATTTCCCCACAACAACAACCCTGTGAGGTGGGTTTGGTTGAGAGAGACCAGTTGAAGGTCACCCAGTCAACTTTCACGGGTAAGGAGGGACTAGAACTCACAGTCTCCTGCTTTCCACCCTGTGCCTTAACAAATAGCATATAACTCTCATGTCCACCAAGAAACCTCTGAAAATTTTGGATTTCTCCTAAATTTTAAAAACCGTCTAAAATGGTTGCCATCATTGCAGGTGGTGTCCCTGGTTTCTATATTTAACTTTGTCTACTGCAAATTATATAATCCTTTTCTTTTTACAATTGAACATGCTTTACATTTAGACACCATTTTTCTGCTTTTACTTCCTTTTGGATAGATTCCTTGTTTTGTTTCTACATTATTAATAATTGCATTACGATTATTACACAAATCCCAGGAGTAGGTTTTTATTTCCTTTCAGTCCAACTATTCTATGAAAGATTAATTTTTATTTGATTTTTAAGGAGCCAACATTGGGATTGGAGCAAAGTAATTTTCAAGAAGGCGATGCAGGTAATACATGCAATAAAGTTCAAGCACAACATAAATTTTCTCACATGTGAGAATTCCTGTGACTTCACACAGAACCACAAATTAGTTGTTACTCAATGCCAGAAAGTGCTTTAGGCATTTTTTTCCCTTCACCGAGTCTTGCCAAAAATTATCTATAGGGGATAGTAATGAATTTTAGTGGCTTAAACACAACTTGAAACAAAGGGGAGTTAATTAAAAGAAGTTGTGGGGATCAGATGAAGGAAAAGACATGTATGCAGACAGGACAAATCATCTCTCTGCAGATTACTGCTTTTACCAGGGTATTGCTGGAAACAGCTTTTTGAGATGTTCAACCATACCTAAATCTAATCAGAGTTTTTGGGCAGTGTTGGTGGGTCTTTTAAATCCTCGACAAGGAGGAATTGTGGATATGTGTTATAGGTAGTCCTTAAGACCACAATTGGGATAAGAGTTTCTGTTGTTAAGCAAGATGGTTATTAAGTGGGTCACACTCAATTTTATGACCTTTTTGTCACAGTTGTTAAGCACAACACTGCAGTTGTTAAGCACAACACTGCAGTTGTTAAGTGAAATCATTAACTTTGCTTGCCGGAAAACATCTGAGAAGGTGACAAAGGCCAATCGCGTGACCCCAGGATGCTGCAACTTCCTCAAGATATGCCGGCTGCCAAGTGCCCAACTTTGATCACGTGATGATGGGAATAGTACAACGGTTGTAAGTGTGAGGATCACTTGTAAGTCACTTTTTTCAGTGCTGTTGTAACTTCAAAGGGTCACTAAAGAAAAGGTTGTAAGTCAAGGACTACCTGTACTACAGCGATACTAAGTGCATCTAAAAGCTCTTAAGTGTTGCTTCGTATTAGTCTCTCCAAATGCAAATTAAGATTAATAAGCATTATTAGCACTGCCTGTTTGAAAATGATTGGACGCATAACTGTGCCCCAAGAATTTTTTCAAGCTTTCATGGAAGTTTTGAACGAAGCTGAGTGAAATATAGCGGATGGTGGAAGGTAGGACTGATCTGCCCTGACCCAGCATTCCAAAAGAGCATTAAAAACTGGAGAAATCAAACCAATTATGCTGAAAATCTGTTTGGGTGAAGAAATTGCAGACTGGCAGGAAATCCTAAAACTCTGGCTATGAAACAAGCAACTGGCATTGAAAAATGTTTTGCAATGTGCTGTGAATGCACGTGAGTTGAAACACTTCTGAACTTCTGCTGTTTAAAACATGGCAGGGCCTTTCGAATGCAGAGAAATATGATAAGAGCCCACTGGGGCTAATATTACTGCTCCCTCTGGAGAGGAACAATGTTTTAATTTGGGGGCTTTTGAATTCCAAGCTGTGTTAATTATGAAGCCAGTCATTTCCCCTCTGTTTTGTATTTAAAAGTTTACCCACGTACCCTGATCTGCACTGGGATCACCATGTCCAGAGAAAATAGGTTGAATCCTACCTTTTCTAACACCTTCACCTACACAGCCCCCTTCCAAGGCTTCATTAGTAATAGCAATAGCTCTTAGACTTATATACTACTTCATAGTGGTTTGCAGCCCTCTCTAAGAGGTTTACAGAGTCAGCATATTGCCCCCAATAACCTGGGTCCTCATTTTACTGATCTTGGAAGGATGGAAGACTGAATCAAGCTTGAGCCAGTCATGATCAAACTGTTGGCAATTGGCAGAGTAGCCTGCAATACTGCATTCTAACCACTGCACCACCAGGGCTCTTAGCGCAATTCCTTGTATATGGTGGCACTTATTGAGATCCTGAGTTTGTGTAACTGTAGTGCTTAAATGTACTGGCCTAGGAGAAGAGAGTCTTGGGTTCTAGTCATCCCTTACTCACGAATGCCAGTTGGGTGACTTTAGGCCAGTCATTGCCTCTCCGCCTTGGACTAGGAGTTGAAAAACATTCTGAAAGAGGATATCAAATCCTTTCCAGAAAACTGCATGGATATAGAACAGTGGTAGTCAACCTGGTCCCTACCGCCCACTAGTGGGCGTTCCAGCTTTCATGGTGGGCAGTAGGGGTTTTGTCCCCTACTTTATAAATCACCATTACTGTGGAACCGGTGGACGGTTAGAGAAACCTTTATTACTAACAGAGATACAAAAGTGGGCGGTAGATATAAAAAGGTTGACTACCCCTGATGTAGAATATAGAATAACAGAGTTGGAAAGGACCTTGGAGTTCTTCTAGTCCAATCCACTACTTAAGCTTAAGGAAACTTCAGGCAAATGGTTGTCCAATTTCTTCTTAAAAATGTCCAGTGTTCGAGTATTCACAACTTCTGGGGGCAAGTTGTTTCACTTATTAATTCTTCTGTCAGAAGATTTCTTCTTAGTTCTAGGTAGCTTCTCTCCTTGATTAGTTTCCACCCATTGCTTCTTCTCCTGCCCTCAGGTGCCTCTTCTTTGTGGCAACCCTTGAGATATTGGGACACTGCTTTGTTACCCCTAGTCCTTCTTTTCATTAAACGAGACCCAATTCCAGCAGCCATTCTTTATATGTTTTAGCCTCCAGTCCCCTAATCATCTTGGTTGCTCTTCTCTGCACTTTTTCTACATCTTTCGCCTACATCATTGTGGCGACCAAAATGGATGCAGTATTCCAAGTGTGGTCTTACCAAAGCATTATAAAATTATCTTGATTCAATCCCTCTGTTAATGCAGCCTAGAACTGGGTTGGCTTTTTTGGCAGCTGCAGCACACTGCTGGCTCATATGTAAGTGATTGTCCACTAGGACTCCAAGATCTCTCTCACAGTTGCTACTATTGAACCAGGTACCATGTGTCCATGAGGTCACCTGGAGCCAAGGTTGACTTGAAGGACCATTACATCAGCTTGGGATCATATCCTAAGTGGGTCAGTTGCATCACAATCAATAAGAATCATAAGGATAATACTAAGGCAATGCTATTTTTTTGAAAAAAGAAGCAAACTTATTTGTTTAAACTGGAGTTTTCCTACACAAAAGGCAGGAGTACAAGAAGGGGGCTATTTCTGTTGTATAAATGCAATCTTGTAAACTACCTTCAAAGTATTATTTTATTTTGTCTGAGTTCAGGTACTAAAAGTGGTGGAGGGAGATGAAATGCAGGGGAGCTGCAGACCAGAGAGAGGGCTTGGGAGTCGTCCCTTCCCTAAATCCCCCCCCACTTTTTTCCCCCAAAAATCAAATTTGTCTCTAGTAACCAGGCAGCTTTAAACAAAGCATGAACCAGCCCATTGGTTTTTACCAAGGTGAGCTAGTAGCAAATATTTCACAGATAAACAAGAAAATAAATGATAAGAATTCCTTAGTGTTTGTGGGATGATTCTCTCCCTCTCCCTCTCTGTACTTTGTTCATATTATATACCTTATCTTGGAATGTAATTATTTATGTATATGTACAACCATTACAATTTCAGTGCTGCCGCCAATAGTTTCCACCTACAGTACTGATGGAATCGACTCCCCTTCTCCCATCATTCTTGCATGACCCTTTGTTCTGTTCTGGAAGATGGAAACTTTCCAGAATGGTTTTAAGGACAAAACAGCAAAGTGAGTCTTCAATGCAAACATCTAAAGGCCAGATATAAGCAAACAAATAAACCGTAACCGCTGAGGAATTCTGGGAGTTGAAGTCCACACTTTTTAAAGTTGCTGAAGTTAAGAAACTGTAATTTAGACTCTTCAAGTACTAAAACAAAAATTAAAAGCTTATTTCTGATGCATTAACAAATCAGATCATATTGGTCATAAGCGTCAATTCCCTTCTCCCATCTCCATTGCTTAGTTAAAAAAGAGATTAGAGTCATACTCTGGTTTCTTCTTGATGTGGCTCAGTATGATCTACACAAGTCATGGATTTTGCCTTATTAAAGGGAATCAGAAAAGTACAATTTGCTGTGAAGAAGATGTGCAGGCTTGTCTTTCACTCCATGGGAAAGGAAGGAGGTGAGAAGAAGTGTATAATCCTATGCCTCTTTACTGCTCATTGTCATAATCCTTATTTGTCATCTTACTTGAAACATGAGCCAAAGCAAGATACCATTTAGAATATTATTCAAACATAAGCTTTTTTTTTTTTAAATGAAACCACTAATGATGTTGCAGCCATGAGTGTCAGGAAGTCTTTTGTGTAAGCTTTCCTAAGCTACAGAGGCTTTAAACAAACCTTAAGGAAAGACTGAGTGGAAAGACACTTTTGAATTAATCTTTTGGCAATCCTAAAATAAAAATACAGGTAATCTTTGACTTACAACAGTTCATTTAGTGACTGTTTGAAGTTACAGTGGCACTGAAAAAAAGTGACTTATGACTGTTTTTCACACTTAGGACCATTGCGGCATCTCCCTGGTCACATTATTAAAATTCTGATATTTGGCAACTGATATTTATGACAGTTGCAGTGTCCTGGGCTCTTATGATCACATTTTGTGACCTTCTGATAAGCAAAGTGAATGGAGAAACCAGATCCACTTAACAACTGTGTTCCTATCTTAACAGCTGCAGTGTTTCACTTAACAATTGTGGCAAGAAAGGTCATAAAATGGGGCAAAACTCACTTAACAAATGTTTTACTTAACAACAGACATTTTGAACATAACTATGGTCTTAAGTCAAGGACTATCTGAACTGATCTATTATACCAGGATTATTTTAAGAACTGCTGAGATAATTAATGTATGTTGTGTGAAGTAATAGTGGCCAGTTATTGTGCTTAATAGTGCTCCTATAAGTCAAGTCCAAAGCTGACTTTATATCACTGTGAAGTGTACTACAGTACATACAGTCTTCTATATTTTGTCATGTTGTGTTTCTGGTCTCTTTAAGTACAGATAGTCCTTGACTTACAACCAGGGGTGGGATTCTACCAGTTCGCACCTATTCGATAGAACTGGTTGTTAACATTCTAAGCAGTTTGGAGAACCGGTTGTTAGAAGAAATTACTGGCCTAATCCTGTAAGGAAGGCAGGAAGGAAACATTCTGGTGTTGCTTACAGAAACTGCCTCTCCGTTAACCCTTATTACATTCTTGGCAG
Source organism: Notechis scutatus (assembly GCF_049901735.1). NCBI lineage: Eukaryota > Metazoa > Chordata > Lepidosauria > Squamata > Elapidae > Notechis > Notechis scutatus. The sequence goes on from NC_142009.1 coordinate 197,045,806, forward strand.
GACTAGACTTCCTGTCTCTGGAACTTCTCTGGAGGTTTTTTCCCCCTCCTTTGCTGGTACTTTGTTTGTGTGGAGTGACCATTCAAAGTTACAATGGCACTGAATAAAGTGACTTATGACCATTTTTCACACTTACGACTGTTGCAGCATCCCCACAGTCATGAGAGGCCAGGCGAGGAGATGCATGCCTCGATGTGAGTGATATTGAGTTGGCCACGCCCAGCCAATAACATGACCACCAAGCCATGTCTACCCAGTCACATGACCACCAGGCCACACTCACCATCTAAGCCACGCCCACAGAACCGGTTGTTAAAAAATTTGAATCCCACCCCTGCTTACAACCCATTCATTTAATGACCATTCAAAGTTACAATGGCACTGAAAAAAGTGACTTATGACCGTTGCAGCATTTCCATGCTCGCATGATCAAAATTCTAATGTGGAATGGATACAGATGAGCAGATTAAAATGGAATTTTAGTTGTGACCCATTGTAGAATAATCATAAGGCTTCAGATCATGCAGAGCATTATACTGCCTTCAGTGTTTATGATGGTCAGGGACAGATATGAGAGAAACAGCAAAAGTTGGATTCTTGGGCTGGTGCCTCATTCTCAGAAAAAGAAGGGGGAAATAATGAAACAATGCCAGCAGAAACAATGAGAATCATATATTAACCTGAATATGGTGAAGGCAAATCTATTTCTCTCAAGAGATCTTTAGTGAGGAATTCATACCTTTCTGAACCAGTATAGCCTGATGACTATGATCCATGCCTTTGTAACCTTAGACTACTGTATTGTACTATTATATGGGACTATTTTTGAGGACGTTTCAGAGACTTTTGGTTACACTGATGCCAAATTGTATTACTTAGTTTGTAATGTTATATAAGCTTGGAATCATAATTGGGCATATCCAGACTTATCTTTGATAGTTCTCCTGTCATGTGCTCATGCTGGCTTGACTGTAAACCATTTTAAGAAAGTTCTCTCTGAACTGTCACATTTTCACAACAGGTTGCAAAGTAGTCAGCAGGTTACCATAGCTTCCCATTGGATAATTCCACCCCTGCTATGCTCTCCCATCTTTTGTTTTAGGAGACCAATCACTTTCTTTCCTGCAGGCAGATCTTCCTAGATATATATTTGTGTGCACGTGGGTATCTCTCACAATATGCACATATTAAAATGTACATACATGTAGGCATAACAAGCAAAATCTCATTGCAGTGTCTCTTCTAATCTCTTTTAGATCCATTTTGTCACAAGTGTGCTACTTATACAAAAGCTATAATTCTTGTTTCATAAACATAAGATTTTCATTCAAAATGTGGCAAAAATGTAGGTTTATTTTTTTCTTTCCCTTAGCCTATTATTCTTCTCTGTGCTTTTTTTTTAAATGAAGCTCCAATGATACACTGTATCATCATTTCCCCAATTACTTGATGGATAAGGATTGTACTCCAAATTTCACAGAAGTCTTTTGTTTAGTTGTTTTAAAGAAAGTAGAGGGAAAAGTACGCAATTCACAGAAATAAAATAGTTTTTAAAAATTATGCTGGCTTTCCAATCAGCTATCTTCTATTTGGAAGGCAAATATTATATTCATTGTGCTATTATTGATTTTCAAGGTAAAAGGGAAGTCTAATAGATGCTAGCAGTAATGGTAAGCACTGCTTCAGCTATACAGGTGTGGTTTTTTTTTCTGCAAAATAGTCAATGAATTGCTGGTGTAGCTTGCAACAAATGGAAGTGTGCCATCTCAAATGAGCAGGCATGTTCAAGTGATATAATATAGAAAACTGCAGAAAACATGTGCACTTAAGTTCTTTGATGGTGTGAGTAACAGAGGGCAATTTTTATGCTTCCACTCTCTAGGAATGTCTGCCTGTCTTTTGGGATGATGAGATAAGAGAAGAGTGCAATTTTTTCCCCACAGACTACTGTAGTTCTCTAAGTACATTCAACTTGTATTTTTATAGTTCTATAATTTGAGTGTGTGTGTGTGTGTGTGTATATATATAATATATATATATAATATATATATATATATATATATATATATATATATATATATATATATATATATATATATATATATATATATATATATATAATTTTCTTAAGTTTTATGGTACTTACATGTATGGCATTCAGCTTTGTTCGGGTATTTTCCCACGTCATTGTAGTTGTGCTTTTAAAGTTGTAGCAACGTTTCAGCAGAATCTCATCTGCCATCTTTGTTCGGGTATTTTCCCACGTCATTGTAGTTGTGCTTTTAAAGTTGTAGCAACGTTTCAGCAGAATCTCATCTGCCATCTCAGGCTTCTGTATAGTGTTCATTCATTCATTATAATTATGTTATAGTTGCTTATATTCTAATTATGCATAAGTTTAATCTTAATTTTATAAAGTAAGTATGTTGTGTTTATGTGCATGATTACTTTATTAAATTATTAACATTAAACATTGGTAGTGACAATAATAGGAAAAATAATATATTTAATATTTAACATTAATATTTTATTCTATTATAATGTTTAATCAAAATATTAATTTTTCTATCACTGTAATACAAATACTGACAACTGCGTGGTCTGAATTAACAATGAACTGTGTAAAGAAAATTTGACAAGGACTCTTTCCTGGATTTCTGTAGGAAAAGAAAGGCTAATTCAAAAATTTAACAAATAGTACACATCAGCAATTCACTGCTGGAACTATTTTTCTATATAAATCCAATAATCAGTCAAACAACAAATAATAGGCAGTGCCCTTAATGGCTACCTGGCTCAGGAGTCTCCTATTGAGAAATGAAATTGTTAAGGTAAGAGGTCCGCAAAGAAGCCTCTTTTTAGAGGAAAAATCAGGCAGTTTTTAAGATGCAATGAAAATAGAGACATCTTCTTTTCAAGTGCAATCTCTGTGGTAGAGAAACTATTCCTATCCCAAACCACACACCACTGATGCTCCTAAAAAAGGGTGTCATTTTCCAGTCTCATGCTATTATAGCTTCTGAGATTTTGATATGATTAACATATTTGTTCAAATCAGCAAATCTGTTTAAAGTGTAAAATACATTTTTTTAAATTATAAACTCAAGTACAATCTAAAACAAGAAATTGTAGCAAGGATAGTGCAGTCATGCTGCAAATAACTTTTTTTTTTAGTGTGCCTGTGTATATCCAACTATTGTTATTGAGAAACCTGGAAGAATAAAAAGCTATTTGAAAAAAACCCAGTTTAGCATCAGACAGACTTGGGATAACCATTGCAAAATAAATTACCAGAGAGAGCTACTCTTTAAGAACCAGTTGCATTACAGTACTTCATTCTGTAGAGGCTCCCAAAGAAGGCCATAGGAGGAGAAACTCCTTCAGGTAATTGGTTATAAACTGATTGGGACTTCCAAAGTGAAAAACAGTAGCTTAAATTTAGGCAGGGAAAGGACCAGAAGCCAATATGGATCATAGCCCCTATACTGTAATAAAATCATAACGGAGTGAGCATCTGCTGCCCCATTTTGGAGTTATAGAAGTTTCCTTGCACTACTCCCTCTTGAGAAGATTAAGCATCATCTTTTCCTGATGGAATTTCAGAATATTGGCTTTTAGCTCATTTGTCTTCCTGCAAAATTGTTCAGGCTATTCATTGCTTTACTTGAAAAGTAACAGATGTCATCTTATATCAGTGAAATTTTAACCCACATCTCCAGGTAGCCCAACTTCATGGTTTCATGTAAATACTTCAAAAATCTGAACTTTGTAGAACCACTCTCTCTTAGTACTGGGTTTTGGAATTATTCAAACAACAATGTAGTACTTCCAAAATCATCTCAGATCATCTAATCAGAAGAGTCCCACAACTGGTGGTGTAGAAAGCCTTTAAAAGAAGTAGGTCTGAAACCCAAATAACAAGTGATTGTATTAATACTGAGGTCAATTTTATTTATGCAGGATACAAACCTTACCTTGATTTTATTATCCTAAAGGTACACTAGTTCCCTTTCCCCATAACTAGAGCATACAAAACATTTGCTAGACCTATATTTGAATACAGCTCATCAGTCTGGAACCCATATCATGTATCTGATATTAACACAATTGAAAAAGTCCAGAAATATTTCACAAGAAGAGTTCTCCGCTCCTCTACTCATTGCAGAATATCTTATGCCACCAGACTTGAAACTAGACCTAGAAAACCTAGAACTACGCCACCTCCAGTCTGATCTAAATATAGTATATAAAATCATGCATTGCAATGTCCTATCGGCAAATGAATACTTCAGCTTTAATCATAACAATACAAGAGCACACAATAGATACAAACTCAAGGTTAACCGCACCAAACTTGACTGCAGAAAATACGACTTCAGCAACAGAGTGGTCAATGTCTGGAATACTCTACCTGACTCTGTGGTTTCTTCCCCAAACCCCAAAAACTTTAATCTTAGACTGTCTACTATTGACCTCACCCCCTTCCTAAGAGGCCTGTAGGGGGCGTGCATAAGCGCACCAATCGTGCCTACCGCCCGTCCTATTGTTTTTTTTATTTTTATTATAAGTATCTATCTCATGTATTCAAAACTATATTTATTCTTATACCTGTATCTTGTAAGTGATTGACAAATCAAATAAATACTAAAAAAATACTAAATAATGGCACAATGAAAGATTGCCTCTGCTCAAAATGCAATCCTTGGAAAGAAAAGCTGTTTTTGTCTCTCAGATGTAGATCCAATCTCTACACTCCCACCTCTGAAAAGCCCACCCTTCATGTTCTGTAAATCACAAAACCCGTTTATGGGGCTTGCCTTTCCTGTAGAATTTCTTTCAGGCTCATTTCTAGCAGCATAATTATTTCAGAACAGACAAGTCACGGTGATCAACAACAGATCAATCTAGCTGCAAAGCTATTAAAGTTGTGTTTTATGTATTCACGAGCTTTCTTGTCCTTCTGTACTCTTTGATTATAGGGAAATGAAGTAGCTCCGCATTCATTTGACTACTCTAGGGTGACATCATAAACCAGGGAGTGTAACAGCATAAAGGCAGGAGTACTTAGGCATGTTAAACTGTATAAATAGCCGTCAGAGAGCATAAGCTCTTCTGTGCCAACAAGTATCTGAGATAAGAGTAAAGCTCTTAAACCCAGAGTAAATTTTCTGAGCACAAAAGTTATGCTTTTAGAGCTTTCCACTGAGGTCTTACTTATAAGTATAATATTTTAAGGCATAGATTGCACCATAATTGAATGAAATATTTAGCTTTTTTAATAAACCTACTATAGTGCTTTTTCTTTCCAATTCATAGCATGTCCTTCCTATAAATGCTTCCATCTTTTACTAGAATTATGGTCGATGCAGATTTCCCCCCCCCCCCACCCCAATGTTATGTTCTCACAGGGAAATCCCATAGGGGTCTAATAAGAAATAAACCCCACTGGGTTCAGTGGATCTAACTTCTGGCTAAGTATGTCTAACTTTGCTGCCCTACTGCACATAATATATACTTTCCAATAGCTTCTTCATTGTTATCATGCAACTGCTCTAACCATGTGCATTGCGAGCATTGCAAAACATATCAAAATGTGGCAGATTCCAGCAGCAGGTCACACAAATTGGAAATAATCTTGCAGATACAGGCCTTTCCTTTCCTGTTGACATGATTGCACACATCGGGGTTCTTGTTTCCTAAACCCAGTGAACTCATTGTTGTTTTTAGACTGGGCACCCAGAAAATGTCTAGCTCCTTGGAAGTTTAACTAGAAAATTAATAATGAAGGACAAGACTCATTGGAGTGAGCTGCTCCGTTCCCTATTATGTTCCTGCAACAAACAGCAGTCCCAAATACTAATGTTGATTTGGGAGACCCTTACTTCAAATAAAACAATGCTCTTTAAGAGTTACACCACAATTAATTAAATATTAATTCGCCAGCACACAAAACTTAAAAAACACATTTAATATGGAAAAAAACAACCTTGCTATGAATGCTTTGCACACCAAATACATATCAATGCACAGAGTTCTTTTACATATGTCAAATCTAGGTAACGTTCCAAGAATTTCCTTTTCTGTGATTGCAGCAGGTGTCTTCTTCCAGTTATTTCCATACAGTCAGTAACCGTTAGGTAGATTGCAGAAAATTGACGGAAGCATGTCAAAACATCTCCTGGAGAAGGAAGGCAGAGACAGCAAAGAACAGGGGACCAAAATAGGAGGTGGCATATCAGTGGTGTTTTTACAAAGGGTGAAAACTTGGAAAGATGGAAATGAGTTTAAACTTAATTCATCCAGCCCAGATACTTTCCCACTATTTTTGGAAGAAACCCCCCCCCCCCCAGATTATGATGACGAAGTCATATTTAGGAATTATTTAGCAATATTGGGGGGGTTATACTTATATGCAGTCATAATACAACAAAGAATTATATCTTATATGGATATCATACAATAACAGGCATTTTGATATATTTTTTCCATGGGGACAATTAATTTTGAGAGCCCAAGAGCTGAAAGCCAAAAATAGCTATCACTTTTTGTATGGGAATTCCACTTGATTTTTGACTACAAACACAATTAGTGGATATTATTATAGTTTAAAATGCAAACTGAAGCCTCCATCCCCAATTCCAATAGTTTGCTTTCCAGTGAATGGAAGCAAATATTGTTTCAATGCCTTGTAACATTCGAAAAAGCAAAGCATGGGAAAGATGGAGGCTTGCCTATAATGTTGTTCTTCTGAATGGGATAGCATCTTAAGATATATGATAGTTACAAAGCAAACACTTGATTTCTGTGTATCTAGATGACAAAGTGTTTTGTTCCAGACGACAATCCAACAATGTCAAAATTTTTGATGCTTGCTAAGATGGCAGTTGTTCCTTTATCTATGGTTAGATTTGCAGCAATGCAATTTTTAGGATTGCAGCACTATAAACATTTTATACTGCACTTTTCAATACAACAAAATGACTTTTCTTTACCTTTTGTATTACATGTGGTTGACAGTTTTTATCCTGACATTATTAGCTGAGATTTTTCTTCCAATGATGGCGTTTTTTCCAGGATTTGAAAACTCTTACCATTTACTCTGTGCATAAACCTTGTTTGCTTTTGTGTATTTTAAAACCCAGTTGTCTTTTTTTAAGAGAGGCAAAAACTAATTTTCTAAGAAAGGTGTTAGCTTTTGATCCATAGCTTTCTGAGTGAGGTATCTGATTGTCTATTTTTATAATTATATTCTTCTGCCATATTTTAACTCCAGGAATATTATTAGTAAATTCTGAGGTTATAGAACTAGTGACCCAATCAAACATGTATAGACTTTGGCCTTTGAGTTAATTAAATGTGGGTTAATAATATATTATAAGGAAATCATTGTTCTTATTACTGTTATTAGGTAGTTACTCAAATTATAGCTTCAAAGGAATGCAGAGCATGGAGAAACTCAGGATTAAATTATGCATTTGAACTATAGGCCAGCTTTTACTGTTCAGACAGTTCACTGCTAAGAGAAATTGTGTGTCATTGAAATTAAATGCTTTTCTGAGGATGGAAGGCTCCAGTTTTTTAATGAAATTACCGAGTGTGGAATAGTGAAATGATTAAAATCTGTATTCCGGGAATGTGGCAGCACACACCAAAAAAAATCAATAAATGCTAGCACAATTTTGCTGCTGAAAGTGAATACTAGGAATGAAACAAACTACCACCAATTGCACAATTAAAATTGTAGATCATGAACTGAGATTTTGTCAACTTGCTAAGACATTATTTCTACATTTATTTTCTTTTGGAATACATTTTCCTGTGTAATGAGGAGCTTTTCAGATAGCCTTGTTAGATGGGCAGGATATTTAGCCCTTCCCCCAGTGGTTCTTGCATTGCAATCATTGTGCTTGCACTTATTATGTTACAAATGACCGAGGTAAGGCTGACATTCTCATTGCATGCAAAAAGACCTAGCCTGCCAAGAGTTGTTTTTTTTTTCTTCTCCTAATGAAGCAGCTTTGTGAAATCTCTCTATGCGCTAATACTAATGAAGATCCTCCAGCACAATTAAAATCACAGCCAGGGTCTGAAGAGGAAACCCAGGACAATGGTATCTACATATGCATATAATTTTGATGTTGCAACCAGCTTTTGTTCAGAACTGATGTTAAAAAAAACCTGCAGATTTTAGAGGGCCCTACTCAAGGCAAACAATTGTTAGCAATTTGCATGCTCCAATTTCAGAGTGCCAAAACCAATAATATCTTCCTGTACTTTGCTATTTCTAGTCAAAATCTCTCATCCATTGTAGGTTTAAGGTTATATGTTTTATAGTTTACAGGAAGCAATGGTTTGCTTGCAGTGTACTTTAACCCTGACTTAGCATGACTTTAATTCAATGCCAGGAGAGGTTTTAGAAACTATTGAAACAGATTTTTTTTTTAAAAAATAAGTATTTTACATTTCTCGGTCTTTTTTTCTGGAAAATGACAGAGTAAGATGTCTGTGTCTACAATAACTATCACTTCCCCATATGTTAGAATGCGCTTATAGATAGCAAAAAGGCCAAGAGCTGATGACTTGGATACTGAAAACACATTTTGCTGCCTTGCTGTGGCCTTAATGAGGATGCAAAATGCTACTTAAAAGAATTATCGGGACATCTTTTGATATTCTTTCCATTTAAAGGAGACTATTATTGGCCGAGGGAAGTTAGTATATTTATCGGCTGGAGGGGGGGGGCGATGAGGGACGGCCAGCTCACCGGTTCTCCCTTTCCTCTTATTCCGAGTGTGCTTGCACCACTGGATAGCCTGCACACTCCTACTCCGGAGGGAATTTGGATCGGCTCCTTTCTGCGCCGATCGTTCAACCCCACCCCCTTTCCCCCAATTTACACTTCCCTAAAAATGTTAGCGACCCTTTTTTCCCCGGCGTGCTGCCCAGGATGCCTTCGCTTCGGGAGCCCGCCTGAGGGAATCCCGCGTCTGGCCAGCCCCTTTCCTTCTTGGGGCGAGCGAGCGTGCGGTGCCCCCCCCCCCTTGCCCAAAACAAAGCGGCTCAACTTTCTTCTAAACTTGAGAGGATGCTCCTCGAGGAAAAGCGTCCGAAACGCGAGCAAAGCAAGGGGGTGAACTTCCAGCGGCAACGGCGCCCCGGGGTCCGTCCTCCCCCCACCCCCTCGGCCTGCTGTTGCAGCTTCTCTGGCCCGATAGGTTCTGTATTGCCGAAGCTGAAAAGAGAGAAACAATTCTCTTTTTCTGTTTCTCTCTCTCTCTCTCGTCTCTCACACCCCCCCACCTCACCCCGGTCTCTTTAACAGCAACTTTCATTGTTAGAAAGAGAGGAGCGAGTTGGTTGACGTCACTTTGGGTCGGCGAAGCCTTCGCCTGGAAGTGAAGCTGAATAAACCTTGAGGGGGGAGAGGAGACTCGGCTTCAAGCTGCCGCCGCTGGAACGAACTAAAAAGCAGAGACGGAGCGGGAACGAGGCGTGTTAGATCTATCATGAATCCTTCTACTTAGATTCATCCCCCCACGCCTCCCTCCTTTTCTCTCTCTCTCTCTCTTTTCCAACCGCCTCCTTCCCCGGCCCGGTCTTTCTTCACTCCCTTCTCCAGCCTGTTTGGAGGAAGGCAGCGTTCCCAGCATCCAGGTCACACAAGCGGAGCGGTGCGCGCGTGTTGTTGCAGAGGGAGCGAGGCGAGCCCTCGCTCCGCGTCTCAATTGCAAAGGTGAGTTGGAATCGATTCCGGAGGAGGAGGAGGGGGAGGGTGGGGTGGGGGGGGGAGGAAAGGTGGCTTCAAAGGGGGAAGCCGCAAGTTGTGCTGCCGGCCGAGGCGCCCCGAGCTTTGGGCTTCCAAGCCCGGGGATCGCGGCGGGAGTGGCAGAGGAAAAGGGACGGAGAGAAACTGAGGATGGCGCGCGGGGTGGGGAAGAAGCTTCGGAAGTATCTGGCCGGTCCTCTGTGGCAGTTCTTTGTTGCCGGGGCGCTGCTGGGCTTGTGCATCCGAGGGGCGTTCGCTTGGGTGCCCGTCTATCTTTCGGTCTCTTCACGCGTTCATTCACAGACGGATATACAAACACAGAGAGAGAGAGAGGCGAGGGGGAACTATCAGTAGCCGGCTCGGTGCGTCTGCCTTAGCGGTGGCTCAACTAGTAGTGCAAAGTGAAACTGACCTTGTGCCCGAGAGACGGGAGGGGCGGGTAGATTAACACGGGCTCGGGGCGTTGGAGTCGCGGGTCCGCACCGTGGGTGGGGGGACACCTTCGGTGCCAGGCGGTCTTTTTTTTTTTTTTGCAACACCCTTCTACCTCCTCCCACCCCACCCCCGTGGCTGGCAATAAAAATCTCTGACTGAGGGGTGGGTGGGTGGGTGGTGGGCTAGAGAGTCTTTTTCGGTGCCCGCCCGCCCGCGACCTTCCTCGCTTCAGATTCTGCCGCTGCGCTTTTGTGCCCTGTCGCCCTGCCTTGCTGCTGGAATCGCTTCTTCCTCCTTCGTTTGCTGAGGCGACTTTGAGGGTGACAGCCAGCCTCAGCTAGGGGGCGGTTGCCCTCTCCCCTGTTTGGCTTCCCACCCACCCACCCTCACCCCCAAGAGTGGGAGAAGGCACCCCCGCTCCCCGGGGGGGAGGGAGGCCACGGGGGAGTCCGCGGCTTCGTCGCTCGCCCCGAGGTCCCCGGCCGTGCCCGTCTCTTTCCCCTCCCCTCCGCTTTCACAGTCAACTCCCCCTCCCGCCCTCCCGCTTTCAATGCTTTTTTTTTTCTTTCCTTTTTTTTTAAACGCGCCCCGGCCAGCGTTGAATCCGAGGCTGCGGCCGCTTTGCAAAAAGCGGGGTGTGGGTAAAGCTTAAGAAGGATTGCGGGGCGGGGGAGGGAGTCGTGGCTGCTTCTCGGGGCATTTGCTGCTTTCTTTTCTCCAACAACCTCTCTCTTTCTCTCCCCCCCCTCCGGTCTTTTGTGTGTGTTGCTTCCTTATAAAGCCGGAGACGCAGCTGCTGCCTTTAGCCGAGTTGTTGAAATTTATCCCTTTGTGTATATTACAATATCCTCCATTTTTCTGCCCTCTAAACAACAAGCCTTTCGCCATCTTGGGCTTTAAAAAAAAAAATCAAGTCCGGGTCTGCGTGTGTGTGTATGTGTCTTTTAAAAGGATAAGAGGATGAAATGGTTCAAGTCCTGGTGAATAACCCACAAAGTTTAGGCAATCTTACAGGGACGGATAGTGACGTCATGTAAAGTTTAAAAGAGACCCCCCCCCCATACTCCCTCTCCTTTCTCTACTACAACGTTGCGTTCTTGGGTGTTTGTTTTCTTTCAAAGGATTTCTGGTCGAGCAAGTTTTCAGCTACGATTGAAGGTTATAATTTACATTTATAAAATGCACTGAAGCAGTTGTACGGCCTGAATTTTTGGGACAGGTGGAGAAAGAATTGGTTTTCTATGGGGCAGATTATATTCTTTGTGGTGTTTCAGTTTTCACCCATATATTTTTGTTGTTAATTACCAGGTTTAAATGGTAATACTACACAAAGGATAAGACTTGAGTGAAAACTAAGTATTATTTTCATTTGCAAATACTGTAGTTTTGTGCTTGAACCATGTATAGCTGAGGATAGTGCTTAATAATCTTTCTGGTATAATTGTGGGCACACAAAAAAAAGTATATCAGGCTGTAGCTACATTATTTTTAAAGTTTGTGGATTGGTTTTCTTAGTTTACCAATACCATACCCTGCCCCCATTCTGGAAAGGACCTGTGGATTGTGTCCCAGGTGCAGTGGCTATCAAAAATACTATTAGTATGTTAAGTTCCCAGTTGCTCCCTAACAAGATTAAAACACAAAACATCTTAGTTGCGTCATCTCACCTTGATGTCTTTGCTTGTGACAAGGGAGACCAGAGGTATTATTCAATTTATTTTTCAACAGACTTCCCTTTTCATTTCATAAAGTTATCCTGACCATAGAGCAGAAGTTAATGAAACATTGAGCACTTCCTAAATAATAAAAACATTAAGCAGGCTTCTACTTTCCTGCTTCTTGCATTTGTTTTGTATTTATTCTAACATCTCAGTAACATCTGCATTAACATATCATGAAATTCCTTGTGTTTAATGTGCATTTCCTTTGTTTTTGTGGGTAGAAGAAAAGAAAAGAAAACCCAGCATTTACTACATTAAATTGGAATTAAAAGGAACCTTTTTAATATGTCAAGTTCTTCAATACAGTTAAAACTGAACAACAGATTTAGTGTATTTTTGTGCTTGGTTTGGAGGTATGCTTTCATGTTTACAAAATTAAACTATTTACGTTAATATGTCTTTTCCTTTCTTGCCTGCCCTTTTTTCCCTTTATTTCTTTGAAAAGAAGCCACTTCAGAAGGCTTGGTTGAATTGAATGGCTGCCAGTTATGTGGATCTTAGGTAGATGAAAACGTTGAAATAGTTAAAAGCACATAGAACAGATGGCTTTAAATTATACATGCAAAAATGCCTGGAAGATTTGACAGATTATAAATGGTGAGCCACAGAAGATAAGCAGTTTAAGAAAATGGCAGTTAATACATTTGATACCTCACACCTATTGTAAACCGTGCCCACATTTTATGATGCATATAATCAGTAAAGCATGAAATCCTGAGAAAATTAGATTGTAACAATTTTCCATATTGGGTATACATGGGAGAGTTGGAAGTCTTAAATATTTTAAGTTTCATTTCAAATGTTCAAATAATTTCAGACAGTTTAGATCTGTTCTGGCAAGAAAACATTTTTAATTCTTGGAGTAATGTTGATTTTGAAATGTTGTAATAACATAACCTGTTAATGCATGCCTCTGTAGTTTTGTGCCTAAAAGTGATAATAGATAGTAAATATAAGGGTTTGAAATTTTGGAGTTCTTGGTTTCCTTTTTTATTTTAATGGGTGATTAGCTTTACTGTTGTTATTCTCTGAAATTAGTAGATAAATATATTCTAAGCAATATGTTCCTTGGACTTTTTAACTGCACAATATGTATTTACCATATTGTAGATTTACATTCCAACTGAGACCCAGTTTTAAAGTTAGCTGTTGTACCATATACAGTACATCATGACATTGTTAACATTTCTGTTTGTATTGTATGTATATGTTTGTGTGTCTGAGAGATAATTAGTTATAGATTATATCTCGGTGTTCATTTCTTCTTTAAAATAAGTACCAGCACTTTTAAAGTATGTTTGTACATCAGTTAAATAATGCACCGTCTTTTTGGTGATCTGTAGAATAAACCATTACAACTTTGGTGTAATGCTAAGATAAGAGCTGCCATACAAATAGCTGGTTTTGATTCTGTTCTGATTTGCTTCCTCAAAAGACACTTATTTCAAATTTAGATATAGGGGCAAGGGAAATATTTGCTTTCTGGGTGTCTTTCTCCTTTTTTCCTTCATTTCTTTGTTTGCATGTTTATTATAAAATTGCAGTGCAAAGGAGCAGATGTTTTGCCAAACATCCTGATGTGTTGCTTTTTCTTAGGGGAGCATAACTGTTCCTTCTGATGCATCAGCCTGACAGCTGGTTGATTTCATGGAGCTGCTAAGAAGCCATTAGTGGTGTCACTGAATTGAAACAGAACAGTCACTCCCAGCTTGAACTGCAATTGTTAATGTCTTTGTTGTACTTTTATGTTCCTACCCAAGATGTAGAATATCACAGTTGCAAGAAAGGCCTGTCTTTCTTTTGGATCTCTGTAAATCAGTGGAAAGATGTGCTGTGATTTGATTGTGTCTAGGTGCTCAATAATCTTTATTATTTTTTTCCTAGAATATAAAGAGTTTGTTCTTAAAGATGAAGCATAAAAGACTTTAAAACTTATAAGAAGAACACAGTAGGATAAAAACAGTCTCAGTACTGACACCATTCTCCTTCTAGCCTTCATAGGTAGAGGAGTAGTGACTAAGATTGGCTACATGCTGTTATTTATTTTCAAGAGTGCATTTCAGCTTTAAAAGTAATTATCACAATCCAGCACAGTTCGGCACACTTAAGTCCAATGGAAAACAATAGTCTTGTATGTAATAGATTAAGGCCTAGAATGCAACATAATTCACAGATTTTCTCTGTTATAGGATTAGAAGTATATTTGTCTTTATTGTAGTGAGCTGAATATTGGGAAGGCACTAATCTGCTTTGAAGGAGGAGAAGCATTAGCAGAAATGTCTGTATTTGGAAATTGTAGTTGAGGCTTTCCCATGTTATTACCTTGAGGGATTTGCTAGTTGGTCGTTTATATTGAACACTTTTTGACAACAAACCTCTGATCTTTTATTTTTAAAATAAATGTATTTAAAAAATGCTGGGATAGGCAGGAAAAATGCTGACAAAGTTAGTAAGACGGACAATTATGTATTTGCATTGGAAGGCTGCTTGAAAATTGATCTGCAAATGAATCAGTGCTTTAATGAAATCAAGCAATGGAGAAGGTGCATATTTCTGTAAGATAGATTGTTAAGCAAAACATTTCATATGCACTGTTTATAGTCAGGGGAGAAAACAGTTGAGAGAATTATTAAAATAAGAATAGCATTTGTATAGCACATTTCAAGTATTCAAAGCATCCCACGCTTATCTGAATGATAAATATCATTAACAACATATTCTATTTGGAGACCCGAAGCTAAGAGAAAAATGGATTTTTTAATGTTATCCAGTGACTTTGTGGCTGCTGAACTGGGATTCAAAGGAGGATCTTCCAGCTCAGGGCACAGTCCTATTCAGTCACTGGGCCCGAGTAAAGGCAGAGTAAGAGAGAGAGAGACTTGGTTCTAGTGATCCATAGCTCAGTGAGAGAGTCTGTGCTTTGCATGTAGAAGTCCTAGCATCTTTAGTTAAAAATATCAACTAGGGGTTGCTATTAAAACTCAGAACAGCCAGAGTCAAGCAGAATAGAAAGCATCCTTCCGCAAAGTTATGCCAGTTGCTTAATTCTTGGAATATTGTTTGAGCTGTTTTCAAGATGGTTCATTATTTTGTGTGTGTTTTGTGTATGTGGGTGTGAAGGCTGCAGATATACTTAAACTTAGAGTAGGCCCATGAATCCAAGGAGATTGAAGTTGGTCATGTTCGTAATCCAATAATGTTCATTGTGGCTGATTATGAAGCTATGTTAAGCCCAGCAGCTCGTCTTGATTTTTCTTATTGAAACTGGGATCCATTTTTATTTTGAATAGGTGACCCCAACAAACCTTGCTTGCACCAATAGTAACTCTATTAGTTATGGGGCAGTTTCCCATCCTGGGGGGGAACTATTTGAGACTTTCTTCCTTAAGTCATATACCTTATGTGTCATATATCATACACATATTACGTGTGTTGTGGAAGAGATACCAGTAAAATCAAGAAGTCCAGAAAATTTTAAATTACCTCAATACTCATTAGATAAGAACTACTAATTAAAACCTCTCTCACTCCCAGTGGTAAAAAGCAAAAGGATATCTGCTAACTACAGTATAATTGTAATATAATGGATAATTTGATCCTATGTTTGGCTAGAAAGAAATGTCTTTCAGCCTGAAAAATTTATTTGTTTTAGTTATTAAATCTACCTACCACACACCTTGTGACTCTTGATGGTTAATGACAATAATGTACAATTAGAATGTTCACAGTAAGCTATAAATAATCAGGTTGTTCAAGTCACATAACAACATTACATAAACATCCCAAAGCCCTCTAAAATAGATAGGTTTATAACTGACTTCTGGAAAGCTCTTCTGCATAAAATAAATTTTACCCTCGGAGAGGCCATTCCAGGCGGCCTAAAACACCCCAGAGAAATAACACCTCCAGGTCTTGGTTTCCCTCAGCCAATGAAATGCTGCAGCACCAACAGTTTTTTTTCAAAAAAAAAAAAGATGCTTTCAGTGAATCTACTCTCATGGGAAGGTGATTGTGAGTTACCCAGTTGCGAAACAATAAATATTATCCTTGTGTATTTTGATCTAATTGGTGCCTCCTCTAGATTAGAATTGGGGCATGCATGGGGGGAGGAGAGCAAAGGGAAGTCCCATGGTGTAATTGGATGGATGGATGGATGGATGGATGGATGGATGGATAGATAGATAGATAGAATTCTTTATTGGCAAAGTGTGATTGGACACACAAGGAATTTGTCTTGGTGCAAATGCTCTCAGTGTACATAAAAGAAAAGATACATTCGTCAAGAGTCAAGAATCATAAGGTACAACACTTAATAATAGTCATAAGGTACAATAAGCAATCAAATGATACTAGGAAACAGTCAATATAAATAGTAAGGATACAAGCAACAAAGTTACAGTCATACAGTCACAAGTGGGAGGGGATGGGTGATAAGGAGTGATGAGAAGATTAATAGTAATAGTAGTGCAGACTTTGTAAATAGTTGGACAGTGTTGAGGGAATTATTTGTTTAGCAGAGTGATGGCATTAAGGGAAAAAATGTCCTTGTGTCTGGTTCTGGTGTGCAGTGCTCTATAGCCGTCGTTTTCAGGGTAAGAGTTGAAACAGTTTATGTCCAGGATGGGAGGGATCTGTAAATATTTTCACAGCCCTCTTTTTGACTCCTGCAGTGTACAGGTCCTCGATGGAAGGTTGGTAGTAATTGTTTTTTTTCTGCAGTCCTAATTATCCTCTGAAGTCTGTGTCTGTCCTGTTGGGTTGCAGAACCAAACCAGACAGTTACAGAGGTGCAGATGACAGACTCAATATTTCCTCTGTAGAATTAGAGATGGGCTTCTGGCCTTTGAGTAGAATTATTTTTCAGATGCCAAATAATAGATACAATATTGAATAGTTAGCTCACCAAAAAACTTGTGGTCAGCAATATATTTAATTTCCAATTCGGTTCATGCATTCACACATATTTTTCTCTCCCACTCTTCTGACCATCCAGAGTAGATAGGGATATGCAAAGCATTTAAGAGCTGTTTTGCAATCTCTGCTACTGAATATATTAATTGACAAAAGGGATGTGTCTGTGTATGCACACACATCTGGATAGAGTTTTCAAAGAACCTTAGAAAAGACTAGAAATGCTTCACGCTAAAGTCTTGTGAAACCCCTCTTTTTAATGCTTTGTACACCTCCAATAGGCAAAGAATCTGTAGCATAAGTATGTGTATTTGGCAATTTTTCTACCACTCGAAACCAGAGGTATTCATTTCAAAGAATTCTTAGAAATTTCATATAGGAATATTTCACAATGTAATATTATTTTCTTTAATCTTTAATCTAATTTTAATTTTGCTTACTAATGGTAGGCTTGTAAGAGTTCAGAATTAGTTGATAATTAGAAGTTAAGTGCCATTGGATTGCAGCACTAGTTTTCTTGCTACTAAGCAAATGAACACAAAGATTTTGCATGAAGTTGTGTGCATAAAGTTGTAGCTCTTGCTAATTTTAGTGAAGAATTTTAAAGGGGCTATTTGTACAGTATAAATTGATGTATAGTGCCATTGACTTGATTGGGCTGTTTGTGCTGTACCTTTTTGATAGTCTTTGTGTATATGGAGAACACATGTTGTATAGATCCAGTCTGATTCACTGCAGGTTTGCTGACTAAGGGTTTCAGCAAAAGAGCTACTTGCTTGTCAAGTCTTCTCCATTCATTTTAGCAAAGGGAACAGACCCAAATTAGAAGGACAAATGATTTTCCATTTAGAAGGGTGAGGAAAGGGTCAAAATGACTAAATTAATATGTTATTTCAAAGGAGATCGTATTTGGGGTGTATACTGGCTTTAACATGCACAATACAACCAAATTCTCCACTATTACAGGAATATTTCAAACTCATGAATCAGCTAAGTTCCCTCTGAAAGTTTATTGCAAAGGAAAAATAATATTTGTAATATGTTCGGAGCAGTGGTGGGATTCAAATTTTTTTACTACCGGTTCTGTGGGCTTGATGGGCTGGCAGGGAAAGGATACTGTAAAATCTCCAGTGAAGGTATTATTTGCCGGTTCTCTGAACTACTCAAAATTTCCGCTACTGATTTTCCAGAACTGGTCAGAATCTGCTGAATACCACCTGTGGTTCAGAGTTGATTTGAAATGCTAGTTTTATCAAGCTGCTAAAGGCCACCATTAGCTTGAAATAATTTCATTGTTTTTCTAGTATGCACATCATTATCTTAAGTGTGTCTATGTAGTGTAAAAAGTACACCAGTAAAGTAGTTTCCAGCATAATTTGCATTTGGATTTGCATCAAACTTCCAACCTATACTTGATTGCCCTTTCCTGGTTCTCATATGGCAAAAGAGAACACAGCCATCAGATACACTCATATATTTCCTGCTAATGAATTAGGATAGTGTAATTTTGAGTGCAGTTTTGAATCCTGTTGTGAGTACAAAAAGTGTGATGGGAGAAAGATTGTGAATACTAGTTTCTCCTTCTTTTGTTGCTTGTTTTGTCAATTGGCATATTAGCTTCACCTCCTATTCATTGCCCTTCAGGTCACTTTGCACATGTTGAAGGCAAACTCCTGTTTGAAAGATAAAAAAATTAATATAGATTTCCCAGTAAATTAGTACTTTTGACATTTCAGAGTTGAAAAAGAAGAAAAAGCTGCTGCTTCTGATTCTCAAGCTCAACAAGTAACACACTTTTGGTTTTGTTTACAGCTCGATCTTGTACGATCCTTTGTGTGTAGGGTAATTCCTGCTTAGTTCAATAAGGCTTATTCCTAAATGACTAATCTTATTAACCTTAATTGCTAATATTTTTATAAAATAGTCAAGCTCTTAAATATTTATCTTTAAAGCTAAACTCCATCCACAAAAATGGTAAACTACTATATGCTATTTTGTTGATTTTCTATTGAAAATACTTACTGCTGTAAGTAATGTATTATAATAAATCATCCTTGGTGAGGCAATAATAACAGGTATTGGTCTTTTGGTTTTGTGGAGATTAGATGAATAATGAACATGAATGAAGCTGTAATGGATCTTTAGAGTAAGAACCTGCTTTATTTTTAACTGTTCATGTTTTACTATTCCCTTTGTGGGATTTGGGACCATATTCTCTTTCAGATTTGAAAATTGAAGAAAAAGAATATTCACAGATGGCAGTAAACTTTAAAAGATTATTTACTATTCCCTATGGCTTTTATTTCAAGAATGTGATGTAGCTGTGTTTCAGTTGTCATTGTACAATTATGAATGGGAGGAACAGAGAAATAAATAAGCCCATTAGTATTTAATATATTGATCACAAACTTCAAAAAGGCAATATCTAATAATAGAAAACATTCATATCTACCTCTTTAATTTGTTCTTTTGAGTCAAATAAAGCTTGCTTTCATTTAATGTCTTCAAGATTGGGGAAAAATAAATGGAGGCTTGGAAAATATTTTTCAAGGAAAGACATCAAAGGCTGTTATATTGGAAAGGGAGCAGACTTGCACCAAGATGCACATACATTTATATTTGTATCTGTAAGAAAATACATAGAAAGGCTGGTTTTACTTCAGTATTTGGATGAATGTATATTGTAAGCAAAAACTGCTTAATTTGTTTTCCCTGACAGGAAATTCAGTTTGAAGATAATTATTGCACTGGTCCAATAGATGTGCAGAGCCATAATTGTGTGTTTTTAACCCTGTTTTTCTGTCCTTACACTTTTCCACACGTATGCACTCATTAATCAGAGACGCTGCACTCCTGCTGAGGGCGGAGAGGTTCATCAAATTGGCAGCCGGTTTGGTGCAAAGAACGGTGTACTGAAGCTCTTAACGCACTGGGACATAAATAAATCTAAGGTCTTTGTATGCAAACCCTGGAGGTTAATACTGCATAATTCAATGTCCTGTCTTTGTTTTTATGATTGATGTTTTTAAATGTTTGAAGCTTGATGCAAGTCTTCTGCTAGGTCAGGGCTGACAATCTGATTGGATGAATTAAAAAGCATGAAGCTGGCAAGGAGACTTTGAGTATGCCGCAGAGATTGTGTCCCCCTCCCTTGCTAGATCATTGTCATATTGCCTGAGCTGTTATAGGAATGTTCCAATGATTGACAGTCCCTGCTGTGATAATGGTCCTGATGCGTGAAATGCCAATAGTTTGGCTCTATTTGTTCTGAATCTTGCCACTATTTGTATCTTTAACAGAGCTAACATGTAGGGGAAACTGTTGAATTGCTCTGGTACTGGTCCTAAGTCAAAACAAAAACTGGTTGCCTATTTGTCTTTTTGAGGATGCTACTTACAAGTTTCAAACAACATGCCATCATTTGAAAACCTGTATAGGCTGATTATTCACTCACAGAACTTGATTGAGCTTAGTGTATACCCCTATCACTTATTTATTGATCTTTATATGTTGTAACAATTGGTTGCTGCCTTTTCTTTCAGCTCTGCTTACCATAAGAGAAGATGTGGTTTTAAATATTTAATTTTACCAAACTGCTGAAAAAAACATTAAAGCATCGAAAGTTTGGAAGAGATTTATCTATATGAAGCTGTGGTGTCATACATCTGAAATGCACTTTAGGTTTTGCGTATTGGCAGCAGCAGAATTCTCCAACCTTTCCAGTCCTTTGATTTCTTCTGTTGATCTGACTAGGGAATTTGTTGAGTACTGCCAAGGTTATATTCTTCATGTGACAGGTCTTAAAAGGCAGTCTAGTGGTTTTGTACTTTGCCCATGTGCCATGCACTTGGGTGCAGAAAAGAAAGGGAAAGTGAAGGGAGCTACATAAGCAATTACTTAGCAAATTCTTATCAGTTTTCCACAGTGTCTAGCACATCAGAAAATATACTAGCTGAACTTCAGAACCAGTTGTTTCGGAATTACTGAGCCTTTATTTTATTTTACATAATTTTCTTGTTTTAAAAAAATACTCAAGTCAGTACCTGCATTTGTTTGATTTTAATCCTCTTTCTATGATGCTTCTTACTCAGATTAATTGTGTGTTCTTCACAGCAGGATGGCAGTATTTAAACAGGTTTCTCATTTATCTGGCATTGATTATGCAGTGTTGGTGCTTTCTAGGCTAGTGATAAAGTGGCAAGCATGGGATAGATTGTGAGTGTAAATGTGAAGTTCTGACTTAACCATACATTTACTCAGAATTTCAGTGGGATTTACTTCAGGAAGAAAAATGTTTCAAATAGCATCCTGTTACCATTTTTTCCATGACAAATGAAAAGAAGATGAACTCTAAATTGTTTGCTTTAATTTGAATACCTTCAAGATGTAACTTGGGCGTAAGAAGGGGAGAACTTCTGAAAGAAGAATTAAGAACTAAGAAGCTCCTTCCATTACATACAGTGGATGTAAAAAGTCTACATACCCATATTAAATGCCATGTT
Organism: Notechis scutatus; assembly: GCF_049901735.1. Lineage (NCBI taxonomy): Eukaryota > Metazoa > Chordata > Lepidosauria > Squamata > Elapidae > Notechis > Notechis scutatus. The sequence goes on from NC_142009.1 coordinate 197,067,141, forward strand.
TTTGAGATATTAAAAAAATCAGACCAAGATAAATCACTTCAGAAGTTTTTTTCCCACCTATTAATATAACATATAAGCTGTACAATTCAATCAAAAAACAAACTGAAATCTTTTAGGGGGAAAATTACAATAAACAAGGTACTGATTGCATACGTGTGCACAAACTTAAACTAATACTTTGTTAAAGCACCTTTTGATTATATGACAGCATCCAGCTTTTGGTGTAGGAGTCCATCAGCTTGTCACATTTTGCCTTGGGAATCTTTGCCTTCTCTTCCTTGCAAAAGCGCTCTGAATCTGTCAGAATGTGAGGGCATCTCCCATGCACAGCCCTCTTCAGGTCACCTCATAGATTTTTAGTTGGAGTCAGGCCTAAGCTCTGACTGTCTCATTTCAAAACTTTGATCTTCTGGTGAAACAAGTCTTTCGTTGATTTGGACGTATTCTTTGGGTCTTTGCCTGTTGAAAGAGGACCTTTTTCTTCATCTTCAGCATTTTAGCAGAAGCCTGAAAGTTTTGTGCCAAAACTGAATGATGTTTGGAACTGTTCATAATTCCCTCCACCTTGATTAATGCTGCAGTTCCAGCAGAAGAAAAGCAATCCCAAGGAATAATGCTACCACACCACCAAGCTTCACTGTGGGTGTGGTGTACTTTTGGTGATGTGCTGTGTTGTTTTTGTGCAAAAAGTAGCTTTGGAATTTTGGCCAAAAAGTTCAACCTTGGTCTCATCAGACCATAACACATTTTCCCACATACTTTCGTTATGTAGGTTTTTGCAAAATGTAGCCAGGTTTAGTTATTTTTCTTTGTAAGAAAAGACTTTCATCTTGCCATCTATCCCACAGCCCAGACATATGAAGAATATAAAGGGGGTTGTTATCACATGTAGTATATAATTAGTTCTTGTCTGGAATGCCTCCTTTAATAATTCTGTAGGCCTCTTGGCAGCCTCTCAGATCAGTTTTCTTCTTGTTTTTTCATTCAATTTTTGAGGGACATCTAGTTCTTGGTAATGTCACTGTTGTGCCCTATTTTCTCCACTTGTTGGTGACCGTCTCCACTGTGTTCCATGGTATATTCACTGCATTGGAAATTGTTTTATCTACTGGGGTGGGGGAAAACCTTTGGGAATTGAACAGCCATTGTCTCTGTTCTAAAATGGGCTGACTGCACTGAAAAGGAGGGGCTGAGGGACTTGAGTGAAAGGATTAAGTCCCCTTATCCAGAATCATTGGTATGACTACATTTGAAAACCACAGAGCGGTATTAATATTTCTAAAAAAGAGTGTATCTGATTTCCTACTCCCAATCTGTTTTTTGTTGTTCCAAGCTGTCTGCTCTTCCTGAATGGTCATTTTCATTATCTAAGGAGTTTATTGACAGAGGCCTGTTATGATCTCTCTCCCTCTCCCTCTCTCTCTCTCCCCGCTCTCCTTTCTGATGTATATGCTTCCTTTCCTCTAAGAGCTGAAGGTGGTGCACATTACATTCATATCTCCATTTCCCCCCCCCTGTACAATAAAAAAGTTGGGTTGACAGATAGCAACTGATTATAGTTCCCTCAGTGAGCATCTGTGGCTGAGGATAGACCTTAAACTGTGGTAAACTTGAAAATTCAATGTATTGATTCTTGGTACTGGATTATGGTATTAGTCCTAGGCCTATAATTTAACCAGTACCTTTTATTGGGTTAGTGCACAGTATTGTCTAGATATTCTTAGATTACACTTTCTGGGATTTCAATGCTAGCACAGTTAAAGGTTTCCCAGTCAAGGAAGGCTATGATAACATATTCTCCTTACCTGATCTAAGCTTAGAAACTTGTAGTTTTTCTCTAATTTACCTCATCCTGTGATGCTTTGGGGATTAGAGCATAAGTGTGGAGTGATTAAACCATTGTAGATGATAGGACCTTTAGTTCTTTTATCCCCTATATGGCATTATTAGGCCAGTCTAAATAAATGCTTATAGAATAGTGGAGAATTCTATATCTTCTGCAAGATATTGCAACCTTCTTCTCTCTTTCAAACTCTGCAGATTGAAAAAAGATCACTTACTATTCTCTTTGTTTTTCCAATACATGTCTTGGAATGCATATGAAAAAGGATTCAGCTCCAAATTGTTTCTGAAATGTTCCTGTATACATACTTTTGCTTCCATTGGAAGTATGTTGCCTAGGAATAAAAGTGATAATATAGGAGGAACGCTGCATGCAGAAGACCTTGTTAGTCTCTCAGCCATCTATTGCAATAATATAAAATCTGTAACACTCTATGAAAGAAGTCAGTGATGCATTAGTACATTTCTCTGCATCAACTGTAGCGTACATTTTAATGCTTTCTAAATTTTCTGGTATTTTTGTTCCTTAAAGGAAAGTCTGACAAAGGCCAGCTATGGAGCAATGAAAGACAATTTTTTTTTTTACTACATATGATACTGACTACATTGTGTTTGGGAGGCTGCATTCTGTTATTTAGCCTAACACCAGGGGTGGGATTCAAAATTTTTAACAACTGGTTCTGTGGGCATGGCTTAGTTGGTGGGCGTGGCTTTGTGATCATGTGACTGGGTGGACATGGCTTGGTGGTCATGTTATTGGCTGGGTGTGGCCAACTCAATATCACTCATATCGAGGCACGCAACTCCTCGCCTGGCCTCTCATGACTGTGGGGATGCTGCAACAGTCGTAAGTATGAAAAATGGTCATAAGTCACTTTTCAGTGCCACTGTAACTTTGAATGGTCACTCCACACAAGCAAAGTACCAGCAAAGGAGGGGAAAAAACTCCAGAGACGTTCCTGAGACAGGAAGTCTAGTCCTGCCAAGAATGTAATAAGGGTTAACGGAGAGGCAATTTCTGTAAGCAACACCAGAATGTTTCCTTCCTGCCTTCCTTACAGGATTAGGCCAGTATTTTTTTCTAATGACTGGTTCTCCGAACTGCTTAAAATGTTAACAACTGGTTCTAGCGAATAGGTGCAAACTGGTAGAATCCCACCCCTGCCTAACACTAAATATTTTGGACATTATTCTTATTTAATATGTATAGTTTTGATTAACTATTATCAGGTTGACTAGTATTAAGTACAGAAGAGCCTATGCAGGAACAGATTTTGTTTAATTATTGTACTATTGGAATTGTTGCAAAACTGGTTTGCATAATTTTCTTGGTTGTGTTATGCTAAACATTATTAATAGAACCTTTATAGGACAGAGGGAAAAGCAGAACAACTCCAAGCTATTAATACTTATTTTCTGTTTTGCTGATCAACTGTTTTACAAGAAAAGGAGTGGGGCCATGTCCTTGCTTCACTTTTTAAACTACAGTTTCCACGGTTCTTACTACAAAGCATATCTGAAAGATGCATCTTTTCCCATACAGTATGAACGTGTAAAATTTGATTTGCTTCAGAACTTGTTTTGTTAGACCACCATCAAGAGAAGTTTGAATGGTGGGAATATAGACAGAATCTTTTCTGTGACAGAATTCTGATTGAAAATTGTTTCCCAAAACCAAGACAAACTGTTCTTTTTGTACAGTATGAGGCAACCTATTAAAACATTTGTACCCTGTGGCTTTTGAGTAGTTTCTTACATAACAACTTAGCTCGCTGTTTTTTTTTCTGCTCTTGATTATGCTGTTCAATGGTTTCCAGTTCGTTTTTAAGTTTTAAACTATAATTTGTCTGAGGAACCTTTTCTGGGCTCATAGAAATAAAAAAGATCACTTAACAAGAGGCCACAATGTTGTTATGTTGGCTTATTGAATCTATTACCTTTGATTGCTGTATTTATTATCTATTAATCAAATTTATATAGCTGCTCACTCACCCAAAGCAACTCTGGGTGGTGCACAACAATCCGATCAAAAAGCAAGTTTCAAAACAAGTACAAAATGCAAATTAATGCAAATTAATTTAACTTAACAAATGTCTCACTTAACAACAGAAATTTTGGGCTCGATCATGGTCGTAAGTTGAGGTCTACCCGTAGTGCACAAGACTAAACTGTGCAAATCTCTCCTAGTCACAACTGCCATATTCTCACAAAATAGGAGTAGTGAGTGTAGGATGACCCCAGATTGTGTACTGGGTCTGTCTGTAATAATGCAACCCCTTCTAATGCCAAAGATGGCATAGTCCTGGAACCAATAGGCCCTAAAGTCCAAAGCTACTCAGTCTTGCCAGAGTTCAGCTGAAGCCTGTTGTTCCTATCCAGACCGTCACAACAGCCAGACACTTAGATAAGATATTCATGGCAGCGTTTAATTCACCTAGGCTCAGGAGACATAATTGGGTATCATCAACATACCGATGATACCTTATCCCATGATGATGAATGAGCTCACCCATCAGCCTCATGTAAAATGTTAGAAAGGAAAGGAGAAAGCATCAAATTCTTTATACATCATGCTAAGTCATAATGTTGCTTTGGTTTGGGATGAATGTGTATTAACACCAATTATTGTGGTTTATAATCCATGGATATGGTTTGATGTGTTGTGGAAACCAAACCAATTGAGAGTTAAAAAAAATTGTTCAATTATGGTATAATGCATGAAGTCAGTTTCTTTTAATCTGTTTTCAGGGTTAGTCAGAATAAAGAAGTTAGGAATACAATGTGAAATTTGTAATTGAAGTTAAGAATTTTTTTAAAAAATTCTCTTTTTCCACTTACATTCACTCCCAGTTATAGAGAGGAACAGAATGAATGAACATGATCCAGTAAACCTTCAATGCAGATAGGGGTAGAAGCAGGAAGTTCTGGGAAACTCTTACACTAACATTTTTGGGGGTTGGGGGGGGGGGGAAAGGAAAGTATATTTTGCACAAGTACATACTCCAGTATTGAAAACAGTGTCTAGACTCTAGACTGCTTCTGCTTAACAGAAATCTCAGAAATTGAGCTTGAGTGGTTATGAAAAGAAAACATAAATTTCAGTATTTTTAAGATGGCAAATAAGGGGTAGCAAAGTTCATATCTAAGAAATTATTTTAAAAAACACAGTTCTGTTTTGCCTCAAATTCCTCTTTAAAAGAAGTATTTGAAAATCTTTAAAGCAATTACCTGTTTGTCTTCATAAGTTTCAGAATTTGAGAATAATACCTAGAAGCATGCACTTTAAAATATATGTTCAGGACAGTTTGGTGCGCGTGCGTGTATACACACACACACACACACACAGAGCAGAGAATCTAAGAACTGACTGCTTGTATATATTGCAAACTAGGCTCCAGATGGTCTCTCCCTGGCTTGGGGAAAGCTCAGTCTACTATCACATTTAAAACACACAAGCACTTATATACACATCTATACCTAATGTATTTGTGTACCCTTTCCCCACCTTCTTCTGGTCCTCCCCGGACATCACCTAAGGAAAAGGAAATATCTTGCCAGCTTTAGGAGAAAGGAATGAAAGAGAGGCAAAGAAACTGATGAAATTAAATTGTGGAAGGAGAGACACCTGTATCAGGTTCAGAGCTGTTAAGAGACTTATATGACCTGGTTCTATTATGGTGGTCCTTGCATCAACCAGATTTTCAAAGAGAGTTGGAGTTGGGACGTTTTGAAAAAGCTGAATCTTAGATAGATACTTTTGCGGTTGCTGTTGCTGTTGGAGAAAGGATTTGGATCTAATCCGTATTCTCTCTTCCAGGTCAAATTGAGAGACGAGAATCTTTCATTTTAGTTTTATGCATTTACTTGTGATTGTTTAAAACACACCTCCATCTCAGAGGTGGTATTCAGCAGGTTCTGACCAGTTCTGGAGAACCGGTAGTGGAAATTTTGAGAAGTTTGGAGAACCAGCAAATACCACCTCTGACTGGAGATTTTACACTATCCTTCCCCTGCCACTCCCACCACTGCTCCATCTCAAACTTAAATCTATTTACACAAAGGTAAGAACCAATTATTTAAATTCCAAGCAATTGTACTTGGAACTAGAAAGTCCACTGAGGACTTGGGTTAATGTCAGATAATGTTTCTGTTTGAAAAAAGTTGTTGATTTTTTTTTGAAGGCTAACATTTTCCTTCATGAAAGTGTACTTCATGCAGTGTCCCTTGATGCCGCCTTGGTTGCTAAGGTAACTGGAAGCTTGACATGGAAGAAGAAACATGCTTGCAACTGAAACTGATAATCTTCTGCTTATTTCCATTCTTCTACTTCGCTTTTCATGGAAACTAAATTATTATCTTGGGGAAAAAAACCCAGAAGACTTAGAAACTATTGTGTACTGTTTTCTAATCATTTCAGTTTCTGAAGGAAATCTGAAAATGCTTTCTTGGTTTTTTAAAAAAATAATTTCAGTGTCTGGCAGGAAAAAGAAAATTTTGAAGTGTTATAGTTACTATGAAAACATACTGTTCATTCAAGTATCAAAAATCTCCTGACATCTACCTAGTGATTTTTAGAAAATTATGGGGGAATCCTTTTTTAAATATATCTTTAGAAGATCCTACTAGTTTAAATGTTTTTAAAAGTTGCAGAGGTTATATATCACAGGGCATATTATTTTAACTAAGAGTCACAGGATACTATTTCCCTCAACAATTGGTCTGTGAATATGCAATCATTCTGCATTTTATTGGATTAGTAAATGACTGATCAAACCTAAAGTTGTATATTTTTGTCCGGAGCATTGGACAAAATTATTTTGGTGGAAATATAGGAAATAAACCTAGAATTTTCTATAGCAAAGCATTTCACTGCCTTCCGTTTCCTCACTGTGCTGCCATTTCATTAGTTCTCCAATCAGAGAAAATACTTAAAATAATTTCTGCAGATCATCCGATCAGGAGAAGATCCTGAACTTTTTCTCTAAGGGAGAGGAGAGAACGTACAGTTATGTATAACAAGTAGAAGATTAAAATTAGTGTTCTTGCCACTGCAGTCTGAGAATTGTACTGATATGTTTTGTTGCATGGGTAGACTAATCAGCTCTGTCATTGGAAATGAATAAAAATAAAACTTGACGGTTTTAGTTAAAAATGATAGAATCCAAGTCCAGCAATAAATATTTTTATCCTCTCAGTTTACCATTTGAGTACTTGAAGAGCAACGTATTACAAACAACATCAATACAAGAAGCTTGTATTTGTATGCCAGTGTTGCCTGGGTAAGCAGTGTCTGTTTGTTTATTTAACATGATTTCTAGACTGCCCAGAGCACAAGCTTCTTGATGGCATATATCACTAAAGCAAAAGCACACAGCATACTTCCCAACCCACCACCCATTGACATGATAAATACAGAAAGATTGCACCATAGCACTTTGGTTGCATCAGCATCCCACTAGCTGTTAGAGATCAGTTTCACATCATAAAACTTGTCTTCTTTTGGCTCTTTGAATATTTCAGCTCCATTTCAATTTTACAGAGCAGCCTTCTTGAAATTGTTTCCATGCAAATGCTTTGCATTTGAAATTTGCATTTGTGTAAGTTGCTCAGTAGATTGATAAGTTACTCGAGTTTATTTATTTAAACGATACATATGGGTGCCCATCTCACACTATGAAAGCAACAATCCCATGATTCAAACCACAAAGTCTGAGATTAAAATATATAATTTATAAAAATAACTTTAATCAAGAGAGTCACTGAATCTTGAACCCCTTGAACAAATATCTGGGGGAACAGCCAGATCTTCAGTGCCTTATAAAAAATTAACAGAACCAAGGATATCTGGATTTCCAGAGGGAGGCTGTTCCACAGGCAGGAACTGTCACAGAGAAAACTATTGGTTCCAATAAAATGGCATTGTTTGATGGAAAGGTGCTGGAGCATGTGTCTCTGTTAGATCTGGTGTGGTAGCCAGTAACAGTGGGAGATGGGCTCTCTTGCAAAAACATACACCCCGCTGTTGGCTCATAATCTAGACTTAGATGTGTATTTTTTTCCCAACCAGCCATGCCATACAGCTAGCTAGTTCTTTTTATGAACTGAGTCGCTTACTGAGTGGATATCTGTTTTGAACAATCAAGTGGGATGGATGGTGACCTGAGCTTGTACCTGGTATGTTGGTGATGATGTCTGTAAAAATCAACCCAAGATATAAGTGGAGATATTCTTCTGTCCAAACTAGGCAGAATTTTTTGTAGGGCTTGAAAAGGGATGTTCCTCAGGAAACAAATAGGAAGCAAGCAAGTTTTCCAATTCTGAGAAAGTTGCATGTTCTACAGAGTGTCTGACAGCAACCCTCTTACAACAATGCAGTATTATATGACTTTTTCATGCAAATACCCACACAAGCAATCTGGATTCTGTGCATCTCAAAAATGGGTGGCCTTTGCTGATGGATCATTGAGTAGTTCCTTGAACTGTTCTAGACATTTTATTTGCCTGTGTAGGGATTATATGTGTTACTTGGGTAAATTTGTGTTTGGAGTTTTCACCTGGTTTTTTTTGTAGTAGAAAGCAATGGCTTTGTATGATTGACTCCCATATTTGCAGTCTACCTTGTTTATATTTGCTGCTGGTTTTCAGAAAATTCATTTATTGAATGCCCCACCATTGTTTGGATTGAATACAGACTGTGAATGAGAGAAATTTAGCACCAGCAATGCCAACCCCTGTGGCAGATATTGATTTTGGATCAGTCTTTCACAGTCCAGAATCTTCTAGGTATCTTGAATTGGTAATAGTATGATTACAGTATCCTTCTGATTCTACTGCTGTGTGTGGAAAAAGGTTGTCCTAGACTTCCTGCCTCTTTTCTTTGTGGGGAGATTAAGAGCCCAACTAGATTAGAAAATCTAGTCCATTGTATGGTTCCTGTAACAGTTTCTAGTGGGAAGCCAGCAAGTAGGAAACAAACATCAGAGCACTCTTCCTTAGTTAATAACAAGGTTTATTGCCTGCAGGGTTTCAAAACAAACTTCAGAGTATATCTTTGTACGTGTGCTACATTTTAGTTTAAAATGGCCTGAAGTAAAATCTGACCATAATCCTCCTCAAAAGTGTGTCCATGGTTACCATACATACAACTGATTATGATTTCATTAATAAAACGTGTTTTTCCTACTCAGTTATTGTTGATACACATGAAGACCGAAGGTTATGAAACTCATTTTTGAAATTGTTCATTGAAATGCAGGCAATGATAGGTTTTTAAGGCTTCTGGCTGGGTTTCAAGCCTGAAATGGATTTTCTCCCCTTCATTTCATATTTTAAACTGTAAACTAGATTAGCAAGATTCAAACCTGTTTGACAGATTTAAAACAACCTTTTGCAATCCTTACTTTAATATCATTTAAATCACATTAATACACGCTTGAACCAACTAACTTTTGCTGACAGTTGGAAAGATGTCAGTAACCTTTTCCCTATTGTAAAATAGGCATAGTGTTAAATCCACTGAAACTATATTGGGTATATCCTACAGCCTTCGGAAAACTGAAACGTTTGGTCCAATAAAACCTGGACATTTCTACGTCATAAAAATTGCAATAGTATTTTGGAATATGGAGAGAGCAATAGCAATTTATTACTAGAAACACTTCATAACATTTTAAATTAATTTGTAAATGTTAACATATTAGCATTTTTACAATATAATTTTAATTCTGCAACTTGCCAGGTAAAATGAGGTAGTTGAGAAAGAATATTTCATATTGGAGTGATCTTTAAGAACATCAGGTGGCATAGCAAAGTTTCTGAAGCACCCTATTTCAAATAATAGGTGAAAAGTGGCATGTTTGAATATTTCTTGATATAAAATACATGGAATCTATCTGTTAGTTTTGGATCAGTACAAATTTATTATTTCTGGGAAAATTTGTAGATATAGATTGCTATCAGTTGCGTACCTGCAACTTCATTTTCAATCGTCTTAGCAACAATCTTGCCACTCTTCCATGTAGGTTGTATTTAAGAAGTACCATGAGTGCTAAATGAAAATAAGACTATCACTAATAACCATTTATAATGTTGGAAGATGTTAAGGATAAACAAAAATCTCAAAGTAAATTCACCTCCCGATCCCTCAGTACATAAAGACAAGTTAGGGAAATGGTTCCCCAAATACCCAACCCAACCCCAAACTCCTGACTGTCTACTATTGACCTCATTTCCTAAGGGTCTGTAGGGGGCGTAGATCGGCAGCGGGCCTTGGTCTTTTTTTTTTTTTTTTTTTTTTTTTTTTTTTTTTTTTTTTTTTTTTTTTAAATATTTTTATTTATTTTTTTTTATTTTTTTTTTAATTGTTATTAAATAAAAAAAAAAAAAAAAAAAAAAAAATAATTACACTTATTTTTGACTATGATTGGTATAGCAGAGCACAGGGATTGAGGCTTCTATTTTAGTGCCTGCTTGGAATGAAGAATCCTGGGGATTTATCAAGATTATGTTGGTTTTAACCAATGGTTTGGGTTCTAAATTTGCATTGTTGAATCACACATTCATGAGGTAAACTGTTTCTGTGGCTAGTGCAATATTTATTCTCTGAAAGCTCTTTTATGCCTTCCATTTGGTCTTAACCACTGGATTAGACATGCAGGAATTTGTTTTCTTGAAGTTTGTCCCACATGCTAACTGATTTAAATAAACCTTAGTTTAGGCTATGCTGGTTCAGTGAAGAACAGCAGCTAAATACTGTATGAGTATTTGGATATTTCTGTAATTCAGTGAAATTTTAGACCTTTTCACTTTATCTATATAGATATCTAGTTTATCTATATGGATATCTGCCTTGTTTTTTCAATATTATTTTCACAATTTGCCACACCCATTTTATGAGAGGGTAATGTTTGCAACTTGAACATTAGACTGTTTCCTCCCAGGAGGCATTGTGAACCTCCTCAAATGCAAAATTTCAGTGTATGAGTTTTACTTTGGAACCAGTCTCCAAAGGAGCTATACTGCCTAAAGTCCAGGGAACGAATGAGAAATACACAGAAAAGGTTCTACATCTGCTGGGCTCTAACTTCTTTTAGTCTTTAATTTAAATAACAATAATATTCTTTTTGTTAACTAATATTATTGAGATGCAAGTTGCAGTTTGCACTATTTTTAGCACGGCACGGCCAATTGCTCCTTATTGAAGCACATACATAAAATAACTCGATGTGATCGTTACCTTGTTTTTGTCCCTGCAAACAGGTTCAGTCTGTGCTTGCATTGGGACTGAGTAGTCACAGATGGAGAAAAGTAAATAGAAGCGCAAGGTGAGCACTGTAAGAAAACAAATGCAGGGTAAGTAAGTATTCACTAATAACAGCCACAGGCTCAGTGGTGTGTAATATGAGATCTTACTCTGCGTTATAATCAATGACATACGTTGGAGCTTTCACATATTGTTGGGGCCATACGTTCAGAACCTGTAAACAGCATGAAATAAAAATGGCATGGTTGTCATTTAGCTCTTAAGTTTCAGCCCTTTTCTCTTATGCTTTATTTGTCTTGCTCTTGCTTTCATCTTTTGCCCACTTGACTAGACAGCCAGTTATAACTCTGGAATCCGTGGCCAAGCCTTACATCATCACCACTCCAAGAATGGGCTCTTGGGGAAAGCAAAAATAAACACGGTCCATTCTGGCAGCTGAGAGCAGAGTGTCTGCCAAATTCTCACCCCCATTGGCAGGAGGAACTGACTTCCCAAACTTATTTCCAAGCTCTGTTTCTGAGAGAAAGGCTATTTATAATCTGTTCCACATTAGCCCCAGTCCTGGCTCCTAGGTCTCTAAAATTACAATCTTGGGAGTTAATTTTACCGGATCAAGGGACTCCTGCATCCCCTGATAAATTAAATATAGGATGTATTAAAAATATGATTCCACACAAAAGGGAAACTCTGAGGTTTAAGATTATTTTTTTGCTAAAGTTTAAAGGACTAATCAAAATATGGATAACTGCAAAGACTGATAGACATAGTGGACACTGTGGGACAGTTCTCATCTGTCATAGGAGAGCTTACATTATGTATATATATATATATATATATATATGCAAAAATGAAAAGCTAATATGCATAGCAACAGCAGAATTACAACGTTCTCTTGAGAAGAGGGCATTGTGAATGACTTCTGTAGTTATGTGCCTTTCTTCCATTGAAAATGTGAGTTTCTTCATTCTCTGTCCCAAAGAAAAAGCTATTATCCTGCTAATGTTTCCTTGGATATTGGAGATGATGAAGATGATGATGATTACTACCTTTATTGTCAGAGTACAGTGAGATTGGCTACAGATGCTACAGATCTGTAGTAACTTATATCTACTTGTTTAGCAACTGTATTGAAGTTATAACAGCACTGAAAAAAGTGGCTTACAACTGGTTGGTTGCAGCAAATTACCGGATCCCCACAGCCACATGATCAAAATTCGGACACTTGGCAACCAGTATGTATTTCTGACAGTTGCAGTGTCCCAGGGTCACATAATTGCCATTTGCAGCCTTCCTAGCTGGCTTTCAACAAGCATGGTGAAGCCAGATTCAGTTAATGCCCACATCATTCACTTAACAACTGCAGTGATTTGCTTAACAGCTCATAAAATTGAGGGTGACCCACTTAAACACCTTCCTGGTCCCAATTGTGTTCCTAAATTGAGGACTACCTGTATGCCCCATGTTATCCTGGCTCCTGCACTTAGTATCATCTAATTGAAAATAAAATACCAGCATGTCAAATTCATCATGCTTCTTAGGTTTCCAAGCTAGTTCAGTCAATGGGTAAATAACATTAGTAGTCTGAAAATTACAATCTGGTATGTGACTGTTGAAAGGGAACGTTTGTTTCCATCAGACAGTGTCTAAAAGGGCTTACAATGTCAATAGTCTGAAGGAATTAATACATTATTTCATCTAACTTTTCTATGAATAGGAACATCACAAGTTTTTTGTGCAAACAGATGTATCACAAGATTATTTTATAAATAGCCTGCAATTAAGCAGATGATGTTTAAAATTGATTTTGGTTTTTATAAATAGAAACTCTCTGAAAGGAAAAGGAACAAAATAAATCACTAGTTTATATTGTTTTGAATTTGGTATTTTCCCTACCTGCAATAATGGCATAAAAAAATGCAGTTTGGCAAAGGTGCAGAGAAAGCTTCAGGATATGAAGATAAAAAGTAAGATGGACTTTTCTGCTTAATAAGAAAGAATAATTTATTTAACAAAATAAAATAAAATCCTTCTATCAATAACTTTGATAGCTTAACCACAATGGAGGTCAATCCATTATGACTACAAATGCTATGCATATGACATGAGATTACATGAGAGCTGTGGTGGTGCAGTGGTTAGAATGCAGTATTGCTCACTCCAGGAGTTCGATCCTGACCGGCTCAAGATTGACTCAACCTTCCATCCTTCTGGGGTCGTTAAAATGAAGACCCAAATTGTTGAGGGCAATAGGCTGACTCTGTAAACCGCTTAGAGAGGGCTGTAAAGCACTGTGAAGCGGTATAACAGTCTAAGTGCTATTGCTATTTCTATTACATAATGCACATACTGTTCAGTAACAATTGGCAAAATAACAACAGCAGAAAGCTTCTGTAAAACTCTGTCTCATAAACTGCCTTGATTTAAGCCTTGAATGTATCCATGATTTCAGTCCTGAGCATAAATCCTGTGATGCTTGTAACAACAGCCACTCCCCAGGAAGACACCTTAAAGCTTGAATGGAAAATGGCCACGTTTTAACACAAGGAAAACAACTGGAGGGTACTAACCCTTCTTCCTACAAAATCCTAGCCTCCCTTTAATTGTCATATTGATTAGTGCTTTGATACATCTGAAAGTTGCCATTATAGTGGAAGTCACATGATGCCGACAGAAGCTTCAAAAAACATGACATCCAGTTTTGAACAACTAGATCTTGCCATGCTAAAATTTATTACCTAGAGAATCTTACTGCCAGCAGCTAGCCTTTCAGTTCCTATTCATTAATTTTGGAGACCTTGTAGACAGCTGATCTTTCTAGAAACTCTGGGCAGTGAAAGACAAGTCTGATTAAAAAAACCTAGCTAATGTTTTCCTTAGTTTTCTGTATTTTTGCTGTTGGGTTTTACATTAATGGATGTTTTGATTTTCAGATAGATACGTATAGAAGCTATTTTTTTTAGAACAGCCATATTGTCTAATCAATTTTCTTTTATTCCATCCATCCTAAGTACTGTTTGTGAAACAAGTTGTCAGCTTTATCTAAGGCTCATGATGAAATGCAGTGTACACTGTAATTTGTGACTAAAATAAGGAGGTTGATATTCATTTTTAAACAATATCTTAATTAAATGTCTTAAATTATATAAGCTGTGCAAATAAACCCAGAATGCTGCTTAGATTGTCTAAATAGATTTTAAAATACTTTTGAGAATGGACAGTTTGTAGAAAATAAGGCAGATTGAAAACAACAACAACATGAACCTGACTTTCCTAGCATTAATCTAATATAACTTTTTACAGCCCTGCCCCCTCCCTTGTGTTTACTTAATTCCTGAAAGGTCTGTACAATGTCCTGATAGGTATATTTAGAACTGTGGGTTTATTTTATTGAATCACCTATCTCCTAAATCAGATAATCACACAACAGTTGTCACTTGATGTTGGATTAGTTGTAAGCCTGTGAGTGGAATCCCATTATTTAATCGTAATTATCCTAACAGACACCACAGTCATAGTTGTGCAACAGAGGAAAAGGGACTAAAATATGTTTGTGTTAGTCTTTCAAGGTAGACAAGAAACAAGGTTGATGGGAATTTGACTTTAATGTTGTAGGGTACTAGCCAACCTATGACTCATTGGGTCATTCTTTGTCAATATTGACTTTGCCTAAAGAGAGAAACAAAATGACCACAGGCAGGCAAAAAAGCAGGGGGAGTTGGATCTACTTCTAGCTCCAGCCAGCTTACTCATTGATTTTGTGGGAAGTTGACAAGGAGTCTTGGAAATCAGGCATGTAACTGTAGCTGACAAGTTTGCAAATATAACTCATCTGAAGATCCTTGAAACTTAAATTCCACAGGAGTGATGGGTCTTGGACTGTATACACATTCTGTAAGTTAGTGAATTTTGAGGTACCTTGACATTGTCCTATGATGCACGGTTTCAGCTAATTGAAGGTTACAGAGTTTTAAGTAGTATACTGATAATAGCAGTAATAGATTCTTGAAAAAACTGCTTCCTTTATACCAAACAATGCTACATAACAAAACAGAGATATCGGAGAGTTTTTTCTCCTCCCTTATATCTCTTTTTCAAATTGTTTTTTTAAAATGTTCTCTTAACAGCTCTTTCATGCCTTCATCGGGGTTATTTGTGTTCCTCTATATTTTGAGGGCCCTTTGATCAGCCCAGCAGATCAAGACTAATTCTTTCTTATCAAGATATCTTCTGAAGGGCCCTGTAGTTTCTGCAGCAAACCATGATGATGTCAAAATGACTTGCATGATGATATCATATAAACATCACCTTTACATACTTATACCCAGGGGTGGGATTCTACCAGTTCTCACCTATTCGCTAGAACCGGTTGTTAACATTCTAAGCAGTTCGGAGAACCAGTTGTTGGAAGAAATTACTGGCTTAATCCTGTAAGGAAGGCAGGAAGGAAACATTCTGGTGTTGCTTACAGAAACTGCCTCTCCGTTAACCCTTATTACATTCTTGGCAGGACTAGACTTCCTGTCTCAGGAACTTCTCTGGAGTTTTTTCCCCCTCCTTTGCTGGTACTTTGCTTGTGTCCATTCAAAGTTACAGTGGCACTGAATAAAGTGACTTATGACCCTTTTTCACACTTACGACTGTTGCAGCATCCCCACAGTCATGAGAGGCCAGGCGAGGAGATGCGTGCCTCGATGTGAGTGATATTGAGTTGGCCACGCCCAGCCAATAACATGACCACCAAGCCATGTCCACCCAGTCACATGACCACCAAGACCACCAAGCCACGCCCACCAACTAAGCCACGCCCACAGAACCGGTTGTTAAAAAATTTGAATCCCACCCCTGCCCTGATGTCTTAAGTACGTAAGTTGCAGCATTTAAGTGATCTATATTTCATCATTCACCTAGCTCATCCTTGGCTCCTCAGTGATGCCCATGAAAAGGCCAGAACCAATTCGGGACATTGTGCTTCTATAGTGTTTAGAGACCTCCGTATTAATAGCCTTTGGTGGATTGCAACTTCTGGGGGAAACATTCAGGAAGGTGAACGTTACAATTAGCAACTTGGAAATGTTTGGATCCAATACTGTTTCTTTACAGCCATTTATTTCTTATACAGATGTTCTGGTTCAGTTTTGTAGATTCTCATGCCTCTAGGACACCTTTCATTTGCACTTAGGCCAGTGTTAAGGTGCATACTCAAAGTGCATTTACATGTTTACTGAATTCATGAAAATGATCTATGTCTGCTTAAGTTATCAAAAATACTGTTATTTTCACATGTGATATCTTGGGTTTACTGATCAAGGGTCTGGAGAAGAATTATATGACACAATTGCATGCACCAGGGCCTTTTCTCATGAAAGACGTAATACCTGCATCTGAAACAGCATTTGCCTCATATCAGTTGGATTGTACTTGACAGGCAACTTAATTTTGGACCCACAATGTTGAAGCCTGAAATAATTTTAGGTATCCACAGATAATTTAAAAATATAATGGAAGTTCTATTTATGCCCTCAAAATGTTGGGTGACAATTGATGGCTGCCTCAGTCTGTTGTTAGATCTTCAAAGATGGCCTGTTTCTTAATTTTGAGATTATAACTGTCATTTTAAAGCATCTGACTTGTGGCTAGGGTTCGATCAACTGAACAGAAGCTTATACAAAGAAGGAAACATTAGAATGCCATTGTGAAATATTATGTACATCGTAAACCCTCACAGATTTTGTTCTACCTTTGGTTGTGCATTTTTTCAGCATACTGGATCCAAGTTTTGACAGACAAATTGTCACTTTATATCCAAATTAAAAGGATTTGTTAAAATTACACTTTGAGAGTTTCAGGCATTAGGAATCAAGAATGTTTTGATGGATGTAGGGCTATCTGGTTTTTGTGATAAATTATTGTACTCATAACTAGAGATTAAAGTGTGCGAATACAAAGTCTTCTCAACCTGAAAAAATATTACCTCTAACTATGGAAAACATTGGTTTTCTCTGATTTGTTAGATTGTAAATTTGTCTGGTTTAGATTTGGGCTTTGCCTGAGCAACTGTCATTGATCTTGAGTGATTTCTTTCTATTGTTCCAAAATACATATTTCCGAGGTCAGTCTCGATGCCAGAAGGTTGAAAAGTAATCTAGTGGAATGTTAATTTTAAAAAGAGAGCCTCTTAAGATCCAGGAGATTAAAAACAATTGGCATTTATAAAGGGGAAATGTTATTTTGTGACAAAAATTGACATTATTTCAAATTTTATTCTATATTTCTATCCATAGGGGTTACCATGCAACAATTTTGAAAGCAAAAATAGTAAGGAGGCTTGTGGGGCTTAAGGTATATGCCACAAGAAAGTAATATTTAATTACTTAAGGTATATGAGTATTTTGGGTGGTGATCGTAATGAACATTAAGATAATTATCAAGCATACTGAATTTTAAGAAGACTTAGCATGATTTCTTCAAAGATACCTGTTTCATTAAGATTTCAGAGTTATTTTGAATCTGGAGTCCAGCAACAACTGGAAGTTGGCAAATGGACAACCATTTGTCTGAAATGATATAGAGTTTCCTGCCTGAGCAAGGGGTTGGATTAGAAGACCTCCAAGGTCCTTTCCAATTCTGTTTTCTGTCCCTATTCCTATTCCTATTCCTATTCTTAATCCTAATCCTTATTCTATTCTATTCTATTCTATTCTATTCTATTCTATTCTATTCTATTCTATTCTATTCTATTCTATTCCATTCCATTCCATTCCATTCCATTCCATCCCATCCCATCCCATCCCATCCCATCCCACTCCACTCCACTCCACTCCACTCCACTCTCTGTTGTATAACAAGATTGTGTACTTTCTGATAATTTGATTCCTACAGACCCTGATATTGTATGTCAAGGATTGTATTCTAATGATTAGATTAAATGAGCATAGGAGTGGGAATTAAGTGTTAAAATGACCCTTAATTTTCCCCAATATTTTTTAAAGAAGAGAGAGCATTGTTAGGTGGGCATGATGAAGCCCTCTCCCCATTTTGTATCCTTCCTTGGTCAGGAAGCTGGGGCGGGGGAGGGGAGGTAGACACTATTTACTTGTATTTGTGAAAACTTTTTGAGAAAAGCCAAAGACTACTAGCCAAATCTGCAGGTAAAGAGGATTCCAGTCAGTGGTGGTATTCAAATAAAGTTGCCACCGGTTCGGTGGGCGTGGCTTGGTGGCTGCACTTTGCACACATGTACACACTTTGCGTGCACATGCATGCCAAACACGCACTTTGCACAGGCGCAGAAGCGTTCTAACTTGCCTCCTACAAGCCTGCACGATGGTGGTCGCTGCAGCAGCAGCTGCCGCACGGCGCTATTCTGCGCTGCGCAAAGCAGCTGTGCTTTGAATTCTGGCCATAAAAGTGAGTATGGGAGCCCAGGCGGGCGGGTGGGCCAACCACAGAGCAGCAAAGAGAACCAGTTTGGTCTCCACTGCTCATTGCTGCTACCGGCTCTCCAGAACCGGGCAGAACCCGTCAAATACCACCACTGATTCCAGTACTTTGAGGAAACTGATAACTGAAGGACAGAAAGCAAAGAGTGGGAATAAATAGATAGTTCTTGTGTGGATGGATATAAATCAAGATGTTGCCTTTTCAAAATAACATGCTGGCAACTTTCAAAGGAAAGACCTGTGGGGGAAACTGATCATAGCAGATTGATGGATCATTCAGTCAAGCTCAGTAGTAGGAGGTAGAAACAGGAAGCATTTCTTCAGATAAAGTTTAGTTAAATTATGGTATGGTCACAAATTATCGGATGGACATCAACTTTTATAATTTGAAGAAAGGACTGGACTAATTCCAGGTTATTAAAAAGTTATTAATGGCTGCTAATCTTGTACATTACCTGTAATATCTGAACAGCAGAGGATGGAAAGCAGAAGGTGCTTCTAGGTTCATGTTTTTGTTTTAGACTTCTCAAGGGACTCTATGCACCATTTTGGGAGCAGGAAGCAATGCTGTTGGTCTGTTTCAAAATAATAGAGTTGGAAGGAATCTTGGAGGTGTGGAGGTTCAGCCTGCTGCTTTAAGCAGTAAACTCTATACCATTTTAATCAAGTGGTTGTCCAATCTCTTCTTAAAACCTCCAGTGTTGGAGCTTCCACAGCTCCTGGAGGCAAGTCATTCCACTGATTAATTGTTCTAACTGTCAGGAAATTTCTCCGTAGTTCTAAGTTGCTTCTCTCCTTGATTAGTTTCCATCCACTGCTTCTTGTTCTTCCTTTAGGTGCTTTGGAGAATAGGTTGATTCCCTCTTTTTTGTGGCAGCCCTTCAAATATTGGAACATATCAGGTCACCCCTAGTCCTTCTTTTTATTAAACTAGACATACCCAATTCCTGCAACTGTTCTTCATATGTTGTAGCCCCAATCCCCTAATCATCTTTGTTGATCTTCTCTGTACTCTTAGTTTCCATTCTGTAGGAAACTCCCTCGATGCCAAGGATAGGCAGTGGAATCCCAGATATGCCTCTTGATAGCCACTATCCTCAAATCTAGCTTTTAAAAAGAAGGGCTTCGGCTTCTCACACCAAAAGTCCAGTAATTTCCTTGAAGAGGCCTTGAATTATATGAGTGGAAATTCAACATTGGGAAGCACTATCCATTTTTTCTAAAAGCAGGATTACTAGCCCTTAACTGTGTGCTGTTGTTCACTGTATGTTTTAATAGAATATGTAAATATGTTCTTACGATAATACAATTTTCAGAGTAGCTGAATACTTTTGCGTCAACATTTTGATGCTAATCAAGGCTTGCATTTTTTTTCCCAGCCCAAATTTAGCTTATAAGTTATTTCAGATAATCTCTCTTCAGAGTTCTGGCTTTCTTCCATGATCTATCTATATAAAAACATAATATTCTTGTGGATAAAATGAGATGTTTTGCCCAGCGAACCGGTTGTTACATTGGGAGAATCCCACCCCTGGGCATGTGGTCATATATATAGTAGCTACACAGTAACTCACTTGTGGTTAAAAGTGATTCATTTTGTGTTTCAGAAGCTGTCCTCTCTCTTCCTGGTACCTTGTAACAACAAAAGAACAAACACAGTTAGGCTTTCTGATTGATTAGTTTGCCTGTGGACACACATCTATTACCTTACAGAATGTTTGTGTAAGTGAGAGGAAATATAATGAGGCATAAAACTGTCTACATCTCACTTAAGTTCTATGAAACACTGACGGTGTTTATTCATGAGTCAGCTCCTTCTCAAGCTCCCTTTTGCTACCCAACTCCTTTTATTTCATTTCGCCCTGT
Source organism: Notechis scutatus (assembly GCF_049901735.1). NCBI lineage: Eukaryota > Metazoa > Chordata > Lepidosauria > Squamata > Elapidae > Notechis > Notechis scutatus. The sequence continues at coordinate 197,087,550 of NC_142009.1, forward strand.
TGCCTAGGAAGAGAAGTCAGAGCAAGTAAGTATAGCTCATATTTATTCTCCTTCTGTCGATGACCACAGGTAAAAAGGTAGCAATAGCAAGTGGCAAAATATTTTGGTGTCAGTACAGGGTGAAACTCCAACCTACGAACAAACAAATCACTGTACATTGGTGCTACATTCATACCCTTTCTTCCATCCTGTTCATGTTTTCAATGAATCATTTGAAAAAAGTCTCTCCTCTTGAATAAGTATGCAAACACACACATACATACATTATACATTAATATTCACAAAACTATTCAGATTGTGGGGGCATATTTGTGTAGAGATAACTGATATAAGCACAAGTAGTCCTCAACTTACAACAGTTCATTTAGTGACTGCTTGAATTTAACAATGGCACTGAAAAAAGTGACTTGTGACCATTTCCCATACCGTTGCAGTATCCCCATGGTCACATGATTTACATTCAGCTGCTTCACAACTGGTTCATATTTATGACAGTCGCAATGCCATAGGGTCATGTGACCAACCTTTGGGACCTTCTGACAAGTAAAGTCAATGGGGAAGCTAGATTCACTTAACCACCGTGTTACTAATTTAACAACTGCAGTGATTCAATTAACAAATGTGGCAAGAAAAGTCATAAAATGGCCCAAAACGCAGTTAACAAATTTCTCACTTAGCAACATAAGTTCTGGGCTCAATTGTGGTTGTAAGTCGAGGACTATATTTCTAATTTTCTTTTTTTTTGCCATGTTAAAATACAATTTTACATCATATACCTAACTTTTACTGTTCTATAGTCCTCTTGTATAGGACTGTACTCTTCAAAACACAGACAGCTGTATCTTCCTGAATACTCACCGTGACTGTCAAGGACCTTTTGAAGTCATGTATTCTCCAAGCTCCGTGTATATTGCATGGAAGGCCCTAAAAAAGTTCTTTGTGGTCTTGCACTGCTATTGGTTCCTACACACCTGTTTTTGTGCAGGGCTCATCTGACCTTCGGAAAATATACCTTGCCTTGGAAGAAAGAAGAACTGATAGGATGCAAAAAAGAGTGTTGACATGGATGGGAGGATGTTGTTGGGAATTCTTGACCTCAAATGCATATTTCCCTGGGATTGCCTGGCTATTTTATGACTTTAACAAAAGAAGCAATTTCTTTTAAGACATGTATGGTGTGTTCACCCATTCAAAACACATTTTTGCTGCAAATACAAATATGCTACACTCCCCTTGTTTTTCCTTGTTTATGTGGATGAGGGTATTTCTAGGCTTGCAATGTTTTGAGAAGGACAGTGTTAGTTTTCAGGAAGATATTTTTCTGAACGTTTCTGTTAAAACTTAAGACTATTACCATTGTTTTCTAATTAAAAGGGACTTAAGAATGAAAAGAATGAAACCGTCGTGTCCTTATTAGTACTGCATAACAGGGATCTCTTCTTGGTTCTCCAGACACCAGTATTTAAAACAACTCCCATTCTTGCCCCAGCCATCGGGTAGTAATAAGCAAGGGAAGGAAGCATATGCTCAAATGCAACGATAATTACTTTGGCACCGTACGATGTTTTCGACTCCAGTTTTCTTCTGTTAAGTGGGGTTGGACTGCTAGGGAGAGTAGAGGGCATCGGGAAATGTCAGGATCAGAATAATATTTTCCTCAATCTGTGAGTCTTGCATCCTTGATAAGGAGGTCTGTGTGAATTCTCTGTAGGTGCTATTCTATATTGTATGTTATTGTCTTATTTGTATATTTTGTTGTCGTGTGGGCTAGAAAGGATAGGAACTCTTATCGGTAGGGATATCTTAGGGCTATTGTTGGATGAATCATTGGAACTATAGAACAAGTGGATTTCTTTTCTTCCTAAATACATTTTTTATTCTCTTTATCATATCTATTGGAATTTAGAGATTATTTGCGTCTCTGTGCAAGTGTGCACATATGTGTATTGTATTCCCCCCCCACACATACATTCTGTATCACAAAATGTAAATCAAAATGGACAAACATTTATTATCCAATAAAAACAAAATTAATAACATAGATTAAAAAGAAATATGTATAGCATGCTTAAAGTAATAGTTCCTATGCAGATAATAAGAGAAATGCTTCCTATGATGTCATATTTTAATTTCCAGTTATTAAGTTTATCTCAATAAAAGGAAAGGTGACATTGTTAGTAACTGGTCACTCTGCCAGAAAATTACCAGAGGTTCAGTACAGTTCTTATTTATTTCCAAAAGAAGTTTCCAGCCACTGTTCTACATCTGAGGAAAATTTAACACACAAACTGCTCTCCTAAACTTATTCAGAACTTAAAGCAACTTTGCTGAAGAAAGTGTTTACCAATTTAAAGTATTTAGGAATAAAAGATTTTATTTAACGTGAGGGAGTGCTAACTTAACTATATTATAAGAACAAACTGATGCTGGATAAAGAGCAATTGTTTTAAAAAGAGAGTGAAATAAAATATATGACAATTTACTTGCCATCTTAAATGGAGGTTGTTTAGAAAAACAAGTGGCAAACTCTTAAGAAGGGTTGGGCAACTGTTTTTAGGACTGAGGACTTTTACTTCATCCTGCAGTGGAAAACTAGGGGCCATATGTTCAAATATATTTGGGGCCATTGCAAAGAGATCCATATGAGTAAAACACAGGCAATTTTGATTTATCAATATATATACTGTCATATTCTCCATTTTTGTTTCATTGGCAATTTTCTCTTTTCCAATGCTTTGCCAAATTTGTCCTGGTAGCTTTCAACACGTATCTTAGTATAATAAATTGTACTTTTTTCATTTATATTTTTATTTTCTGAAAGTATACCTAATGGAAGCTTTTGTGCTTTCTGTTAAAAATTTGTTTTTCCAATTTTGTGAATATTCTGATCTACTTTCCAGTTTGAAGTTCCTTTACTGTACATATACCAATATGTGATAAAATGTTACTTTACTGTTGTCCTATCATTGCGTGCTCTTCTGTGGAATCCCAAGCAAATGGACAGAGTCAGGTTTCCCCACATTTATGAAAGGCCAGGAAAGTGGGGACCCATCCCATCTCTTGGGGGAAGAATATTCCATAGGATAGGGGCCATGGCAGAGAAGGCCCTCTTCCTGGCTCCCACTAGTTTAATTTTTTAACTGACTGGTTCCAGAGCATACTTCTCTGCCTAACCAAGTGGAATGGAATGATGTACCATGGCCAAGACAGCTTCACATGGCACATATAACCAGCATCACTCCTTTACTTGTTAAATTAGTCTCTCCCTCTGTGAAAGCATTAACTGTCATGGCTTCCATTGGTATTTGATTAGTAGTTTGGTCATCTGCTTACTGAACTTAAAGAGGGATGCCTGTAAAAGAGTGGTTCCTTTTTTTACTGTTTTGCCAAAGGTGTTAATCTCTTTTCCATAACAAGATCAAGTTACTAATTTATTTGTATTGCATATTTCTTGTTATATTGCATATTTAAACTGCCCATCTCCTTCAAATACATGAAGAGCATTACAAAACAAACCCACGGCAGTACTTTTCAACTTTCTATAGCTTTTCTTCTGGAATTCTGTCAAAATGGGTTTGATTCAAGGGTGAAATGACTTTGGTCCATTGACACATTTGCAAATGCCAGACTTTCCTTCAGATGACTGGTTACAGAGCTTTCCCAGCTTATTGTCAGAGGATAGTACACTAGAGATATCAGTAGCATTTTTATCAAGGTAGAATTTTTTTTTTTTTACTTTGAAGATGCATAGTGCTGCTGAAGATAGACCTTGATATTAGTAGTGGCAATTTATTTTTCTCTTTATTGTTTGGTAAAATGTTCCTTGTGTCAATCATTTATGCCAAATCATTATTCATTAGAATGAGAGCTAGAGAGAGTTGTTGTTTGAATCTCCATCATACCATTTAACACTATTACTTTTGATGCATTTATTGATCTACAATTCACAAATTGCGATTCAGTTGCAAAATAGTTTCTATAGTACCATCAAAACATAAGTGCTCATTAAGTGCAAAATGAATGAATGAATGAATGAAACTCGTCAAGCAGGAACCTGTTGTTGCCAGGCTAGGGACAACTCATATGTCAACACATACTAGATGCCAACCAAGGCCTTCAAGAATAAGCAAACATTCATTGATTTTGGAAAAGCAGAAGGAAAAGTTTAGAGTTGAAACCCTGGAATGTAGTGCTATGTAAAGGCTTCGACTTTTGTGTAAGTACGTTTGTGGCTGTGTTCTACGTGCCTATGGCCACATTTTTGTATGCAATAAAGAGACTAATCTGGTCATGTTTGAACCCCTGATTCCAAGGAAGCCAATCCATGAATAAGGGTTAAGTATCCAGGGAACCAATGTTTACAGCTGAGTTTGGTGTGAAGGCTTGACAGAATCATAGAAATCTCCCTTAGGCCATGCAAAGTTGGTTTATCTGTCCTTGTTTGTCTGTTTTAACATTTCCAAGTTGAGGTTTTTCCAGAAGTGCAGACAAACTCTCAGAATTCCAATAGCGGTGCCATCTGTGGGAATTCTGGGAGTTTGTCCATGAGAACGGATGTGGTAGTCAGTAGCTCTGCAAAATCATTGACAGAATTCTTTCCAATCGTATGCTATCAGACCCTTTTGGCTGAAAACGCCAGGAATTGAATCAGAGATGTTCTGCATATAGAACATCTGTTCTCACCTACGATCCTGACAGTTCAAGTTAGCAGGGCATAGGATTTCAAGAGAACTTCCTTTTAAACGTCTGTATTTTTTTTTTTTTTTGCGTTCGTTAGAAAGTAATGAATTGGGCAGGGGATAGTAATGTGGTTGGAAGAACCGAACCATGTACTCTTTTGTATGCCTTTCATAAAATCTGAAAACACTGCTGCATGATATTTGATATTTGAGAGTGAGATATTTTATTAATTAAAGTATGCGATGTCCATATTTCTCAGAGAAAGAAAGGAAATTAGCTATTGCATTTGTTTATAATGCATTTCAGAGCATGATGATTTAAAAATCTACTGCTTTATGGCAGAGGGTGAGGGGAACTGCTTGGAAGTTGGTAAAAGTAGAACTGAAAAGAGGAATTTGGCTTATACTGAGTAAAACTAAAATTAATATAAAATCTTCGACATTTCAGCATTTGATAGCAATATATTATGTTCAATTATGGAAGCTATTGATATTGTGTGCATCTATGGAGGAATAACTTATTGGATGCAAGTATATATTTATGTCAAAATCATGGAAGTAAAAGTGTGTGTGTGTGTGTGTGTGTGTGTGTGTGTGTGTGTGTGTGTGTGTGTAGACAATCTATTTGGTAAAGTATCCCTTGACATTCTGCTAGTTAAAGACGGGCTTGTACAGATTTCAGTTAAGTAGATACATTGCTTGCTTAGTAATATCTTCAGTAATATCTAGGGCAGTGTATTGAATGGAGAGCCATGGCTCAAATGTGACGCAGATGAAACAGTGAAAAGTATACTTATTAGATTTGTGGATACCGCAAAACTGACTAGGAAGTGCCAATACCCTAGAAGAGGAAAAAATAAATTCAGACATATCTTGGTAAGTTAAAGAAATTGAATCAAATAATAGAATAACATTTAAGAAATAGAACATTGCTGTCAGTAAACAAGCATCAAATGCACAGATATCGAGTGAGGAATAGCAAGCTTGGTAATGGTACTTTTAAAAAAGTCCTTGGTTTAGTACTTGATAGCAATTGATTGGAAAATATTGTTAAATATGTGTCAAAAGTGCAAAGCATATATACAAAACCGGATATAGACAAGCATATTTTCTTTTTAATAGCATTTTTATTAAATATTAAGTATAATTATAACACTAAAAACTAATAACTGAAAAAAGAATCAAAAGAAAGAATTGAGGGAAAAAAGGAAAAATATTCTATAATATTCTATTCTAAATATAGTAAAGAAAAACATACTAATAAGTGACTTCCTGCCTTCATTGGAAGTATAAACAATTTTAGGAATTTATCATCTATTAAAATACAACGAATGGTCTCTTTTTCTCATATCCCATTTCTTTTTTTATAAGCCTTCTCATTTTAATCCTGGTATCACCAAAAGTCCATTAAGTTTACCAGAGTTAACAATTTATCTATTTTAACCTTAATCAAGGTTATCAACTTATATCAACTTTATATTCCTTCCTTTACTTTCTACCAATCCCTTCAAATAATGTATAACTTGATTTCTTTTTATTTTTATATTTGTCTCTTCTCATAGAATACTTCAAATTTTTAACAAGCTGTAAAGGAAATTTTTCAAGCTCACTATTTTGGTTTATATTGTTTGTTTATTCGTTTTAATTATTAAGATATCAGCTAATTTTTTGGTGTGTCTAGTGTAACATCTTTTTCCATGTCATTTTAAAATCCACTTTCAAGTCAGCCTTGATCTTGTCAAATAGAACTTGTTCCTCTTCCATAGCAAATTTTAAGACACAGTATATCAACAGAGGCAGACATTCTTAAAATTAATTTCTTGGTCCATTGTTCAAAAATATCAGTATGTTCAATGTTAAAATATTTTGCTTCATTCTGTAATTGTAAGTCAAGTTTAGGTATTCTTCTCATTTAATTATAATCTTTAGTTTCCTCTAAGTTCCTTCTATTTGTTTTAATTCAAAACCGAAGCATTTTCCCACAGGAAGTGGGAAAGTTCATAATTAATCCCAAAACATTATTTTAGTTTTTCCAGACTCTTAATCTGTTTTAACTTTCTAAAATCATAGCTTTAATCACCCTTTTGCTGTTTATTAAAAATATGCTTGCAGTTAAAACTTATTTTGCTAAGGTTTGAAGGAAGCTCATAGTACCTGGGCTATAAAACATATTGATCTATAATTTCCCATTAACTTCCTTATTATCTGAAAATCAGCCATTTCTGAATGATTTGAAAATGAAGTATCTAAACTTAGTATCTTTTCAAAGGTACTGACCATGGTTTAAGCAAGATGGCTATTCTTTCATCTCCAAAAGCTCTAAACTTTCTGAGGTTCACTATCTTGCAATCTCCTTATGAGGAGCACCTGTCTAGTTCACATACTTATGCAGGATCTCAAGTCTTTTCCTTGTTTGGAGAGGAATTATCAAAGAGCCAGCCTACTCACCAGCTCTTCATTCTGCCAAGGTCGTCAGCTTGCGATTTTTTTGTGGTGCCATCTTCAACCCACCATTTTGTCCCTGGAATTCTAACAGAAGCATATTTTCCAAGGAAGCTATTGCTCAACTTCATTCTGTTTCTAATACTGCATCCAGTCTTAGACATTACCCTTTAAAAAAATGAATCAGAGAAATAGGACCAGGATTAGAATATACGCAACTAGTATGATTAAGTACTAGAAATTAAAGGGATATTAAAGTATTATTAGATACCTGAAATGGGGTCATTTAGAAGATGATCAGTTCATACTCTCTAATGTTCCAGAATATAGATAAAGGAGTAATAGCAATAGCAATAGTAACAGCATTTAGACTTATATACCACTTCACAGTGCTTTACAAACCTCTCTGAATGGTTTACAGAGTCAGTATATTGCCTCCAACAGTCTGGGTTCTCATTTTACTGACCTCAGAAAGATCAAAGACTGAGTCAACCTTGAGCCGCTGAGAATCGAACTGCTGCCAGTCAGCATAATTAGCCTGCAATACTGCATTCTTTTTTTTTTTTGAAAATTTTATTTGGGTTTTCACAAAAAAAAAAACCATAATACAAATAAAACATCTTTTTTTGAAAATAGCATGGTCCCGAGTTATCACTTCTTCATACAGACACAAACTCAATTTCATGCTCATTTTTGTGTTCTATTCCATATCTTATTACTGTTTTACATTTTCTGCATAGTTTTTCCCCTCTTTTAATTTTCTCAACTTTATTTGGATTATCTCATCTCAATTCAAAACATTATATTTATACTTTTGTCTGTCCTGTTTCAATTTCATATGATCTTTTCTCATTAAACAAATTTTCCCCTGTAGTTACTAATTGGAGTATGACACCTTTATATCTTTTAATTTTATTCATTCAACTCTTATTTAAGCTTCAATGTATACCTTTAAGATTATAACATTCAATATAATACATAACTTCCAATCGAATTCTGCTTGGTACATTCTTAAAATACACACTATATTCTTAAAAAAAGATGATATATGTAAATAAAGCACTCATTCCATTCCAATTCAATTCTATCATTAATATTCATTAGAATCTTAACATCTTTAACATTTCTTTTCAATTAAATATCATACTTCCTTGGGAACACTTATAAACTTTCCATAGTTAATTCTCCCCCCCCCCCATATTTCTCTTCACTTATATTTTATAAATCATTAATAATAATTAAAGTTCCCATCCTTTCCTAATTTAATTCTCTTATTCACTTTATTTCATTTATTTATTAACAAACATTCCACTAGATTATGATATTTTATCCATCATTTTAATCATATTTTCTAAAATTATTTCTATTTGTAATATAATAATACTGTCTTATGTACCTTTGTAGAATCCCTTTTACAATTAAGTTTTCACCCATTATCTCTAAACAGGCTTATACTTTCAATTCTTATACCTTTTCCCTGTTTCTCTATATCTTGTTTCTGTCCTTTATAACTTCTTTTCCTTTCCTTCTTCCCCCTCTTCTTCTCCTTCCCCTTTTTACCCCCTTGTCTCTCTACTTCTAATTCTCTCTTCTGTAATCCCCTCTTCTGTTGCTTTCTAATATTATACTTATTTTTCAAACTATTCTTTTTCTTTTTGGTTGTTTTTTCAAATCTTAAACTTTTCATTCTCTTTCCCCCCTTTCCTCCCCCCCCCCCCACATAAAATTACTTGATCATTAAAGATGGCTTCTTCTTTGTCCCAATCTTCTTGTTCTGCAAGCGTTTCTTGTTGTTTCTCATAGTTCCAGATCTCCATTTCTAAGAGTTGAAATACAAAGGCAAAAGAACCTCTCCCTTCTTGTGCATCTTCTTTGTACTTTTTAAGTTCCATTTTCAGTTCTTCTAAAAGTAGTGCCATTTTAAACACTTTTAAACAACCACCCGATTGATTTTAGTCATTTAAATGCAATAACCCAAAATCCAAAGATCACCAAGTAATCCAAATAATCCAAAGCTGTTTCTTCTTGCTTCTTTTTTTCCACTTTCTCTTCCTGGGGTTCTATTATTTTGTTGCCAAGTTTCAGTTAAAATGTATCTTTTAGGAATCTTGTTGAAGTTTTACTGTAAATTCCTTTTAGTTCCAGGCAGTCTCCTCCATTTTTCTAGATCCTGCCCTTTTATTCTTTTTCTCTCCTTTCCTGCTTTTAAAAGATTTTAAGTATCCAGAAATCTTTATTATCCCTTTGACATTTTATTTTCAGTTTTAATGCCTATTGATGTCAAAGTGGATTTTTTTTTTCAATTTCTTGCTTAAGTCTCTTAGCTGTCAGTATAGGGAAGGGAAGAAAAAAAAAAGCCAAATCCTTTCCCTTCCCTCTCTCCTTCGCCGCTTCAAAATCTTCTTTGGGAACAATGTTATTTTTTTTATAGTTTAAATTCCAGGGTACCTTACGTTGTTGCTTTTGCAGTTTAACTTGGTCAGCCAAAACTTTCTCTTCTTATCTTCCTCCTGCACATTCTTTTCTGGTCGAGTTCTTCTTTGAGGTGGCCATTTCTGACCACCGCTGCGACCGCCTTCGGGAAAGGGAGTAATGGCCAGCTGAGGAGGAGAGATGCGGTTCTCCTCAACCCTGCTGGCAGTCTCCCCCCTCTTCACCACCTCTATGGGGTGGCTTAGCCCCGAAACCAGCCGGCTCGGGGCACTCCGGCGGTGAGCACGGATCGAAAACGTGCACGATCACGGTTTCGGTCTGTCAGCGAAGGAACTCAAACTGGAAGTCCAGCCTGCAATACTGCATTCTAACCACTGAGTCACCATGGCTTTTTTAGCTGATGACTAATAGATTTAGTCATCTTCCCCCTTGTGAGCTGGCAACGGAAAGCAAACTTTTCTTTCAGTTTTGGTTATACTGAAAGATTATGTCAATGAAGGCTTCTACTTCTGAAACACAAACCGCCCAGAGACATGTTATGTGAGATGGGTGACTATATAAATATGATTTAAATAAATAAGTACCATTTTCTAGTTTTACTCTCTGGTAATGATGGAGGAATGCAGGAAGAATCAGCCCATATGTTACAGCTGAACCTTAGAATTTTCATGGCCTTATAAGAAAAAATTTCCAAAGTTGCTGGTTTTCTGAAATATGCTGCTACATTAATGTCCTATACTGTGTCCATACAAAACCAATGTTTGCTTTTTAAGGCAAAAGGCCAACATTTAAATAAAATAAGTAGTAACAGTGCATATCCATGATCTCTGGAGGATTTATATATTTGTAAGATTTTATTTAACGAACAGTGGCTTGATAATGGTTTCAGATATAATATTTTCTCCCCAACTTATGGACTGCTTATAAGTGTTATCCTGTTTACTACAATTAGAATTTGTGTGCAATTAGAAGATACGTTGACTATTTTGTGGCAGTTCATCAACATGGCCTCAAGTCCTCCATTGCACAAAATCCATTCTGTAATTATCAGAAAAGAGTCAAACTATTTGGGAATAGTCAAAATGCCAGTTTCTTTTAAAAAACATCAGAAGTGAATTTTGATATTTGCAGAAATGGAAGGAAATGTCACTTTAACTAACTGTGTGCCTGCCCAACTCTTTCTTTTTTCTTGTTTCCCTAATGCCTCTTAATTCAGCACTGCTTGGTTTGTTAAAACATAGTTTCCTATGATATGCAAACTCTGGGATGAAACCAATTGCCTGGCTTGGATGACACCTATGAAATTGTTATGTAATTGCAAAGGAAATACACAATTTAAGTAAAGTCAAGGTAGTTAGAAGAGGAGAAGCAAGAGCTTGTAGTACAGGGCTTAATCCTGTTTATTCCTGTTGGACAACTAAGGTTTATTGATTTGGGAATTAAGGCTGGATCAGAAGTCGGTGTGTTTGTGTAGATATAGAAGCTATATGACTAATTTATAGTGTTCCTTAGAGAAAAGGTAGAAAACAGATATAATAAATAAATAAACAGTAGAATCAGGAACTCGCCTCCGAGCAGCAAAACCTAAATAAAAGGGCAACCAAAACTAATTTCAACAAAAGATTGAGAGATGGATTTTTAACAAGCCAAAAGGAAAGACAAGTTATAACACAAAAATTAAAATGGATATTGGAGCTGAATGACACTGGAAGTTTCACAAGAGCTATACAAAAACATTATTGGTATAATTTTTGTGAGGCTGCCGTGTTTGGAAATTGACCTTTTAAAGGCTTTGTTTTGTGCATTTTAATTGTGCAACTATGCTGTGGAATTGCATTAACTTTTTGTTTTCATTAGGCAGTATATGTGCTCATTCTTACTAACGAGTCCTAAAAATAAATACCACTTAAATCAATCTTTTAATGAAGTTAACACAGCACACATAAACGCGCACACACATCGACTTTCCAAAGATTGAGAAGGGGAGAAGACTCTCATAGAATTTAATAAAGACATAAACATTAGCACATGGCTCTTATTAGTGCTGGAAAATGTTCACATTAAAATATTGCATGCATTGACACAATAGTCTTTGAAAAGAAACTTCAGTTAATTTTAAAAAGTTTCTGTGCCTCTGACTGATATTTTTATTGTATAAACATGTTCATATTGTGTAACTTTCTCAGCTGTATGCCAGATCACATCCTCATGGCTGAACCTCAGTTTATTTTCCATTTGCTATAAAGTCTGCCTACCAGAAGCATTGTTTTAATCTGTTATGGCTACAGGAACAATTTATTATTTCAAACACCATAAATGAAACATTCATGGAAAAGCTATTAATGTGTATTTTCCAACTGCTAAATTTGAAAAGGGTGTTCCTTTTAAGTATCACAGGAAAAATGATTTTCATTACAAAACAAGTTTCGCATTTCAAAAGTACTTAGGGCTGTCATCAGTGACTTAGATCTTCATGAATTGAATGGCCAACATAGGCTTGTCCAAATTGGAGTGTGTCCTTTTTATTCATAAGTACACATATTCAATCTGGTTTTCTGAGTTAGACGAGATGATGAAGGTACCGTAGTTCTGTTGTCATAGACATATTGCATTCTGGAGAATTGAATCCCACAAGAACATTTTGAATATATCTAGTTTGGAACTTCTTTATATGGATTGTGATTCCATGATATTTAAATTCCATGGTATTTAAAAGGAGTGGAGTAAGACTCTTTTTTAATTTAAGAACCTTCATTAAATCCTGCTACTTAAAGGGAAAAATAGCTTTTTTTCAGTTTTGGGCAAGGTGTTAGAGCATCTGATGCCAACTCATCACCATTTGTTTTTCAATGAAGTTCGTTACTGAAATTTAAGCTTGGGAATGGGACAGGTAGTTTTTGTTTCCTTGAGTTTTTTTTTAAAATTATTTATTTATTTGTATTCTGTCTTTATTACTTTTACAAATAACTCAAAGTGGTGAACATAATCAACACACTTTCCTCCTTCTATTTTCCCCACAACAACAACCCTGTGAGGTGGGTTGGGCTTTCTTCTGAACTATTTTGCCTTGGATGGAATTTAGAAACATTGCTTTCTTATGGTTCAAATGCTACTTGAATGTATGACTTCTGAAGGACACACTAAGAGAGGCGTGTTCCATGTGTGGCTAATGAATGGGCTGTTCCTTAGGGCTGCAATTTGTCTCTATGTTACGTAGTATATTTATTTATTAGATTTTATCCCACCTTTATTATTTTATAAGCATTCAAGATGACAGACATACACAATATTCCTCCTCTTCTTATTTTCTTCACAACAACAACCCTGTTGGGTGGGTTGGGCTGAGAGAGTGACTGGCCTAATGTTAGTCCGGTTTTTGTGCTTAAAGCAAGACTAGAACTCACTGTCTCCTAGTTTCTGGGCCAGTATCTTTACCATTGCAACAACTGGCTCTATGGAAGAATAGAGTTTAGAGGGTCTGTATCACCACTATATAGGGATGCGGTGGCTCAGTGGCTAAGATGCTTAGTTTGTCAGTCAGAAAGGTCGGCAGATCGGCGGTTCAAATCCCTAGCACTGTGCAATGGGTTGAGCTCCCGTTACTTGTCCCAGTTTCTGCCAACCTAGCAGTTCAAAAGCATGTAAAAATGCAAGTAGAAAAATAGGGACCACTTTGGTGGGAAGGAAACAGCATTGCACGCACCTTCTGCATTTAGTCATGCCGGCAACATGACCATGGAGAAGTCTTTGGACAGCGCTGGCTCTTCAGCTTTGTAACAGAGATGAGCACTGCCCCCTAGAGCCGGAAACGACTAGTGCGTATGTGCGAGGAGAACCTTTACTTTTACTTTATCACCACTATGCTAATGATTCCACACAATATGTGGCAATTGTATCTAAAATAAAGAAAAATACTCTATTCAAGTTCTAAATTGGTGTTTAATGTGAATAATAGATTATATAAGAGTTTTTAAAGCAAAACAGGTCAAGCTGCAGACTTGGAAGCCCAGGTTCACAAAAAAAATTTCAATGAATATCTCTTCCACTGTAATCAGGAGCCATTAAAACTATAGTCTAGGTGCTACTTCACAGTTGGTGTTACTAAGATGTATGATATAAGCCTATAATTCCTTTACTAATTTAATGCTGTATTAGTCTTTTTATCTTAACTATATTTAAGCATCACCAAGCTCATTGCCATCTATTAAACAGAGCTTAGTGATGCTGTTTGGCAGGACCTCATTAATAAAAATAATGATTTAATTAAACTTGACCAAGTTTAATAATACTTTTAAAAATCTCACCTATTTATTTATGATTAATTTATGATAATCTTTTCATTAAGTCTTAGTGTCAACAGACTCAGCGCTTCAAGTGTTATATCTGATATTTAAAAAGTAGCATCTGCGCTGGCTATGCTTGTTTTTATTTATTTTTCTTTTCATTTCAATCTTTTTCCATGTTATTTTATATTATTTAAAAGTAGTCAACAACAGTGGTGGTATTCAATTTTTTTTTACTACCGGTTCTGTGGGCATGGCTTGGTGGGCGTGGCAGGGGAAGGATACTGTAAAATCTCCAGTCAGAGGTTGGATTTGCTGGTTCTCCGAACTACTCAAAATTTCCACTACTGGTTCTCTAGAATGGGTCAGAACTTGCTGAATACCACCTCCGGTCAACAAAAAAAAAAAAAGATTATTTCATTATGTGGGTTTTGAATTAATTATCGCTTTGTTATATTAACCTAATTCACTGGATTAGTCCAAAAGGTTGTTGTTGTTGTTATATTGAATAAACAAATACAGGAAGCCCTCATTTAGGGATCATGATTGGGACTCGCAACTTGATCGTTAAGCGAAGTGCTTGCTAAATGAAACTGTAATTGTGCTTTTGATCTCATTTCAGCTTTCCTTTAATTACAGACTCGCAAAGGTTGTAAATGTGAGGATTGGGATCAAAGTTACTTTTTTCATTACTGTTTTGAGAACAATTGCTAAATGAGGCAATTATTAAATAAGGACTACTTGCATGTCCCCTGTCAATCTTTTTTTTTTTTTTTGCAGATAATCTTAACAGCCTATCTTCGTACTTGCAGAAAGATGCATATTTATCAGGGGGGGGGGGGAAAGCTGTCCTTTTAATAGAATTTGAGGCCACTTGGCATAACATAGTACTTATATGATGTGTGACTTAAAACAACTGCTTTTGCCTGGGCTAATTGCCCATCTCCCTGATTTTTTTTTCCTTTAAAAGTGTGCAATCACCCCTTTTGCTGTGGAGTACACACACCCCTCCAGTGATGGTATTCAGTTCGGCCCGCCTGCCCAGGCTCCCATACTCACCTTTATCCTCTGAATTTGAAGCGCAGCTGCTTTGTGGGGCGCAGAAGAGTGTCGCGTGGCAACTGCTGAAGTGACCGGGATTGTGCAGGCTTGCAGGAGGTGAGTTAGAATGCCTCTGCGCCTGCGCAAATGCCTCTGTGCCTGCACAAAGTGTGCATTTGGCGCGCGTGCAAAGTGTGTGCACAAAGTGCGCCCACCAAGCCACACCTACCGAACTGGTGGTAAAAATATTTGAATCCCACCACTGACCCCCCTCCCCACCTTTTCCATGAAGCAATTCCCATGTCATTGAAGCAAATTGTTGCGGGAGCTGTTGTTCCATTTCTACCTCTAGTGGCACCTGTGGTTTGATTAGAACCCTGGCAGTGCAGTGGTTGGAATGCCGTATTGCAGAATCATTCTGCTGACTGCCAGGAGGTCGATCCTGAGCAGCTCAAGGTTGACTTAGCCTTCCATCCTTCCGAGGTGGGTAAAATGAGGACCCAGATTGTTGGGGGCAATAGGCTGATTCTGTAAACTTCTCAGAGAGCGCTGTAAAGCACTGTGAAGCGGTATATAAATCTAAGTGCTATTGCTATTGCTTGATGGCAAATGGGCTTCAAATGCTTCTTTCCTACTTTGAAACTGAACACTCAATAATCGTGGGTCTCCGGCCAACCTTTTTAGAGATTGGGCTGATTCAGTTTGTGGAGTGAAGTCCTGATGTCTCCCTATGTTACCATGATGTGAACGGTACCTGAATTAATAATACTGAATCAAATGCAAAGTCAACCTTTTCCTTCTTGGTCCCTAGGGTAAACTTCAACTGGCTTTTTTACAGGCATGCCTAGTGGCTGGCAAAAAGGGGAGAGGAAAACATGTTGCAATAAATGCATGGCCTGATGTAAAACTGGCCACTAGAGGTTCTTAATATGGAAAGAATAGATTTAGGATTGATGATTTTGGAGACTTACTTGTAGACTATTGCTAGTCAATGTAAGGAAATATGGGGAGAGATGCGGAGTCCAGGTTCGGGCATGATGAAGGATAACTGATCTATTTAATGAAGCATACTCAATGACAGATTAAAATAATAGTAATTTGCCTGGGATGGTATAAGGATTCCTGTCTTGGCCAGGGAGTTGGACTAGATCTCCAAGGTCTCTTCCAGCCCTATGATTCTATGAATTAGGCTTGTAAGGCAAGAGAAACCATCTATGAATTCTTCATTTGGTGTGAGATGTGGTTTATAAGTGAATTTTCAATGAAATAAAAAACAAGTTTCCCTTAAGGCAGGTAAGAAAATGTAAAAATGCTATTAAGCTCACTTTCAAAAGCAGATGTATTTCTTCTATGTTTTCTCTTCAGTGTCATGAATAGAAGGTATTGTTGAAGATTGTGCCACTCAAATATGCTTAGTTTCAGCAAAGGTATTGTATCATATTTCTAGACCAGGATATTATATACTTCTTTTCTACAGTCTTTATGAATCTTTAGATTGAAACTGATATTTTAAGATTTCCACAGAAGATAATGTTTAAAGGACTTGCAATCTTTTCTAAAATATAAATCAGTATCATTAAAAGCAAGAAGCATATGGACAATTCAGGGATATTTACTTTTACTGAATGTAAAAGATTCTTCTTTTATGAACTGATGCTATAAATATAAGTCACAATTAACACGGTTGTTTGGTATGAGCAATTCCAAATAGTGACATCAGTGGGCCTTTCCAGATGTTAAGAGAATTGTGTGTGTGTGTGTGTGTGCGCGTGCTCGCCCCGAGGCCGCTTCCACCGGCCGATCGAAGTGGCTGGTGACTGCATTTGGGGAGCTTCCATCGCCCGAAAGAGACTGCCTAAAGGCGAGGGGACACGGGCAGCCACGCCATGCCCTGAAGCAGCTGGGGACTCTGCCTTCAGGGAGCTTTCGTCGGCCGATAGAAGCAGCCTCGCGGTGAGGTACGTGCGTATGGGCTGCTCTAGGTGGGGGAGGAAATTAAGTCACCCCCAAAAAGACAGCCTAGCCGTTTTTTCAGGGGTCAAAAAAAAATAAGGCCCGGCCTTATTTTGTGAGAAACACGGTAATAGCTGTTAATGTATCCTCATATATGTATCCTATTATGATTCATGTTGATTGCTTTTATTTAGTATCCTATGACTATCCCTGAATGTTGTATCTTATTAATGATGATTGTTATTTTTTATTATGATCATAATTCATCACTTGTTGCTTGCATGTACATTGAGATTCTATCCTATCCTATCCTATCCTATCCTCCCCTCCCCTCCCCTCCCCTATCCTATTCTATTCTATTCTATTCTATTCTATCCTATCCTATTCTGATTAGTAAAGAGAGAATTTTGTTCAAAAGCTTGGACAGTTGTTTCTGCTTCCCATGTAGCACATGTGTCTGATGGTTTCAGTCACACTACAAAAAGCAAGGTACTGCTAAGAGCAAAATTTGGAAAGCAGAAACGGCTTTTGTTCTTGGTTACTTCAGTGCTACGATTTCCACTCTCCGGTCTGTTCAAAACAGTTTGAAGCTCAGCCATTATCATCTTCAATTCTGCCAACCTTGAAATAAAGAGCATGTGTGGAGAATATCACAAACCAATTACTGGTCTCTCTAAGGATCTTGGAATAACAAAAATCCCTTAGAGCCCACTCACCCCAAATAGAAAAAAAAAAAGAGGCAACAATCCCCTCCGAATCTATGTTTTTATTTATGCTGTTACTGTTTGTCTGGTCACTTGCATAAAAATGATGAGTGATTTCTTAAGAGCAGGAGATACAAATCACCAAGCTACCTTCTCAAGTGGCTGTAAAGACTCACCAGCTGTGATAATGAAAAATAGCACATCAATATTTTTGCAACTAGGCACCTTTGTAAATGTGATGGCTGGAGAGAGGCAGGGAAAGAAATGGGTACTAAATAAGCAGAACACTGAAGCTCAGTGGTGGGAACTCCAGGAGGTGGGAGGCAGAGTGAAACTATAGTTCACATGAATAACAGACCACCCACAATCTCTGTGGTACTGCAGCACTACAAAAAATACTCTTTAAATCAGTGGAGCTGGAAAAAAAAAGATTCACCAATATCATATGACTCTACTGGTCCAGAGCGATTCCAAACTAGCATATAACCCTTATATTTAAGTGCCAATGGTCAGGGATGGATGGGAATTTAGTAATGATTGCCTTAAGGAAGGACTGACACAATGAGTGACTGACACAATGAGATCTGATGACCCAAGAATATAAAGCATAGCATAGCATAGCATTTTAGGCTTATATACCATCCCATAGCACTTTATAGCAGTGGTCGCCAACCAGTGGGCTGGGGACCACTGATGGTCCGTGAGAAAATTTTGGTGATCTGCAGAGAAATGTCACCTCCACAGCAATTAATCCAGGCTGCGCGGGAACACAAGACTTACGTTGCTTGCATTGCGAACAACACGAGGTAGTGAGGGGAGAGGGATAAGGGTGGAGGAGGGGGACTTGCCCCACTCTCCCCACTGGCCTGGCCACTGGGCTGCCTCTTTCTGCTGCTGCTTCTGCTTTTGGCTGCATGCAAGGAAAGCAGCAAAAGTCTTTCTTTCTCTCCCCCAGACTCCGCCAGAAACGAATCTTTGGGACCCTGCAAGGCATCCTGCTCCAAGAGGCTGCACCAGCAAAGACTCATTTCAGGCAGAGTTTGGGGGAGAGAAAGAAAGACTTTTGCTGTTTCTGCTGCTTTCCTTGCATGAAAAGTCTTTCTCTTTCTCTCTCTCTCTCCCCCTGAGAACGGAGCTGGAGACGGTATCCTGTGATCCCAAATAAGAATGATCGATTGGTAGGAAAACAGGGTGGAGAATTTTCCTGCAGACTTTTTGGGGGATTTTCCCAGGGTCTCTGGTCCGCAGGATTTAAAATTATGAGTTTGGTGGTCCCTGAGATCCAAAAGGTTGGCAACCCCTGCTTTATAGCACTCTCTGGGTGGTTTACATTGTTGGAGCATTATTTGCATATTGCCCCAACAATCTGGGTACTTATTTTACCAGCCTCAGAAGAATGGAAGGCTGAGTCAGCCTTGAGCCCCATCAAGATCAAACTCCACACTGTGGGCAAAGTTTCCCTTCAATACTGCACTTTAACCACTGTACCTCCAGGGCTTCTCTATGTGCACACAAAGCTATTTTTGCTCAGCTAGATCATATCACAATATTTTTATTTATTTAATAATATATAATCAAAGTTTCCTCTCAAAAACTTCCCAAGTGGGTGTCAGATTAACCTTTCTGTGGTGTTTACTAGATACCATATTGTATATGATGTTTTAATTAAAAAAAAACAACAATTACATGAGAAGCTTTCAGGGTGCACAGAAATATACAAGCCACTATCATCAGCCTTATTAAAAAAATGTTTGAGGCATTCTTAGGAAATAAATTATTTTTAAAAATAATAAAGATGGGGCACAAACAATCAAAGATGGGTAGCATCCTTGTTTGTTTGTGCCCCACCTTAATTATAGCATAGTTCTTTATCTGGAAGTGTGATCTTCTTGCAAGAAAAATTATGTGCATGTAAGAATTGAGTAAATCATGAGAAATACGCATGTAAGTTGAACATAGAGGGAATGGGGAAATTCAGAAATATGTGGCGTAAAACAAGACAAAAAAGCATCAAGAATGAATGTCTTCTAAGTGAATATGGCATATGGCTATGAGCAGTACAAAAGAATTACAAACCAAGTCTGCTTTGGTCATATAGAATTAATGAAGATTAAATTGCAACATATAAGACATATAAACATGTTTAAGTCAGTGTTGACTACAGGTGGACCGCTTGAACTAGTCCCTACAGGTTCCTTGGCAAGATTTTAAGAAGTGCTTTGCCATTGCCTGCTCCTTTTATGGGCTGGGAGAGAGTGACTGGCCCAAGATCACCTAGCTGGCTTTATGAGGCAGAACTACAACTCTGGTCTCCAGGTTTCTAGCCTGCTGCTCTCATTTCTGTACCAAATTGCCTCTCTGCCAAATATGAGGGAAGTGTGAATAAATCAAGAGGAAGAAACCCCAAAAATTGTGGTTTAGAATATCAAAAAGAGAGGTGAGAAATCCTGCTCAGATCCACATATGGATTTTTCATTTAAAATTATTTTACAATTAAATTCATTCTCATGGTTCAGTATTGAATATTGTAATCTTGCCCCCTAGTAGCTGCACCGAAAGGGAAGGAGAAAGATGGAAGCAATTAAGACTAAGATACCTGTGAGGCTCTGGGGTACCAAGAAGAACATTCCAGAGGTTAAGGGATGGGTGTATATATAGGAACATCTGGGCTCCAGAACATACATTTTATGTTTCAAGAATGAGCCAGAAGATAGTGAACCTTGTCTCTATTCCAAAATACCTCTGAAAGAAATTTGAGCTGGAAATTCTTCCCACCATTACCAAACAAACCTAATCAAACATTTAAGATATGTAATAATGAATGCTAGCAATGATAATCAACACCCAGATCTTGTTTTTTAGTTTCATTGCATTTGAGAATGTCAAAATTCATGTGAAGTGTGAGATATCTCAAATGCCATATTCATTCACTATAGCTTATGCAAAGTGTAGTTGGTGGTGCTTAAAAGTCCTTCTCATTGTGTGGTTACCAGCACAGCTATTAAAATCTTTGTGTCAGAAAGCCAGAATCATCTGTTACACACACACATATATACACACACACATACACAAATCTGCTTGTGCTCTTGACTTACGCTCCTTTTTTTTTTACTAGGACGTGAAAACAGATTTGAGTTTCTTGCCTACAACCAGCTGCCTGTATACTATATCTGTTGCAGAAATTGTCTACTGGCATATAATTTCTCTCTCAAGTCTTCTGACTAAGCAGACTGCCCTTTCTTGGTTACAGATGGCTTTCCTGTCATGTACTCCCTGTAGCCTAATGGCAGCTATGTGCCAGACCTGCTGCTCTACAAATGTTCTCCTTTTGGAGCACCCGGCTAATATTTTCGAAAGCATCACTGAGAGTGTTAAAAGGCTGTTTTTTTCAGAGTTAAATGGAATGGTGGAGTAGAATTGTTGAGTAAAATGTAAGGGAGCATAACCAGTGATAATAAGATAAAAGGCCAAATCAAATGTAGGCCTAATATTGAGAGAATTTTTGCACTTGGAGTTTTATGAAGGCATCAAAGTAATTTTCCAAGAAATCTGTCATCATCTCACTTTAGGACAAATGGACTCTAGCCAAGGAATGATTGCCAGTCGCATTGGCAAAGGCAAACATGCCAAGTATTTTGTCAGAGAACAAAACTGAGAGATTTAAAGTCTATTCTCTCTTCATTTCACATTGATATTTAGTATTCTTAGTGTTTTATTTCATTATTTTCTAAATAAATTCTTTCCAAATTTTCTTTTCTAGGTTTACATCATTTATATGCTTGTATATGACTTGATTCTTTTTTTTCCTGGCATCTGGATTTTATTACACACACATACATATTCCTTAGGTTTGCAGTATTTCTTCTAAATGTCAAAATAGTCCTCAATGACATAATCACCTCAAGTGAGGTCTAGTTAATTTAGCTTCATTTCTCAGCAGCTGAAAAAGCCTACTTTATCTCATTTATATTCTTGAAAAATAATAATATATTCTACAATGATTCCTTTAATACCATCAAACAAGAACATCTGCCTATCTCAGGTCTTTGGGAAGGGCTTGATATGTGGATAAAAATGCCAAATCCAGTTTAAACATCTAACTGACTGTACAGTGAGTCATAATAACAATAATTCAAAGCCTGCAAATAGAAACAGAGTGTGACAAAATAAAGCAAAGATGTACCAATCCTAATAGGTGCCTTGGGTGCAATCCTAAAACAATTGTAGCTTCATTTAAACACCATGGGCATTGGCAGAATGACTATTGGTCAATTGCAAAAGGCAGCTTTACTTGGAACAGCTTACACGCTGCGATGATACCTTTAACACTAAAACACTACATCTGCCTATCCCAGATCCTTGGGAAGGACTGAATAAGTGAATAAAAATGTCAAATCTAATCTAAGCATTTGGCTGCAATGAACCATAATAATAATAACAATAGCCTGAAAGGTACTGTGAATTAAATTACTCGAGAAGTTCTAATTTCTTGTATGTAATGGAGAGTATAATGTAAATCTCTATCAGGCAGCTTTAATCTTTACCATTTGAAATTTTAACCAGAGTCTATCCAGTGTGCTCATTTCTGTTAAAGAGAGTTATTTTAAGAATATAATGAGAGCGTGACAATTTTTACTAATTATAGTGAGAGGCTGGAATATATTTAACTTCTGCCTTGGAAGATGCTTGTTAATAGTCATTTGTCAATCATTTTTAACTCGTGACCTTGCAATGTGCAGTGTGCTTTAGAAACAATGTTAAAATGTAAGGAAATGATAAATTTCTAAACACAGCTGAACAGTTTCTTAAAAATATGAAATATGGACATGTTGTCTTTGAGGTACAAGATTATTTGTAAGATGCCCTTGAGCATGATTAACAGTGTATAGCAAGCAGCTCTTGAGCAGCAAACCAAGATGTGAACAGCAATAACAAAAAAAACAAACCCATTCTGGTCTATCAAAAGGAAGAACAATACCAGTAATATAAAACAAGTTAATTGAGACTGCTGGCCTCTGCTAGACAAAAATAAAAAAAAACTGGCTTTCAGCAGGAGCTGACATGATCCAAAATGAATGAAACACAATCCATTAGAATAGGTCCCGCGTATATACACGCACCTATATCCACACTGTTGGTAAGGAAAGGGAGGACAATGCAGGTATATAGAGTCACCAGACTGAATGTGCAAATAGAGTTAGCATCACTCAAAGTTCATATCATAAGCCACACACAAAGCAATATAAATGAAGGATATATTTCAAAATACAGGCAAAAACAGAGTCGACAATCTCAGATTCGCATCTGTGCAATCCCACACAGCGCCGGAATCAACAGTTGAGTGCAAATAGAAAAAAACGCAGTGTGAAGAAGATCTTGTTATTTGTGACCGTTCCATCCTGTATGACCATCCAAGCTGAAGGCAATGCTGCCGCTGAGTTAGCAGCCAAACATTATTGCCGTTTTCTTCTCTTTCTAAAATAACATAAGTGAAATCAACATCTATAACATGATCGTCCTTTGGCCAGTCATAGTATGTAAACAGAGACGTTTGAGGTATTTTCATGCTTAAATATACTTTCTCTAACCAGCCCATCAGTTATTTCTATTAGATTTTCTGATCTGTTATCATTGCATTTATTTTATTTTAAAATTAATTCCCTCCAGCTTTTGACCAATATGACAATCTTGTGAGATGTTAGGTTGAGAAACCTTAAGAACTTGCATGATTGATACACTTTGTCAACCAAAGCAATATTGATGGCCCTTTTCCCCATATTTATTTTTGGAATTCACAGGTGGAGGTGGGATGCCATTCAGGCTGAGTTCAAAAGGATGTTTTCTCTACTGATGGTTACTGATTATGCATTTTACCTGGTGCTGGAAAAGTTCTTTATTAATCTAACTGCATCTTAGATATAGGATGTTTATCCATAATTTAATTTAGCTGTATGTTTCTTCTCTCTGCTTGTCTTGTGAATTTATACTTTTATTAGCCATTCTTGGGAGAAAATTGAATTGGAAAAGGCAAATTCTGTTTGTTAAAGGGGAAATGTAAATACTATTTAGGAAGCTTGAAATGCTGAGTTAAACCTAGGACATCATGGTCTAAGTCCAAGAGTCTAACTCTGATAGTTATGGCAATAATCTTGGCTTAAAGTCCATTTATGATTAATAGATTGCAGTTAATATTAGGTCTTTGACTGCAAGATTGCTTCCAGAGAAAGGTTTCTAATGCTGACTGTCCTGTCTTTCCATTGAGTTCTATAGAAAATATGATACCATTAACCCCACTTACAAAATTCTAGAAATAAGCAAAACAGGTATGCTATAAAAATTCAGTCTGGAAAAACACATGATCTTTAGCCAAAGTGCTAAGCCACAAACTTTTAAACACATTTCACAATTGGCAATGATTTACGTTGAGATTGCTACATTGGCATACTACAATATGAATGTACTGTATAATATAGGCGTTCTAGGTAGGATGTAGCAGAGTAGGTAATGTATTCACAATATTTCCTCTTAATAAAGTGTTATTTATTTACATAAAGCTTTCCTGAAGATATTGTTCTTGCACTAAATTGTGCTGTGGAAAAAAGTATATTATTGTGTACTATTGTGTTGACATTGTGCAGAATTTATGTGTATGTAATAAAACATAACGCATTGAGAGATGGGTTAAAGTAAAAAAAAAATCATTGACACTTGTCAAATGACATTGCCTTGCAGTACTGTCCTCTTTATTCTAGTAAGGTTCATATTTAGATGAAGCATTTTTCAATTTATGTGGGAAGATTACAGTCAGAGCAGATGGTTTTTAAAATTCTTTCTGTTTCCTGATAGGCTTTATTAATACATAGTACATTAACATCCTTCATTGCTTACTAGCAGCATTTTACTGTATGTCATTAAATTTGTTCAGTTGCTTTGTTGAATAATTTTGAAGATGATCTTCAAGAGATAACGGTTTGAGTTGTCCTTTTTCAATATGGTACGTAGAATAGAATATACTCACAGGTTGAAACTCTAAATTTATTATAGAACTATGCTTATTTGGAACTTGACGTTTTGTAGAGTCCAAATCTGTTGTATGTTGGAGTAGTTGAGGAAATGTTCTCTTTACTTTCTCTTCTAGTATTGATCTCTTTCAGTAAGCTCCAGAAAAATGATACAAATAATAACAACTGAGAACAAATGATACAAATAATAAAAACCGAGAGCAACTAAGCTAGTAAGAATCTACATAAATGTTGGGATAAAAATATCTGATGTTGGATTGTCATATTAGATAGACTCAAGTTGACTTTTATCCAGAGCTTTATCTAAAGCTTAGTTTGTAGACATTAACTTATAGTTTTTAGTTCCATACCAAAATGTTATCAACCACCCATTTCTACAGACATTTTTTGTTAAATATCATATGTAAGGACACACTCAATAATTTATCAATCTACCATGCATCTTTATTTAGTTTTCCTAGTCACTTTTAGGATTTAATTTTTCTTTTTAAAAATAATTTTTATTAAAGTTTAGAAATACAAAGATTAAAAAACAAATAATAAAAATATAAAAAGAAAAAACTGAAGATATAAAAAATTATAAACAATAAAAAGAAAAAAATTAATAAAAAAGATGTATAAGGAAATAATTCCCACCTTCATCATATCAATTCCATACCATTTAATTAATTTATCATCTTTTATACAACAGTCAAAAATTTTCATACATGTCTTGTCTTAACTACAACAAATTTTAAAGATTCCTCATTCAGTCAGCAAAAGTTATTATGATTTACCAAAATAATTACATACATACATACCAGAGATGGTATTCAGCAGGTTCTGACCAGTTCTGGAGAACTGGTAGCGGAAATTTTGAGTAGTTTGGAGAACTGGCAAATACCACCTCTGACTGGAGATTTTACAGTATACTTCCCCTGCCATACAGTATACTTCCCACCAAGCTACGCCCACAGTATCGGTAGTAAAAAAAATTGAATCCCACCACTGATACATACATCTTGATTCTTGGCTTGTTCCATGGGGGCGCTCTTAAAAGTCAACACTTTAAGTGGTCCTGGGACATCCGGCTGCCTGCCCGGCACCCACCCTCCCGGAGCACGCTTTCTTCCTTTTCCTAGCGGACGTGCCTCTTCCAGCCTGGCCCGGCCAGCCAGCAGGTGGCCACATGTCCTGGGACTTCTTGCCCCCCCATCGCGAGATGCCTGCAGCTGCTGTGTGCTTTTTTCGGTGTGGCTGCTGGACTGCAGCCGCACTGAAAAAAGCATGCAGCAGCTGCAGACATCTCACGACAAGAGCAAGAAGCCCCAGGACATCTGCCCATCCACCTGCTGGCTGGCCGGGCCAGTGCATCCGCCGGGAGAAGGAAGAAAATGTGCTCCAGGAGGACAGGCTGGCGGGCAGATGTCCTGGGGCTGCTGCATATGCACACTGCATGTGCAGCAGCTCTGGGACATCCGCCCAAGCTGCACCATGGCTGCCATGTGGTAGGGAAAGCTAGGAGAGCCACCGGGACAAGTGAGCGACCAGGCGACCATGCGACTGGGTTGGGGATGTGGCCAGCCAGGGGTCGCCACCGGTTCAGCGACCCATGCCAAATCACTACTACTGGTTTGCCTGAGCCGGTGTGAACTGGTTGAATACCACCTCTGCCTGTGGGGGTTCAGGGCAGGCAAATAGAAGGTGCTATTTCTTTCCCTTGTCCTGATTGTATTAGGAAGGAAAAACAGTAGCAGGAACAGAGGAAAGTAACTTTCAAGGGTTTGGCAACTGAATCAATCCTTCTCAGATAAGGGCTACACAGCAATGCCAACACCTCATGCTGAATGGTGTGGGCTTCTAGTCGATCCTCCCTTCAGGTTGACATGTGGTATGGCTGGTGTATCAGCATCCTGCCAAGCCAGGACAGTGAAAGAAGCAATTTTCTCCTTACTTCTTTGGAACCAGACTGCACATTGCATGTTTTATTTTAAAAATGTCCATGATCAGCTGTTCCATTGTGCATATTTATTGTCTTGATTGTTTATGGAAATTCTTAAATATTACACCTCATGCATCTGCTTATAGGATGTTGTTTAACATCCAGGAATAATTCAACTGAGGGTTGCCTTTCTTTTGTGTTTCAGCTTGCAAAACAGTGATGCCGCAGAACTGACCACATTGATCGCAGTAAGTTAATTGTTCAATGTCTGACATTAAGATATATTTTTTTTACAAATATGATCCATATTGGAGCACTAGAGAATAGTGGGAATGATCCAGGGAAAGTTATATGTGCGAAAAATTGTGTAGCTTTATTTTTTTCTTCTGTTCAATCGTGTCCAATTTTCAGAGACTGCCTGGACTGCCTGCCCTGCAGTTTTGTTGACAAGGTTTTCAGAACTGGTTGCTATTGCCTTCTTCGTGGGGCTGAGAGAAGGTGATTGACCAGGGTCACCCAGATGGCTTTGTGCCTAACGTGGGACTAGAACTCACTGTCTTCCAGTTTCTAACCTGATCCTTTAATCACTACACCATACTGACTTTTGTGTAGCTATATATATTTGGAAAGGAGTAGATTGGGCAGATTTAGCCTACTATGTATTGGGCAGTTCCAGTGCTGTGAAGCTATTACTCAGAGGACTTTCTTTAGCTGAGTACATTCAATTTACAATAGTATGTGGGGATGACTTTGAGAGACAAGAAGGAGAGCAGCAGACTAGACAACGGTCAGATAAGACGCAGCTGAGCTTCAGAAGGATTGGAGGTGTGGCAGATGTCTCAGAAGGGGCTCTCCCTAGTTTCTAAGACTGTAAAGGTGGGGAGGGGGGAGATTACTTTCAGATTTGCAAAACTCTATGAATATAATCTTAAAATAAAGTTAGCGCTAGTACTTCTGGATGCTCCTCTTGGCCTAAGTTGCAAGATTGGATGCCCCTCTTGGTCTAACTTGCAAGACTGACCCAGTATTAATGAGAAGTAAATGCCATATTAAGGTTGCGTTGAAAATTGCACCAAGAGTCAATGTTGGGAGGATCAAATGGGGACAGTGAGTGCACAGAATTTGCTCTGCACTTCATAAGCTATCCTGCTTCCCTTAGATATAGACAAGGACACTGTTCTGTTTCCATGGCTGAAGTAAGCTTCATCTACTGGGTTGTTCAACTTCTTTATAAAGAACCATTTTGCCATTTGTTGCAAATAGCAAAATGTCATCGGCCTCTCAGGTAGGACTGCAGCAATTTTCAAATAGCAGTCCTTATTTTCTGTTTACTATTGTTACACAGGGAAATCATGCCCTAGATGCTGTTTGATATTATAATTATTATGGCTCATTTGCTGCACAGAACACACCATTTCCAGCCACTGGTACAAATTAGCAGAGCACTTTTTTATTTTCATTCGGAAGGCATACTGAAGTGAACGGTGAGAATAAAATTTAGAGCTGCCCTGGTTCTGACATTTAAAAAAAAAACCAAAATCAGGTTGGGTTTTATAATTGTAATTGCACTGCATGGAAGATAAACGAGTGAGGCATATTTCCTGATAAATCAAAATATCAGTAAGTTGAGATTTCCACATAAAGCTATTCTTTTAAGTTTGCACGCCGGGAAGCCCTTTGCTGAACCATAAATGATGTATTCAAGCATAATATATGGTTGGTTGGTTCCCTCTAGTGCCCATGGTTAGCTCCCATTGAACTGCTGTGTTTGCTTTGGTATATAATACACCTAAGTGTAGAAATAATTAGAAAAACAATAGTCTGTTCTCAGCCTTAGTAACGCCTAGTCCTTGATAGCATGTATTTATTGATTTCATTTTTGTGCTTTTAGACCATATATCATAAAAGTCTCTAGGCAATAAACAGAATGTCCAAAAGATCAGATAAACATACAGAAATGAACACATTCTTACATTTAAAATAGATTTTAAAAGTAGCATTTTGGCAAGTTTCAAAAATTCATTAAGTAATTAAAGATGGTGGCCAATTGACACAGTTGTTATTAAAGGTTTCTCAATGGCTAACACTTGAGGAAGTCTAGTTATTGTACTGGGAAGTGAATTTCAACCAGTCAGCTCTCCCCGGGAAACCAGACAGGAGGAGGCACAATTAGATGGACTAATTCTACTTTATTGTAAGGCTGGAACCCTGCCAAAGGCTGCATCAGTAGAATCTTGCAAGTCTGAAAGTACAGCTTCCCACTGCCATTTTTAGCTTCTTGATCCATTAGTGCAGGTCTTTCCTAAGTTTCTTTGTCTGACTTTTAAGCCACTTGGGACTCCTACTTCTCTTGTCTGATAGTTTCCTAGGTAGCATCTCTTCCCCTCGTTCTCCAAGGCCATCAGCATATTCTGTACATCAACTCCATTGGGTTGGCTCAGTGGTGGGATTCAAAAATGTTTACTACCGGCTCTGTGGGCGTGGCTTGATGGGTGTGCCATGCCTTGCTGGCCGTGGCAGGGGAAGGATACTGCAAAATCCCATTCCCTCCCCACCCCACTAACCTGCTTTCCAGCTCCATTCTCCTGTGCAGGGCAATAAAAGAAAACCCAGCCGATCAGCTGGGACTCAGGAGGCAGAGAATAGATGGGCGTGGGGCCAGTCAGAGGTGGTATTTGCCGGTTTTCTGAACTACTCAAAATGTCTGCGACCGGTTCTGCAGAACTGGTCAGAACCTGCTGAATACCACCTCTGGGCATCTCTGGGTTGGCTGCTTCTTGACAGAAACTTCTCCAATAATCTTACTGGGCAGAGAAAATCTTGAAGGATTCCTCAGGTGTCCTGGACCCAGGCTGTTTAGGACTTTGAAGTCTTGTTTTTCCCATGCCCTGGTTCAAAAATCAGCAAGTGGTGTCCAAATGTGTTATCCTTCCTTCAGTTCAAGCTCACATGTTATTTTACCTACCGTTTGCACAGTTTATTAAGATTTTTAGGGACTCCTGGCAGTCTTTGTGATTGCATTCAGAAAAATCTATAGTTTTGGATATTTAACTGCTCTCCCACGCTCCAGGGTATTTATAAATATTAAATAGCATCGATTCCAGCAGAGAAACTTAAGAGATGATGTGCCCACTGCCCAGCTTAGTTTCGTTTATTGTAAGAAAAAGTCTTCATTTGCTCCTCTGGTTGTATGTGTTTTTTTTTCTTGTTAAGCTAAATAAATATTAAACGTCTGTTTTAATTTGTATAACATTGTATTATAATATAATATCAGTGGAGTCTCTGTGGCGCAGTGGTTAGAGTGCAGTACTGCAAACTACTTCTGCAGCCAGCTGCCTACAATTTGGCAGTTCAAATCCCACCAGACTCAAGGCTGACTCAGCCTTCCATCCTTCTGAGGTGGGTAAAATGAGGACCCAAATTGTTGGAGGCAATATGCTGACTCTGTAAACTGCTTAGAAAGGGCTGAAAAGGACTGTGAAGCAGTATATAAATCTACCGTATATGCCGGCGTATAAGACGACCCGGCGTATAAGACGACCCCCAACATTTCCACTCAAAATATAGTTTGTTATATACTCGCCCCTCTTCCGCACGCCTTCCACTTTTGCACTTTTTTTTTTTTTTAGGCACTTTTGTCTACCGTGGAAAGCGAATCCCATGAAGCTGAAAGGGCAGCCAGCCTTCTCCCAGCTCCCAAGGAAGCGAGGCTCGCACCGCCCGGGCTCCGCTGAGGTATCCGGCTGGGGCTGTCAGGAGTTGTTACCGCTGGCGCGGCTCCGCGCGCTCCAGTCCGCGTTGCCTCGGGAATGGAAAGGCAAAAAGGAAGAGCCGCGGCGCGCTTTGCAATGGCAGCAGCGGCTCCTGGTTTTGCCGTTCCTTCCCGAGGCAACGCGGACTGGAGCCGCGAGCCGCGCCAGCGGTAACAACTCCTGACAGCCCCAGCCGGATACCTCAGCGGAGCCCGGGCGGTGCGAGCCTCATTTCCTTGGGAGCTGGGAGAAGGCTGGCTGCTCCTTCGCTTCACGGGATCGTTTCCACGGTGCAAAGTGCCTCAGCCGGGCAGCCGCAGTGCTTCCCAATTACTATTTGCCGGCGTATAAGGCGACCCGGCATATAAGGCGACCCCCAATTGGAGGCATCTTTTCAGGGCAAAAGTCATCTTATACGCCGGCAAATACGGTAAGTGCTATTGCTATAACAACATGCCTCTAGAAACATTTTGTTCTATTTCTTTTTTGCTGTTTTATTGTAACCTTACATTTCTTATGGCAGAATTTTTTTTGCTCACGCTAATGGAAAAAGAAAAGAAAAAAATTAAGTGGCTTGAAATCTTTCATCTGTTTTTGAGTTGCAGAATTATTAGGGCACTGGGAATCCAGGGTGATTTAATTCCAAATTATTTGGGATTACCAAACTCAGGAAAGCTATGTGAGAATTAGTTTGGCTGTTATAATGTTTAAAACCTATTCATTAACTGTTTTGGGCCTTTTATCATCTTCCCTTTCGTCCCAGACCTTTTATCACAGATTTTACAGAAAATAAACATATATTTTGTGTTGCATAAACCTGGATGTCATGTGGTTAAATCTTGTTTGTGATTATAGGAGAGAAGACAAATTCAGATCAGAAATGATGAAGTTGATTGGCTATAACTCATCTTATTTGAAATTAAGCATCTTTTAGCATCTAAAACATATACTTTTGAGGAAGGTGGAGGGTGTGCCTTCAAATCACTGTTGATTCCTGGCAATTTCCTGAGCAAATTCTTGCAATTTTCTTGACAAGATTTTGTAAGTGGTTTGCCATTGCCTCCTTCCTAGGGCTGAGGGAGAACAATTGGCCCAAAGTTACCCAGCTGGCTTTATGCTTCAGGTAGGACTAGAATTCATGGTCACCTGGTTTCTAGCCTGCTGCCTTAACCTGACTTTATGATATCTGGGATTAATCTAAGAAGAGGTTTCATCCACTTGTGGTACAAAGCCTTGAAAGGATGACCTCACTTTTCTTATTGCTAATGTATTGGTTTTGGATGCCAAGTTCTCCACTGTCATTTTACCTCTAGCCATCTGTTGTAGCTAAACAGCTTGTATCTGGATTTGTCATATTCTTCTCCCCTAATGCTCCGTCATGATTAAAAACAACAGCCAAAGCCGTGAAACCTAAAGAAGAAAAAGCTAGACTTCTTCAATAAGAAGTCTTACTGACACTATTTAGCAACATTTACAGCTACAATCTGGAACTTCTGCCTTCCTGTTCCTATGCTGAAGGCGAGCTTTTTAAATATGAACTTTTCCAATTTGCTAGGAAAAGAATCTAGCCAATTCAGTTTGGTTTGTGAGAACAGGTTGCTAAATTGCCACAATCTAAATTACAGCCAAATCCCAAATTCATTTTTCACCCTAATCTGTCTGGACAAACTGGCTTATCCAGATGGAATGGAAAAGAAAGGGATCAGGATTTGTATGTATGTATTTTATTTTATTTATTTATTTATTTTTGTCAATTGCTTACAAGATAATAGGTATAAGTAAAAACATAGTTATAAATACCTGGATACATATAAGAAAAATAAAAAATTAAAGAAACAATAGGATAGGGACGGTAGGCACGTTGGTACGCTTATGCACGCCCGCTACAGACCTCTTAGGAAAGGGGTGAGGTCAATAGTAGACAGTCAAATCAAAGTATGTATGTATGTATGTATGTATGTATGTATGTATGTATGTATATATTTATTTATTTCTGAGGTTTTCGTGGGTATTTGTATGTGGATCTTTGGTTATTCGGGTTTTCTCCCGCGTAAAATTGGAAGTATCTAGGCGACGTTTCGATGAAGTCTCATTCGTCATCTTCAGGCTTGTGTCTTCAGCTTTATGCTTCTCAGAATAATGTGAGCTTGCAGCTGCTTCTTCCTTTTAACTGCTAGTGGGGGTGTGACTTGATTGGGTGGGGGCTTGGCTGTGTTCTGATTGGGTGGGGGTGTGTTCTCATTGGTTGGGGGTTTGGCTGTGTTCTGATTGGTTGGGGGGTTGGCTGTGTTCTGATTGGCTTGTTTGTTAATGAGGGCGGGTTTCCAAATGGCTGGTAGGCGGGAGGTATCATCTCGTTTATTCATGCTGTGTGGGCGTTTTTCTATCTCTATGGCTTCTCTGATTATTCTGTTGTTGAAGTGTTTAGTTTTGGTGATAGTTCTGGTATTTTTAAAGTCTGGCTCAGATACGTAGATGACACCTTCATAATCTGGCCACACGGGGGAAAAAAAACTGAACAAGTTCCTCACACACCTCAACAGCCTACACCCCAAAATACAATTCACCATGGAAACAGAAGCTAACAATCAACTTCCCTTCCTCGATGTCTTAGTATACAAAAAATCCAATGGCTCCCTAGGACACACCATCTGCCAGAAGAAAACACATACAAACCGCTATCTACACGCACTCTCACACCACCACCCAGCACAGATCAATTCCATAGCCGAGACACTCATCTCCAGAACAAAATGCTTAGCCGACGAACAACACCTAAAAACCGAACTACACACTCTCACTAATGTACTAACAGCCAATGGATTCCAAAGAAAGAAGATTACCCACCTAATCCAAAAAGAAACCCCAACCAAAATCCAAGACAGAGAACAAGAGAACGGCAAAGCCCTCCTCCCATATATAAAAGGCACTACAGACAAAATCAGCAAGATCCTCCAAAAACACAACATTAAGACAGCATTCTGCACAAACAGAAAAATATCCACCATCCTAAGAAACCCTAAAGACAGAATCGAGTTAGAAAACCAAGGAGTATACGAAATCCCATGCATTGCCTGCCCCACCACATACATCGGACAAACCAACAGAAGAATAAGTGCATGCATTGAAGAACACAAAAACTCAATCAAAAAAGAAGAACCAACCTCTTCCCTGGTCCAACTCCTCAAAGCCACAGGACATGAGATTGACTTTAAAAATACCAGAACTATCGCCAAAACCGAACACTTCAACAACAGAATAATCAGAGAAACCATAGAGATAGAAAAACGCCCACACAGCATGAATAAACGAGATGATACCTCCCGCCTACCAGCCATTTGGAAACCCGCCCTCATTAACAAACCAGTACCTAACATGGAGAATGACATCAGACCCACACCCACAAGGGCCACACAAGATGCTACCACCACACTTCCACGTAGAAAGCAGACTCACACCCACACACATGATGAGACACGACCACGGACCAGAAGCCGTACCGCAGCTGCATCACTACCCGCTTCATACCGCTCTGACCCATACATGAAGCGAACGGACACCCACCATGAAGATGTGGCACGACCACGAACGCGAAGCCAAACAACAGGATCACAGCTCACCAGCTCAAATCCCCCGGCAACTAAGACTAACCTGAGCACAACCAAGCCCCACCTGAACAGAACACACCCTCAGCCAATCAGAACACAGCCAAGCCCCCAACCAATGAGAACACCCCCCAACCAATCAGAACACAGCCAAACCCCCAACCAATCAGAACACACCCCCACTCAATCAGAACACAGCCAAGCCCCCACCCAATCAAGTCACACCCCCACTAGCAGTTAAAAGGAAGAAGCAGCTGCAAGCTCATATTACTCCAGACAATCAAAGTTAGAGAAACTGTGCTTTGAGCTTTCTTGAGAACCAGCTTATCTTGACAGAGTGAACTTACCTCTAACTAAGATACTAGGATTTAAGTATCGAAAGGAAAATTTATTTTCTGTAGATTCCTTTTTAATTGAATGTGATGTGCTTGATTGTTCTTTATGGAAGAAGAACTTCTATTTTTAAAAAACATACTGTGCTTATTTAGTTCTGTAGGACTTTGAGCCTGAAATTGTATTAAACCAACCCAGTTCTAAGTAGACTTATGAACAGTGAGTTTAAGATTGGAGTTGATGGTCTTTATTAATATAGGCTTTAAAATATTTTAATTACTTAACTGGGTATAATATTAGCAATACTAAAAATAGAGGGGGGAAATGGAAGAAGATCTCATACTTTTACCATCCATACTTAAGAAGGATGTGAAGCTACTGCATCTTCTCTCTTCTGTCCTCTGAGTAAAGCAACCATGATAATATTTTGTAATTTTTTGTTATTAAGAGATGTGATCCAGTTTAAAAGGAATTCTTCATATGGATTTTTCCCCTACTGGTCTAGCCTTCCCAAACCAACATATTCATCAGAGGTTTCAATCTAACAATAGTTACAATTGTTATTTAGATTAGATTCTTGAATATGTATTATCAAGGCGATCAGCAAAATCAATCTGAATTAAAATTGTAGTGATTTGCGATGTTGCAAAATTTGAGAACTTCTTTTTTATTGACAGGATAATTCGGATTGACTAGCTGTGTTCTTTATCTTTGTTGAAATAACATAGCTTTTAAAAAAATGAATTAGTATAACATTTTTTATTTATCAAATTTAGACATGGTTTACCTCACTATCCAAATTACTCTAATATTTACAATTTTGAAAGGCTATTGTGAAATGATTGGCCAATCAGATATTGGCCAATTTAGACAACAGTTCTATCTGAGCCTGGCGACCTGCCAATATCTGTACTCTAGGTCAGGACTGTCAAATTCGCGGGCCATGGGCTGGATGCGTCACACGCTGGCCATGCCCACGCCCAGTTTAGTTAAGGGGAAAAAACTCGTGATATGTCACATGATGTCGCCGTGATACCCTTGCTCTAGGTAATCTTAAAGAAGAAGAATTAGGACTATTTGAAGACTATTTCTTATCCTATGAATACAGGCTTCCATGTAATGTAGCAAATTATCTGCATATCTCTCCTAGTTTCAGAAATGTCTTGTTCAAGAGGCCAGCTATTTTTGAGAAGTGTACGAGGCAAACCTCTTTGTGACTTAGTGGTTCAAGTTGAAGCTGATGGCGCACTGGGAAAACAGGGCAGTTTTAAAATAGAGAGGCTGTCTATTTATGGGTGTCAAAGTCTTGGATGCTTAGCTGGCTATTTTGGAGAGATCTGAGACTTTTCATCACTTTGGATTCTTAAACGTGGTCAATGACTACCAGTACAATTTGAATGGAATTTATAGCTGTTCTAATTGAAAATTAATTTGTTTTCTGCCTTGGTAGTCAAAGATAAAGGTGAGCCTTTGTTTGATGCTGCTGTATTTTAACTGTGTCAGGGAATCCCAGGCAGGAGAATTCTTATCTTTCTTTCTTTAGCGCAAGCTGAATATTTTACGATAGTCTGCAATCTTATATTTCAGTAGCGACCTTCATGCCTGTGTCCCACGGGTGCTTTATAATCAGTAAAGTTAAAATCAGATCTGGTAGTGGGTGGGTGGGTGGAGGGAATGCTAAAACAATTGTTTCAGAAATGCTGACTAAAAGGAATCCTTTTAAAGGTTAGTTTTAAATGGTTCCCAAATTGGGTGTGCTTTCTGCTTACCAGACAGTCTGAGCCTACAGTTGAGTATGAATCTATTTAAAGTGAACTTAAATATTTTTTTTAGAATGGAGGAAAAGATAGCATCAGAAAATGCCCAGATTTGTAAGACAAATCTATAAAATAGGGGGATGCAAGTGATTTAGTGGCCAAAGGAACAAGTTTGTAGTTCCTGTGAAAACCAAAATACCTTCCCGCTTCTCATATGCATTTGAAGCAACCAGAAGGTAGAAACCAGCTAACTGACCAGTAGAATATAAGCAGTGATTTATACCTTATCACAAACAGAAAATATCCTGTAGTGTTTTTCTGAGATACTAGATATTGTGAAATTTGCTTAAACGTAAACAGGATTTCAACTAGACACAATTAGAGATCCAGGCATGTCTTTCCATGATTGATAGAGCTAGCAGATCTGGGCTCTTTGCTTACCCTCTAATGGTCTAATGGTTCCACATAGTTGCAACCCAAATCTGGTAGCCTTAATATGAAGAAGAGCTCCGACTTCCGGTTTGAAGGGCTTCGACGACAGACAGAAATCCGCGATCGTGCATGGTTTCTGTCTGGGCTTGCCGCTGGAGCGGCCCGAGCCGGCTGGTTTCGGGGCTAAGCCACCCCGTAGAGGTGGTGAAGAGGGGGGAGACCTCCAGCAGGGTCAAGGAGAGCCACATCTCTCCTCCTCAGCTGGCCATTACTCCCTTTCCCGAAGGCAGTTGCAGTGGTGGTCAGAAATGGCCACCACAAAG
The DNA here is from genome assembly GCF_049901735.1 of Notechis scutatus. Classification (NCBI taxonomy): domain Eukaryota; kingdom Metazoa; phylum Chordata; class Lepidosauria; order Squamata; family Elapidae; genus Notechis; species Notechis scutatus. Next base: position 197,124,230 of record NC_142009.1, read on the forward strand.
AAGAACTTGACCGGAAAAGAAGGAGGAGGAAGGAGGAAGGTGCGTGCAGGAGGAAGATAAGAAGTGAAAGTTTTGGCTGACCAGGTTAAATTGTAAAAGCAACAACCAAGGCACCCTGGAATTTAAACTTACAAAAAATAACATCGCTCCCAAAGAAGAGTCGGAAGCAGTGAAGGAAAGTGAAAAGGGAAAGGTTTGGCTTTTTTTCTTCTTCTCTCTCCTTCCCTATACTGACAACTAAGAGACTTAAATAAGAAATCAGAAAAATCCGCTTTGACATCAATAGGCAATTAAGCTGAAAATAAAACAAAATGCCAAAGGGATAATAAGGATTTCTGGACATTAAAAACTTTCTTTTTCATAAGCAGGAAGGGAGAGAAAAGAATAAGGGCAGGATCTGGAAGAGGGAGGAGACTGCCTGGAATTAAAAAGAATCTAAAGTAAAACTTCAACAAGACTTCTAAAAGATACATTTTAACTGAAACTTTGCAACTAAATAGGAAGAGAAAGTGAAAAAAAAGAGCAAAAAAGAAACAGCTTGCGTGTATTTGGATTATTTGGTGATCTTTGGATTTTTGGTTATTATATTTGAATGACTAAAATCAACTGGGTGGTTGTTTAAAAATTTATACAATGGCACCACTTCTGGATGAATTGAAAATGGAACTTAAAAAGTACAAAGAAGATGCACAAGAAGGGAAGGGTTCTTTTGGCTTCGTCTTTCAATTCTTAGAAATGGAGATTTGGAACTATGAGAAACAACAAGAAAAGACTGCAAAACAAGAAGACTGGGACAAAGAAGAAGCCATCTTTAATGAACAAGTAATTCTATGTGGGGAAGAAAAAGGAAAGGGGGAAAGAGAATGGAGAATTTAAGACTTAAAAAAACAACCAAAGAAAAGAAAAATAATTTGAAAAATAAGTATAATACTGGAAAGCAACAGAAAAGGGGAATACAGAAGAGAGAAATAGAGGTAGAGAGACAAGGGGGTAAAAAGGGAGAGAGAAGAAGAGAGGGAAGAAGGAAAGGAAAAGAAGTTATAAAGGACTGGAGCAAGATATAGAGAAACAGGACCTATTTAGAGATAATGGGTGAAAATCTAACTGAAAAAGGGATTCTGTAAAGGTACATAAGATTGTATTGTTATATTAGTAATAGAAATAACTTTAGAAAAATGGAAACAATGTATGATTAAAATGAGGGATAAAATAGTTAGTGTAATTTAGTGAAATGTTTGTGAATAAAATAAGTGAAATAAATGAGAAAATTGAATTAGGAAGGAACGGGAACATTTTAATTAGTTAATGTTTTATAAAATATAAGTGAAGAGGTGGGGGGGAATTAACTATGGAAAGCTTATAATTGTTCCCATAGAAGTATGATATTTAATTGAAAAGTAATGTTAAAGATGTTAAGACTTTAATGAATATTAATATTAATGATAGAATTGAATTGGAATGGAATGTTGTTTTAATTATATACATTTATAAAAAAAATTCTTTTTTTAAGAATACAGTGTGTATTTTAAGAATGTACCAAGCAGAATCCGAATGGAAGTTATGTATTATATTGAATGTTACAACTTTAGGGAAAATATATAAAGGCGTCATACTCCAATCAGTAACTACAGGAGAAATTTTGTTTAATGAGAAAAGATAATAGATAATTGAAACAGGACAGACCAAAAATATAAATACAATGATTTGAATTGAGATGAGATAATTAAAATAAAATTGAGAAAATTAAAAGAGGGGAGAAGCTATGCAGAAAATGTAAAATAGTAATAAGATATGGAATAAAATATAAAAATGAGCATGAACCTGAATTTGTGTCTGTACGAAGAAATGTAACCCGGGATTATGCTGCTTTCAAAAAAGATGTTTTATTTGTTTTTTCTTTGTGAAAACTCAAATAAAATTTACAAAAAAAAAAAAAAGAAGAGCTCCAAAGAGCTCCAAGAGGAACAAAAGAGACAAATGAGAAAATGTTCAATGTGACTTCACTATGTTGCATGTTCATATTCCACTGTGCTTAGGTGGAGGTTAATACGCAGGTTTGGACTTCAAGTAATCTTTGCCAATTCTCTGTGAAAGTCTTGTGTAACTATTCCCACTTATCTTTATTTTTCACGTTTTATTTATTGTATTGTAATTTTGTTTGTTTGTTGTGAGCTGCCCAGGGTTGATGAGAATTGGGTGGCATGCAAGTTTAATAAATCGTCATCATTTCCCCCTTCCTCAGTGTACCTCAAGATTTGAGTGTGACCCCAGAACTGATCAAAAAGTTTCTCCCTAAATTGTAATTTTTAGTATGCTATAAGGAGAGATTTGTTAATTACATGGAGGGTGATCATATTAACTCTGTTTGATTTAATTTTAATTAAATTTTCATTAACTCAAGCTTATGTTTGGTTCTTTTTGAAGGCAAAATGCAGCCTTCAGTCTGAACAAGTTACACTTCCCCATTCCAATACAGGTAATCCTCGACTTACAACAATTCGTTAGTGACCGCTCAAAGTTACAACATTCCTGAAAAAACTGACATGACCATTTTTCCCACTTATGACTGTTGTAGCATCCTCATGTGATCAGAATTCAGGTGTTTGGCAACTGATTCATATTTATAACAATTGAAGTATCTGAGGGTCACATGATCCCCTTTTGCGACCTTCTGGCAAGCAAAGTCAATGGGGAAGTCAGATTCACTTAGCAACCATGTTACTACCTTAACAATTACTTAACAGTGATTAAGGTTACTACCTTAACAATTACTTAAGTTAGTGATTAACTTAACAACTGTGGCAGGAAAGGTTGTAAAATGGGGCGAAATTCACTTAACGTCTTCCTTAGCAACAGAAATTTTGAGCTCAATTTGTAAGTTGAGGACTACCTGTACCGTAAAGACATCCCTAGAGCAGAATTCTGCTTCTAAAAGTTCTGGATCCAACCCCTTTATCTATTACTTGTTGAACTAAATAATTTTGATCAGTTATTCTTGGAGAAATGATCAAGTATAACTTCTTTTTTCTTTTGAAAATAAATCCGGACTGTCTCGTAAGAATTACTAGCTTCTTTATTGCAGAACATATTTTGAATCAAAGAATCAAGGGACAGAGAAGCTACAAAGCTCTATTCAAATGAAAATAATAAATTCCTGGACATGGAACAGTTAAGTTTCTGAAAGAAAGGCAGAATATAAATGTAACAAATAATGTAATCTAGCAGGGATATATAATTGTTTTTCAGGCTATTTATAACCATATTAGTTTGGCAGATTGTGATGTGTGGTGATTGGGCGAGTGTATTTGGTTGTGTGGATCACATATTGGACAGGCCTGAGAAGCATGGTCATATGATTAGTATTAGGAATTGGCTACCACAGTTGTCTAGTGTGGGGTGACACACGCTGAATTCCTTTCAGGTCTGTGTCTGTATTTTGATATGAATTATTCATCAGGGAAGAAGATCAACATATGGTTGTTCAGCACTTGAAAAATAAAGAAAAGGTGCTTTGGAGCATACAGGCAGCTGAGCATAACAAGTGTTTGTGACTTTTGCAAGCAAATGTGTCTTTTCCTGGGATTGTGAGAATGCCCCATTATCTCAGGAAAAGACACAGCTGCTGTAAAGAGTTGCAGACAGATGCTATGCTTGCTCCATGCTTACTTTTTTTAGGAATCAAATAAAAAGCATTGTGTTCCCCTACAAAGAAGATTGTATAAACCTGTATTGGCACTGGCCTCTCTGATTTATCCTCTGCTTTATCCTCTGCTTTGACCATACATCAGTGCAGACTGGCCATAGTGTGAGTCTGCACTAAATTTGGACTGCACAGAAGGACCAAGGAGATATGCTGAATATGTTCATGAAATAATCATAATTATATGGGACCACTTGATGAAGATACATGGAAAAGAGTGGACCCAACATACTTGTTTCTTGTTTCTGTCAAGTGAACTTAATCATGTGGTGGAAAGATTAGATTTGTTTAAAAATCCTGTCTTTATTATATATATATATATAAATAAATAACTCAAAGCAGCGAACATATCTATTACTCCTTCCTCCTCCTATTTTCCCCACAACAACTCTGTGAGGTGAATGAGGTTGAGAGAGAATGAATGGCTCAGAATCACCCAGATGGTTTTCATGACTAAGGCAGGATTAGAACTCACAATCTCCTGGTTTATAGCCTGGTCCTTAGCCACTAGACCACGGGTGTCAATCTCGTGGCATCACATTGCTGTCACGTGATGTTTCGCAACATTTTTCCCTTCATGGAGACAAGGTGGGTGTGGCCTGTGTGTGGTCCATCTGGCCTGCAGGCTGCCAGTTTGACAACCCTCCTCTAGACCAAATCTGTTCTAGTTACTAAGGGAAATTACAACTGTGCCTTTCTTTCATAGACCTGGTTGCAAAGTTACTATTTCATTCCTGTCGTAATTGTGAACGGTTATTAAATGAGTTTGTTATTAAATAAAGACAACCTATACTAAAAAAAGAACAAATACAAATCTTTCTCTCCATTAAATCTAATTCTCTTTGATGCTTTGAAACTGAGTGCCTTAATGATAGAAATCTCTCTCTCTCCCTCCCTCCCTCCCTCCCTCCTCCCCCCCTCTCTGTGTATGTGTGTGTTGGTGTGTATGTAGTGAAAGAGAGAAAACAGGGATTCTAAATTAAGATTTTTATTTCCTCACCTAAGGGTAATGATTTTTGTTATTTTGGGTATAGTGAATTCTCAGACCCAGCATGAAACCATAAATGTTATTTTAATATCCCAAAATATTATGGAAACAAGATCATTTCTTTTCTACAGACAGTTCAAAAAGAAAACTAAAAATTCACTACTTTGTATGTTCACAGCACCTGCAGATTTAATTAAACCTTTCCTTCCATATAATAACAATAATTATAACTGAAAAACCTAAAAGAATAAGATCTCTAAGCAGTGCTTTAAGTGCTTGCAATAAGAAAAGCTGTTTAAAATGGAAGCCAAGAAGTAATTACACATCTCAAGATTACTTTTTTAAAAAAGCAATTTTGCAAAACATACATGTAGATTATAAAGAGACAAATATTAAGTTTGAAGTGCTGTAAGTGAATATGAGTTATTTGGTGTTTGTAATTCGGAGACTCATTTGCTGACAAATCAGCAGTAAAGATTAAGTAAAACCTGTGTTCTATGATTCAGGAATACAGATTAACTTGAATGAAAAATGGAAAACGAAACTGCTTTTTTAATGTTAATTCATGGCACAAATTCCAAATTTAGAAGCACATTTTATTTCAGCAAGGATCTTTCATACAAAGACCCAGAGACCCATTTTCCAACTGAAAGTGGAGAGGAACCATAAATTCAGTTGTGGGACAGGCAACCTGGTACCTATCAGATATCACCTAACATCAGTCAATAGGATCAAGGGATAGGGATGATAAAAGTCAAAAACTCAAACATCTGTCAGATACTAGGTTGCCCACTACAAAGCATTACTGAGTAAATAAATGTCAGTCTTTTTCTGATAACCTGTACATGAAATATTTTTTTCTTGAGGATTCATTGTTACTGAAACACATGCAAATATTGTAGCATGCAGTTCTCTTGGCAAGCTTTCAGCTAGCCATGCTCTTTTGAACCATAATCTATACCATTTTCTGTTCCACGTTTTTCCAATTTCTTCTCCATGCAGTAATATCAACAAGTGTTCCATGCAGGGGTGGGATGCAAATATTTTTACTACTGGTTCTGTGGGCGTGGCTAGGTGGGTGTGGCCATGTGACTGAGTGGGCATGGCGTCTTTCTTTTTTTTGCAGCAGCAGCAGCCTCCATGTTCTGTCTTATTTGCCTCCTGGGCCTCAGGGAAGCCTCCTGGGAGGCCATTTTTGCTTCCAGGAGGCTTCCCTGAGGCCCAGGAGACCCAAAACAGAGTGTGGGGCCCCCACACACCCCATTTCTTCTGCCTCCTGGGCCTCAGAGAAGCCTTCTGGGCAAAGCAGTAAGATAGCGAGGGAGATACTGGTTCGGCAGAATGGTAACATTTTTTACTACCGGTTTGCCTGAACTGGGCCGAACCAGTAGAATACCACCACTGGTTCCATGACCACTGAGCACACTTTGTCGTAATTCAATTAGCTTTGGATTCCCCACTTTCACTTCTCAGAATCACTTTTGTAATTTTTCAATTTCTGCAAAGTTGAGTTTTTCCGAGACATAGTACTTAAATTTAATATCTCATGTTTGAGTTTTGCCCTAACCACCAAATATATCCATATCTGGAGGTTAAAAAGTGGTAGGAATTATATCTGCTTAATACCTATGAATAAAACAAGTAAAATCATTAAACTCAGAAATATACATTTCACTCTCTTTATATATTTAATATAAATATATATTGCAACAGCAGGCACTTCTTTTCATAAAATAATCTATGTTTTTGATCAGTAAACAAACTTTTCCAAAAATGTTATGAGATTTAAGATTTATATATTTAGATGTTAAATTCTATTTCCACAGACATTTTTATTCTTATGGTAGATACTTCTATTAATAGTTAGCAGGAGGCAGCTTTCCAATTTACGGAAACATAGGAGTGAGGCTCCTTGAACTAAATAGAGTATTTTAAGTTTGTTTGGGTGGAATTGCTAGTGCCCATTGCCTAAAAGCATTAAAGAACAGATTTTGATTGTGCATTATCAGCTGATGATTAGCATCTGTTAGGGGAAATAAGCAGTTTATTAAGCTTTACTGTACAGATGGCAATTGGAAGGATTCGGATGTAAACTGAATTTTCTGTGCTGTCATTTTATTACTCAGAGCAGCTGGTTTTATTAGTCAAATAGCAGTAGTATGTTTGAATAAACCTTGAGAATTCCTGTTAGTCGCTAATGTTTAGGAGGTGCCAAAAGCATCCAAAGGAATTGTTGTTTACAACAAAGTTTCTGTAACTTGTTTAAGGGATAAATATGTTAAATAAGGCTATAAATATAAGGCAGATGGCTTTAAATGTTAATTTGCTGGAACAGCAATTGCTTTTTTTTTTTTTTTTTGCTTTTTTTTAAAAAATCATATAAGCAGCATTTCGGTTCTTAAAGAAATAAATTCTGGTTTCCTGAATGCAAATAGAGATACATAAACTACACATTGAAAATTATTCCCAAAGAGAGACATAATTTAAATCTTAAACAGACTTGAGCAGATAATAAGACTCTGTCTCTCCATTTACATTAACCCAACAAACATGAAATTGAGAATTTGCATTTACAAAGGTAATATGCCTTAGCAATGTATATTTATCTACTCAGAATAAATCGAACTGTATTAAATGTCAGTCTACAGTTTGGTCTGGATTCCTTGATATGATGTTTCTGGGTATCTCTTTTGCTACCTACTGGGAACCCTGTCTTAGGTATGACCCAATACACCTGACAGACCACAGCCAGGATGTAGAATATGGATTCACAAGTGGCCATTGGCCAAAACATTGGAGATCTTCAGCTAGATAATTGTAGAACCAGAACCCAGGGAGTTCTTGCTTCTGTCTTTCATCTAACAGATAAGATCAAAATACAAAATCAAACTAAGTGAGGGGAAATGTAACTTTCATGATTCAAATTATATTCAATTGACACCACCATCTTAATTCTAAGAATAGGATGTTTCCTGCTTATTTGGAAATAAGACTCTTTATGTGACCATCTAACTGATCATGATTACAGAATGTTTTACCAAACAACAAGGACAAAAATGTGGGTCATCTTTCATTTGTATGGTGGGCATCATGGACTATAGCTCCAAACACCCCAGTTTTAATTACACATCAGGGACTTACCTGGAAAATTCATGCCTGAGAGAGTACAAAATGAAATATGTAGACAAATACATATTAAATGTACAGAAATATCAAATTTATTGTTATTGCTCAAAAACAAACACACCCACACAAACCCAGACTGTCAGTCTTTAGCTGTTGAAGGAAATGGTTTGATATGTTATTGAACTGATGAATGTCTGTTTTTTGAAGACATGGCACAAAGGCTGTACAACTGTACATTTAAAATCAGAAACATTTTCATGACATCTCCAAGACCAGTAAATGCCTTATTACATTTTTGTGGATCACTACTGGGCTGCTGAAAACATTTGAAAAAGTAGTAGTAGCAAACCAGTTCTACTAAACCCTGCTAAAACCCGCATAGTTGCAGCCATCCAAGTCAAAGCTGACTTGAAGGTGGTTTAATCTTCATTTTCAGATGCATGAAGTAAAACTTTGTTGGTTTTGTTACAAAAAGCTAATATAACTTTTCCGTTGGGAACTTTACAGAAACTAAAGCAACACAAGTCATAGCCACCTACTCACTAAAGGAGACAAAATTAATAATTCATCACTATTTTGCTTTATATTTTTGGATCTCTAGGTTATTCTTGATCCTGCTGTCAAAATATATGCCATGTTAGTCAGTTCCTGTCAGCAGAATGGGAAGGGGATAATTTCCCTCTCTTGCAGCCCTTTCCCCATCCATCCTTGCATTTATTTTGATGGGTTGGGGACCCTTTTCCAAAGGTTTTGTGGGATAGAGAGATACTTCAGGAAGATAAGAGATTTCAGGAAAAAAGCTACAACAATGTTTGTACATTTCAGCAGCTAGTGAAGTCTGCTTTTGGCAATAGGTTGACAATATTTTCAGGATGTTTTTACCAATCCAAAGAATCAGTGCAGACAAATAATACATTTTGATTGCTCTTAAAGGATCACTTCTATTGTTAGCATTATTGCTATAGTGAGATTATACTGTGCCATCTCACAGTTCTTTATTGGGATACTTCATTTTTGACACATCAGCATGTATGAATCTCTCCTGCAGTTTTGCTTTCTTGTCTGATTCTGACAAACCATATATGACAAATTTTCTGAAATGTCATAATATCAGGTCATCAGTCAGAAAGCTGTGGATTTAAATGCAATTCCTCAGTAATAAAAGTATAAAAGGCAAATAGAAAAGTATTGTTGCTGAATGCTATTTATGATGGAAACTTGTTGCAGAATGCTACTTGTGACTGTCAAAAATGAAAGTCTGCACCAGAATGCTGGACTCTTCACTCCTCCATTTATCTGCCTGAGAATTACATTTGTAATTTCTTTTATCTTCTTGGAATCACAGTTGTTGGGGTGGCAACACTGCTTTATTGGTTTCTATTGAGATCTGAAGAACTAAGGATAGAAAATGGAAACAGCACATAGCACACTGCAAATGGGTTCCATATGTGGCATTACTTTTAAAATCTTGGGACATTGAAGGTCCTTTTAAAAAAACAGACATGAGAGGTTATCCCTGAGAGAAGCTTACACTGAGAACTGATGCTGCTCAAAGCTTCAGTTTAGATAGCCTGGGTGGCCTAATTATGCAGTGTAAGATGCATCCAAATCTGGAAGATAATCTGTGGCATCAACAAATATGTGTAGATTGCAAAAAGAGATGCCTCTGCTCACTTTTGAAAGAGCCTGTCATCATCGTCATCTCATTATAGACCGCAACGTGTCAGCAATGAATAGCAATATATGGACCGGTATAAAACTGGCACATTTTACTGTCTCATTAGTGGGACAATATTCCAGATGATTTCGTTTTCAGGGTAAAAAATATACCAGACATCTTTTTTCATATTCAACTGTCCTACATATCCAGGGCTTTTATATTTCATATTTCCCCTAATACAGTATGCATAGCTGCTAATATAAAGTCCCCGAGATACTTTACAACATAAATTTCCCTGAGGTTGTACCTTGTTAATACATTTCTCTAAGGCATGCTCTTTAGACATCTGTTTCTCCGGTGTAAGCTCTTTCTTTTTTAACATAAGGATTCCTTTTTCCATTTCAGTTTCAGAAAAACATTCTTTTTCAGGCGCATTCTTCCTGAACAATGTGTGGTGTATGGAGATTTTTATGAGACTAGTGAAGTTCAAGCATTATTACCATTGCCTTAGTTCCAGCAGAGTCTCTTCTGGCCAATCTCTAAAGCTACACCAAAACATATTTCTGTCCTAGCCAAATAGCAAATGTACCCACTTCATTACAACCCATATTGCCCATGCCCAAGTCGAGATTGGTGTTAACGAAGGCCGTCCAAGATCTTTTTGCATTCAAAGCAGAGTTACTGACTATGTTGTGATTATCAAACTCTGTTATGTGAAGCAGATGTTTCATTTGGCCTAATGGTAGAGCCAGCCCTGTATGTTTTCAGAGCCAATTTGATAGAAATCCCTGGTAAAGTTCTTTTAAATACAAGGGCTATGTTGCAGAAGACATTTTAGTTACAGTGAAAAGCTGTAATTGAGACAAGCACAGGTAGTCCTTGACTTATAACAATTCGCTTAGTGACCATTCAAAGTTACAGTGGCACTGAAAATAGTGACTCTGACCAGTTTTCACACTTATGACCATTGCAGCATCCCCTTGGTCATATGATCAAAATTTAGACACTTGCATGTCTGGCATGTCTGCATGTCTTGCAACTAGCATGCATTTATGACGATTGTAATGTTCCGGGCTCATGTGACCACCTTTTGTGACCTACTGACAGAGAGTCAATGGGGAAACTAGATTCATTTTTAACAACCATGTTACTCATTTAACAAGTGCAGTGAGACTTACTTAGCAATTGTGGCAAGAAAAGTCGTAAGATGGGGCAAAACTTGCTTAACAACTTTCTCACTTAGCAATGGACATTTTGGGCTCAATTATGGTCATAAGTCGAGGACTACCTGTAATGCATTTCCGATGGTAGACCACAGTGTCAGGGTTAGCTCTGCTATTTCTGAAACATTCAACTCAATAAATGCAGTTGATTGAAGAATTATTGTGTAAATATGGCTGGGCTAGAAGGCTTTCTCTCCCCAGGAAGAGAAAGGGCACATGGGCAGAACAGAACAGAAAAGTAGGAAGCATTGGAGCTTTTAAAATTCACATTTTTTTCTGGTGGGGCATGAATGTAAAATTCCTCTCAGCCACATGAAGCTGGGGTGTAGTCTGGAAAAGAGATATGCACGTATCATCTGTTTTAGATATATTACAGAGGTGATGTCAAGGTGAAAGCAGACTTGCAGAATGCTGGAAAATCATTGATATTCCGACTCTGAGGCTGTAAATGGCTCTGTGGCAGATGGAGTCTCTGTCAAGGAAGAAAAATGGCAGCTCTGGAGCATCGGAGATGTTTTTCCTAGCAGCTCCCCTCACAGGCTGTGACCTTCCAGTGTTCAGGAGTTATGCTTCTGCTTTAATAAATTGTCCTCTGCTTTTTATTCCTTAAAAGTAGATAAATAGTCGTCATCATAATTCAAGACAAATTGAGCTGTTTCATTATAAAAGGAACATAAGCCTACTTTATTACCTTCATGCTTAATATGACAGCTTTTAAGTGTGCTTGCTTTCCTGAATGGAGATAGGAAACCACAGTCTTTTTTTTTTTAAAGGCCATAGGATTAAAATTAAGAGACACAAAACCTAAAATAAATTAGATTTTGCTAGGCCCTAGAGCTAGTATTGTATTGGAATACCCTTGAGAGAGAGAACAGAAAATAAGGTATTTAAAAGAACAAGGGCAAAAAGCTTGGTATATCTGATCGACAGGGATGGCTGAAATTGTAGCTTTGTGAACATTTTAAGACTTTTACCTGATTAACTGCCTACGTCACACCATAATGGATTGTGTTATTCTAGATCAGAGCTAAATGTCAATGTGTCGTATTTCATTGATTTTGATTAAAATGATTGGTAACTATGTGGCTTAATGGAAGAAAGCTGAAAAACGTCTTCCTACTAAGCGCTACGTTCTGTAACAAAAGACAGGAAAAGGTTTTGTAGACGGCAGAACTTAGGTGTCTGGTAGAACAACAATGATGAAATAGTGATACAGGTTATCACTCGACTTACAAGTACAATTGAGCCCAAAATTTCCATTGCTAAGCAGAACAGTTGTGAAGTTGAGTTTTGCCTCAGTTTACAACCTTTTTGCCACAGTCGTTCAGTGAATCATGCAATTGTTAAGTGATTCTGGCTTCTCCCATTGACTTTGCTTGTTGGAAGCCAGCTAGACAGGTTAACAATGGTGATCACAAGAATCCTGGACACTGCAACATTCATAAATATATGCCACTTGCCAAGCGCCTGAATTTTGATCATGTGACCATGGGATGCTGCAGTAGTTGTTAAGTGTGAAAAAAGCTCATAAGTCACTTTTTTTTCAGTGCTGTTGTAACTAAATAAATGGTTGTAAGTCAAGGACTACTTTTATTTCATAAGGAGGACTGTGGCTTTTCATACTTGCATTCTGCTTGTTTCATCAGTTATCCTCCTTCAACCTCCCATAAACACCTGTGAGGAGGTCAGACTGAAGTTAGCTGATTTCAAGAATAAGTTGATTTTATATTTCTTCTTTATATTTCTATCTGCAGGTAATCCTTGACTTACGACAACAATTGAGTCTGAAATTTTGATTGCAAGGCATTGTCTATCACATCATTAAGCAAATCACACAGTCGTTAAGTTTATCATGTGGTTAAACAAACCATGCAGTCATAAGTCCAAAGCCATTCTCCTGAATAGGCATTTTTGAAAATTGCAGTCCCACGACCATAGGATGCCGCAACTGGTTTTATATATATATATGTTACTTGCCAAATGCCTTAAATGTGATCAGATTACTTGTGGGCTTTCGAGCTCACCGCGCGCCCCGAGCGGGCTTTTATCGGGGGGGGGGGGGGGGGGGGGGGGGGGGGCCAACCAAGCAGCCGGATGTTTTATAATGTTGGAAGTGTTTTATAGGTTATAAAACACCCTTTCAGAGGCAGCTGTAACTTCAATTATAAGTTGAAGACATATTTTTGTATTTCTGACTCTAAACCCAGAATGGGAGAATAATGTTGTCAAATACTTAATTCTAAATAAACATTCTGGAGGTTGCCACTTTACTGGACAGTTGGCTTGCGTGAGGAAAACTGTAATCAGACAAGTGTTTAAAATAATTCCACACTAATGCCCTTTCTGCCTCTTTTGTATGTTCAGTGCCCCATTCGAAGTTGCAGAAGGTGTTGAAGGAGTGGCACATATGGTCCTTGAAGTTCTAACTGTCAGAGCATCCTCACAGTCATGTGATTATACTTTGGGTGCTTGGCAGCCATATTGTACTTAGGATGATTACATCTTACAGTCATGTGATCGCAGGAGTGGGATTCAAATTTTTTAACAACCGGTTCTATGGGTGTGGCTTAGGTGGTGGGCGTCGCTTGGTGGTCATGTGACTGGGTGGACGTGGTGGTCATGTTATTGGCTGGGCGTGGCCAACTCAATATCACTCACATCGAGGCACGCATCTCCTCGCCTGGCCTCTCATGACTGTGGGGATGCTGCAACAGTCGTAAGTGTGAAAAATGGTCGTAAGTCACTTTTTTCAGTGCCACTGTAACTTTGAATGGTCACTCCACACAAGCAAAGTACCAGCAAAGGAAGGGAAAAAAACTCCAGAGAAGTTCCTGAGAAAGGAAGTCTAGTCCTGCCAAGAATGTAATAAGGATTAATGGACAGGCAGTTTCTGTAAGCAACACCAGAATGTTTCCTTCCTGCCCTCCTTACAGGATTAGGCCAGTAATTTCTTGTAACAACCGGTTCTCCGAACTGTTTAGAATGTTAATAACTGGTTCTAGCGAACAGGTGCAAACTGATAGAATCCCACCCCTGTGTGATTGCCATTTGCAACTTTCCCTGCCAGCTTCCCACATGCAGAATCAATGGGGAAGTTGGGAAGGAAGATTACAGATCACTCTGCTAAATCCCCCCCCTCGCCTTCCTTCTGCGTACCGACTTGCACCCTCTTTCCCTCAGACTCTGCTCTCACACCAACCTGCACGCTCCTTCTCTCGGCCTCCCTGAACTTGTGTCACACTGCAGCGCCCCCATCCCAACTCACATGCATACTGTGTGGGGCCTCCCAGGGCCTTCCCCATCCACTTCTGGCACGCCTGTTTTTCTTATCTGAGACTTTCCCCACTTTCCATGTATTGACCCAGACAACTTAGGAAGTCAACCAGGACTGCCTGGTTACTAAGCAGTATTGTCATGTGACATTGCAGTTTGGCAGTTCAAATCTCGCCAGGCTCAAATCTTCCACCCTTCCCACCGAGGTCAGTAAAATGAGGAGCCAGATTGTTGGGGGTAATATGCTGACTCTGTAAACTGCTGAGAGAGGGCTGTGAAGCACATATAAGTCTAAATGCTGTTGCTATTGTGCTTTACAACCACATCATTTTAACCACAGCACAATCAATTGCTTATTGCAACCCAAAGATGACCTGTAATGATACATAGTGGCTTCTGTTTCTTTAAAAAAGATTTTGATTTGGTTTTATCTATTCAATTTTTCCTCCTAAGGCAACTTTTCTCAATGTTGAACCACTTTTCAAAGAAGTGCAATTTAATAGTAGCTCACAGAATCACTTAGCAACATAAATTTTGGGCTCAATTGTGGTCGTAAGTTGAGGATTACCTATATAATTCTTGAGGGCAGTAATAGAGTTATATCACTGGATTAACATTTTTAAAAGGTTATTTTAAAAGATTATGTTTTGTGTAGCAAATATGCAACATATAAACATTAAAAACAGAAAGTCTAAAATTACATTAATATAAAAGTTCCATTCAAGTGGAAAAGTTAAAATATTAACATATTTATATATTAAAAGGTCTTGGAGAATAAAAATACTTTTGCTGTAGTGGAAAGAGAACAAAGTAGAGGCCAACTGTGCCTCACAGGAGTGGGCAATTACAGCTATTCCCTGCCTCCCTCAAGATAGGGGCATTAACCCACTTTTCAGCTGATGTTGTTTGTTTAAAATTAAATTATGTTTTTAAGAATCACCATTTTCCACTGCATTTCAGGCAGGTGGTTCCAGTATGGCATAACAATCATAAGGATCTCACCTCCTTGCATTCAAATACCCACTATCATTCATTTGGGGCTTGTATAAATAATTGTCCCTTTTAAATTAATGTTTTTGTTTAACATGTTTTATAGTGGAAACCTGTGAATAATTGAATAAATTATTTGTAATCATTCTCCAACTAGCTAATTTACAATCTTTTCTCTTCATAAACTTGTACCAAGAATTACTCGTATGGTTCTTATATATTTCAAGGGACATCTGCTGTCCTTTAACTTTTGAAAGTATCTTAATGCCAATCTGAGCATGGGATTGCTGAAAACTACAGCCAAAATGTTCAGCTGGAGATATTTTAGAGCAACAAATAATAATTAAAATGAAGATTTCCCATCCATAATCTGCCTTGGCTACTCTTTATCCCAGTTGATAATGTTAGGAATATAGAAAGCAATAAGTGTTTTATCACAAAGAAAAAAAAAAGGTTTGTTTTCTAGCATCAGGGCTGTTGCATTAAACTATGCACTCTCTCAAGTTATTGTGGTTATAGTTTTTGCTCCAAAAAGTTAGCCTACTCTCAGACTAACTATGTCTGCTCCCTGTTTGATATTCTGACTTAGAATATGAACTGATTTCAATGGGCAGAGATGGAATTAAATCTTGCAATTCAAAATGGGCACTCAGATTTATTTTATTTTGTATTCCTTTTGTGCTACTGCTGTTACTCAAAAGTGCTGCATTTTGTTTAACATTCAGAAGTTGGCAACTTCTTATCAGCTGCTGTAGCTTCAGAATCAAAGAAGAAATAAAAATACAGATAGTTCTGAACTCACGACCACAATTGAGCCTAAAATGTCTGTTGTTAAGTGAGACATTTGTTAAGTGAGTTTTGCCCACCCATTTTACGACCTCCTTTGCCACAGTTGTTAAGTGAATCACTGCGGTTGGTAAGTTAATAACCTGGTTGTTAACTGAATCTGCCTTCCCCATTGACCTTGGGACACAGCAACAGTCATAAGTATGAACCAGTTGCCAAACATCTGAATTTTGATCTCATGATCACAGGGATGCTTCAAAGGTCATAACTGTGAAAAATGGTCATGTCACTTTTTTCAGTGCTGTTGTAACTTTGAACGGTCACTAAATGAACTGTTGTAAGTTGAGGATTATCTATACATGGAAACAAGGCTGGCATTAAAGATTCCCTATAGTTTCTGTAGGAATGCTTGATTCCCTAAGGAATATATCAGGCATGAGAAACATAGTTGTATTCAAATAAATTGGTGGAGCTCTTTCTTGATGCATAATTTGCTGGAACCTGTGCATATTTTAGATATATATGCTTGTTTCATTTCTATTTCCAAATAAAAAGGATAGTTTTTCTAAGGATCCGCTTTCACTTGGATGTGATTGCAAGACAAGAAAAGTCACCAAGTGAGAGCAAAGGAATCCTAATGCTACCTCTGAAAGTTGTCTGAAGCTGAAAACAGAATATTTGTCAATGAAGAAACCTTGAATCTAGCATTTCCCAATCTTGTTTCCTCCACAGGTGCTCAGATTGCAGCTCCTAGTTCATGGTGATTACAGGAGAGTATGAATAGGATAGCCAACACACCTGGAAGTTATCAAGTTAAGAAGGCAGCTTTTGTTTTATTGTTACAGCTATTTAGGCTAGTCCAATGGAATTCATGGTGTTTTTTTTAAATTTGAACTTAATAGTCCAAAATCTCACTGATTGATTTGAAACTCCATTTATCATATTAACGTTCAACTGGGAAACAGGAAGGATGGCTGCTACTGAAAGAAAAGATGAAATATCTCTCTACTTTTTCAATCTCCTTTTAGGTTCATGAAAAAAGTTTTCAAGGGTCACTATCTTCAGGATTCCTTGTGAATCTGTGCTTTATTTATAGGATATTTTGTTTCTCTTACATCCAAGAGCAAATGCTTCATTGTTTATAGCAAAGGTGTCAAACTCGCAAAGTCCCAATATGTCATGTGATGGTGGCATCACATGACGTATCGGGACTTTCCCCCTTCACTAAACTGTGTGTGGGTGTGGCCAGTGCATGACGCATCCAGCCCACAGGCCGTGAATTTGGCAGCTGTGGTTGATAGGAACTAGAGAATGTTGCAACAGCAATACAAAGCACATGCAGTCCTCGATTTACAACCATTGGTTTAATGACCATTCAAAGTTACAATGGCACTAAAAGTTACTTATGACCGGTTTTCAAACTGTTGCAACATCCCCATGGTCACGTGGTTAAGAGTCAGACACTTGGCAACGGGCATGCAGTGTAACAAGGTCATGCAACCTTCGGACAAGTAAAGACAATGGGGAAACCGGATTCACTTAACAGCCTTTGATACTAACTTAACAACTGCAGTGATTCACTTAACAACTGTGGCAAAATGGGGCAAAACCCAGTTAACAACTGTTTTGCTTAGCAATGGAAATTTGGGGCTCAATTGTGGTTGTAAGTCGAGGACTACTTGTACAGCATTGTAAAATGTTAATGTGTGGAATATCAGATGGGTAGCTGATTTCTAAAATTTGTTACATGCGTGTATTACTGTTCAGAATGTGTGTGTGTGTAAATAAGTAAATCCAGCATAATATTATCTAATACTAGCACAAATGTTTTGCATTAGTGGCTTGTATTGCAATCCCCCCATAAAGTTAATAATTTACATTTACTCTGCTGGTTGTGATTTATTATGGCTTGTGACTACATTGACCTCTTTAGAAATTAAATATTAGGTGGATGACAGTTCTCGTTTAGTCCATGCTCAAATGCATTATACAATTAAGAAAACATTAGGAAACAGTTGAAAACTGAATGGGTACTAATGGAAAAGGGAGCTTCCTTATCATGTCCAACAATGGTTTACCAACCAATACTCCTCCATAAAATTCTATGCTGTTTATGTGGCCACCTACATAAGCTGTTTCCGTATGAATTAGATTTTTAAAGTAGTGAGTACCGGATGAGTTATTCCCTTATTTAATAGCAGTGCAGCAATCTCAGAAATTATGGGTGCCATGAATTAGGATTAATTACACCAACAGAAGGATGTAGTGATAACTTTCCTAGTTGTGTGCAGGTTAATTAAATCTAGTTTATGCACATTTAATAAAATATTTCACAAAATGAAAGCTTGCATTTTTGTATTTTAAAATAAATGGCTTCTTAAAGAATGATAGCTTTCACTTTATATAAGAATATTGTTGCTTGCCAATAATTTAAGCCTTTTTGAAAAACCCATCGTATTTTTTTTTTCAGAGGCATGACTTAAATAATAGGTTTTGTTAAAAACTCAAAACTTTCCATTGTTAATTCATCCTGAATCGAATAGCTTCTTCTTAAAGGGCTATGACTTTGCATGTTACAAAAGAATATCATTAATTGCTAACAATTCAGTCACATCCTGCAATTTAAAAATGACATTTGAAATTCTAGTTTCCAGGTGATACATAGTATGTATTATAGTTAAGATTATTTTTGTACCATGGTGGTCTTCCATACAGTTGAATTAAAAAACATAATTAGGATAGTTCTTAACCATTATTAGTAATTATTGCAGGATGAAAATGATTGAATTACAATGTATACATAACTTTCATTTTGAACACCTACTATTATGTTATATATTAGTATATATTGGTACACCTCTGTAGTCTGGATGGCAAACAGTTTTGATGAATACTTTCAGCAATTTTCCAGAGAAATAAATCGTCTTTGTCTCTTTAGTACCCATTGATTTTTCCTTCAAGGGTACATTAACAATGCTGATGGAAGCTATGCTGTGGCATCTACATTTGACAGGGAGAAAATGTTAAAATAAAAGTATCTATAATATTTAAACATTGTCGTACAACATAGCTATATTTGAATCCAAGAAAACCGAGGGAAGGACAAAATGCTGAAAAGAGGAGGGAGGGGGTAGAATCAGGAAAAGAACAAATGATGCAAAAAGAAAATGACACTGAGGTCTTGGTTTAATACATATGTATTCCAGGTTGATGGTTGATTTCATTAGCAAATCTCATTGTTATGCAATGTCTGTTCTTCTGCAGCAAAATGAATATTGCATTCTCTCAGGCTGTGTGTCTATTTTCTGTTGATGGATAAATGAAAGGATATATATTTACTGCTTTTCACAGACTTTCATGCATTTTAGAGGAAAAAAAACAAAAGCTTCTGATTCAGTTTATCCTCCCCTCCTCTCCTGTTCTTGTAAAGCTTTTAAGAGCTGCATATTAATGAATATTTTAATACACAGTACCCTGTACAAATTAACCGGCATTACAGTGGAGATAGTCAGGATGAATTTAGTTGCTTTCTTTCATGTTCTGCTGGAGAGGGGTTACGTTTAAGCAAGAAACCTCCTGAAAGCCGTTAGTCCAATTACGCAAAGCGTTATTACTCTATACAATAGCAACTACTCTGATACCATCTTTTTCCTATTATCCCGTTATAAAAGTGATACAGGAATTTCATTTCCTTATGGCTACTGTAATAACCATGTACATATTTTTATTTTATTTTATGTATTTTATATATTATATAGTGTCGTAATATAAAATATTTTAAATGTCCATGGTTATAAAAGATCACAAACCTACAAGCTTTGTTTGAATTGTTGTTATAGTGTAATCAATTAAAATATTGGAACAAATGTAGGAAATTATTACCCTATTTACCATGGCCCAATACGGTTATGGAAAATAGACAGAAATATAAGAACCAGAGTTGATTTGATTTGTTCTTGCTGTCTCTGAATTTCTTGTTAGATCCTCAGAGGACTAGTGATATGATTTGGAAGTTGTAATGAAAAGTTAGCAACTGGTGGCTAATAGATGTTTCCCAATAGTTGCTTTTTATTGTTCAGGTACAGATATTGTGCTTTGACATTAAAAGAACACTTTCTTCTTTAAAAGTCTCTAAAAGTTCCTCATTGTCTGTAATAGGAGTATGCAAACTTGATTGTGCTAAGGACTACATATGGCTTTGAATGGTATGATGTGTATGGGGTTGGGGAAAGGGCCTGTATGCTACAAAATGACCAGCAAATGAAATTCAATTTAAATGTAAGATAAAGTTGGATAATATGATAAAAGTTAATAAAGTTGATAAAGTTAAATGTGGATAATATAATAATTACTATATGTTCACTCAGTAATTTCTGTCTTTGATCACATAAAATATTGTGATTTTATTATAAGATTTGGAGGATCTTTGGGGTATACCCAAGTTTTGTGTTCTTGCCCTGCAATCAAACTCAAGAAGAAAGGGCACTTTTTGGAAGCCAAATTAACTTCCTGGGAAGCCTATCCCAGAGAAGGCATATAGTATATATGATTCACTGGAACCAAGTCAGTGTCTGGATGGAAGATTGATTGGCAATCTTCAATGACATGTTGTAAGTAGAAATGTTGTGAAAATGATACATGAAAATAATGTCATAACAATTACAGTGATTTACATTTTCTTCCACGTGGTGCCACTAATTTGAAAAGTTATGATTTTTAGGAATCCTTGTTGAAAAAAAAATCAAATCATTAACATTTTTCAGTCTTAAAACTGGTTTTTATATCTTTTGAATGATTGCTGCACAGTATATTTTTTAAACGGTAGATAATAATTTATGAAAATAAATCTTAGCTCAGAGTCATTAAGAGCCGGGTGGCATACAAGTTTAATAAATGATGATGATAAACATTATCATCTGTAGGAGGAAGTCACAGAGTCCATGGGATACTGATGGAGAAAGAGGTTGGCACTGGAGACCTTTTCTTTTGAAGATGGTCATCTCCAGTACTGATCCTCCATAGCTATGCTCCAACAATAAACATGGTGATTGGTAAAATTTGAGAGTATATGAAGGGAGTCTTTCAGATTGAAGAATCCAGAGCTCTCCCTTATGTACCTGGCATGCCAATATAGGAGGAGAAAAAAAAATGCCAACATGAGTGGAAGAATTGAGATGCAGCTAGAATTATTGCTGGAAGAGACCGAATAGTGTAAAGCACCATTAGTAAATTGGAATGTGGACTCTCTTTCCATAAGAAAATAAATGATCTTTGCAGAGGCTTCTGCATATTATAGAAACCTTTGACCGAGACTATTTGAAAAGAGTGGAACTTCTTCAAACTCCAAGAAAACTTAGAGAATAACTTCGTGGTGGCTGTTTTGTGCTATTTTTCTTACTGCTATAGCCAGCTTCTAAATCTTTCAAAAATAAAAAGTGCTTGAGGGATAACAGGGTTGACAAGAAAATGAGAATGGATAAGGGAGTGTAGTTAGTTCAGCAAACAGTCTCAGTTATTTAAATCAAAAAATAAACTTGGCTCATGCCAGAACCAATCTACTGTGAGCACTGTGTTGGCCTTGCCCATCACTAATAATCCTCTATGACACTTAATATAGATGTATCGTAATCTATCCAGACCTACCTTCCTCAGCTTTTGCACAAAAGCACCAAATGTCAATATAACTATCTTTTGTTGGGCTTGCAAGGACTTGATGGCATCTAATGCATATATGATTCATTATGTATACCTACTTAGTTTATGGAATGATCTCCTGAGTTAGTTGACATAGTTCAAT
Organism: Notechis scutatus; assembly: GCF_049901735.1. NCBI lineage: Eukaryota > Metazoa > Chordata > Lepidosauria > Squamata > Elapidae > Notechis > Notechis scutatus. The sequence goes on from NC_142009.1 coordinate 197,145,773, forward strand.
TTTGTAGATTATTACCTCATGAGGTTGAATCAAAGTTAGAAGTTGTGACCTTGTTCCTAGCGAAATTATCTTCTGTACTACTACAGAATCTCCAGGGTTTATCCAGAATGTTTATGCATCCTGGATGATGTATAGTGGGTGGGGTGCAAATGTACATTCATGCTTTTCAATACAGACAGAGGACAACCTCAAAAAATAAACTTGTATTTCAAGTTATCTTAACTGAAAGTGAGTGAACCATTGTTTCACAGTTGTCCATTCCCTGCCCTTTAGGGAACACCTCCCTTCTGCCTCCCTCTGGCTCATCATTCCATTATTCCTTCAGTTCCTTTAGTTTTGCAAGCCACGTTTTCAAAAATTGGTTCAAAAGGATTGGTAAGGGTTTGCATTTTCTAAAAGTAACATGCATGTTTGTTTAAACTCAGACAAAATTTTCTAATAATGTCCCATTTTTTTCCTCCTAAACAATAACTTTGGTGTATGTTGGGTATATTACCTGTGATAATTCTAATTACAAGGAAAATCCACCCTTTGGACAATATTGAAATGTTTGAGAGAATATGCCTTGATCCTGTTCCCTTATAGAAAAGAGTCAAAAGCCAAATATTTTTATTCATGCAATACAATTCCTTGTCTGCTCATTTTCCTTGCAAAGAAATTTGGTCATCTAGTTAAAAGGCCCTTCAAATATCAGAATAATAATTATTTTTTTCACAAATGTTTATACTTTCCACTTATATAGAAATTATAATTATTTTCTATATATCCATTGCACTCTCTATTTTATTAAATATTCTGCACTCGGGATTATCCTGTTGGTATTTATGGGGGTATGTTTTATGGATCAGTTTTAATCCTGCCTATGTCGTCTTTTACATATAGCTCCTCTTTTGCCATTTCTGTACGTTTTTCTTACTATATGCATCATTGCAATGCAATCCCACTGAGGTGCAAAGATGAAATGTCTCCAGTTCCAGTATCTATGGGGACCCAAACCCACAGCCTCTCAGCCTTGGAAGGTTGAGCCGAAGCCTGTTTTTATTAATCCAGATTTCTACCCCCACCCCCCCATAGTTTAAGATTCTACCCCATAGAAAGTGGGGTAAAATCTTAACAATTCCATTTATATAGCCAGGGCAGAGACATATCATGCAGATGAATAACCTTCATCTTTATATATATTTTAAAAAGGAAAGGGGAGATATATATTAGCCCACAAACAGGAATCTTGGACTTTACTACCTAACTTGCTGAAATGTCTGCAACAGAGTAAATGAATTGTTGCTCTTTGTAGTGGATAATACTTGATGAAATTATTTGCAAAATTATTTTCTTACTCTAGGACAATTTCTTAATTCTCCCAGAATCTAGTTGATCTCTATCTTCTCTTTATCTAATAGATTTATTTTTGGTCAATTACTGAAGTTAAACTCCTTGTTAATAATTACATTTATTCCTGAAGCTCAGATTCAAGGTTAGAATGTTATGCTGGGTTCATATATGAAGCTAAACATTTTGGTTAATCAGAGGTTGTTGCACCACAAACAAAGGCTCAATGCTTAGCCAGTAGTGGTTTAATATGATGCTTGAATTTATCAATTATTCACCATTTTAATATATATGGCTGTTCTTTAATACAGTAGAATTAAGCACTCTTCCCAACTTTTACAAGACTTCCCTATGCGAAAAAGTAAGTCTAACCATCCCAGAAGCAATCCAGACAGAATTTTAGGACGTGTCCTGTTGGAACAAGTAGTTTTACCATAGAGAAAGTCTGGCAATTAGTGCTGATATATAGGTCATTTGTAACCCAGTGATCGAGATGGATGGATGGATGGATGGATGGATGGATGGATGGATGGATGGATGGATTGGATGGATGGATGGATGGATGGAATGGATGGATGATATGTTTCCACATCAGTGCTGACTGTTAGTGATAATAGAGATTCTATCCCAAACTTGGTCCATCAGGTGTACTCATCATCGATGTAACCGAGTCTGTCGATTTTGCTGGTAGTTGTTCGTTTCTCTTTCCCAGCATTAGAGCCTTCTGTTGAGAGCTAGATCATCATTATAATGTATCTGATGTAAGATTTGAGCTTGGTCATTTATGTCTGTAGTGAGCATGGTGGCTGGAGAATTTTTGAGAGTTGAAATACACATATCTTAAAATTGCTGAAGTTGAGAAATATGGCTCTTAAGTCATATTCTACTGTGCTGGTGTCTATATAGATTGACTTCCATTTTTCGAATCTTTAAGAATTTCCAGGCAGAGAATGGGATTTCTGCTTACTGTTACTTCTTTTGGACAAGAATATCCTCTGAAGTTGTGCAGATTTGTGCTACCATCTGTACAATATGTCACCATTAGCTAAGTTTGGATACTTATTTAGTCTTTGCTTTTTATAACACCATTTTTATTTTACTATGCATATTTTTAGAACTTACTATGCTCATGCTTTTCTGTGATGGATGGATGAGAGAGAGGAGGAGGGAGGGAGATACATTTCTACTGTTGAATATTCTTCCTGCTTGTATTGCATTTGGGTGAATTTTTCTGGAGAAAGGGAATGTATTGATCTCATGGGAAAGACTTTTTAAAATAATAATAATTAATAATAATAATAATAATAATAATAATAATAATAATAATAATAATAATAATAATTCACTGTTTTATTTTAATGGCTTTTAAAATTATCAGATAAATTGAAGGGGTACCGATAGAGGAGGATATTTGTAGCTTAGAGGTGAAATGAGGGGTCCCTGGTGCTCTCTGAGCTTGGTTGTTTTCTTGCAGACATTTCATTAACCGAACTGTAACATCATCAGTGCTAGCAAATTGAAGGGGGCTTGAGCACTTTCCTTACAAGAAAAAGACTAAAACAATTAAAAGACTTCATTTAAAATAAAGATGAAGGGGGAGGGAATGGGATCAAAGTGTATGAATGTTTGTAAGCCACCCAGAGTCACCTTTAGTCAAGCTGGGCAGCACATAAATCGAATGAATGAATGAATGAATGAATTTGGAGAAAGTCATCATGGAGGTTTCCTTCTCTTTCAAAATGCTAAGTCCAAGGAGTATGCCATGAAGCTGATTAGAAAATTTTGAAGAGGAAAAAGGAGCACTTGTTCACCCAGTGTATAATTCACCTGTCTGTGCAAGTCATTATTGCAATACATGATGGTGACTACTGACAGGAATGTCTTTAGAAGAGGATTGAATCAACTTATGGAGGATATGGATCTTGAGACTTCCAGGTTCAGGGTAATTTGCACCATCCTCTGCTTGTGAGCATCTCAAAAACCTTTGGATGGTCACTGAGAAACAGAAAGGCATTGTCCTGACTTGGCAGGGTTATTCTTAGGATTTTATATTAATTTTTATTCTTTGCCAGTTATATATTCATTGCTGGTGCTTTGGGAAGGGCAGATTTCTTTCTTTCTTTCTTTCTTTCTTTTTTTTTTTGCAGAAAAAGTTCAGGTGTATATTCTTCGACAGGGAATTATATCATGTTTCTTATTCATTCAAGTATATTTTCAAGAAAGTAGTATTGATTTGTATTATATTAGCTTAAGCCCAGTGCAGTTTCCTTGTTCTTTGAGAAGTTGGGCTGTTCTGTTTGTTTTTTTTTAATTGTAGATGCCAGTGAAATTTCAGCTTTTATTTGAAATCCAGGTAATCTTAGTTCCTTGTTAATAGCAAAGGGGATAACATAACACGGACTAAACCTTTCATCTGTTTCTCGGGGGATGGGAGGAATTGGCTTTTGCATGGAGAACGCTCCTTTTGTTAAAACTGCTTTAGATAGGGTGTTGTCACAGTTCAGTAAAACAATTCCTACCTTATATTTTGCAAGCCACATACCTTACCTGGGTTGGTTTTGGTCACATGAACATGGATGTTTACTGGTAATCTAAGTGCTCCAGCTGCCTTTCAGTTTGTTTACCAGGAAATCAAGATGTGTAAACTGCAGGAAGTACTATTTGACCCTCTCCGGCAGTATCTCATTACAATAATTGCTAATCTCTGAATAAGACAGCCATGTTTTGTGAGTAACATAGGGAGAGAGAGGTTGTATTAAGAGAGATTTTAGGTGTTTCCACAAATAGAGTGCTGTAAATGCTTGCTTTGGATTATGCTGCCTTGATAGCATTTGATAATAGAGATCTGCTGACCCAGAGGTCAGAAGAACTAGGATACAATAGTAGATGTTCTTTCATTCCTCTTAACTAAAAAAAAAGAAAATATCACGGCTTGTTTTGGAGTGCTGTCACTGTTCTGTATCGAGGGGGTAATGGCTACTTCCTGATTAAACCACTATTCACAGTAAGCTGTTCATATTACATCTCTATTTGCTTGAAATAGGAGACATGCTTAATGCTTTTTTCTTTTCAGAAGAAAAATAATTAAGGATTTTTCAGTTTAACATGTTGGGATACATGCTTGCTTTCATTTTTCTCTGTTTTGCTTTCTTCTGTCTTTTAAAGTAAGGAAATTGTTTAAGCTCTTGAGTATTAAAAGCTGTAAAATATTTTCTTACATGTATGCCTGACTTTACCTATGTGCTTTAATTTCCTATGTTTCAGAATTATACGACAGTGTTATATTGTGTGCATTAATGATATAAGTGTTTGAATTATTATATATTCTTGTGAAAAGGAACTGTAGCATGTCATTAAGCAAAGTGGATAGAAGGTATTTGCCACAGTATATGAGCTAAAAATCAAGAACTATTTAGGTATTTAGTTATATTGTCTGATTTATTTTTATATATCTAGTATAATTCTGATTGATTTTTTTTTTCTGGAAAAAATAATGATTTAGGAAGTGTGAGGAACAGAATATAGGCTTTATTTTTATCACCAGTTTGTCATGCAGTTTGTAGTGATTGGATCCATTATTTAAGTATTAACAGCTTCATATCGTACAAATAGTAATTTTGGGGAGTCTGAGAGTCTAATGCTAGGTATTTGAAGATCAAATATGAGTAAGTACAAACTTCAAAAGCCAAATGAAATTGACTACATGATATTGTATCTACTATTGATAGCACAATGTGCTCCCCAAATTAAAGCCAAGAGCTTTCTAAAAATTGCTTGATGAAGAATGCATTACTATGCATAGATTGATATTTAATAATAATTCCCTTTTGCACTCTGCAACAAACTTCTGAGTAAACATGAGGATTGGGTAGCAACTTCTTTTATATTGTCAAATATGCTGGTAAACCATTTTGAAAGTGAAGGTATCACAGTAAATCAATATTGCAAAGACTTACTTTAAATTTTGGATGACAACGATTGAAAGATTAACTTCAAAAATGTCAAGTTCATAATTATCTGGTCTATAACCAGATCAGAAGAATATGAGGTGAAATTCTGTGTGTATAAAATCAATACAAGTAGTCCTCATTTAGTGACCATGATGGCAACTAGCAACTCAAGCAAAGCAATCGCTACATGAAACCGCAGTCGCACTTATGATCTTACTTCAGTTGTCCTTTGCTTTATAGATCTACAAAGGTCAGAAATACAAGGACTAATTGTAAAGTTACTTATTCATCACCTGTTGTAATTGCAGTGATGAACAAGGCAGTTGCTAAACATGGACTACCTGTATTGGGTAACAAGGAGGGTTTGTAGATATGTCGGAAAAAAATGTTTTTACTATTGATGAAAATGTAATTGGTTACAGTAAATGAAATGACCAGACCCCACAACTTTTGAGAATGTCTCGTTGCCTAGTTTATGTCATTGTTTTATATGGTAGTTACCTATTAAAAATATATTGTTTTTGCCTTCCTAACCAGGTGCCCTGTACTTCAGATATGTTGAGCATGTTGAATATAAAATATTTATATTATGTTGAAATAAAAAAAATAGGATCCAAATAAATGGAAGGATGGATGAAAGTGGGAAAGTGGTTTTAGTTCCTCATAACCTTAAATAATACTGAATTTCTTACTCAGACAAACCCATTTTTGCATCATCTCTGCTTTAGGATCCATAGATCTAGGATCACAGCACAATATATTATCGCACATAACACTATAAACATGGAATGGAGTTTTGAAACATTTTTTTCCCCACACTTACTAAAACATAACTTTTAAGTATCAAGCTGAAAGTATGGAGAAATGGCCATCACTATTGGTAAATACAGGCATTCCTTTCCATTAATGGAAGTATTCCTTCAGTGATTATAAGAACCTTTGATCTAATAGAGACTCAGCAGAGAAGCAGGGAAGATAATTTAGTTGGCCCTCTCCTCCTCCTTATATTTTCCACATACTGTATTTCATTCTGTGTTTCATTCATCCATGAATGAATGGTTAATATTGCAGAAGTTTTAAGCTCCAGAAGTCAAAAACGTTATGAGTATCTCTTTTATTTTCAATCGGGAATTTTCCTGCTTGATAATTTTATATCTGCAACGAACATTACTATTAAACTAACTTCAGTATTTTCTTTCAACATTTTACAAGAATCTCTTATTAGTGATCCAAGACCAAAGATTATGCTCTTCTTATGGATATTTCAAATTATTAAATGCTGCAAACAACCATTTAGAGTGCAGTAAATGTCTCAAGCACAACAGTTTTTTTTCAGTAAGATCCTTCAGTGAAGTGGATGAATACTGTCTGTGTTTACTGGGTTATATTAAGAAATATTTAAAGTATGTAGTTCAGAACAGATATCTTCATGGAATGTGATGGACTTGCAGAAATGGCTAGAAGAGATGCTTGAGCAATTTTTTCATTTTGGTTCTGATGCTTTTTATTGGTTCAGAAACAATGGGAATTTTATAAAAGCAAGTTTTTAAACTAAGCAAAAAAGTTATTAGCTTGCAAAATATTTAGCTGTATACCTCCTATGTGCTCAAAAAGGGGTCAGAACAATGTATTCATCTGCTAGCTTACTTTTATTTGTACAATTTCTGTCTTTCTAAGGCTAGTATTTGAATGAAAGACTGATTTGTATCCTTTTCTCTTTGTCTTAATTTTAAAATTCCTGAATTTTCAGGTTATTTTATATTAAAACAGGAGATATGAATGTATAACGTTATCCACTCCTTGAAAATATCTGCATGAAAATTAGCTAGATTAAAAAGAAGAAGCAAAGTATACAATAAAATATATGTCAGAAAATAACTCAGTTTTTAAACAGCAATTTTTAAACCCTATCACACAGAACAATATTTGTCAGTCTTTCTAAAACAACAATAGCAAACCAATTTATAGTTGAAGAGCAAGCATGTATGTTCTTTTCAGGATTTTAAATATGGGGAGACAGATCATTTCCATCTAAACAAAACCATCTTTTGAGGTACATTCATGCATGAGAAATCCCGAATTCTTTATAAAGCAATACATTCCAAGGTTATTGTTTATAATTGAACATATTACATCTTTGTCATGCTAAAACTATATATGAAAAAATGGAATCTATAAGTATTAAGTTAAAACAAGACAACCAAATACAAACCCAGAACTCATGTATCAGTGTTTCTACTGCCATATTGCGCTTCTAACTTAGTAAAGTTAGTACAGTTGACAGCCAACTCTTGTCTCAGCACAATTCTTGTATTAAATTAATCACAAGATCATAATGTGTACATTAAGCCCATTTCAAGTCCATTAATTTGTTAAAGGCCTTTTAATGCTTTGTTTCATTTTTTTTTATTACCAGTGACTCTTTGAGTGATATTCTTCAGTGGTGTAAAAAAGAAATTGTCCATATAGAAGTATCTGAAACTATCTATTGACAATAAGTTCCTGAGCCTGTTAGTTGAATATATTACTGCTCAGCAATTTTAGATAACCCTTGCTGCAAGACAGTAGACGTTTATTTCAAAGTTTGATTAACAGTAGTAATACCTTTCTTGCCCTCAAACTGCAAAGGAAAGCTTCCTACATTTTTCAAACTAGGATTATCCCAAAATTCTCAGGGAAATTGGCATAAAATTTAAGTTTCCTTCCCAACTTCATGCAGAAATGTCTTGCAGCTTTTAATTCTGAAAAAAAAAATCTGACGAGTCAAATCTCTGCCCCTGCCAAGAAGTCAAAGGGGTCAAATAATCATTGTCTAGTTTTATTCACTGAAGTCTTTGATAAAAAATTCCAATTCTATATGAAGTAGAAATCAAAATATAAGCTGGTGATATATCTGAGAACTGGGAAAGTCGAAACCATCAACTTTAAAATTATCTAATTTAGATAAACAAAAGTAGGATAGCCTTCATCTGATAGAAACTTTCTCAGTATCTTATCAACTTGTTTAAAATATTAGCACATTAATATAGGAATCCCTCTAAGAAGGTATGTCAGTTTAACAGCATTATCCCTCCAATAAACTTGTAGGTATCTTTTACCTGTTAAAGTAAGTATTAATCTGATGTAAACAATTTGAAATATTTATCCCTACAAATGAGAAAGTCATTCTTTGAATAATTATTCCAAAGTCTTCTAAATAATTCAAATAATACCTAAAACTCTGTATTTTTTTTACAAAATTTCATAATCGCCTTTGATTTTATAGAAAGTATATTAGGCTTATTCAAATTAATTTATCTGATAATTATCAAATTGTACTATAGCCATAAATTCTGGGAAAGAACATCAATAGTTATCAATAATACATAAATACATAAAATATCAGCATGTAAGAATTTGTATTCAACTTCAGCTACTTCGATATTCAAAATATACTCTGCTAATAAAGAAGACAAAGTTTCTAAAGGATAAATACAAGTGGAGATATTAAATGACGTTGATGAGTTTCCTGAAGAACCTTGATACTTGAACAAATAATCTTATTTGTTAAAACACTGATTGATGGATTTCAATAGCACATTTTAATCCAATTACTAGAAGAGAAAAAAACATATATAAGTAATCATTGGGTTATATTGGCAATTGGGACTGAGATTGCCATCAGTAAGCAATGCGGTCATAAAGCATGGCATCATGTGATCACATTGCTTAGTGATGACAATCCCAGGAGTTCCTGTTGTCGTCATAATCCCAGGACCCCATGGGTTGTTGTGCAAGAAGAGTGGGAGTTCCAGATGGGAAGAGAATGAATGGATGCCACCAGGTGACACTGGGGACTGTGGGTGGGTCATCAAGGAGAGCGGGCAGGTGCTGGGAAGCATGGGCAGATGCTGGGAGTGCAGGACGACTGGCAAGGACAACACCAGGAGATGGGTTCTATGAAGTATGAGATCCCTAAGATCCTGCACTGCATAGTGGGACTCTTTTGGAGCAGTGGAAGTCATGGGAGTAACTTGCAAACTTCCCCGCTGCAGGGCTAACTCACTGCTCATTTCAGGAGTTCGATTCTGAGTGGCTCAAGGTTGGCTCAACCTTCCATCCTTCCGAGGTCGGTAAAATGAGGACCCAGATTGTTGGGGGCAGTATGCTGACTTTGTAAACTGCTTAGAAAGGGCTGTAAAGCACTGTGAAGCAGTATATATTCTAAGTGCTATTGCTATTTGCTTGTGGGAATCTGGTAGGGAAGGTTGCAAATGGCTTGTTGCAGTGACTATGGCTTATTGCAGTATGGTAATTGCGAGCTGGGCACCCAAGCATCTGGATCATGATTATGTGCGTGCAGGGGGACTGCAATGACTGAACGTTTGCAGACTGTTTGCAAGTTCCCTTCATTCAGTACCATTGTAAATTTGAACAGTCATTGAAAGAGTGGTCATAACCTAAGGACTACCTGTATCCAAGACAAATCATAAGAATGTAAACTTCAGAATTTTGAAGATCTTCTTACAACCAGTCAAACAAATACTGCTGATTTACTTGTCTAATATGTCATAGAATCACAGAATCAGAAGAGAGAAGTCATATTATTCACAGCTGATTTTAGATGTTATGAAATTTTGTACTATATTTTTCCCTATAGGGTTGTTCAGTTTCAAGCACGAGAATAACTTTCTCTTCTGCATTTTGATGGTGTCGGTGGCCAGGAACATCCGTTTGTCTCAGTGAGCAGAGTATCTGGCCATAATTTTGTTCTGAAAAAGACAGAAAAGATATTTTTTATTAAAGCCAAATATTAGTCATTCAGAATACTTTAAATCAGTGAAGTTTCATAGATTGACAAAAGCAACCCATATTCATTCTTGTTATAGGCCATGGATATGATTATAGTGGTGCCTTGGTACTCAACTGCTTTGAAACTCATCAAATATGGTATTCAGTGCATTTGGACACAAACATTTTGTCCCGGTACTCATCATTTGTTTGGTACTCAACGCACAAGGTATAACTTGTCATTGTTGGTTGTGTTGTGATTCACTATTCCTTATAGGAAAAATTTGTTTGGTACTCATCATTTTGGTACTCATTGCACCTCCCAGAACCAATTAACAATTACCAAAGTACCACTGCATATTAATTAACATATAAATTCAAATGTCTATTCTATCTAAACAAATATTAGACAGCTTGTACCATCATATCTAAATGCATTACATCATGCCTGCCCAAACTGGTCAACTCCCAGAGCAAGGCCTTTGAGGTGTATTATTTGTTTGCATGTATGATAATTCCCAAGTTGCATCAATAGGTGCAGAGGAAGGGCCCAGCCAATACGTGTTTATCCCTTTATTCCAGTCCATATGCACTAACTCCATAACGTAACCCTTACTGATGTTCAATTTAATCTAGTGTGTCTGTCCTAATATTGAATTTCTTTGTGTAATGAAATTTATGACTTGATATTGATTTAGCATTAATAACTGGTAGTCAATATGAAATTAATGGTATACAAATATTATATGAATATTTGATTAGAGCAGACTTCAGGTTCTTTAGAGTCCAGATGTGCAAGCAAATATATACAGGTAGTCCTCAACTCATAACTGTTAAAAAAAAAAGGCTTATGACTGTTTCTCACACTTCAACAACCATTGCAATAATCCTTGTGGCCACATGATCAAAATTTGGGCGTTTGACAACTGGCTTGTATTTATCATGGTTGCAAAGTCCTGGGGTCATGTGATCATCTTTTGTGATCTTTTGTCAAGCAAAGTCAATGGGGAAGCCAGATTCTGTTAACAACTGTGTTACTAACTTAACAACTGCAGTGATTCACTTAACAACTGTGGCAAGAAAGGTCATACAATGGGACAAAACTCACTTAACAATTGTCTTTCTTAGCAACATAAATGTTGGGCTCAATTGTGGTCATAAGTTGAGAACTAAACACACACACACACACACACACACACACACACACACACGAGCTGTGGTGGTGCAGTGGTTAGAATGCAGTATTGCAGGTTATTTCTGCTGACTGCCAGCAGCTTGAGTCTCACTGGCTCAAGGTTTACTTCCTAGGTTGGATTAAATGAGGACCCAGATTGTTGGGGACAATAAGCTGACTCTGTAAACCGCTTAGAGAGAGCTGTAAAGCACTGTGAAGTGGCAATATAAGTATAAGTGCTATTGCTTTATGTACACCAACACACACACATTACTTCCTTTCTGAATTCTATTTTCTTAAACATGTTAATTATAGGTTTGTTTTTAAATTTGGTTCTTAGCCAGGTCTGGCCTGAATAACCACTATGGTTTAACAACATGGGAATAATTTGACAACTGAACAATGAGAATCCTGAATTAGAACCTAAGGAGAAAGCAGATTGATGCTTTTCATATCACAGCATCAGTGTTTTACATTTGAAAAAAGAGAACAAGGACAACAAAAATAAAGAATAATTTTGGGATTAGTTTAACTGCAGCAATTTTAAAGCGGCATTTTAGTAATACAATTCTCTGCTTGAATTGCAGGAAACTAAACTTTTAGAAAAAGGGAAAAGATGTTAGCACATCTTTTAAGGGACAAAATTTCACAATTTAAATTACAGTTAAACAGATAACAAACCACAGTCGTCTGTCCGCTGACTCTGGAAATCTTCATAAAATTACTGTGAGTACTTCCGAGTAAGTGGTTTTGAGTCTAAATCCACCATTGTGAGTCTGTTTACTTATTTATGGTGTTTTAATTTGAAATGGCAATGATTTAGAAGAATGGACACTGATGCCACAGAGTCAAATATGTCCTGCAAAATTGTGTATGCTTTTGGTACTCATAAAACTTTAAAAAACTGTTAGTCAAAGAGCGGTTAGCCCTTTTAGGGTGCTGAGTTTTAAGCATATGTGTTAGATTTAAAGATCTCAAACTTTATTTTATTTTTTATTTATTTATTTTTGTCAATTGTTTACAAGATAATAGGTATAAGTAAAAACATAGTTATGAATACATGGATACATATAAGAAAAATAAAAAAAAATAAAAGAAACAATAGGACAGGGACGGTAGGCATGTTGGTGCGCTTATGCACACCCCCTACAGACCTCTTGGGAAAGGGTGAGGTCAATAGTAGACAGTCTAAGGTTAAAGTTTTTGGGGTTTGGGGAAGAAACCACAGAGTCGGGTAGAGTATTCTAGACATTGACCACTCTGTTGCTGAAGTCGTATTTTCTGCAATCAAGATTGGTGCTATTAACCTTGAGTTTCTATCTATTGTTTGCTCTTGTGTTGTTATGGTTGAAGCTGAAGTATTCATTGACAGGTAGGACATTGCAATGTATTATTTTATATACTATACTTAGATCAGACCGAAGGCAGTATAGTTCTAGGTTTCTAGGTCTAGAATTTCGAGTCTGGTGGCATAAGGTATTCTGCAATGAGTAGAGGAGTGGAGAACTCTTCTTGTGAAATATTTCTGGACTTTCTCAACTGTGTTAATATCAGATACGTAATGTGGGTTCTAGACTGATGAGCTGTATTCGAGTATTGGTCTAGCAAATGTTTTGTATGCTCTAGTTATTAGTGTAATATTACCAGAGAAAAAGCTACGTAAGATTCGGTTAACAACTCTTAATGCCTTTTTGGCTATGTAGTTACAGTGGGCTTTAGCACTTAGATCATTAGAGATGAATACTCCAGGGTCCTTGACAGAGTTTGGAAACTCTCCATCTATTTCCAGTGGACTAGGCCCAACTAAAGCAATAGGAGAAAACGTTTAGTCATCTGTGCAATTTCTTTCTGAGCTTTTTCTGTCTCTTTGGTGATTTAAAAGTGGGTATCAGGAAGCTGTGAGGTGCTAGAACTGATCTAGAATGTGTTGCTGTGGATGAACCTAAAGGTTTTATGTTTGCCAACTGGTCAGATGTTTATTGAAGCATTAAGTGAAAGACATTCTGATTCCAATACAGATATAATTTTGCAGTATAAGAGAGACAGAAACAGACTCTAAATATCTTCATCAATCTATAGTTCCACTTTGCCTGTTTGAAATGGGTGTAATTAAATGTCACATGTTTTCTCCGTTTTGTTTTCCCAAATTCCAGAAATACAGGGTATTTTGCTATACAGTATCAGTTACAGAACCTCAGTAAAACTCAGGAGGTTTAGTGGTTGGATTGTAATCAAGTAAACATGTCAAGTCATTGGTCTTCCCCAGCTTCAACCGTTTTTGATAGGGTTTTTCTAACCCTTATTTTCATTTACAATATTCTTCCTTAATTGAAGATGCCAGAGTTCAAATCTTAAAATCATGATACATCTAGAAATAATTTGATTTTGAATATGCAGTCCCTTGACACAGTGCCACCCTAGCCAGCTAGAAAGTGGAATGCCGAGCAGAGGAGAAACCAACATCTAAAAGCCCTCTTTTAGCGCTGTTTGTGACCAGAAAATCCAGCTATGCAATCTACATATGAGATGCATATTGAGATAGTGGGAAAAGATTTAAGCGTAATTTCACAAATCTGATTAATATTGCTATGTTTTACCTGGAGCCTAAACTCTTTTGGAACCATCATGTTTGTCCCTCGTGTTGTCTCAAACAGCCACTTTGAGAATGGTCCTCTACCTTCTAAGTATAGCCAGAATAAACCTATTTAATATGCCAATGACCTGCTCTTAGGATTGAAATGTTTGTTTTCCCAAAACATTGTTATTTATTTAAGGTTTCCACCCTGCATAACAGAGGGCTCTTCATGTGCTGATTGTTCATAATACACATTTTTGTCTGTGAAGTATGTCTTTACCCTAAAATCTTCTTTCAATAGTGCTTTTCAAAAAAAAATTCTAGCTTTGGAAAAATCTTTTGTGTTCACCTTTTCACAAAAAAAAAAGCAAGGAAAAAAAGCACTTAATTGAACCCAGTCTAATTTTACCCATACCACTGTTCAGTACTGGGAATATCATATGTCTGTGGTTGTACTTTCCCAAACCCCAAGTTAATTAGTGCTTAGTTCTGGTCACGTTTCCTTTAGTTCCTGACCTGTTATCAGAACTATCCTGTCTTGATTTCCCCTTCAGTTGCTCAAGCATGCTGTTTTCTTCCTCTTCTTGATTCTCCATCTGCCTTTTCGTGGTCTCTAAGCTGTTAGGCCGCAAAGCATGTCAAATCTGTAAGGTGCCTTCTAAACTCAAAATAATATGAACACTCATTATAGTTTTCTGTACCACCTCCAGGAGCATCATGACCTTGGAATCCTGTTGCTGCAGATGGGGGCCTCCTTAGTTGAATGGGTAGCACTAAAAGACAGTTTTAAATCATTATACCGACATCTGAGCTATGCACAGATTCTTCTGCATTAGGTACTGTCGTAATGAAATGTCTGAAATCTAGAATTATGTAGCAATTGTCATCTTTAAGATGAAACAAGAACTTTCCAATCATGGAAGTAAACCTCAGGGATTTCCATAGAGAACATCTGGATTCAGAAAAATGATAGAATTGTGTCTCATAGATAACAGCTATTAAAATGGAATGACTGTCAAAGTAAACAATTCATCTCTAACCTCAAAAAATCAAACTTTGTGCCTGTATTGTTAAGTACTGAGAGGCTTCTCAAAGTACGTTTCACACGTAAGCAAGCTTTTTTTCAGGTTAGTTTTGTGATAAGACCAGTCTTTAAAGTAGTTGCTTATTAAGGCTACTTCAGGAGAGTCAGCAGAACAAGATACTTGTGAATCTTTACTGTACTTTAGTTTATCTTCTACAGAAGGAACAGGACACCTTTCATCTATAAAAGCAGTATTCTTTCAGAAGACGTTTATATGGATGAGGTTATGTTGGTTGTGGCAAGACTATCTCTTCCTCTCTTTGGGACCTCGTACCCTTTTTCATTAGCAGCATTAGCTACTATAAAGCCAATTCTGGACCTTGGAGCTTTTATAATACTGATTAGGTTCAAAAGATGAACAGACTTATTCCCAGTTCAGCTGCTGGGTTATCTTCCTGGTGGGTATGGAAATCATTCTCAGCTATCTTCAAAGTGCTTTTGAGGGATAGAGATGTTGAATCAAGATGGATGGTTTCTATGTAAATCTCTGAGGGAAAGATGGAACGTTCTTGACCAAATCTGAACTATGTATGGATGCATTTAGAATTGATTCATTGGTGAATATCTATTCAGAGATATTCAGAGATCTAACAGAGAAATATTACTTGCACCGAATAGCAGATGAAGGATATTCTGATCCTGCAAATGGACAGGTGAGGGGTGGGGACAGGTTTTCATTTGTTGACAGAAAACTTGCATCATCAAAGCTTCTGGAACTGGATTACAGGACTTTTAGGTTAGGTAAGTATTACCCCGTTAAGGATTTTCAGTGCTGCCAGCAAAACAATATTTAAGCTAGTTCCTAGGAATATCAACTAGCTTACCAACAAATTAACTGTGTCTGGCTTTCTCTTGATTGGCTGAGATTTCTTTAATCAGGCAATGGGTCCTGGCTGAAAAGCATTGTTATACGGATGTGACAGAAAGTCATGAAAGTAATCACATTTTGATGCAGTTTCCTGATGGAATTAGTGGTAAAGGTTAATTTTGTGAAGTGACTTAATGAGAAGTCTAGAAGCTTTCAGAAGTTTAAATCACAAGAAGAATTATTTTTCTGCCTATGTTGTAATGCAAATAAGGCATTTACATTAGGGAATGTAAATTGCTAAAGAGCATTGCTGTATCTCACTGAAAAAGCTTTGCATTTCTTAGACATACTGTTTATTAAAATTAAATACTTCTGTGCTAACTCTAATATAAATATTAAATTAACTGGAGTTTTTAAAAAATTCAGTTTGAAGATGGAGCTGTTCTTCTTTTCAGTCAGCTATTCTACTCATTTGATCCTTTTTAAAAAGTCTATTCATCAATCTGGCGCCTTTTAGATATGTTAGGACTATAATTCCCAACCAGATGGTCAGTGAATATGCTGGTATAGATTCCTGTATTCTGAGTGCATCTGGGAGGTTTCAACTTGGGGTTGTTTGTTGATAATATACAGGAAAACTAGTGAGTGATGATGACAATTTTAAATTCAGTTTCATAGTAGCCTCTGCTTTGCTGTTGTGCCTGAACCCTTTGTTTTGCTGTCACAAATTCCCATCCATTTAGTTGAGTTTAAAACGATGAGGAGATATGTTCGGTTATGTCAAAATTATTACACACAAATCACTGCCAGACACTGTTAAATAATTACTAATATTTGTATCATTATTAAATGTTATTGCCTTGAAATGGCTGATGCAGCCTTCCCCTTGAGATATATTGTACTTCAGCCAATGGAGTTGAAGTCCATCTCATTTAAAGAGTGTGTAAGTAAGTGTAAAATATGTGTTTCTGTATTAAAATTGAGAGCCGCTTTGAACATGGTTCATAGAAAGTACCAGACAAATGATGACAATTGTTCAATCAGATTTGAAGCTGTTATAATGCTTCAGTGCACTTTCATGAACTGTAGCTGAAGGTTAAGTCAAATTTTAGTGAGTATTCTAATATTCTCTATGCCATACCATGCATTAAAAAACCAATTATAATGCCAGAGCCAAGGTACTCCAAATCTATAAGCAATTTATTAATTCTGGTTCACTCAAGCTTCCACTCATAATAATTTTTTCCTTCTTCTAAGTTGTTGAGACCAATGGTAATTGGTAGTGGTAATCTTCATTATTTGGGGTAAATTGTCTCTGTGGATATTTTTTTTTAAAAAAGTACTGAAGTCAAATAAAAAAAATCCTAACTGGTTCCTATTCTTTTATATGAAGATCTTCCCATGCAATACCCACAGTCAGCTTTTGTATTATGCGTGAGGGTAATGATCAAGCCAGTTAAAAATAAAACAGTTCTTAACTCAAGTTCATCAAGGTGTCTTCATGAGTGGACTTAGTTTCATTTTAATCCAAAGTAATGATCATAATCCAACATCAGTATTTTATCTAATGGTAGCACTCACATCAGTTGGAGTATTAAGCTCCCACAGAATCCTCTTTATCTACTGCAGCCCTTCATCTCTTATTGCCTTCTATTTGCAGTGGTATTACTAGCCTCCAAGGTGGTTTCTCTGCAGTGGGTATCTTCAAAGAATAGATGGAACTAGCAACAAGTTCTCTGTATAAGACGAAGTATTTCCCACTAAGACAGGAGACGAAAATTAAGGCCAATGCAGCACCATAATCTATTTTTTGCCCTTCCCCTGAAAAATTGATAGGATAATGTTCGACCATTTTAACACATAAAATTTTAAAAAGGCAGAGTATAAGACTAACAATAATTTTAGCACCATATTTACAATAGAGAACTTATCTCCAAAGTAGGAAGAATTGGTAAAACCCAACTCTTTTTACACATGCAGGTAGTCCTTGATTTACAACAGTACATTTAGTGACCATTCAAAGTTACAACGGCACTGAAAAAAGTGACGTATGACTGTTTTTCACACTTACGACCATTGAAGCATCCACATTGTGATGTGATGTACATTCGGATGCTTGATAGTGTACTCACATTTATGATGGTTGCAGTGTCCCAGGGTCAAGTGATCCCCTTTTGCGACCTTCTGACAAGCAAAGTCAATGAGGAAACTAAATTCACTTAACAACCGTGTTACTAATTTAAGAACTGCAGTGATTCACTTAACAAATGTGGCAAAATAGTCACAAAATGGGGCAAAACTCACTTAACAAATTTCTCACTTAACAACATAAATTTTGGACTCAATTGTGGTTGCAGGTTGAGGACTACCTGTATTACATTGCAATGTATAGAATTAACTACGGATGTCATAGATCTGGAGGTTATAAGCCTTCAGCATGTGAAGAAAAACTTAGATCAAACAGCTGTGCTTTGAATGAATAAACTGATACTGTGCACCAATCATGTAGTTTAGGGCACTAAGTCTTGAGCAAGCTCGTGTGAATTTGCAACAGTAAGTAAATAGCAAGAAGAGCCCTTGATGAGGCATTTAGGGCACATAATCCAGCCACTTCAACAAACCTGAACAAGCCTTGGGAAATACCATTGGAGAACATTGTGTATACCATCTTCAATGTCATGATAAAAGAAATATCAGGGATCAACACTTTTATTAAGTAAATAGCAATGAGACTAGGGGAGATTTACATGTAGTTATGATAGGTTTTTAACTGGTTTATTTTATTTTTTTATTCTGAAAATGCCTCAGTTTATTGGAATGGGAACTATAATGAATTTAAATAAAAAACTAGATCGTAAGTCATGCTAAATAGTCCTTAAGTAGTGCTATTTTACTCCATATTTCCTTGAACTTCCAGAGTATTCAGCCTATAACGGACAGTGATCTATTTTTTATTCTTAAATAGTTTCTGCACCTGAAATGGAAGTTTTAATGGAAGAATAAGTCTTTGTGCTCATATTTTATAATTAGCAATAGCTGCTATATAATAATAGGAAAACATATAAGAGCAAAACATTATCTGTTTAGTGAGGTTTCATTTAACAAGTGATTGTGAAAAGGAATAATTATCATCTTTTCATCTAGAAGTGTATTTATTTTTTCAATTTACTTCTATGACAGATTGAATGCCAAAATTTTGCACTGTAGCATTTAAAATGGAGTAGAATAAATAAATGATTAATTTTATGGAATTAAGTAGATGCTTCTATTGAAATAAATCAGTCTATGGAAATAGAATTAAGAATTAGAATTAAGGCAATGTTGTATGGTGTTACGCAATCCCAAAACCTTATTAATGGCAAAAGAGAATGGGGATATAAAAGATATACAAAAAAAAGCTACCATGTGAAAATAAAAACCACAGAATACATGCAGAATGTCCCAAACTACCTCCTAATACATTACTAGTAATTATATCAATTCAATTTAAATGTTTATTTATGCATATTTTGAAATTAAAATTAAAAATAAGATTTTTTCCTAAATGCTGTAAATTTTATGTTTTGTGTTTTTCTAAACAAACCTCTGATACATAAATGACTGCAATTAAAATGCTTTCTATCATTGTAAAGAAATAATACCATTGTATACCTTAGGTCTTTATACTAATAAAAACATGATATCAAGTTTTATAAAAAACAAATCCAGAATGCCGTATAATCATAGTGAGCTTAGTTTATATTAGCTTATGTAAACAGTGATTTTTTTTTCCAGGAAATAACACTTTTCCAAATTGAAAGAAACAAACAGTAAAGTTTCTGAAACTACAAAATGTGCTTTGAAATATTTTTGCAATTTTTGCAAAGTGCACAGTGTAGTATTGAATGCATGACTATGATTATTGTTTTTTATTTGTTATTATATTTATATCCCACCTTTATTATTTTTATAAGCAATTTAAGATGGCAAACATACCTAACACTCTTCCTTCCTCCCCACAACCACCACGATCACCCTGTGAAGTGAGTGAGAGGGAATGATTTGCCCAATATCACCCAACTGGGTTTTATTCCTAAGGTAGGACTTGAACTCATGGCTGTTGCTTACTAGCCTAGTGCCTTCACCACTAGACCACACTATGCAGTACTATATTTCTTGTACGGACTAAATGATGGTACCAACCATGGTAGAGATATTTCAGAATTTATTCAATGTCATTATCAATTACAGTCTTTTCTCTTCCTCTTTTTTTTAAATATATCCAATGCTTGTTTTGGACAGTTCAGTATTTGTATCCAGTTCAGTATTTGAATTTTTTTTTATCAAGGTTAGGCAACTTCTGCACCCACCTCTGTTTGTTGTATTTCCTGTACTTTATGAAGTTCTGACTAATTTTAACAATATTCAGATCAGTATTGGTGAAGGTTGAAAAGTCCCCTCCCCTACATTGTGCAACTTCTATGGAGAAAAGAACATTCCCATCATACTTTCCTCCCCGCCTCAAATAGTAATAATGGTCCAGATTGAGCAGAGTATGTTTTACGTGTTCAGCTTCCCCTCCTTTCATTTCATTGTGCTTGTGGCCTTTCAGAAGACGGGCCTGAAAGGGCCGCGGTGAAAAGAATGGATACCCAAGCTCAGCTGCCTTTGCTTCAGCTTATGCACTCAAGGCGGTAAGCGTTACTCAGTGTGATTCCACACACATTGTGTCATTCATATAATTGCACCCTGGGCTGTTGAAGAGAGCTACAATTTCAGAAGGGGCACCACAGTTTTAGAACGGAGGAAACGGCTGCTGGTTTCAATTAACAGGGTTTAGCTTCTGTTTTGCATAAAGCTGTGATCCTGTCGTTTGTTTGGGAATCAAGATCCACGAGATGCGATGGGGCGTTCATCTGAGGGAACAGGCATTTAAGATCACTCTGCAAAATTAATTAAGATGCCTAAACCTCTATTTTGGATTAGATGATGTTAAACACTTGCTAATCTAGAAGAGCTTTTCCTAATCTGGTGCCTTCTAAATGTGTTCTAGGAATGATGGGAGATGAAGTCTTACACCTGGAAAGTATTCTGGTTCTCAAAGCAGTATGAAGGTGGTATTTGATCCCTGCCTGACTTGATAATAATGCGGCACAGGATAAAATTAGTACATTTCACTTCTCAGATGAAACTTAATGTGGGGTCAGTGAACTGAGTGAGGTTTTTACCAGATCAGTGCATCGTATCAACATGTTGATATTGTTATTACAGTATTTAGTTCAATTGTCAGCACTGAAGTTGGCAGCGTGTTTCCAGATGTACAGTTCCTTTGCTTTGTTCAAAGAATATTCAGCAGTTGTCCAGATGTATTTGCCTTCCATTTATAATAATCCTGACTCTGTGCAGATTTGAACCCTTCCCCCACATGGAAACCTTCTGTGCTATGGGGTGTGTTTGTTTGTTTGATATACAGTCACTTACTTCACAATATTATAACTAGGTGATGGACAAGGATTCCAAGAAAAGCAAAAAAAAAAGAGAGAGAGAGAGAGAGAGAGAGAGAGAGAGAGAGAGAGAGAATGAATATAGTATAAATAATCCATAGCAAGAAAATGAAGGTGTAAAAATATTCCACTTCTAATTGTAGGACAAATCAGCCAATAGAGCATTTGTAGGCATCAACCAGATCTTTAATGCTTTACAAAAAGCTAATGGCATCAGGGCCAGCCGCCAGCCAGATATCTGGGACAATGCTAACATCTAGAACAGTGGTCTCCAACTTTGGCAGCTTTAAGCCTGGCGGACTTCAACTCCCAGAATTCCCTAGCCACCTAGATCCCACCAGATAACACTCCTTAATAGATGGGACCTGGAGTATGCACCTTGTTGATCAGAGATAGACAGTCCCACAAGTCATAGCTACAAATTTAGATAACTTTGAAATAGATACCATCAGTGTGAATTCTGCCCTGCCCTGTCTGTTGTGATTTTAAACCCGTGTTGTAGTGAATAAAAATAGCCATATCCCATTTTTAACTACAAAGTAGAATTCAGCACTCTTAATTACAATTGGTGCTGATTTTAATATTCTGCGTTAACGGATGCTGGAATGCTTGTTTTATTTTAGGTTATTAAATTATGTATGAATATGTCTTAGATATCAGTTTTGTTTCATTGTACACCACCGAACAAATAACAAGTGATAATCAAACCAAAAAAAAAAAAATCATCTTGTGCCTCTAATTATAATGGCAGTGTTAAGGACTTTCAAATGTCAGATCTTGTCTTCACTGTGTCCTGCTGCCATATCATTTGAAAACAATTTTGGAAAGAAGGTTTCTTTAAAAAAAAAACTGAGAGACCATAAGAAATGTAAGTGAGCATCAGATTCCTTTTAACCTATTCCAAGAGTTCCAAGTTCTCTGCTTTAAATATCACAGCTGTCACTCATCTCTGATATGCGGCGTAAGAGCTTATACCAAGGAAACCTTGTGATCAGAAAGAGCTGTTAGTGCTCTGCTTTTAGCAGTGTATGCCTTTTCTTAGATGCATAGTGAAACTTTACTTTGACAGATCAATTAAGGGAAAGGATTTCCCTTATTCACAAACATCTCTCAAATGCAAAAATGTGTCATTGCAGCCATTTGCATGAATCGTATCATTACTCAAAATGATGCAAGTGACATCATTTATGTCATTACACATATTAGGCAAAATTGCCAAGGAAATTGGGTCCATTGTATGCACAGTCCATTTTATCAAAATCCACTAAATTGTAGTTTTTCTAAAGGATTCCAAGGACTCACTTAACCATAAAAGCAAGTTCGAGTGCTTAATTATATCAACTTTATTCTTACAGAGTCACACTTATTTTGATTATTGTTGTATATGCAAGAGAACATTTTGGATAAGGAATATGGGAAGAAAAAAAGAACATCCATGAAAGAAAGACTGAGAGCGCTGTGGCGTTTGAGAACTGAACTACAGCTTTCCTAGTATATGAGAAGAAATAAGGGATTTAGTTTTCTTCTAAATAAGAAAATAAGAAGTCCCTTATTTTTCATCTGAAATCCTTAGATACACAACATGCTATGTCCTGTGACAGTTCGAATGACACTAAAAAAAGTGAGGTATGGCCGTTTTTCACGCTTAGTCATTTCACAGTACAACCATTGCAGCCCCCCATAGTCATGTGCTCAAAATGCGGCCGCTTGGCAATTGACTCATAATTATGATGGTTGCAATCGGGTGGGATCCGACAGGGTTAACTACCAGTTCGGTGATTTACGATGTGCTTCCTTGCACGCTGTGTGCGCGTGTAAATCTTCGTCAGCTTGCTGCCTGGACAGCTGAGCAGTACTGCATGCAGGGAAGCAGCATTTGAAAAAGCACTTTCTTCCTTGCTTTTTCAACCACAGCTGTGCCTTGCACGGCAGCTGAGGTTGAAAAAGCAGGAAATAAAGGTCAGGTAAGAGCCCGGGCAGGCATGCGGGCCAAAACAGCAGCAGACATAGAACTGGTTCTATGTCTGCTGCTCTTCAGAGCTACCGGTTCTACAGAGCCGGACAGAACCGGTAGAATCCCACCCCTGGTTGCAGTGTCCTGAGATCATGTGATCACCTTTCGCAACCTTCTGACAAACCAGGCCAATGGGGAAGCCAGATTCATTTAACAACTGTGTTACTAATTTAACACCTGCAGTGATTCACTTAACAACTGTGGCCAGAAAGTTCGTAAAATGGGACAAAACTCTAACAAATGTCTCACTTAACAACAGAAATGTTGGGCTCAGTTTTGGTTGTAGGTCAAGGACTACCTATATTTCTTTAGTAGTCAATCACCTTCTCCTTGTACTATTAGACCAAAGATATAAAATGTGGCAATACCATAAATTAATTATGTATAAAAATAGAAAAGTAGAAGTGTTTGGATTGCATTTTAAGGAAAATTCACCTAATCCAGAGTTCTCAAATATCAATAAACCCAGAATCAAGAAAGAAAACTTCCTGTATCTGAAATCTGTAATTAAGTTTGTTTATTGTACTGTATTAACGTAAAATAGGTAGATTAGGAGGAGGATGTATATACCAAAATGTGCTAAAGACCATTTATGAAAATTCATATATTACGATTAAAAACACATAAAGATCGATGAAACTTTTAATGCTAACTTTTAAATATAGTCAACTGATCAGAAAACAGGATGAAACTAAGCTTGGAAAAATAAAAAAATGGGGCAAAATAGAATTTCACAGTTTCACCCATCTCTAAACAACTTGTCTCCAAACGTTTTGAATACTCCAACACCGGAAGTTTTTAATAAGAGATTGGACAACCATTTGTCTGAAGTGGTGTAGGGTTTCCTGCCTAAGCAGGGGGGTTGGACTAGAAGACCTCCAAGGTCCCTTCCAACTCTGTTATTCTATTCTAAATTTTTAGTAGGATAGCCACTTTATCTTTTTGAGTAGATTCATTATTTGCAATTCTTTAGCATGCTTGAAATGTAATAGGTTTTAGCAAAATTTCATTACTTTTATTTCTGTTTCTTTTGGCACTTCATTTCATTTTATGCCAATTATATAAGCACTGTGTCAAGAAATAAAATTAATTACCTGTAATTCTTGTTCTCTGAAGACAGAAGCCTGAGCGTAAGAGTCAAGGTCTATTGTGCAAAGGTAGAGATGTGTTGTGACATTTAGCTTGTATGTCTCCAGAGGTTTCTTCTTTCTAATCATTTTGGTCAAATCCTACCCATTTTTCTTATTTTTCTTTTTAAAAAATCATTGTTGCATTACGACTCATAATCATGGACGTCACGAAGGTGATATAAAAGCACCACTAATGTCTTCTCTAAGCTCACTTTATGTGGCCAGCCACAGTGAAATGTTATATAGCAAAAAGTCAACAAAAACAGCTTCTCCTTTTGGTACTTGTTTTGAAGATGAGATGAAGATAGAGAAGAAGGAAGAAAATAAAATAAGAACTGATGGCACAAACAGACATGTGTGACATAGTGGAAAAAGCAGATTAAACTATGGTTCCTATCATCCATTCCAGGCAGATGGAGCCTATAGAAATAGTGCCTTTAAAAAAAAAATCTTCAGGGAAATTAATTAGGAGATGTCCTGATTAAATAATTGAGATGCTAGTACGCTCAGTGGTTTTACTCCCTAAAAGCAAAGGACTCTTACTTAAGTCCAGCAGCTGTGATTTCTATGCTAAGTTGTGTTCTTAAAAAATGAATTAAGTCCATACAGAGGTAAGTTCAGAGACGATAGAACCTAAATGTTCTTCTCTATGTAACTCTTAAAGCACTTAAAAGGGGAGGGGTTGCTACTCTTGGCTGAGACTTTTCTGTTGATGGTAGTATATGGCTTTTGTTTTCTCTTGTTTTACTTATTTATTTATTTATAAAATTTATATAGCTGCCTACTCGTTCACAGTGACTCTAGGCTGCTTACAAACAATAAAAACACAGTCTAGAAACAAACATTAAAAAATAAAAATAAAAAAACCCAATAACTTCCCGCCACCCTTCTCTGATGACAACACAGGGTCAAATAAGCCATTCGATGGGCTGCATCCCACTCTGGGTTCCCCAGGTCCATTGGCAAAACCAAGTCTTTAGGGCCTTATGAAAGAGTGTCAAAGTGGGGGCCAGTCTAATGTCTGAAGACATGATATTTCAAAGTGAGGGAGCCACCACGGAGAAGGCCCTTTTTCTGGATCCTGCCAGATGTACCTCCTTAGGGGATGGGACCTGTAATATTCCTTGTCTCCCCGCTCTAGTAGGTCAGGTGGATGTGACCAGTAAGTAGGAGAGATGGTACTATAGTACTTACACTATAGTACTTTTTTTTTTGTTTCTCAATATTTTCTGTTTTTAAATACTCACAGATACTGTTCTTGGCTTTTATTTTTTGTTGTTAGCCTGAAGTGGGACAAAGAATTACAGGTGACTCTTAACAGCAAAATAAAAGAGAATGAAAAGCAACAGTTCCTGGAATTTATACTAATAGGAATAATACAAAGGCACATAGAAAATGAGCATTCTGCTTTATTTCTAGATGAAAATGTGAAAAAAAAAAAGAATTACATTAATTCTGGAAATGAAAATTGACTCAACTCATAATGTCTACCAATTTTCCAAAGCAGAGAATGAGTTTGTGATCACATTGCGTATCTAAAATTCTTTTCCATCCCAAGTCATTATTCATATTGTAACTAAAACTGTATTGTTCATTATAGTAACGTTTGAACAGAGTTTTTTCTCCTAAACAAAAGTAGAAATCTTTAAAAAGACATTTCTGTTGTGCAACAGATTTTGCTTCCTGTTATGTTAAATACGATTTGGTAGTACTATACAGTGAATTCAAATAGCAACCACTGTAGTTAACCCTGATATTAATCAGGCAATAGAAAACCTCTAGCTTGATTCGAAGAAAAATATCTGCTGCACGTGAAGATTCAACCTCCACTTAATATTGGCTCTAACTTAAATGTATCAAGGGTCTCTATGGCATCTAAGACCTGGGCACTTTTAGACCATATTATTTCAATTAGATACTGTATTTGATATCTAAGTGACCATTGGAGAAGCCTTGCTTTTTATATTAAACCATCAGGTTAAAAAAAAAGCTGTTGCTTTTAGTGATTGGAGAAGTCATGCCTTTTTATATTAGCCATGCCTTTTATATAAAACCTGTTACATTAAACCATCAAAACCTTTTATACTAAACCATCACATAAGAAATAGTTGTTATTTTTAGAGATTGTATCCTCTTCACTTTTTGTATCCCATTAATTGCCTGTAGCATGAAGTCTATTATTATGTTCATATCGAGCTGTCCATAGTTGAGTGGCATGTGAATCCATAAGATCAACATCTGCAAATGTCTTGCCCTCAGTAGAATGCAGATTTAACCAAAGAAACGTTCTAAGCCATAGAAATCCCACCCTTAATCTGTTGGTGGGGGAGAATTATGGGATAAAGAATCAAGGGCAAATAGCGAAATATTTTAAAACATTATAACTTATTTCACTAAAGAAGCACTTGTATTGCCTGAAAACTACCACTGGTCTTTGTTTTTTATTTATTGAAATAATACTATAACAACTATAAATTTTATTTTAAAATATGGATTTAAGTAATAATGCTTTAAAGTTTTAAATTTAAAACTTTAAAGTTTAAATTATATAGGAAGGAAAATATGTTTGTTAAGGATATTTCAGCTTGACAGTTCTAATCCAAAAAAAAAATTGTCAGACGATATGAGACCAGTGCTTTCCAGCCAACGCCCAACAATAGAAATCTGAAACATGATAGACGTGTGAACAGATCCTGTGCTGTGAAATTCACTTCCCATAAAATAAAGCAATACATTCTCTTAATAAATGTATCTTAAATAAAGGTACATGGACAAAGCAATGCTGTGTACTTATCAGCTTGTTACACAATATGCAGTTGTCATTTTGAAAAGGATTACAACATGTGTGTTTTTATGAAATACATTATTTACTTCTTTGAGCCAAAATATTTCAATGCCTTGAAATATTTATATAGTAATTAGTAGAGAGAAAAACACAGGTTTTGCTCATCATGTTAAAAGAGGCACACAATTCATCCTTTTCGGTTCAGCTGGATATTCCTGCCTGTTAAAAACCCTGCTCATCACAAAGCAGCCTGGAAAGGGCGTTGGTACTTACCTGACACACCCGTTCTCTTTGAGCTGTGAAGAGCATCCAGTAGTGGGAGGTGCTTCAGTCTCTGCATGTCTAGGCTGGGCTTAATTTGTGGAACGCTCCTCCTCCTCCACGATACTCCTTCCCAGCATTTCCCAGTTTTGGCGAAGACGAGATACTTAACCGCCCTCGTCCTCAATGCCCTAACAACTCGTTGGCCAAAGCAGGACCCCACCAGACGGAAAAAGAGGGGTGGGGCTGGATGCTCTTCACAGATCAAAGAGAACGGGCGTGTCAGGTAAGTACCAACGCCCTTTCTCCCATGAGCTGTTCAGAGCATCCAGTAGTGGGACATACCAAAGCTTGGCCTGTCCTACGGGAGGGACTCCATCTGGCCTGGAATCTCCTCCTGGTCCCTGTGGACCCGTTGCAGAACTCTTCTGCCAAAGGAAGCCTCAGCAGATGCAAACACATCTATGTTATAATGTCTAATGAATGGCGATGGAGAGGCCCAAGTTGCAGCTTGACAAATTTTAGTTATTGGTGCCTGTGTGGCCCACGCTGCCGATGTTGCAGCGCTCCTTGTTGAATGAGCTGTTATGCCCCTGGGCACCTGCAGGGATTGAGTCTGATACGTTTTCGCTATTGCGGCCCATAGCCAACGGCCTATCGTAGAAGGTGAGACCTTGCATCCCTGAGTGTTGGGCTGAAAGGACACAAATAAGGCCTCCATTTTTCTGAAAGCCGCTGTGCGGTTGATATATATTTGCAATGCTCGCCTCACGTCAAGCCTATGCCATTGTAGTTCCATCCCTTGGGATGGTCTGGGGCAAAAATTAGGAAGTATCAGCTCTTGTGCCCTATGAAAGGCCGAGTTAACTTTGGGTATAAATGTAGGATCAAGACGAATGACCACCCGGTCAGCGTGGAAACCACAAAGATCTTGTCTGACAGACAAGGCTGCAATCTCCGAAATACGACAAGCAGAAGTGATCGCTACAAGGAAGACTACTTTATACGTCACAAATTGTAGACTTGACGATTTCAAGGGTTTGAAAGGGCCCTTAGTGAGTGCGACAAGGACCTTGTTAAGGTCCCAGGTGGGATAATGGAGTACTGCTGGAGGGTGTAAACTTGTGGCTCCTCGAAGGAAACTCCGTATGCGTGGATGATGGGAAAGAGAAAATGGACCTTCACAAGTGAGAACTGATTCCAAGGCCGCCACCTGTCTTTTCAACGTATTAGGTGATAATCCCTTGTCAAGTTCCTCTTGCAAGAACTCTAGAATTTGAGCCACGGAAGGAGAGGTGGGATCAATTCGAGACTTGGTACACCATTTGCAGAAACTGGACCATGTGGCATTGTAAATGCAAGTTGTTGAGGGGCATCTGGCGGCTGGGATAGTGGCGATAACTCTGTTGGAAAACTTTTCGCTCTTCAGACAACTCCGTTCAACCTCCAGACGGTCAGGTGCAACCATTGAGGGTCCAGATGTTGAAGGGGCTCCTGAGTTAACGAAACCCTGGCTGGCGGAATTCTCCATGGAGCTGACACGGAGAGACTGCGGAGGTCTGCAAACCACGGACGTCTGGGCCAGTAAGGAGCTACTAGAAGTAGTTCCGCCCTCTCGTCTAGCAATTTCTGGATGACCTTGGGAACCAGTGGAAGGGGCGGAAATGCATAAAGAAGTCCCAGGGGCCAACGACAGCGGAGCAAGTTGAAGTTCTCCGCTCCTTGCGAGGGGTACCTGGAAAAAAATCTCAGGAGCTGAGTGTTGAGGGGGGAAGCGAACAGGTCCACCACCGGCTGTCCAAATGTCCTGACTGCTTCTTGAAACAGGGTTGGATGGAGGCACCACTCCGATTGATCGATGGTGGCCCTGCTCAGCCAGTCTGCCTGTGTATTCGACAGACCCGAAATGTGCTCTGCTCTGATGGAAAGTAGGTTGGTCTCTGCCCAACGACACAAGAGCTCCGCTTCTCGTGTGAGATGTTTCGACTGTGTGCCCCCCTGTTTGTTTATGTGAGCTTTGACTGTTATGTTGTCGGTCAGTATTAGTATGTACTGATTGCGTACCTGTGGAAGGAAGCTGCGGAGAGCCAGGTGTACTGCTCAAAGCTCCAGCCAGTTTATGCTGCACGACTGCTCTATGGCGGACCAGCGGCCTTGGGTTGTGAGCAATTGAACGTGAGCTCCCCATCCAAACAGGCTGGCATTGGTGGTGATGGTAAGTCTGTGTGGCTCCTTGAAGAGGAAGCCTCTGTTGATGACTGGTCTGGTCCACCAGAGGAGAGATATGAGGACCTTTGGTGGTACCCTGACCTTTTGTTTGGAATTGCTTCGGCCGGAACGCTGGTACGGAAGCAGGAACCATTGGAGAGATCTAGTGTGGAGCCGGGCCCAAGGGATGATAGAGATACATGAAATCATCTTGCCTAACAATTTTGATAGTTCAGCTAGGGACACCCTCTTAAAACCCCTGACCTCTTTAACTAATTGCTGAATGCTGTTTAGTCTATCTGGTGACAGGTAAACCTTGCCTTCCACCGTATCTATGATTGCCCCCAGGTGGGTTAACCGAGTCGATGGTGTTAAATGACTTTTTTTCCAATTTATTGAGAAGCCATGTTGTTGTAGGGATTGTAATGTGTTCTGAGTGTCTTTGACTGCTTGGTGGGCGGAAGATGATAAGATCAAGATGTCATCAAGAAAACAGTGGAGTCGTACGGGGATGTCCCGGAGATGAGCAGCTAGTGCTGCGAGAACCTTCGTGAAGGTCCTAGGGGCAGAAGCTAATCCAAAAGGAAGGGCCACATATTCAAAATGGTGGGCATTATAACAGAATCTCAGAAATTTATAGTGGGAAGGCCGAATAGCAACATGCAGGTACGCCTCCGTCAAGTCTATGGACGTGAGGACGTCCCCCTTTCTGATGCCAAGTAAGATAGATTGCAGGGTATGCATTTTAAACTTGCGATATACTAAGAAACGGTTGAGATGTTTCAGATCTAATATCGCTCTCCACTCCCCCAAACTTTTGGGAACAACAAAAAGGTGAATAGAAACCTCACCCTCGTTGATTGGGAGCTACTGGCTGGATGGCTCGTATATCCAGTAGGTGTTGGATAGCCAATTCCATGAGATTACGTTTAACCGGGTCTCTGGAGAGAGGACATGACATGAAAAAATCTGGGGGAGTGGATTGAAACTCCAGTGCAAGGCCAAATCTGATCGTGTCTCTGACCCAGGAATCAGAGGTTGAGGAGTCCCATTGGTCAGCGAATAATTTAAGGCGTCCGCCAATGGGGGTCGGGTCCAGGGAGTTATCTTGAACACCGAAAAGGCCTGTTTCCTGCTCCCCGAAAGGATCTTTTGGATTGACCATCCCTTCTGCTCCTATCCCCGAAGTCAGACCTGTCTGGCTGCTGCCCTGGTCTGAATGATGGGGGTCTCTGGTATCTGGGTGAAAAGGATCCCTGGTAAAAGGATCGAAAGGATCCCCTCCGAAAGGACTGAGGGTTTCTAGGATCTGACTTCCGAAAAAGGGAAGGAAGAATTTTCTTTTTGTTACATGTTTCAATTAGTAGCGGATCAAGGGAAGGGCCAAACAGTCTGTCTCCCACAATTGGGGATGAAGCCAGCTTGCATTTGTGCTTAAAATCGGCTTGCCAATGTTTTAACCATAGCAAGCGTCGCACTGTGACATGTGAAGTAATGGCCCTGGCTGAAAACTTGACTGCATGATAAGTTGCATCGGCTGAGAATTCAGCAGCTGCAATAAGTTTAGCAATATCTTGTTGCGCTCTAAGGTTAGAATTAGGGA
Source organism: Notechis scutatus (assembly GCF_049901735.1). NCBI lineage: Eukaryota > Metazoa > Chordata > Lepidosauria > Squamata > Elapidae > Notechis > Notechis scutatus. The sequence continues at coordinate 197,176,947 of NC_142009.1, forward strand.
CATGTTCCTGTAAGAGGTGGAGCCATCTGAGACGAACGGGTGAAGAAGGAGGCGGCCGTGGCTGCTCTGATGGCCCACGCGTCAGACTGATGGGCTCTGCGTAGGACTAGCTCGGCCCCTTTTTCCTCCGGCTTTAATGCCTCCAGTGCATCACTGGGAATGGAGGAGGACGCTAATCCCACTATAGGTTGATCTACCTCGGGAGTATTCAATAATTTTGAGAAATCAGGGGCCAAATTGAAATATTTCCTGTCATATCCCGTGGGGGCTGAGTACACCGCTGCAGAGGCCCACTGCTTCTGTACCAGGTCCGAAAACATGGGAGGAACTGGGATCACCTCTGCTTCAACTACTGGTTGGTTGAAAATTAGATCCTCTGGTCCCTCTTCCGAAGGAATTGGGGTGGTAGAAGGGGTCGACTTGTTTAGGCGTGCAATATTTTTTGCCTTAAACAAGAGAGATCTGAAAAGCTGTGGGCAGAATAAGCCTGTAAAAACAGGTTGGTCAGGAACAAGACCCTCATCCTCAGACATTCCCCTTTTTAAGGGGTCTGCTTCTGACAGGGGCTCGCTGTCCTGTATTGATCCTGATTCAATCTCTTCCATTTGATCAATTTGATCCACTTCTTCTTCTTCTTCCTCCTCCTCCTCCTCCTCCTCCTCCTCCTCCTCGGTCGGCCCTTGGAGGGGAACCTTCCCTTGTAAATGTACCTGGGTATGGTGCTGCTCCGACCTGGTCAATGACCTCAGCGACTGGGAATCATGATCGGCGATTGCAGGATATTCCCTGGTCATAACTGCGTGTTGAAGCCCCGCTGCGATTCCCTGGTGAATTGCTAGCTCCATCCAGGCCTTCATCCTCTCTGGAACTTCCTCTGTAAGACTATCGCCCTGACGAAGACCAGCAGCTGTCAGAGTGAATGTGGCTTCGGGAGCCCTTCGCGTCCCAGGTACTTGGGGCTGTTGGCCTTGGGGAGCCAAGCTGCGCCTGGATGAGAGGGAGAGATCTAGGGGAGGAGGAGGGTGGGAAGAGGTAGACGGACCTGGGCTGGAGGAGGGGAAGTCCTCTGAGACTTTGTGCGTCTCCCGAGTGCGCTTATCTATCTGTTTTTGTAAAGCTTTATGGCACCTGATAGCGTCCCTTTCTGAGGCTTTAGAATTCCCTTTAGCCTGCTTAGGTTTGTGTTGAGATTTGGCTTTGGCCTTCAAGGATGAAGTCTGAGAACTGCTACCGTCTGCCATTTCGATTGCAATTGGAATTGCAGTATGCTTGTTATACAATGCAATACTGTGAAGGCGGTTGGCACGCCCAGGGGCCTGATCTGAGGACAAACCGGTTGCCCTGATGATTATTTTATTGCCCCCTTTCCTCTTTTTTTTTTTGAATAATACTTATCTAAAATGAGTCGTATCTCAGTAATAATATTTTATTGAAATTAAAATATTATACTGAAGAGAAAATTATTATTATTATTATTATTATTATTATTATTATTATTATTATTATTATTATTATTATTATTATTATCATTACACACACACACACACACACACACACACACACACATATATCAATATGTACAAGAATATTAATTAAGTGGCACGATGTTACGTGCTGAGCGGACCAAACAGCCAAATTGAGAACGCCTAAAGGCCCAGATTGATAAGGGTAGAGGCCTTCAACAGCTTCCCTGCACAGGCGGACACAGGCCTAGGTGCTCGCTGTTGTGCCGCTGGGTTGATTGGGCTGTGAGGGTTAAGTCAACAATTTAAATGTAAGAATAGCCTCGAATGAAGAATAAACCAAGACGAGGGTATAATGGTCCCCAGTATCTCTGAAGGGAACCTCTGCTCCGAGCAGAGCTACCTCACACAGCACGAGAAGGAATAAAGGCGCACAGCCACTAGGTCTGGTAAGAAAAGATGGCCTCCGGCCGTTAATTTTTTTGGCGTGCTCCCCAGCAGCAAACTCCCACGTTGTAAAGGAATAGCCTCCGATGGCTTTTCCTATGAGGCTAAGCGGTGGGGAAGGGTGGAAGGTACTAAGTGTTTGAATCCTCCACTCCAAATGGCGTTCAGAGGGGGAGGGGAAAGCGATACGACTCTGTTGAGAGCGAAGAGCTCACGCCGCTATTTGAGTAAAAGAAACGCTGCGGCAATCGGTCGGAATGGCAGGGTAGAAATATCGGCTGTGAGGAGGGGGCATGGAGCAGCGCCGAAGCCTCCCGCCGCTTTGGGGCGCAAAATGGCGCTTCCCTGAAATGCGAGTGGTTTCTACAATGCGAGCCAACTTCGAGAAATCGGAATGGAATTAGAAGGCTAAAATATTCTAAAGACAAGCTGATTAACTTTCAAACCTGCTAGCAAAGAAAGAATTTTTTCTGTTTCGGCCAAGAAAGAATCATAAGCACTGCCTATCTCTTATGAGGCTGAGCAAAAAACTGGGGAATGCTGGGAAGGAGTATCGTGGAGGAGGAGGAGCGTTCCACAAATTAAGCCCAGCCTAGACATGCGGAGACTGAAGCACCTCCCACTACTGGGTGCTCTGAACAGCTCATGGGAGAAGGGAAGTTTCAGTCCTTGTCTGGATGGATGGATGGATAGATGGATAAATCGATCAATCAATCAATCAATCAATCAATCTGTCCTGGATAATAGGATAGAGGGGCAAGTATTGTATTATCGAAGGTATGTTTTATCTAATAAGATTCTTTCATTTGACACAATTGGGTGTATTTGCCAACAATGCATTAGCCAAAGGGGGAGGGGAAAATGGAATAAACACTTGTTGCTTTTCACAGGGAGAGCTGCTATATTGATACTTTTTTATTCTCTCTTGTGAACCTTTCTGGTTGCAGTCTAATTATAGTTGATCCTCACTAATGACTCTTTCAGGGATTATCTCTTACAATGTCAGCCATCTGCTGTGGTTTAGACTAATGAACTAACTGGGTACAATTAATGCTTACTCTTAAATTTGAAAACAAAATTCTCTCAAAACACAACAGAGACTACAGACACAGGTTAGGTGGCATATCAGTATTTTAGTTGCATTGATCAACATTTAATAAGCCATAAAGTTTGGCTGTGGAGGACATTGTTTTGTGAGTTTCTCCTAAATGGGTAATTGTAAGGAATATCTGAATTCTATATGGAAAAATAATTTTCAGTAAGTTACACTTTATCTGATACTACATGTCCTTAGCCTTTAATTAATTCCTGTTTCTGAGAAAGTTTATTGTATCACATAATACAAATCATCTTTTTCGCCAATCTTAAGAGTGATCTTATTGTTTAATTGTGAAAAGGTATCCCTGATACTTGAGAGCACAGCGTATATATGGCAAATAAAATAATGTGATAAAATATTAATTTCAATACCTAGTTACCTGAAACGGAGCATGCAGGAGTCGTATGTATATCCCTTGGGCTACAGGCTTTTCCTGCTTAATTAACATAAAATCATGTTAATATTAATTTTTGTAATAAATAATGTTAATTATATTGAGCTCTAATCAGCTGAAGTTAGTAATGTCTAGAGCTGCAATTCTGTACTAATTTAACTGGGAGTACAGTGGGGCTTACATCTAAGTAGACTGTGTGTTTTTAATCCCATTGAAACCAGTGGGGGACATCATTAATTAATGATGCAATCCTATAAAAAGTCCACCCAGAATTAAGTATCATTGAGGTCAGTGGGGATTATTTTCAGAGAAGTCATAGAATTATATCTTTGAGTCTTACTACTTTTGGCTCTGCAACCAAACAAGACAGACACAGACTTCAAGAGGATAATTAGAATTGCCGCAAAAACAATTGCTACCAACCTGCCTTCTATTGAGGACCTGTATACTGCACAAGTCAAAAAGAGGGCTGTGAAAATATCTACAGACCCCTCACATCCTGGACATAAATGGTTTCAACTTCTACCCTCAAAACGATGTTATAGAGCATTGCACACCAGAACAACTAGACACAAGGATAGTTTCCCCCCTGCATGCCATCACTCTGCTAAACCAGGGTCCCCAACCGCCGGTCAGCGGACATTACCAGATCCGCAGCAGACAGAATCTTACCGGGCCGCTGGTTGCTGGTTGCTGGGCGCCGCCATCTTTTGATAAAAAAGTGCTTCCGGTGAAGCTTTCGGGTAGAAAGCTCACGGAAGCGCGCCTCATCAAAAAAAAAGATGGCCATTCTGCGCTTCAGTGAGCTTTTCCGGGTAGAAAGCCATTTCTGCGAAAAAGCTCACGGAAGAGAAAACGCTAGCGCCGCCATCTTTTTGATGAAAGGGGAGTGCTTCCGGTGAGTCACGGGTTGCACCGTCAAAAAAGATGGCGCCAATTGATGCGGTACCGGGCCGCGGCGCCCAGCTGATGCGGTACCGGGCATGTTATAAAAAAGGTTGGCGGTGGGATCACTGTGCTAAACAACTGATTCCCACAACACTGTCAAACTATTTACTAAGACTGTATTAACTATTCTTCTTCTCATCCTTCCTATTTCCTATCTCCTTCTACTTATGATTATAACCTTGTTACTTGTATCTTTACGATTTATATTGTTTTATTTAGTTTCCTAGTATGACTTTGATTGCTTATTTAGTATCCTATGACTATCACTAAGTATTGTATCTTATGGTTCTTGATGAATGTATTTTTATGTACACTGAGAGCTTATGCACTGAAGACAAATTCCTTGTGTGTCCAATCACACTTGGCCAATGAAGAATTCTACCCAGAATTAAGTATCATTGAGGTCAGTGGGGATTATTTTCAGAGAAGTCATAGAATTATATCTTTGAGTCTTATTACTTTCACACAACTTGAAATAATTGGGGGTACTAAAATGTTTGAGGTTTTTTTTTTTGTTTCGTATGTACTTGTGTGCCGGTGGTAATATTTGTATGCTTTTATTTAGCTTTGGCCATCAGATATTCTGTTAAGTAAATTCTGTAAATAAATTGTAAATAAATTCAAATATTATACCTAATATTTGAAATTAGAAATACTCTACACAATACAAAAATAATAATAATAGAATAATTTCTAAAATGTTATTTTTTTTAAAAAAAAAAGCATGTTAAAATATTCAACAAAAATGTAGGCCCATGTTCTTTGTGACATAAATAGATCCATTGAAGTATCAGTGCATTACTTTAGAAAAATCTAATCCAAAATATTCACCATTGACAATAATATATATATATGCTTCCTCATTATAATTTTTAAAATTGCAAAAAAATAATTTGAAATCTTATGATTTCAAGTTCATAAAGCAATCCAAAAACCTTTGTTTTTCTATAAAATCATGAGCTTCATCAGGATATGCAGTATACATGATATATTAGAATCAGAATATCTCCGGATCAAAAAGGAATGAGGAGCTCTGGATTGTGAAATGGTTGTTGATTCTGTACTATTACTCCCACAAGTAGAAGTAAAGATAAAGCCAGGACAAAAACTAGGGCCTGATATGTTATAACATGTGGGAAAATGTAGGGGTATACTGTTATTTGCAATGGCAATAAAGAAATTTTATTTGTAACTTATTTGTAATCTAACCATCAATCCGAGGAGAGAAGAATTTTATTTATAACTCTGTAAATAATGTGGCTTATTTAAAACTCAAAACATTATGTCCTGGAAGTTCTGTCAACCCAATTCAGGTTGGCTGCAGCTGAGACAAAGCAAATGATTTGCTTGCTCTGCATTCAGGTGAAACAAAAATGAAAAATGTTTCAGATGTTCTGGCGATAGCCATATAGAAAACAAGCTTCTTTGCTGCAAAAATCTGGAAAACTGCTAGACAATGGCCAAGAGTTACAAATAAAATTCTTTATTGCCATCGCAAATGCTTGTCTAAGAGCCTTAGCTCTTAGCTTTCCTTGAACTTAAAATGCCTATTTGCCCTGAAGGTCTAAGGCATTCTTATTGAGCAGGCTGTAAGGAGGAAGAAGCTGATTTGTCTTTTTCATCTCTCAGACACTTTTTCATCTCTCAGACACTTTTTCATCTCTCAGACACCATAACCATTTCAATCATTTACCTCCTCCAAAGCAGAAGGAAGGACAGACAAAGGCTTGTTCCTGTTTTTTAACCGGTTGATTATGGAAATTTCAGAATGCCATGAAGGTTAACACTCACTGCATAGTCATCCTAAATCTCAAAGGCGTAATCGGGAACAAAGAACGTACACAGAATGCATACACAATTCAGATGATCGTTATCATAAAGCAAGTTTGGTCTAATTTAGGGGTGTCAAACTCAAGGCTTGGGGGCCAGATCTGGCCCACGGGGTACTTAGATCTATCCCGCAGGTCTGCCCTCGAAATAGTGAAGAACCAGCCTGCGGTGCCTCTGCCAGTGAAAACAGAGGTCAGGCTCCTGGGCTCCATTTTCAAGGGCAGAGGGCTGCAGGAGGATCCCCCCAAGCCCACCCAGGCCACCACAGGCGCCCCTGACATGAATGATGTTGAGCTGGCCATACCCACTCTGGGCATGCCCATCTGGTCCCCCGAGGTCAAAGACAACCCTGATGCGGCCCTCAATGCAATCAAGTTTGACACCCCTCTAGTTGCTATGGCACCAGGCTAGAAAGTGGGAGACCATGAGTTCTAGTCCCACCTTAGCCATAAAAAATGGCTGGGTGACCTTGGGCCAGTCATTCTCTCTGAGTCCAACTCACCTCACAGGGGTGTGGGTGTGGGGGGAAATAAGGGGAGGAAGATATGTTGGATATGTTTGCTGCCTTGAGTTATTTGTAAAAATTATAAAGGTGGGATTCAAATAAATTAATAAATAATCCCTTCTTGGTTGGGTCAGATAGGTTGTCAGGTTTGAATTCAAGTTCAAACTGTAGAATTCACTAGCGGAGCCCAACTTCTCTTGCAGTTTACTCAAAACCTTACCAGGAAAAGAACAAAGGGAACAAACACCTTGACTCAAAAGAGCTGTCTTTGCATGTAAGATACTGCATATGTGAAGATAAAGAATGCTTTAAGTGAGGAAACTGCCTTGGCCATGACTACACCTCTACCTAACACAGAAAAATGAAAACCATTTTGAAAAACTGTGTATAATTTTCCAGATAATTTTATTGCTCTCCTTCTTCCTCTCCCTCTGCCTCTCCTTTTGTATATCTATAGCTATCTATTTCTCTATATCTATCTCTACTGTATATCTATAGTGTATCTGTTTCTGTTTATCCTCTCTCCCTCCCTCTCTCCCTCTCTCTCTCTCTTTCTCTCATTGTTTGGTATTATACAAATATTTGGCAAGAAGAACCCTGTTTCAGTTGATTGCATATATTATATCAGTATATATATATCAGTGAGCAAAATCCAGTCATATTTGGGAATATAGTATAAAATCCAATGATAAGATTCCCCAGTGTAAAGGGAAAATATGGAATCCTTTTGATTCTGTTGTCTTTTAAATTCATTAGTTGCCTTTTTTTTTTTTTTTTGCAAAATTCAGAATATCTTGGTGAAATACTTGATAATCAAACCCCTTATACATCTGTCTTAATATGTGCTTTTTTTTAACACGTCCTTTTTCGTTTTAGATATGGAGTCTGGAGAGCGGTTAACGTCAACAGCAGCCTCTTCCACTGCAGCTTCATCTCCTGCCTTGTCCTCAGCATCCATTGTTTCAGCAATTTCCAAAGGTGGCCTTTCTACTGGAGCCACGTCACTTAGCTCCACAATCAACGCCTGTGGTGAATATGTCGTATTTGTGCTATTGTGCCATGTGGATGGCTTGTATCAAGGCATCCAGATGAATTTAGATCACAGTGAAACCTTGTTGCGTAATGCATTATTCATGATAAAGGATGTAAATTGATGCAAAATGATGACATGTGCACATTATGTCATCACACAAATGATAAAGATATGGGGGATGTTTAAAGATGGCAGCTGTAACTATGTGATGAAAGACTCATCCCCTTACATGCAGGTTGTGGCCATCACTTTGATTGTTTTGGCCCTTCCCTCTAAAGCGAACCCTCTAATACTATGAAACGGCATAAATCACTAACAGATATGGTGGGTCTCATGTGCCATATTTAGTGTTTAGGTCCACTGAATCAAGGTTTCACTGTGTTTTAGGATTTTTCGAGGTTTGGGATCTGAATGCAATTAAAAAAAGAAAAGAAAAGTAGTGAAGTTGTATGTAGCAGAAGTGACATTTTTGCCATTCAGTGTAACAATCCCTAAAACTGATGCCTAGCTAGGAAAAAAAAAACCTTTAAAGCAATCATACAGTTAGCAGTTAAAAACGGTTTCCATTCTAGAGATTTGGAACTGTAGCTTGTAGAACTTCCCAACACTGACAACATTGGGCAAGAACTTTGCAAATGAAATTCTTCGAAACATAGCCTGAAGGTAACTGAGAACACCAGGTTGAGGAAGGCTGTTGTACACCACGCATGATTTGTAGATAGTTTGGATTTTGTTATATCCAAATAGGAACTGACGCCATAAGCTTCCTAAGGGTGTGAAAGTAACTAATAAGTTATTGGAGAAACAACTAGAAGCTTAAGATAATTGTAGTAGTTATCCAAAGCTGCTTTCACATCCATGGCTCAAAACATTTTGTGGTTGATTGTATCCTATTGAGTAAAGTTGTCCTGGTCCTGACGAATTCTTCTTTCTGTTCAGTTCTGTGTATTTTGTACAATTTCATAGGCTATCCATCAAAAATATTTCTGCATAAATTATTTGAATACGACAAAGCCCCATCTAGTCATCAATCTGAAATGCTGTACAATACTTTTGGGTATTTGGGGGCAGATGCCTGATAATTATGAAAGTATATGTGTGAGTTAGGCACTCAGAAGCAAACAGTCTGATACCAGATCTGTCCAAAAGAGACAGTGAACTTCTAAGTTTTGCATTGTATGGGAAGGAAAAAATGGGACATATATTAGAAGTTTCACTATAAACAGGGCTTCATTAACTTTACTGCACTAAATCTACTTATTAGTACTTTGGTGGCTTTGCAAGTCTATCCTTGCAAATAGTTTTTTTTTACCAAGTCAGTTGCGACAAGTCTTACCAATATGTCATCTTGATGATTTACATTATTTGCATAATGATATCATTAAGCAGTGTAATAAAATTGCAGTTAAATTAATGTAAATTTAACTGGATTGTTCAAAACTATTTTGGATTTGCCAGATTTCCCTCCAGGCAATCTAGACTGGAAACACTTATTCCAAGGAATGAGAATTGTAACCTCTGATTAATAGTGTTTAGTTGCAGGAAGGTTAAAGATTCTAGCAAATTTCCTGTTATCAAATGAGTCATGTATGTATAGGCAATTAAGTTGACAATTTCCTTATCTATTTCCTCCTGCTTTTTTGACATAGAGGGCTAGAAGCTTGTCTCCCTGTGGATCACTCCACTCCTGTTCCTTGTTTTATAAAGTTTCCAATCAATGTGCAAAGCGTTGAATCATAGGATTCAACAACTTGTTTTTTGATTTCAGGAGGGTGTTCCAATGGAAATTTGGTCAATTAAATAGGAATATATTGAGGTTTCAGTGCATACGGAATCTTATTTATATTATATATTCATTAAATTTGTAGTTAAACTCTTGGTCTATTTAGTTCATGACTGTTTACACTAACTGGCAGCAGTTTGCCAAGGATAAAGACAAAATGTTTCCCATTTTAGTCTAGGATTGAATCTACAGTCTTTTAAATTAAAGCAGGTGGTCTACTTTTGACCTATCAACATTACTAATTACATGATACCTACATTTTTAGCTGTTGGTAGAGATTGTGGAGAGATCTGACAAAAAAGCTGCCACCACCCTGAGCAAGAAGATGGGAAAAGCTCTTGTTACTTTGCAGAGTGAGATGGGTGGCATATATGTTTAAATTTAATATAAATTTAATTAATAAATATGTATTTCATTTTTCCTATTGCCTCCAAGAGGAAAAATGTATTGTGTAATCCAGTGCAGGCTTTGGAAGCATGTTGGGTAAATTAGGATCCATAGCATTCTTATTTTGAAATAGAAATCTGAGGAGCCTAAACATTTACCTTCAATTGAATGATTTTGTTTTTGTTTTAGCTTTTCTTCTTCTTTTTTGACTTTGTCAGCAGCAGTTTGAGATTTCAGACAGGAGTTACTTCATGTCCCCTAGCTTGATTGTCCAAACTGCAAAAAAACAAATAATAATAATCATCCATTGGCTTCACTCAGAGTCCAGTATGGAGTAAATTTCCTATGATTTACAATGCAAACTTCAACCATCTCAAACAAAAAAAAAGTCTCTATCTCACTTAAAATTGATTTTCTCCGGGTTTATCTGAGTTTAATAATTTCAGATCTAAATACTTTACATTTTCTGAAATATGATTACATTCGACATTTACAGAGATCACTGCAGGATCCTATGTTTGTAGATATGGCTCATTGTATAAAATCAAAACATTGGTATTTATGCACCTTCAGTGAATTACAGATGTTGTTAACCTATTTTGTGTCATATATCTTTTCATTAATTAAATAAAAGTTGTAAAATAATTGATTTGGTCCATGGATAATATCCAGAGCAGCAGGAGGTGAGACATTTGAGCCAGTATGATAGAAATATAATCTTAGATAAGTTATTCATATTGTTTCTGCATTAACATAGTAATTTTGATACGTATAGTTTAGATGATAATTTATTTGGATCAGGAAATTAAAAACACAACAAAATAAAGGTCCTTCTATAACCAGCTACATTCCCAAAACTCAGAACTTTTTTGAACTGCCACCTAAAGATGCTTAGAAGAACTATTCAAAGGAGATTCACAGTATTAAAAATTATTCAGACAATGTTGAATAATTTTTCTCCTTCTTTAAGGATAACAAGAATTACATGCCTATCCTGTATAGTCTGGATTCCTCTTCAAATCCAAACTGTTGAACAGCCCTATTGCTTATTGCTGCTATATCCAGTTTGACACTTCTGGTCTAGCTGATATGTAAGGGAGAACAAAAAGACAATCAAATGGCACTGTATCCACATTCTTCCTGTAAAATAGTTGTTTTTTCATGTGAAAAAACTAAAACAATAAAAATATGCCAAAACAATAAAAATATGGAGGATCTCCACATGGTCAGAAACTATGGAAGAGGGTTGTAAGGTGCAACAGCACCTTGGAATTGGGGAAGAATGAGAGGAAGTGGAAATTCCTACTAATGGGAAACTGGCACAAAAGTATTTGTCACATTCCTTTGGGAATTCCCTGAGAGCAACCACGTAGGATGAGTTAATCAGCTGAACTTGCAAAGACCTATGAAAACCTCATAGCATGGTGGAAATCTTAGATCAGTAGTTCTTATATGTGGAATGAATCTCAGATGAATCTCTAATTATCAAGCACTTTTCTGTCCCAGATGAAGACTGAGAGTTGGTCAAAGAAAACTCCAAAGTGCTTCCTCTCATACCTGCTTTTCTTTGAGCCCAAATGGGTTTCTGCCTAACAACATATATTTTAAATAAAGGAACAGTCAATCGCTGGCTAAAGATTAAAGGAATAAGTTACAGAATAGTAAAGTTATAATCATATTCTTGTGGTAATATGAAATCAAAATAGAATACTTTATTGGCCAACTGTGATTGGACACACAAGGAATTTGTCTTGGTGTAAATGCTCTCATAAAGAAAAGGTACATTCGTTAAGAATCAAGAATGCTATTTACTTTATACGGAATATTTCTCACTAGGCACTGAGAACGATATTAACATGACACCAATCTACACTTTTTGATAATTAGGGAAAAAAAGCTCAGGAATAATGGCTGTTTCATCTTGTTTTTTTGTTTCTTTACTCATGTGAGATGTTGAATCAGGCATAACACATCCACAGGGTGCTCTTCACTCTCCCCACCCCACACTCCATTTATTATTCTGCTCCATGCCATCACCATAAAAGCTAGTCAAGGTAATATAATCTCCATGCAGTCTGCTATCATGTAGTTTGGATACTCAGACAGAACTACTTCTCTCTTGCTCTCTGGGTGTATGAGAGAGAATCAAATGGATAAATATTTGTCCACTGTATTTAATTGCTTAAAATGCTTGTGTGAGTTGGTCTAACAAGTTTGGGGTGTGTCCGATGAAAGCTCCTGATCGCCTCTAATATTACAATGCCTTCGCTTTATTGATTGCACCCTAATAAGGAACACATATGAAGCTGCTTTTCACCCTGCAGTTTTCAAGTAAACTCTAGTAAACATTACGTTTATCGGATATTCTAGAATGAAGAAGAAATATAATTGCATCTTTTTAGCCCTAGTTTCGTGTGATATTTGATAAGATAAACATGTGATAATTTTGTAATTTACTAGCCTGGATCTTGTGAAGAGAAAAAAAAGCTTTATATAATTGAGCATTTATCTTTTACAGTTTTAGCAGTTATTGTTTCTAGTGCCACGCTGTTAAAAACACCTTCATCTCAGCTTGCAGTTAGAGAGGCTCAGGTTTCAACCAATGCAATATAATTATTTTCTTTGCAGTAATCAATAGTCTATTAAGCAGGCTTGTAATAAACTTCAGTCTTTCAGCCATACAAATCCCAAGACAGAGACTTGGTCCAGACTGAAACTCTAGATGTTGTGCGAGAAAGATTGTGTACAGATCAGCTGTTATTTGTGGTTACTCTGCTATAACTATATAATGTGACTTTGGAAAAATACTTTTCTAAATGCATGTAATTTGAGTATGGTAATTACATTATACATACATTTTCTGCAGTTTTTTCCCCCCTCATTATGAGTTTGAATCACAAGCCACTTATTCCTTTGCAGTCTGAATGTTCCCATATATTTCAATGGACTTCCCTGAGGGCTGATTCAAAGGTTATGCTATTAGCAATTATGACAGAGATCCCTGTGAAGCCCTACTAGAAATGTAATGTAAAGTGCTAACAGGAATCTGTGCTCAAGCTACATGCTGAAATTAACTCTTAAAACAACTCTGTGCTAATTAGCATCTGGGTCTCAAATATAAATAATAACATCTTTATGTCTGTTTCTAATAAGAAATATATGTCATTCTGCTTAGTGGTTTAGAAATAATCTGCATTTCAGAGAGGAGGAGGAGGAGGAAGAGGAAGAGCAGGAGGAGGGGGTGGGGGAGGAGAAGATAATATATATTTCCAGCAAAGGAAGGAGCCCATTCTTAAGAATAATTGACAATCTGCAGGCCCGGTTTTTGTGTTCTTCAGCCCCTTTCCAGGAGCAAACTGCTTATCTCTGATTTCTGTCATTCTTTATTTAAAGATGGCTTCTTTCAAGATGTGCATGGGTTGTTGTATGATCCATCCTGGTTTTCAATCCTGATTTTTCAAAGCAAGCACCAATTATAATTAAATTATAGTGGCTGATCATGAAGTTTCTGTACACACCCAGGTTTTTTAAGCGTCTTACTTATAATCATTGAGCATCTTGGATCAGGTAGCTCTTCTAAAATATGAGACATGTAACATCCAGATATGTAGCTTCAATTGTTAAAGTTATGGAGGATTTAATTATGAAGTGAAGGAAGCAATACTTGTGTAAGCCAATGGTGGGAGAGACAGACAAATACATAGACAAAATATTTGTCTTTATACAATGTTTTTTAGAAAAGGGGTGGTGGTGGAAATCCTATTAGACTAGAGACTTATGTATTTGTCAAGCTTCTCTCATAAATGACAGAGACACATTCTATATGAAGAGAAGAGATTTTGGAGAGGACAGAATAAGATTTTAATATATCACAAATAGGTTGGACAAAACATATTTTTTCCTTTAGTCAGGAACGTTGGAAAGCAGTTTTCATATGTAATGGGCAAAGATGAAGGAGGAGAGCAAAAGAAAGAAAGCAATCTGTAATTCAAAACCCAGCAGATTTGAAGGCATTACGATTAAAATAGCAAGATTCTTTTAGCCTCCACTATCACCTGCGTTCACCTATTCATGATTTGGGGAATAAAGTTTTAAGGGATAGGTATACATATCATTCAGCATTGGTACCAGAGGTGGTATTCAGCAGGTTCTGACCAGTTCTGAAGAACCGGTAGCGGAAATTTTGAGTAGTTCGGAAAACTGGCAAACACCACTTCTGACTGGAGATTTTACAGTATCCTTCCCCCGCCACGCCCACCAAGCCACTCCCACAGACCTGGTAGTAAAAATATTTGAATCCCACCACAGATTGGTACCAGTAAGAAGAGAACTATGTTGTCATAGCTTTGGAATTATATAACGCCCACATTCATACTGTATCTATGTCTCTTATTTCCAACAGTATATACATTGTGGTTTATGTTTTTTTTAATGATTTGGCAGCGATTTTGATGCAAACCCTTTTTATTTGTAACCTTCAAATTACGAGAAATGTTAATTAAAACAGGAGACCTTTACTTAGCTGTTAGTTGCTCCTGATGATTAGGCACTCTTCTCAGTTTTAGCACAGGAGATACACTTGCCTGTACTGTGAATTTACACATCTGATCTTTGAAAGACATGTTGCAACAAGCTGCTCAGAGATTTCTGCATTTAGGTAAAACTGCATAGAGTACAGAGGTGTCAATGTTGTGGCTACATTCAGATAATGATTTAAATCATAGAAGTAGAGCTTTTACTCACATGTATGGTAATATATAGTAAAGGATATTGCATTAGCTTCATTTTAAAATCACCCCACCTTACCCGTCATGTTAATGTCTTTTATCTCCTGTGTCTTAAACAGACAAGTAGTTGAGGTGGGGTGGGTATCTAGCCGGTCATTTTTGTGCCTCTGTTGCTTTTTAAAGGATTTTGTTCACCATCTTTTTTACATTTAAGGCATTAGTTAAGTATTTATCCTTTTTAGTTCTTTTGAAAAGGCTTATTACAGTGCAGCACAAAATTCATTAATATTAATAAAGGCATTTGCCTTTATCATTCCTTGTTACTAAGACACCAGCCCTGTCGAAATGGATGCTGGCCTTTTGGGTAATACTTTCAATCATTTATCTACGTACTGGCTAGTAGAATTTCAAAAGCTTTGCTGAAAAATATTCAGCCTATTATAATATAAGTCAAGAGTCTTAAGCAATGTAGTTTTGTATTAAATTTCATTATGCAAAATAAGCATGCAGAAAGCTGGCACTTTTTAACGGGAACAAAAAACAAAAGGAAAAAATGAAAGGAAATACAAATATTCATCTCTAGCCAGAATATTAATGTATTAAGAAACAAAAAGATAATGAGTTGGCAGAAAGGAAGGAATCTGTTTAATTCACTTTGAGGATAAGCTACAATCTCATTCTTTTTTTAACATACTAGTTTTGTTTATAAAATATGTATTTGAAAATTACTATTTCTAATTTCCAAAGCATATTTGAATCTTTTCCTTATATCCCATAAAAGTATTTTCAGAAGCTTGGCATGTTTTCATGTTCCATACTTATTTTTATGAAACCTTGCAAATGAAACAAAATAATGTTCAATATTCTGACATGGGGCATCTTAAATTTAATGATAATGCCTATTAACATTGTCTTGGTGCTATAACCTATCTTTCATTGTATTGTGAACATAAAACTGAAATGTTTTCTTATGTAGGTTTTTGAGTTAAATTACTGCATTAATTGGCCTGCTGAATTTATATTAAATATTCCTGGGAATACGGTATCTACTGGTGTACTTGATATTGAATTGGCACTAGCTTACAAAAGATACTATTTCCATAGAAAATGGCAAACTTTAATAAATTAATAACTCTACAGCAACCTTGTCATATGAATGCCTCAACAGATATGCATGCTATCACTATGGAGTATGAATTTCCATGGCAATGAGCTTTAAAAAGTGTGATTTTGAACAATAGATGAATTTTGGGAAGAAGGCACTGCCCAAGCACGTCTTAACAGATTTGGAAAGGATCCTAAGGTCTTCTAGTCCAATTCCCTGATCAAACAAGAAACCTTGTACCATTTCAGACAAATAGTTGTTCAATCTCTTCTTAAAAATTTCCAGTGTTGGAGCACCCACAACTTCTGAAGGCAAACCATTCCACTGGTTAATTGTTCTGTCAGGAAATTTCTCCTTAGTTCTAGGTTGGTTCTCTCCTTGATTAGTTTCCATTCATTGCTTCTTGGATAATGGTAGTGTTGGGTTAAAATACCATGATATCAAGAGGCATCTTTGCATTTTAAGTAAACAGGGAGAAGTCTGTTAAACATGATTCTGTGTGGCAAGTGGCGTTTAATTCTTCTACTTTGAGAGAAAACCCTTTCAAGATAGAGCAGACTTCACTAAAATTACTAGAACTCTTTTTACTGAGTCGGGCTGTAGTAGTCTTGAATCTTGAAAGCCTCCTAGGGTTTGTTCTTTCTTCTCTTTTATATCAAAGAGAGGAAAGGAGGGCAATTTTAAGTCTCTCATTCTTGTTTTCTCTGGCTGGGTTTATGTTTTGCTGTGGTGGTTGCGTATTTTCTCAAAGTTAGCATTTTTTTTAACAAGCAGCAATATAACTAAGTTGCTGTTACAGTGTTTATATGTGGGTTGGTTTGATCTATGTCTTGCTTTTTTCTGTTTCAGTAGATACTCAAGGTATATCTAGCAAAATTGAACGAAACCGTAAATAAGAACAGAATATTTATAACAAAAAACCAGAGAGATTAAAATTAACACTAAACTCTCCTCTCCCTAATGGTAAAAACCTGGATCTCTGACTGGAGGTAGGATATCTTTAAAAGGGCCTCTCTTGCAGATCTTAAAAGAATATTATAGTGAGACAGATGGCCCCATATGCAAATCTTTAGTA
Organism: Notechis scutatus; assembly: GCF_049901735.1. Classification (NCBI taxonomy): domain Eukaryota; kingdom Metazoa; phylum Chordata; class Lepidosauria; order Squamata; family Elapidae; genus Notechis; species Notechis scutatus. The sequence goes on from NC_142009.1 coordinate 197,193,743, forward strand.
ATTTGGGGATTTAAAGATCAGTATCAAAACTGAAATTATGTCCAGTAAGAAATAGATAGCTTTTTAATGCATATGCATTACTGCAATTTTCTTGAAAAGTTTCTTCCTGTAAGCAGTTGCTCACATTTTTAATTCATAAAAAGGTATGTGTGTATTTGCATACTCTATGTAGGAAGTGTTTGGAAAAAAATACCCTCATAACAAAATATGACTCTTGTGGTCTAGAGCAATGTTAATAGAGTATAACAACTATAAGAACAAAGCAGGGATATTAACCAGGCTTCCCAGGATAATCATATTAGGCCAGTAGAGTGTATCAATATCTATGGCTGTGGCTATGGCTATGTATGGTAGGTTGTACAGGTAGTCCTCGACTTATGACCACAATTGATCCCAAAATTTGTGTTGCTAAGTGAGACATTTGTTAAGTGAATTCTTCCCCAATTTACAATCTTCCTTGCCACAGGTGTTAAGTTAGGAACATGGTTGTTAAGTTAAGTGAATTCCCCATTGACTTTGCTTGTCAGAAGGTCACAAAGGGGAATCGGAATGATCCAAAGGCCACTGCAACCATCATAAATATGAGTCAGTTGCCAAGCACCTGAATGTGACCATGGGGATGCTGCGACGGTCGGTCATAAGTGTGAAAAATGGTCATATGTCATTTTTTTTCAGTGCCGTTGTAACTTTGAATGGTCACAAAATGAATCGCTGTAAGTCGAGGACTACCTATAGTAGCTAACGACAATACCATATCGTTTTGTTATTTAACATATTTATATTCTTCCTTTTCTTAACCCGCCCCAATGCCTGCCTCTCCATGTGTTTTTTTTCCCTCACCAACCCTGTAAAACAGCTTAGGCTAGCTGTGAGCTTCCTGGCTGAACAAGGTTTGCAACTCTGTTCTCCCTTTTCTATTCTGACTCGCTCTTTAACATACCTATTTAGTGTGTTAAATCCCGCTGCCTGTCTCCTGGAGATAATTCTTACTCAAGGGATCAGGCATTTACCTGTTTGCCAGCCCTGATTAATTTAAAAACAGTATAATTGAGGGGGAAATGCCAAGTGCATGGATACTTTGTTGTTTCTAGAATGAGTAAACTTTGCTGTTCTTTGTTCTTCCTTCTCCTGTCCTCTGGTTTATATTCCTTTGCTCTTAGTATGTACAGTATGTAATGCCTGGACACCACATGTTGCTGCTCTTGGGACAGCTTCCAAACATTCCCTGTGCTTTGCTGCTGTGTGATGCATTTTATTATTATGACTATTGTTATGATTATTATCAGTAGGTTTTTTGGCTTGGGAGTCACTCCTGAGGATTAAGGCAGTTGCTGAAGCTTGGAGTACTGTAAAAAAAAATAATTAGGGTTAGTTGAGCTCTGTGGGTCTACTGACAAACATTAACTATCCTAAAGGAAAAGTCCAAGAGAAAAGTGGATGTCCCCTGTTCAGCCTAGGACAAGAGCTGGCAACTTGCAAAGTTCATCTTCACCACTACAGATAGTCCTCGACTTGCAACCATTCATTTAGTGGCCATTTGAAGTTGCAATGGCACTGAAAAAAGTGACTTATGGCTGTTTTTCACACACACGACCATTGCAAGCATTCCCTTTCATGATTCATATTTATGACGGTTGCAGTGTTCTGGGGTCATGCGATCACCTTTTGTGATCTTACTGACAAGCAAAATCAATGGGGAAGCCAGATTCTCTGAACCACCTTGTTACTAACTTAATGACTGCGATGATTTGCTTAACAACTGTGGCAAGAAAGGGGACAAAACTCACTTAACAACTGTCACTTAGCACATTAGAAATTTTGGGCTCAGTTGTCATAAATCGAGGACTACCTGTATTATTTGGTTGACAACCATGATCAGAAGGAGCAAGGAAGGGACCACAGCAGTCCAGCTGTGGCACATTATTAAGGCCACACCCATTTAGGAATCAGCCCCTCGGCCCTCATGGTTGGCCTGTCAAAGGATGCCAGGCTGTATTTTATCTGGGTACCTTCACCTGGGTAACCTAATCAGAGGTGGTATTCAGCAGGTTCTGACCAGTTCTGGAGAACTGATAGCGGACATTTTGAGTAGTTCAGAGAACCGGCAAATTCTACCTCTGACTGGAGATTTTACAGTATCCTTCCCCTGCCATGCCACCAAGCCACGCCTGCAGAACCGGTAGTAAAAAAAATTTGAATCCCACCACATTGACAGATATAACTGAATTCTGAAAAGATGGTTGCCTGAAGATAAAACCTACAGATTAAATTACAGTAAATAATTAGAAGTTGAACTTAGTAGCATTCTAAAGAGTTCTGAAATAAGTGCCTCTTACTGTCATTTAGATATTTCTTTCTTTCCAAGGCCCCTAGACCACTGCTTTCTTATTGTTTTGTACTTGTTTGTATAGAGTCAGTGCATTTTCTTCACACAGAGGTTCTACCTTTTTTGTCCTAGATAATTAAAATAATTAGAACTGATCAGAAGCACAGAGATTTCTCCTATGTGCAAGTGATGTAAATAGTACCACCTAGTGATAATTTCTACACATCACAGGAATTATACCCCAAGATATTAGAAATAGTGGCATTTTGGAAATAGCAGCCAAAAATATATATACCATGACCCCTATGCGGGTAAAATCATACTTTGTAATCATGGTATTGATAAAGAAGGAAGTGGGGTAAATAGTAATAATTTATTCAAAAATGTTTATCATACCTTGCCCAAGGAAATGTAGGTTGACTCCCTAAGAGAAAACTGGCGGCATTTTCGGAGCACACTAAAATATTCTAAATCATTGTGACAAGGTTAACATCATTTAAGGCACACCTTGAGAACTAAGGCACATTGCTGTAACTTTGGTTTGTTAATAAGCCATAATACTTGGGCTTATGCAAATGTAAATCACAGTCAAAGTATATTATCCATAATGCAAATCGATATCTTGTTCTGCATAATTGTTAAAATAACAAATGGCTTAGTGTACCATTCAGTTCAAAACATTGATTGGCCTCCATTTCCATAATAGTCTTTTTGAAATTATCAGGATTTGAACTCAAGTACAGGTAGTCCTCGACTTACCACCATTCGTTTGATGACCATTTGACCACAGCCCTGAAAAAAGTGATTTATGACAATTTTTCATACTAATGACCATTGTAGCATCTCCATGATCATATGATCAAAATTCAGATGCTTGGGCAATTGTTTCATATTTATGCGGTTGCTGTGTCCTGGGGTCATGTGATCACCTTTTGCAATGACCTGACAAGCAAAGTCAACAGTAAAACCAGATTCACTTTACAACTGTATTACTGACTTAACAACTGCAACGACTCACTGAACAATTGTGGCAGGACAGGTCCTAAAACTGGGGGAAACTTACTTAACAACTGTCTTACTTAGCAATTGAAATTTGGGACACTGTAATGACCAGGGTAGGATACAAAATAAACACAAAAAAACAGGTGAAGCCCCTTTTATTCCTTCAAATATCCTTGACTGGAGACAAAAAATTCCCACACAAGCAGTTACAAGAAGGAGGAAATGCTGTTTAAATTATAAAGAGTACAAAACAACACAAACCAGGCAAGATAAGGGCTTGAAGACATCCACAGATATCAGAACACACACTGGGAAGGACGCCAAACTCAGAGAGGAACAATAAACTAGAGATATTTCCTCGCTTTGTTTCCAGCACTCGCCCGTACACATGTCCGTCCTCTTAACCAGTTGCCACAGGTGCAGCCCATGAAGAGGATCAAGGCCCTCTCCTCCCTAGTAGACCACGTCTCTCCCTTATCCTCTCCTCCCTGCGTGCCCTAGGATGGAGAGGGGATGGGCCCGAGTCCTCTGACTGCCCAGCCGGCCTCTGCCCTTCCCCAGCCTCCTCACAACCTCCGGAGCCACACTTCCACTCCTGTCAGCTGTTCCTCCTCTCCCTCGGAGTCAGTCTCCACCAGGGGCATGACAGACACAATTGTGATCGTAAGTTGAAGACTACCTGTATACCAGGTTCAAATGTGGTACTTAAGAATGTAAAAAGAACCCTACTGGATTAGTAGGTTCTATCTTAATCCAGCATCCTATTAGCAACAGTCTGCAAGCAAGAAAATTAGCACATAATGCAACAGTATCTTTCCAAAAACTTTGCTGTTAGTGGAAGAAATATTACGTACACATACAACATAGAAAAATAGAGTTGGAAGGGACCTTGGAGGTCTTCTAGTACAACCCCTTGCTTGTGCAGGAGATGGTGAATCTTTTGGGCACTGTGTGCACATAACAAAAATGCAAGGTGTCCCTGCGCATCTTCACGGCAAAGACCCAAAGGCCAGCTGGCTGGTGGGAGGCACACACGCATGCACGGTGGGGCTGAGCTGGGGTGACGGTGCACATGCCCACAGTGAGGGCTCTGTGTGCCATAGGTTCGTCACCACTGCTCTATACCATTTCAGATAAATGATTGTCGAGTCCCTTTTTGAAAGCCTCCAGTGATGAAGCATCTACAACTTCTGAAGCCAAGTTGTTCCATTGGTTGATTACTTTCACCATTAGGAAATTTCTCCTTAGTTTTAGGTTGCTTCTCTTCTTGATTAGTTTCCATCCATTGCTTCTCATCCTGCCTTCAGGTGCTTTGGAGAATAGTTTGACTCCCTCTTCTTTATGTCATCCCCTCAAATATTGGAACACTGCTACCTTGACTCCCCTAGGCCTTGTTTTCATTAGTCTACATATACAGTACCCAATTCCTGTAACAGTTGTTCGTAACTTTTCTTTGTAACACTTACCATGCTTACCAAGCAATAAGTTGACCATTATGGATTACATTTCTATTAACATTAACGTGTTTTAAACTTGCTTTACACTTATTAGCGGGAGGGACTATAAGAATACATTAAAAAACAGATCGAGTTTGTATTTTTTTGGACATCTAACGGTGGCCTAGATTTTCACAGCCCTGATCTGGTAGCCTGAATTGAAAGTTAATTTGCTTTAGAATTCATATTTAGTTTCAGAATCCTTATTCACAGAACTTAGCAGCCTTATAATGCCAGCTTTATTCCAGTGGCTTGAAGCTGATGGCTGCCAATTTTGCTGAAATCTATGGAAGAACCCAGTTTCAAAAACCCCAAAACCAGAAATATTTCAAGAGGAGCGTGTGTTTTTCTGCGACCTTTTCAAGTGTTGCTTTTTTCCCCTTCAGGACATTTATTCAGAACAGCTGGGGATCAACCGTGTAACCTGTCCACAGTGTCGAGTGCCTTTCCAATGGTCAGCCACCCAGTCTTTGGTCTACATACAGCCAGCTCAGGGCATACAGAATTTGGTGGCTTGGGGTCACTTGGTACACCCATAGCCTTAGCAGCGCACCCCCAGCTAACAACTTTTCCAGGTAAACAAGTCTATGTGTTCAAAACAATCTTCCATTTAAAAAAAATGCTTGAAGATGCAGCCACAAATGTTCCTTCGAAGTAAAGGGGCATGGATTCTATATTTTGCATACTAAAGATAAAAGGTCAGCTCTTTTTTCAGTAAGATCCAGATTCTACCACATCAGGAATATCCCTAGTATTATATACATTGATTGGAGAATACCCCTTTGATCTCAGGGAGGCTTACTCATGAGTAAATACAGTTGAGGCAGTTGCGTTGCATGATTACAAAGAGAATAGTAATGCATGCTGGCTGGTTCTAGGTTGTTTTTGCTTTACTTCTACTCATGTTCCCATCACTTTGTTTATTTATTTGTGTTTCTAATCTACTTTTAACAAAAATTATCAAGGTGGGTTATGATTTGCTTTAGCTCTAATCTGAAAATATTGTCAACATCCTAAATCAGGCATCTCTAGGCATGTTTTTTAAAAACTGAACACAAGTAAGTCGCCTGTTGTTGTATAAAATATATTTCCATACATTTGGTTTACATATTTCTAATTCAAATCTATCTGAACTGTTGTGGAATGAAAAATATTTGATCAGCCTCCAAGTGCTGAGAATCAAAATTTGGCTTTTCTAGCTGAAAATAAATTGAATTTGACACTTTATTTGGAAAAGGACCTGGTAATTTAAGTGTTAATGATTATTTTGTAAGGCTACAGTCCTATGTACACATCACAAAATAAATCATGTTGTAAACCTATTTCTGAGTAAGCATGTACAAGCTTGCACTAAGAGTCTGCAGTTTTACACAACTTGGTTGGGAGTAAATTCTACTGGATTATTATAATTGGTGAGTATGATGGTACACCTTTAATTTAGGGCTCTCAAAGGTGACATGTTTGCATCTTTCAGATTATAATTAGACTGAGAATCTTATTTTTGAAAAAAGAGAGAGAGAAAAGTCTGCAGTTTTGTGCACACTTGTTCTGGACTAAGTAAGTTCCACTGAACTCAATGATACTTTAGTAAACATAAGATTTATTCTAAAAGTTCTACTCGTCTATCAGAATTGTGGCGCAGCATGTGGCTATATAATTGCAAAACTATGTTTTATTTGTATTTAATGTGTCTGTATTTGGATAACAAAACTTTTTTGGAGTAACCTATTTTTAAAATATATATTTACCATAAACTTAGTTATGTGGCAGGCGTGACTTGGTTTTAAAAGTATAGTTGCAAATCAAATGGGAAATAATGTTTAAGACTTCTGGATTTGTACACTCTAGCTTAAATTAAAATCTGAAGGGTAATTTATGGTACATATTTAATACAACATTTAACCATATAGAAATGAGCTATAAAGCACATTCTGTTGTTGACCAGAATCAAAATTAATTTAGACTGTTTCTTTTCTGTGTATCGATATAGTGTCAGCTCAAGAGACATCCAAGGCCAGGAATAGAAAATCTGTGGCTCATAGATTGAAAGTGGCATGTGTAGGTTCCCTAAGTGATACGTATGCTTTGAAAAGGCACATCATTTCCCAAGCTATGGTTTAATTCTTTTCACATACAGGGATCCCTTCCTCAGTCTACTACTGCTAAGACAAAAGGAAAGTTGGGGGGGGGGGGGTCCATACCCTATTTTCTCAAGGTTTCAAAATAATTTCCACTGTCAATGTTCTCTTAATGCCTAATTATGAAAGGCATTTTTGAGTGGATTTTGGCAAAGAATTAGAATATTGGAATATTTTTTATTGGCCAAGTATAATTGGACACACAAGCAATTTGTCCCCAGTGCATAAGCTCTCAGTGGACATACAAACAACAAAGTAATATAGTGATAAGATACCAATAGTAGAAAGTAAAAGGAATGGGAATGGGACAAATTGCCCCAGCCAACTTGCTGCGGCCAATGCACCATGGCCAATTTGCCATGGTTAACTCAACATGGCCAACTCGTCATAGGACAACTCACTGTGGAACAATTTAATATTTCTATTTAACTATTTAAAATACATTTGTTTTAATTTTTGCCATTCAGATTTCATTCTTTCCCTCCTTTTGCATCCTTTCTTTAATGATTCTATTCCACCGTTTCTTTGATATTAGTGTAACTCTTGTCCCGCATTGAGTTGCCCTGTGGCGAGATGGCCGTGGCAAACTGTCCTGCAGCAAGTTGGCTGTGGCAAGTTGGCTGTGGCGAATAGCCCTGGTGAGTTGGCCATGGCGAGTTGGCAGTGGCGAATTGTTATAGACTCAAAGGAATCCCCACTCCATTCCCAGAAGCAGTCACAATGGCTGGGTGAGTGTGTGAAAGTGGACCAGCCACCACCTATTATATTGTATGATCTCCACATGTTTGTCTGATTTAGTTTGGCATTTTTTCCAGAGTAGATTGGACCTTCATCTATATCTTTGGTAGATTATTGTGGCATGTTATTTGGCTCTTGGCAAGTTATAATTCCTCACTGAAAGTGAACGTGTGCTTTTGTTGCATATGGCAAGTAGCACCACAAGTAGGTTGGATATCTAATTCTCATTCCTTTGGTGCAGAAACAGCTCGAGAACTTTGATGTAAACTGAAAGATATCATATCGGAATAAACAGAGTAAAAGTATGGAATCCTTAAACATGTAGATGTTCTGTAATCTCAAGACACTGCAGTAGTGAGGAAATTATCACCCCAGATCAGATTTCTCACTCTGCTGAATGATTGGTCCAGCTCAAGTCTCTTTCTTCTTCATGTATTCATTTATACTTCTAAACCATATAAGTGAGTACTTTCACATGACATTTGATATTCCTTTACTTTTTCTTTAACTTATTGACATGCTTGAGCTTTCAAAATAATGATGCATGTTACGGAGCCAATTTTCTACCTAATCATCAGGTATTTCATTACCATAAACCTCCTCTTCTTTTTAAAGTTTTTTTTAGAACAGCCCTTCTTTCATGATGTGTGATAGTTTGAAATGTATGTTCAAAAGCATTGATATAAATGAAGTGCAAATTAATTCCGTGAACTTACCTAAGGTGGCTGAATTCTAGCTTCATAGTGGCATAAGGATGGCAGATTGCTTGTTGTTGGCAAAATTTCTGCCTTAGCTCATTGATGAACTTGATGTAATGCACCTTAGGAAGCCCTCCTGCAGAGCAGCGGGAGAGGGAAATGACTTTAAAGCAGGATTACATCAACATTTTGAATGGCATCACCTATACATTTGCCTAAAGCAATAGCTTCTCCTGTTTTTCTCCTTTTCCTTCTGGAAAGCATATGTGATGGCAAAGGGAGGAGATAATGTTGTTATCCGCCTCAATTATTCTCAAAGTATTTTTAGTGCTTTAGTGCTCTCTGTATTTTCCTTAATCCAGTGAGTTGAGAAAGATGAAGGCTGTGTGGATCTTTGAAAAGAAGTGTTTTGGAACATTGGGAAGGACACACAAAGCACCCTTTTCCCCCAGATTGTTAAAATACCTGTGTCTTTTTTCTTTTCTTCCATAGCTTCTCAGGCATTTGGACACACTGCGGCTTCACTTCCATATTCTCCAAAGCATCCTTGAGTGTTTACATAGTTTTAATAATTCTCCCATTCATTCTTTAAGCTTGTTCCAAATTCTGTGTTCAAGACATGCTAATGAATAGCACTGAATAGCACTATTAGAAGACAAATAACTTAGAATACTTTGCTTTACATTATTTTCATTTTTCAACTTAATCAGAAGCTGCTGTGGTTTTAGAAAAATCACTTGAGAGCCAGAAAAGCAATTTAATCTGTAGTTTTATTTATAGTGTTTTTCTCTTTCCAGAAAAAAACACCCATAATTATTTAATCTAGTGTTTACACATTTCAATATTTTATAACTTATGTCAGTTTGAGCAGTATCATTTTCACACTTGCTTATTATAGGTTGCCTAATATCAACTCCTATGGTTTTATTTAGATTTTTTATAATGCATTTATCCTGGTATAGTTTTAAGCAATAACCAATTTCTTATTCTGCTAACTCTTTTTAAAAATGCAAACACACTCTTTATTACTGCCTTTTGTTACTGAGGAACAATTATTTTCTAAGCTACTATTCTGGGATTACAATGGTGTTTAATTCTTTATTCCATATCAGGAAATTTATACCATTCATTTTAAAGAAGGAGGTTTAAAAATTGTAGTGTGTAGGTAGGCTCATGTCTAGTTTATCTCCATATAGTTTGCAACACTGTAGAGGGGCAGGGGGGAAAAAAGCACTTTACATTTATGGAATTGATCAAACCCATGAAAGATTTGTTGTATGCCACGATGAAGACTATAGAAATTGCCTTTGGATTTCCAGAGTTAGGTAGTATTTGTCAAGTTTCATTAAGATGCAGAAATAATCTTCAGATCATTTGCATGTAGAACATAAACAGCAAGTCGAATCCAGGGTGTGGGCTATCCCCACTTTTCATAAGATAAATTTACTGTTCAGAAAAGGTCTTCCAGCTTAATCAGTGGGTTGTGATTTGGCTTTGGCAGTACTGATTAGCTTATTAGTTGGTAGTAGAAGGAGCAAAAGGACCAGCTCACCTCATCTGAGACTCATCCCATGTTGTTGATTTAATCAGTGGTTACTCTTGCCATATGTAGTAACGATTATAATATTATGCAGTTTTGTTTCATCTCTAAGGAACAAATTCTATTATCCACATAGGGCATATGAAGAGTAATAAACCCAACTTTACACAGGGGAATAAATAATCTGGGCCTAAAACACCATCTGTTTTACATGGTCCAGAGTGTATCCTTACTCTGAATCGTATGGCTCTCCCTGCTTTGAAGCAGGGAGCTTTACCAGTCCTTCTGCTATGATAAGTGGAAGTGCTTTCTTCAATATTCAGAACTATAAAATGGGACATTGAGCACTAATGTCCTTTGATCAAAGTATTAAGAGTTTGCTTCTTTTTCAAAAGGAATTTCACTGCCATCTTTTTAAGGTTGAAAAGTATTAACTCCTCTTTCAAGCATTGACATTCACAATCCCATCCTAGCCCAATCTCCCTGGTTTGTTCAAATCCTCATTTTGTACTTGCAGAATATAGTAATATCAAGAAAAAAAAGGACCAGCTGGGGTGCTACAGTATCCAGTTTTTACTTCAATAAAACAAGTGTATAAACTGTATACCCTTGCAGTATAAATTGAAACTGTATTTACTTGTGTTCAGTTGTGGTCATTACAACTCTAGCATCGCTTGAGTTTGAATCACTGTCCCACCAGCATGTTGTATAGTTTCTCAGAATACCTAGACAGGTATAATATGGGAGAAGATCTAAATTGCTTATCAATATCATTTCAATATCTTGTAACACTTGAAACAAACCCTAAATAGCAACTCACACCCTCCCAACAGCACTTTTAAAAAAGATTTGCTACACCCTTCAGATGTCAATTCCTACATGAATCTGTCCTTGAGGCATTGCTGGCAGTCAATGATTTCTGCCTCTTGCATGTTGAGACCAATCTTGTTGCTAATCTTTTTTCATTTTTCTTTGTTCTCAGTTTAGTAGATGTTGCACATAATTGTAATAATTACATTTTTTTTTTCAGTTTGATTTGCAGAATGTTGAGCCTCAGATGTAAAGTACTTCTGAGTGGTAGATAAACATATTTGATTGATGAAAGATACGTGCAAATTAAATGTAAAGATACAGTGTTAAGATTAGGCAATTAAAGGGGCGTGTTTAATTTTCAAAACACTACAGAAAGATATAGCCTCATATAGATTTTAAGTGCAGGCATTCTGATACTTAACTGTATTAATTTGTATCACGTTTGAGATCTGTATATGAATATGTAACCACAAGAACACAAAGTGCAACAGCGGGAATAAGTAATGTGACTTTTGTTTTCATTTTCTTTGCATTGAATATGCAGAATGGTGGCGGAATGCAGATGTGCACTCCCGTACTGGCACTACGTTTTTCCCACCACTACTTGGAATCTCTCCTCTGTTTGCCCCTCCCACTCAAAATCATGACTCTACTGCATTCCATACAAGGACCCCAGGAAAAAGTACACGAGGAAGTTTGGAGAAAGGTAAGCTCTGAATGAGACATGCCCACAGCATCCTCTCCAGGACTGGAAGGGGTGAGCGTGTGTGCATACATAAAAGTATCGAGATATTTTATATTTCACTTGGATTCCCAGTTCATCTCAAATGTAAGCACAGACCTACAATAAATGGGGATTTTGGTATTCAGAGTTTGAATAAATCTTCGAAATAATCAATCAATTTTCATTACGGTCACAGACCAACATTATAAATAAAAGCATTAAAAACAATCAAAATAAAAGCAGGCACAATAATATATTATAATTAAATTACTAGTGGGCAGTTAGTCTGCCTAATTTTGCATACAGTATAACTGTCAAGGTTCCAACTAATGAACCCAAGAAATCAGAACTCTGAGACTAGAATCCTCCTTAAAGATCTTCTTTACTGAGTACATCATATTGGCACAGCTCCAGAGGAAAACCAACTCTAAATATTTCCCGCAGTAGAAATATTTAGTAGAGATGACCAGTAGAGATGACCTTGGTTTTCACGAGAAAGCTCTCTGTTGTGTCTAGTAAGGCATTCCAACCTCCTTCCCCCCTTCCCTTCTGTGTAGCAACTGAGGAGCAGAAAAATGGCTGCTGCCAGGTTCGGTTCAAAGCTGACAATAACCAAATTTTGCCACATTCAAAGAAACTACTTTGTACTGATCTGATAGCAGTAGTTATACATAAAAGATATCAATATTTCCTGAGCATTTTATTAGGTGAGGTGTTACAAAGTGTGAGTCCTTACCAAAGGTACAGTATAGCAGGACATGAGCTGTAGTTTCAATGACCCCTTGTCCGCTTGGAAATAAATTTCAGGTCGGAAGAATAGTGAAACTGAAAGACAAGGAAGGATTTTCTTCTTCCTTGGTGAGAAGCAGTAATCTGTCCTCTTCACATTTAAAAAAAAATTACATACTTACGAATTAATGTCTACAATTATTCTTGTCTAACACAAGTCATTTTATTTGAATTTGTGCTATTCAAAGTGATATTTATATGGAAAATAGGTTAATTGGTTCTACTTCCATGGAAATAGATAATTTGATATGTTCATTAATGAATATAACAGCAAAAGATTAAAATACTGAAACTTTATTTTTGTCAAAGTCCCAGATTAGTAATAGAAAGCAAAATAAAAATATCTAAACCCTATATCTCCTAGATAAATAGATCTTATAAATATTTAAAGTAAATCATTAGATGAACAAAGGACAAGCTGGAAGACAAATGCATTCCCAAAGCATACCTGCTGCTATCATCTATTTCCTGCTATAGTTTTTCAAAATAAAGCTCTTTTTTGAGATGTTCTTGATCAGAATTTTCCTTTTTTCCATTTGCATACACAATTAGTATTCAAAATCCCAATACCAAATGCACTATTATTAACCTCAACCACCTGCTTGCTAGTCTTGCACTAACTTATTTTGGCTCACATTAAATGGTATGGTACAGGTACCTGAAATCAATATATAAATTGTGCTAAGTTAAATATAGATAGTCCTTGACTTACAAGAGTTTACTTAGTGACCGTTCGATGTTACAACGGCACTGAAAAAATTCAGTTATGACAATTTTTCACACTTCTTATCGTTTCACCACCCCTATGGTCACGTGATTTACATTCAGAAACTTGATAACTGACTCACATATATGATTGTTGCAGTGTCCTGGGATCACGTGATCCCTTTTTACGATCTTCTGACAAGTACAGTCAATGGGGAAGCCAGATTCACTTAACAACCATGTTACTAATTTAACAACTGCAGTTGTCACTTAACAAATGTGGCAATAAAAGTCGTAAAATGGGGCAAAACTCACTTAACAAATTTCTCACTCAGCAACATAAATTTTGGGCTCAATTGTGGTCATAAGTTGAGACTATCTGTATTGCAGTATTTCTAACTTGCATTGTTCATGACCTGCTGATAGAGATAATACTGGAAAAAAAACATACATGATTAACTACTACCAAATGGGAAGTGACGTTAGTGTTTGCAGAAAATACAACATGAATATTTTTGTGATATCATAAAGGATTGATCATTGTTAGCACATAAGCTTTGGTTGATCACAGTCCACTTCATCAGATGGATCCATGCCAGTTTATAGAATCATGTTTGTTATTCTTCTAGCTACCACAAGATTCTAAACAGAACTAACTATGAATACCAGAATACATCAAACGTTAACTTGAGGTTCACTTCGTTGAATTTTGCAGACTTTCTATCACTAGAGACCTCAACCTCCAAAACTTGATTGCATTTGTAGTGTTAATAGTTATTTTTTATTTTTATTTTTGTATTAAATAGAAGGAGAATATTAAATGCAAACTTATCCTCTAGGTAAAAAATAAATTCAATGTGATAGTTTCTGCTGAGAATTTTGGGAACAGACACTCAGAAAGAGACAATACTTTTATGTTTAAAGAAAAAAATATCCTCTTTGGTTTTGTATTCATCTATTTTGGTATTGATAATCACGGTACTGTAAATATTTTCATGGTTCTTTTTCTGTTAAGTAATTGTCAGATTAATAACTTGGGACATTCAGTTGTTAATGTGTTGCTTATGCATGACTTTTGCCTTCTTTCAATGTAGGCTAGATCAAGAAGCAGGCATGACAGGGATTCAAGGAACATTGTTTATTGTAGGAAGGTGAAATAAAAGAATCTTGAAAGCCCATTTTTATCCCTTTAAATGCTAAGCTCAGAACTATGTAATCTTTCATGAAATTCTCCCTTAACAGCTCTCACTCTGTTCTGTCCTTCTTAATGACTGTCTCATGCCTTTCCCAACCTTTAGAAAAAAGTTTATATTTTTGCTGTTTCAGTTAAGTAAGATTAACATATCTGGAAAAATGTTCTCATCATTGTGGAAATTATATCCTTTCCTTTCCTTTCCTTTCCTTTCCTTTCCTTTCCTTTCCTTTCCTTTCCTTTCCTTTCCTTTCCTTTCCTTTCCTTCCCTTCCCTTAAAAAAAGAACCAATTTAAGCAAAGTAGTTTCTTTTTTAGTGCTTTCTTAAAAAGAAAATTGTTCTATAGCTTTCTAATAGACATAGAGTTCTTTCAACATGTATCTTTTCATTGATGCTTATGTGACTGTAACTAAAAAGAAAACTATATATATCTATATTTTGTATTTCAAGGTGTTAATGGATCTGTAAATGGAAATAGTACCACTTCAGTATCAGGCATCAACACCTCTGTGTTATCTACCACCACTGCAAGTTCTGCAGGACAGGCAAAAGTTATAACCTCAGTAGGAGGAAGCCGCAAATGTAACCAGGAACAAAATAAAAACCAGGTTCTGGATGCAAGAGCTGTCAAAATTAAAGACAAGGTAAAAACAATGGGAAAAAAGAATACATTTTGACATAAGATGTAGTCACTCAAATTTTAAGGGAAAATCCTTGTATAAATGCCATCCCTTTTGTGAGCTATAACTGGTATGTATGTTTGCTACTCATGATGGTTATTCCCGTGGGGCCATGAGGTTTGATGTACTCTTAGGATGGAGAGATTCCATGGGGGTAGCTTGTTGCCTAGTATCTTTGAAGCATAAAGTTAGAAAAGGTTGAGGTCTGAAATACTGTACTGTACTATGCGTACTGTACTGTACTATATTATGATTATATTATCACCAAGAAGCATTTTAACAATCCCATCATTTTCCTTTGAAAGATGACGGTGAAGTTGACATTGAGAAGAACCATTGATTGAGGGAAAACATGAAATAAAGCCATTCTGTATAAGTCAAGACATTGCCCTTCAGAAATGCTGAGTATGGGTATGGGATTTGGGGTAGCTATTGTGTAGGGAATGTTTGCTTTGAGAGCCTGCAAGCTGAATGGCTGGTCTGCTAGGCCGGGGATAAGGTTATGGGTTGGAGCTTCACTGTTGCTATATTACAGAACTGTTATTGCAATATCTTTATGATGGAAAATAATAATAGCATAGGAATAATATAGTATAGAATAGAATAATATAGTAACGGATTAGAGTAGTAGAGAAGCCTAAACAATGGGGGAAAGAGAGAGAAACAGAAAGACAAAGTTTTGGTAAGAATGATGAAATTCTGTATATGCTTCTTTGGAATGTATTATACTAAATATATTCTACTTAATAACTTTTGACTCTCAGACAGAAGCAACTAATGATAGGTGATTCGTCAAATAAATAAGCCCTGTGCCATAGAGGGCTCTCTAGGTCAAGGGTATCAAACTCGCATTGTCATGGCGTCATGTGACATATTGTGACTTTCCCCCCCTTTGCTAAACTGGATGTGGGCGTGTCCAGCGCATGATGCATCTGGCCCGCAGGCCGCGAATTTGACAGCCCTGCCTGCTCTAGGTGATAACCAGCACCCTGAATTGCATTTGGAAACCAATTGGTAATCAGTTTCCACTTGTGGAGCAGTTGAGTCATACGGGCATAATAAGGAATGCCCAACACTTCCCATGCTCTAGCTTCCAGATTGATTGCAAAGGCAGCGCCATCTACAGTGCATTATAGCAATTCATTTGTGAGATAACTAGGGCATGAGTGACTCTCTGGAGAACTTCCCTGTTCATGAAAGGGGGCAGCTGGCACACTAGGTGTACCTGTGCAAAAGCCCTCCTGGCCACAGCTATCACAAAACTGTTCAAGCAGCAATTCAAAGGTCAATATGTATGTTCCCACTTTTATCTGATAATATTAAGTAAGAGTTGTACTTTAATGACGTGTATTCAAATGTTTCTAATCTGTATTTCATATTTGTGTGGTGTGGAGTGTTTATGAGCTACTGAAACAGTTCACATATGGAAGCTGGTCTCTCTGTCGTGGCTTTATGCCTAACTTTTTTTTTTTTAATCTTTTCATGCAATAGCTCACATAAGAGCAATTACAGTATATAAAAGCATGTGCTTTTCAGTAAGAAGAAATAGTTTGTTCTTGCCAGATTGTCTAATGTGGTAGCTATTACAGCGATTATTGGATGGGTAGGTGGGGTGATATAAAAATATGGCTGTTGCATATCTCCACTCTGTATGAACATAATTTCCTAAATTTAATGTGCAGTCTATTTTGGAGCAACCAATTGAATCATTTGTCTGAATAAAGATACTATTTTCCAAATTAATATTTGCTAGCATGGTACTCTTGATGTATGTCCCAGCACAACTAGAAGATACCACATTCAGATCAGCAAGCCTATCAGCTGGCCAGCATTTCATATCACATTTAGCTTTATTGCAGTGTGACATAATGGGTAAGACTAAGGAAGTAAAGGTTCAAATCCTTAACTTATTGGCTATCTTTGGGCGTAACTCTTTCAGCCCAGTTTTTCTCACAGGGTTGTTGTGAGAAAAAAACAGAGGGAAGGTTATGCATGCTGCTCCTGGAGTAGTGATATTATAAATTCAACAAGTACATAGAATTATATATCTGTTTTGCAGATGGGGAGTTGAAGGTAACAAATTTCCCGGAATGTGGAACCAAATTAGTTATCTAAGTACAAACCCAACTGATTCCTAAAATTCATGTCAGCTGTTTGTGAGATAAATCTCTGTGTTACTGCTACAGGAGTAAGCACTGAATGTTTCTAGTAATAAAGTATTTCAACACTCAATCTTCATTCCTAGAAACCCAGAAAGAAAGCAGTGGACAGTTCCAGCAACAGTGAAAGTGATTCTGGCTCCTCCTCAGATACCTCTAGTGAAGGCATCAGTAGCAGTGACTCAGATGACTTGGAAGAAGAGGAAGAGGAAGAAGAGGAGGAAGAAGATGATGATCAAAGTGTTGAAGAAAGTGAAGATGATGATTCAGATTCTGAGAATGAAGCACAGCCGAAAAATAAGAACAAGGTGTGTTCATATCACAAACTGCCTTGAACTGCTACCCTGTTTCTCCAACAATACGGCCTCCCCCAATAGGAAGTCCCAGCATGTTTTATAGGCATGAAATGAAATTAAGCCCCTCCCCCCAAATTAAGGCCTATATTAAAACATGCGAAATGGGGGGGAATGGTGGGAGAGCTTGCCATAAGGAAGTACTTTTGTTGCACACCCTGATATGGTGCTGCCTGCGTCGACCCCAATACGAAGTGCCCCACCAACGCCGAGGTCAACATCCAAGCCATCGCCGCCCGCCCGCCCACCCGAAGATGCAAGGGGGGTGGAATTAAGTCACCCCCGAAAAGACGGCCTAGCCATTTTTTCGGGCCTCAAAAAAAAATAAGACCCAGCCTTATTATATGAGAAACACGGTAGATATATTTTTTTTTAACAGGGCATGTGTTTGATTGATGGGACTCTGTATTGTGAGGTTGCATTGGATATCATGAATTATTAGTTATTAAAATGTACTCCCTTTTGGAAGTGCTCAGTGTGGTTGAAACAACAGGTTTTAAGTTTGATACTTTTCTATCCTGATGTATTAACTTTTTGGGTTACATGGAAATCAAAATCCCAAAATCTGCATTAAATCACACAAGCATACACAGAAATAGCCAGCTGTTCTCAGAAACTTCTTCCATATTTTTAAAACGAACTGAAACCAACAAGCCAATGTAATGAACAAAAGATATCGGGTTTTCCTAGTCTTTAATGATTTACTGACTTGAGTTTATTATTCAAGTCTCAGTCTAAAATGCACTTTAGATTGAACAGCACATTTAAATGTCAAAGGGAAAAAAAGGGAAGAAAGAGGCACAGCATAGTCTAGTCCTTCTATTCTTGGAAGTAATCCCCCTGGATTTCAGTAAAATATGCTCCCAAATGACTCTGTTTAGGATTAAAAAAAAGTATGTGCCTTAAATTAGATGGCCAAAGTACAGATTTATATTCTTCTAAAATGGGAAATCTAGGTTGTAAACTGTGGCCCATGGATATCAAGCAAATGAAATGCTCTGTGTGGCAAAGGTTTGGGTGTCCTGAGTGTTGCCATGACTACTGAATTCTGTTTACAGCTCCTCTTTTCCTTGCAGAGCAGTTAACACTGCCCAGTAACCAGAATGTAATCTTTAATGTTCCGTTAAGTTAATCGTGTGATATACATTCAAAAATAACTGATTTTTCCATAGTATTTTTTCACTACCCTCGAAACTGTAACTTGATATAGTAAAAGGACTTTGCGGGGAATAAGCCAGAGAAGATATATTGTAAGGTTATTTTATGTTTATTAGTAGGTAAAGTAGTTATGAGTGGATGGTTGTGCCTTGCCTGCCTGTTGTGGGTTTGTGCCAGTGACAATCAAGTATGTAATTATGCTATTTGGATGAAATAGTACGAATACTTCAATTATTATTTCGTTATAAATGATATTTTGGGATTCATTAAAAAACCGATTTGTTATCTGTAGGCCCTTGTATGAATATAGTATTATTTTATTTTATTATTTTTGTAAAAATTGCTTGTAATCACAGGAAGGTACCCCTTTCTGTGGCCGGGACCTCACAGTTCCTTTAGTCTTGGTATTAAAAAGGGCTTGGGGGCCAAAGGCAGTTGAAGCCTATGTCTTATTTTTGGTGGCTTATAGTTCAAGCGCCTCTATATCTCCATCAAGCTATTTTTCCATATTTACAGGTGCTAATGCATGGCGGACCAGACATGAAAGGAGATGGACAGAAATCCCAGGAAATGCCCCAGGAAAAGAGACCACACCAGCCAATACCTCTTGCGTCTGATAGCCAGACTCACTCATCATTCCAGGCCCAGCAGAAGCAGCCTCAGGTTTTGTCACAGCAACTTCCCTTTATTTTCCAAAGCTCTCAGGCAAAGGTGGAATCTGTGAACAAACACACAAGTGTAATACAGTCTACTGGATTGGTGCCCAATGTGAACCCTTTGTCTTTGGTAAATCAAGCCAAAAAGGAAACTTTCTTAAAACTTATAGTTCCTTCTCCTGATCTACTCAAGACAGGGAATAAAAATACCTCTGAAGAAGCTAGCGCATTGACCATTGATGTCAGATCAAACCGGGTGAGATGAATTTCCCTTTTATATGAACTTTTTGAAAAAGGGGTGTGTGTGTGTGTGTGTGTGTGTGTGTTAATTTTTATTTTATTTAGATTATAAATTATCTGGAGGGATGATAACTATGTAACTGTTGGAACAATTATACTTATAAAATGGTTTAATATGGTTACATTATTTTGGCTTTGGGGGGGAAAAATAGAAATAGATAAAACAGGAAGCCCTTGGCATAAATTGCCAACTTTCATCTTTATCTGTCAGCTTACATTTTGGATCATTGAAAAGACAAATGGACAGGATGGGATGAGCCATGTACACCTGGCCCCCAAGCTGCTTGGGATAGAGTATCAGTGAAATAAATACACTGAATCCTGGCAGTTAACACACCTGGAATGCTCTGCATGAATGCTGATCGTGCAGTTGCATGAAAAAGATCTCATCCCCTACTTTACAGAGAAAGATTGCATTGAAACCTGAGCTCCCTTGCCTCCAGGCTTTCATGCTGAATGCTTTAAAATAATGAATATATACATGATGAAAGATTTAACAGATTTAACAGATAATCAGAAGGGACCTTGTAGGTCATCTAGTCCAACCCCCTGCCCAAGAGAGAGATCCTACACAATTTCTGACAAATGGCAGTCCAATCTCTTCTTGAAAGTCTCAAGTGATGGCGCTCCCACAACTTCCGAGGGCAAGCTGTTCCATTGGTTGATTGTTCTCACTGTCAGAAAGTTTCTCCTTATTTCCAGGTTAAATCTCTCCTTGTTCAGTTTCCATCCATTATTCCTTGTCTGGCCTACAGGTGCTTTAGAAAATAGCGTGATCCCTTCTTCCTCTCTGTGGCAGACCCTCAAATATTGGAAGACTTTTATCATGTCTCCCCTGGTCCTTCTCTTTACTAGACTAGCCAAGCCCAGTTCCTGCAACCGTTCGTTGTATGTTTTAGCCTCCAGTCCCCTAATCATCCTGGTTGCTCTTCTCTGTACTTTATCTAGAGTCTCAACATCTAGCGGGGGTGGGCTGATTAAAAAACTGACCAACGCCTGCCGCCCTGGATGTGCAAAACATGAGCACTCACTCCTCAACCTCGGGGCGTTAAAAGCCAACGGGCGGTGGGCAGTTTGCCCACCCTGATCTAGCGTATAGTTAGTAGTGTATAGTTAGTAGTAGCAACCTTGTACCTCCTTTGGAGAATGGAAGGCAGAGCCTAGGCAAGTGAATAATTCTTGTATGAGTGTTGATAGGACTATACTTCTCTGATAGATACTCCAGATACGAGTGGATACAAGCTGGGGCTGGGGGCTGGGAAGACGAGCTGAGACTGGGCAAAGAGCTAAGAAGAAAACAATTCGTTAATGCTACTGAGATAATGCCAGTGGGGTTTAGGAGTTGTTTTTTTCACAGTGCATAAAACAAGCTTACGATGGGCTGTTCTACTGCGTCATGCATGGACACCTGAAGTCATGAAAGGGGGATACCCATTGACATTTGTAGTTAAGGATATTAACATCCCTGTTAAGTATAAATATTCTACTGAAGGCATAGAGGATGCATTCATAAAATACATTTTTAAAGCAATACAGGTTATAAAAACCAATTATTTTGGAGAAAAGTACCTTCTTTTTAACAAGGTCAACTTTTAAAAACATAGCTGAGCATGATGCAATATTCAGTGGAAGATGTTTCAGCTTTTAAATAGTTAAAAGGGGAAAACAAAATGTATTGTTCTGTTGGCATGAAGTTTAGTGCTTTGTTATAAATCCTGGATCTCATGGAAATCCAGAATGGGATTTTGACATCCAATGATGTTAAAAGACAGAAATGAAGTCATGATGCTAGCTATCTAAATATTTCTGGTGTTGCACTTGAATTAAATAGAAAATGTTAATTTTGAACCACAGATGCTTTCAAATAAAGCCTTATCGTGCTGTCATATTATGTTCACAAACAGAAAAGTTTCATACCCTTTTTTCTTCACCTTACAACCTTTCTGGGTTTTCTAATGGGGAGGGGGGGGGAATTGCCTATTTGAGAATCCATTAAGGAGGAAAACCTCTTGGATACTGTTTAAAAAAAACTCAAGAAGCCTTCCATTTGAAAGTGATGAAGGACGGTTCAGAAAAATTGATATGAATATGTCTGGCCTTATCGTATGGTAGCTTTATTCTCCAACAAGGATAATGGGCCCCACAAATGTAATGCTGCAGTGTTGTGGAGGTGTGTGGAGACTGGCTGGGTCTACTCTATTGGCAATATGAAAATGAATGTAAGTACGGTATAATCTTTCATGAGTCCAGGACACTGCCTCAAGATACTTCCCTGTTATTCCTTCTTTTTGGGAAAAGTTCAGAGGTTATGCAGCAATTAATAGGTGGTTCTTTATTTTGGATTTTTTTTTTTGACCAGACTGGTTTGAATAGATAAATAGCACATATTATCACTTTCATCTCTATGTTGTCCCTTTCACACTTTTTGTAAGGGACTGTAGTCAATAATATACCTCAGACCATATAGCAGATAAAAAGCAATGAAAGGATTGCTTGTACTTTCTCTCATTGTGCTTCCACATCTTGTCCAAAGTGCTATGTGGGAATGCATATCCCTTTCTTTTGATGAGACCCAGAAGCCTGCCAAGTGGAGGTATAGGTCACTTACACCTTTTTCATGCTGCTTTCTTGTACATACAAAGCAATTCGGATATGTGAACCAAGTGCCTATTGAAAAAGAGGTCGCACAAAAGTACTAACCTCAGAATTCTGAGCAGAGTACAAGACATCCTTTTAAACTGATCTTCATGCTTGGTTTCTGCAAAGGAAGAGTTGGTCATCTTTTATTTTCCATCATGTTTCATTTTTCCATCGTGTCTCACACTATAAGGAATTCTTAAATGTAGGGATCTTGCTTATTGTTAGATGAATGTGCAAAAGCTTTCAGACAAATTGAACTGTTGCTGATGCACAGTGGATTAGAATGCAGTTCTTACAACTTGTATATAAAATTGGCCGTGACATTTTATACGCTTATTCTTATGATTGTTTTATTGTTTTGCTTTAGAGATCTTATTAGTATTAAAACTAGATCAACACTTATTCACAATATAATTGTATCAATTGGCTGCTTGCACAATTGTGCTTCATGATTAAAAATGGAGACTTGAGCAATTGTATATATTAAATACTTTGTTTTTAAAGTAGCAGAAAATTACACAGGTTTCTCTGTAATTTTCCCCAGAGATACTAGATCTCATTGTGTGGTGTCAGTTCTGATTTTTGGATTTTCAGTTTATATTCATGGAGTGTTTTAGAGTTCTGTTTTGTTTTTGTTGCTGCAAATGTTACATAAAAATATTTTAAAATCAGGTTTTTTTAAAAAAAAACTTTATAAATTGCCTATGGATTTTTTTGATTTCCATTTGTATGGAATTCTGAACAGGAAGTGAACATAAGGAAAAGAAATGAGGAAGCTGCTTTAAACACAATGAAAATAATTAAACACAGTTACAAAGTGCCAAACAAGGGTCTGAAGTGTAAAGTAAGAAAAAAAGTTGCTTAGTAGAAAAAACAAAGGAAAGAAACTTGTGGATAATGAAAAAGTGCATGTAAGAAAACTATTTCTGCAAAAATGAGGATGAGAGGAAGATGTTGCAAAATGTAGTCAAAGAGAATAACACAACTGGAAAGAATATAATCAACTAGAGCCAGGATGATTAAATGAAGCAAAGAAAATGCAAGGGAATTTTAATGGAAATAAAACACTTTTGGGGAAATTGGGTGGAAATGACTAAGGGTGCCTCCAATAGAGAGAATGGAAATAAAAATTAAGAACTTACTTAGGATGAAATTGAAGTGAGGGAATGAGTAAAGAACTATTTTAAATATTTGAATGATACTAGCATGTTTAAGTATGGAATTGAAATAATTACTATAAATGTTAATGTCCAAGACAAAAAACAATAAAAAGGATGTCGTACATGCTAAAAGAATGTTGAGAAATAATAAGTGTAGAATGGTGTTCACGTAGTCCTCACTTATAGGCTGCTTTGTTTAACAATTGTTCAAAGTTACAACAGTGTAAACAAAAAGCTTTGCAACCATCCCCATGTTTAGAATTGTTGCCGCATTTCATGGTCACATTGGGTGCTTTGCAACTAGTGCAAAGTATCCCGAGGTCACATGATGGCCATCTGTGTGCTTCAACTGTATCGCAACAAAACAGATTTAACAGATTAACAGAGTTGGAAGGGACCTTGTAAGTCATCTAGTCCATGGTCCCCCCTCCGGGCGGTAGGTTCAAGGACCGGGGAGGGGGAGGGGCTGCGTGCTCCCCTCGGGCGCAAGGCGGGGGCTCCGGGGCTTTGGGCCCGTCCCCCTCCCACCCGGGCTCCCCGGCGGCCGCCGCCGCCGCCTGTTTCTGGTGTTGGGGCGTGAGTCATTCACCCTTTTTCGCGTGTTCTTCAACCTTACGGCAGGCGGCGGGGCGGCGCCTGCGGGCGGGCGGGGGTGGGGTGGGGAGCGGGCTCGGAAGGCGCACAGGGCCCCCGCGGCTGGCTGGTGGAGGGCGGGGTGACCCAGAGAGGCGGCTTGGTGCCTCCCTTCCCTCTTTCTTGTGTCCTGTCCCGTCCAGCGCTTCACAGGGAAAAGCCGCCATTTTAAAAAAATTCTTTGCGGCCGGTAGGGCTCCCGCCGGTCCGCGCCGTGTGAGGCCCTGTCTAGTCTTCCCCTGCCCAAGCAGGAGACTGACCGTAAACCATTTCTGACAAATGACAGTCCAGTCTCTTCTTGAAAACTTCCAGTGATAAAGCTCCCACAGCTTCCGAAGCCAAGCTATTCCATTGGTTGACTGCTCTTTCTGTCAGAAAATGTCTCCTTATTTCTAGGTTGAATCTCTCCTTGATCAGTTTCCATCCATTATTCCTTGTCTGGCCTTCAGGTGCCTTGGAAAATAGCTTGACCCCTTCCTCTCTGAGGCAGCCCCTCAAATATTGGAACATTGCTAAAATAATTAATATAAAAGGCAGAGATAAAAACATAAGTCATAGTCACTATGTTTTGCTTAACAATTGAATTGATTCACTTAATGACTAAGAGGGAAGTGAGGGTGGAAGCTCATTGCAATCATGTGATGTTTTGCTTAGTGACTAAGGTGCTTAGCAATAGAGTTACCAGGCTCAATTGTATTACAACCTGTAACAGGAGAAATGTTAAAATATAGATAGGTTTCCTTTATGGAGAGGCTATGTTTGTTTAAGGTGTGCAATGAAAACGCTGCATCTCTTCATGAATGCTATTTTATTCCCCTATGCAAAGGTAGAAGGAACAGGAATGAATGCAAAACTAAAGGGTATTTAGTTGGTTAAATGAGCATGAGATGGTTCTCAGCAGAATTCTGATTGACAGGATATGAGAGATGACATTGAGTAACATTTGGAAAGTGCAGAATGGCTTTATGCCGGGCAAAGAGTGTGCAGACTAGATTCTTTTTTTTCTCTTTCTACTTCTTGATAGAGAAATGTAAGATTAATACAGTTGATTTAGGAAAAAAGTGTACAATAAAATCAATGGGTGGAATTCTGGAAAGTTTTACATGAATATGGAGTTTAATGGTGGTTGCTCAATGCAGTAAAAGCAATATATGATAACAGTAAAGCATGTATAGGCAGTTCTTGATTTACGACTGTAATTGAGTCTGGGAATTACGGTTACAATTTTTGATGATTGTAAAGTGGGTCTCCACCTGTAAAGCAAACTCCATAGTCATAAAGCAAACACCACGGTCATTAAGCGAACCTTTTGTTTGTCATGGGCATTATTTGCTGGAAATGGGAAATAAACGTTGGTTTCTGGCAAAAATCTCATAAATCACAGTAAAGTGACTGTGGGACACTGTAAATGGCCATAAATACAGAACAGTGGCCAAATGCCCAAATGTGGTCACGTGACTGAGGTTGCCTGGCTATTGGGACGTTGGAGCCAGGTCATAAGTAGCTTTGGAAGGGGGTCCTAACTCCGAATAATCACTAAAAGACTTGTTGTAAGTCTAGGATTACCATATGAATATAGATGGAATGTCCAGTGAATGGTTCAGTACTGAGCCAGGGAGTAAGATACCCTTTTCTGTTTTTAATACAGTATATGCAACTTACAACCTTTCATTGTTTGAAATTACAACAGCATTGAAAAAAATAATTTATGACCATTCTTCACACTTACAACAGTTGCAGCCTCCCCATGATCATATATGATTAAAATTCAGACACTTTGTCACTGACTCATATTTATGATGGTTGCAATGTCCTGTGGTCATTTGATCACCTTTTGCGACCTTCTGACAAGCAAGGTCAGTGAGGGAAGCCAGGTTCACTTAACAACCGTGTTCCTAACTTAACAACTACAGTGATTCACTTAACAGCTGTGGCAAGAATGGTTGTAAAATGTGGCAAAACTCAGTTAATGCCTCACTTAGCAATGGAAATTTGGGGGACGGTTGCGATCGTACGTCGAGGACAAACCTGTAATTGGATAATGGTGTGGTATAAGGAACACTTGTGGTAAGCTAAAGGTATGTTGATAGAGATGTGGCTGTGTGTATTCAGTATGCAAATGATGTCACATGAATATTAATGTATAGAATTTGAGTGGGAAATATAGCAAATATATACAATTGATTAGACTGGAATGCAGGTAGTTTTTGACTCTCAATGGTTGCAGCATGCCATGGTCACATGACCATGATTTGCAACATTTTTTGCTGTCTTCTGGCAAAAAAGGGCAAAAAAAAAAAGCCTATTAGATATGTTGGATTCACTTAACAACCATATGGTTCACTTAACATGTAATCACCATGTAATCCACTTAATGACCTCAGTGACTCACTTTATGGCCATTCTAAAAACAATTATAACGTTGAGTCCAGTCCCATGGTGTCTTGACTTTAAAGCCGAAATTCCAGGCTCTATCATGACTATAACTCGAGGGCTCCCGTACTTTATTAACAATAGTTTATTATTAACTAACATTGAATTATACCTATCTGTTGAAAAAATTATGATATTTTATTTATACACTATTTCAAAATCATCTTTCCCCTCATACGTTAAGCATTTTATATGTAATGGCAGTTTCTTCAGGTAAATGGATTAGGCATTCCAATTTCTCTACTTCTATACCAAATCTTAGTGGCTATTATCATGATTCTATAATAATGCAAGTAGATTTCTTATCCAGCCATTAACTGTTGGGATATCTGTTGATTCTGTCTTGAATACATATAGAATTACAAACAGTATATTAATCTACTTTATGTTGCTAAAGTAACCCCAGTACGTAACAATTACGGTTTGCCTTATTTAATAATTTAGGTTTGCTTTATTTAATAATTTTGTGATGGATCAGTGGTTAAAGATGCTGAGTTTGTCAGCTGAACAGCCCAAGTTCAAGACCCGAGCGATGCATGATGGGATGAGTTCCTGTTACTTACCTCAGCTCCTGCTCAATTTGAAAGCATGCAAATGCAAGTAGATAAATAGGTGCCATTTCATGCCACAGCATTTAGTTGTATAGTCATGCTGGCCACATGACCATGGAAATATCTTCAGACACCATTGGCTCCCTTGGCTAAGAAATGTAGATGAACCCAAGCCCTCTAGAATCGGACATGACTGGAAAGTCATGTCCTTTACATTTACCTTTTTAAAAAAAAATCATTTTGATTAGCAATTTTTTTCTATTTGTCAACTCTAATTCAATTTGTTTGGTTCTGTAGCTTGTTTATCAGAATGTTTAAAGCAGCTTTCCAAGATCAGCTAAGTCTAGCTCAACATTTTGTTTCTACCCTCAGCAATAGATGCTTCATTAATTGGGCATCTCCTGCTCCTGTTCCCATTTAACTAGTTATTTGATGGATGGTTGGATAGTTGGATAGATAGATAGATAGATAGATAGATAGATAGATAGATAGATAGATAGATAGATAGATAGATAGACAGACAGACAGACAGACAGACAGATCTTATATGTGCACCCACCCACCCATTTCCCATTGCATTTGGTGACATTTGTTATGTTTTTGTGTTTCTGCAGGAACAGTACAAACAAACATTCCCAGCACAATTCAAGAAACAGCACGAGTCATCCAAGAATCTAAAGAAGATTATCACAGCATTATCAAGTCCAAAGCCAACTAGTTCATCACCAGCTCATCAAAAACACACCTCTTTAGAAAACAACCATTCAAATCCTTTCTTGACCAATGCACTTTTAGGTAATCATCAACCTAACGGAGTAATTCAGAGCGTCATTCAAGAGGCTCCTCTAGCACTTACCACCAAATCCAAATCTCAACCCAAGGTCAACGAAAACATATCTACTTCCAGCAATGTAACCTTTTCCTCACCTGTAAATTTAACCACGTGTGGGAAAAAGACACCAAGTAACCGGACACCTATTATGTCTTCTACCTCTCCTGTATTACCTGGCCCAGCAAAGGAAAAGGCAGTCAGCAATAATACAGTAACAGCAGTAAAAACACAACACAGTCATTCTTCAGCAAAATCATTAGTTGAACAATTCAGAGGAACGGATTCAGATGTTCTAAGCAGTAAAGATTCTGAAGATTCGAATGATGATGATGAAGATGACGAGGATGATGATGATGAAGATGAGGATGATGAAGATGAAGATTCTGATGATAGCCAATCAGGTTTATTTACTTTAAAGAACCTGTGTAAAATGCATGCTTGCGTCTTTCTAAAACATATTTCTGTGCTGCAAGGGTCTTGAATTTATGCTGAGGCTTTTAGTTCTATAGTGGTTTCTGTATGAAATGCTGATATTTGAGATAAGAACTATAGAAATGAACCAATCCTAATGCAGCATAATTCCTAACTCATTTAAACTAGTGGTGATGGGATTGCTGCCATGCTTTTATTGCAATTGCTCTTAGATCACAGTAGGCCAGCAACACTTCAGATGTTGTTGAATTATAGCTCCCAACATATTTCTCTGTTGACTAAACTTCCCAGCGATACTGAGAATTGCAGAGCAGCAAAATCTGGAGTGTCACAGGTTGGACATTCCACTGCCAATTTTTTTTTTCTTTCAGGAGGGTGACAGTAATTATGAGATAACTATTTGATCCGGTCACACATTGCTGAAGAAATATTGAGTTCAGGGAGATTTGTGTCTTAAACATTTGCTAAAGGAGGGAGAAAAGGGTCAGGAGTAGCTGATGGCCTAATTTAAATATTTTAGGCATCAAGTCTCTATAATGATACCTGGCAATGAGCCAGTTGGATTCAGAAAGGGATTTGTGTGTGTGTAAAATATATACATACACATGTACAGATACATATATACACATGCAGGCACAACAAAAGCTATGCTGCCTATTTGCATGATAGTTGTAATCAGTGCATACCTAAATACCTTCTAGGTACATGCTTACTGAGGTAAGGTTTAAATACTAGTTAAATCACATAGCTATTGGATAGTTCTTCATATGAAGAAACTGTCAACTTTCTGATTAAATGTAGGTTAGAAATCAGCATTTTAACTTAACTGAAAATGATGAGAACTATGATGTTCTGTTTAAGTTCAGCTTTGGGATTAGTATCAGTGTCTACAAGAGGTTTTGTATACCATTAAAACTTAAGCAGACCGGCATCCCTCTCTTTATGAATTACAAAGTGAAGAGTAGCCAATCAGTAGTTCTGGTGATGAAAGAAAGACTCTAAAAGCATCTACTTTGGACTGCTTTCCTGGAATAGTATTTGATAGACACAACCTATAATCCATTCATTTTTTCTTGTGAGGGCATGAACAGTAGATGTTCAAGACTTATGGGTATATGGTCATGTTCCCAATACAGATGTGGGTTATTGTTGTTTTTGTTATTTCATCTAGTACTGCCAGTGGTTGGACTCAACAATTATTCTCCACAGTACACCCATTGGGTTTCTTGGATTCTGCTTTTTTTCTCAATATTCTAGTGAATGCTGGAAGCACCATTTGTTTGATGTAATTCATGGTTCTCTCTATTTTCTCAAAGAATCTGATACTAATTCAGAAGGGTCTGACACGGAAGGGTCTGAAGATGATGAGGAAGAAGATGATAAAGATCCAGATGAGTCAGAGTCTGATACCGAAGGAGAAAAATCGATGATTAAATTGAGCAAAACCCTTTCTTCCACCAAAAGCTCTTCTATCAGTCTTGCCACTTGTTCAACACCACTTAATCTCCAAGTAGCAAAGACACCCAGTTCTGCTCCAGCTGCATTATGCCCGGAGTCCCCTTCACCAGTATTTGTAGGAACGCCATCATCTGGACTTGCTTCAAGCACTCATTGTGGTACAGCATTTATTTATTATTTCTAAAAGACTATTGTATAATATTTGGTTAAATCAAAAAGGTATTGTAACTGATCAGCTTTCAAATCTGACTTGTTTTATAACATTTTTTGACTTTTCTATGTGCCTGGGTTGGGGAACAGCTTTTTCTGGGAAAGTGGTAGTCTTCTAGATATTGTTGGGATATAATTTTCAGTATCCTGACCGATAGGGATGTTGGGGGCTTTAACATATGAAGGCCTTTACTGTTGTTAGATATATGAATAGCAAAGAGTGACTTGCATTACATTATTTCTACTTGAAAGCTGCCTTACATAAATTGTGACTTCCAAGGAAAAACAGCAGAATTATCCCCTGGTATTACTTGTCTAGAAGGTGATGAAAAATGAGAGAGTGAACATTTCATAAAGGCATTAGAGCCTGATATTTACACATTTGCTTGCACTTTGTCAGGCACCCTGACTCTATCATAAAACCTGGTCAAGGAGACCCATCATCTGAATTAGACTAAGTTCTATCCATTAGTTGAATATTATCCATAGTCTATGCAGAAACATGGTTTCCAAAATTTATAAGACTCATAGGTGAGATTTATCAAAGATATGTAAGTTGTACTGACTTAAATAAGCTCTACTGACTCAAGATAAAAAGGTTAATAATAAGATTAAAAAACATGTCTTTATGTCTGTTTATATGTTTCAACAAGACCTGGGGATTAGTAATGTTTAAAACAGTTGTGTTCAACTGTTCATTTCTTAATTCAGACTAATCATACTACCAAAAAACCTTGTTCCCAATCTGATAAAGAGACAAGTCTGCTGTTTTCATATATAGGTATTAAAAGTTATAGTTCTCATTTTAACAAGATTTAAAAATGTAATTGAAGTTTCATCCTGCCTTCCAGCTAGTTAAATGCCCAGATATTTCTCTTATATCCAGGTTTCAACTACATATACAGGTTATTCTTGACATAAGACTACAATTGTGACCAGGATTTTTGTAGCTAAACAAAGCAGTTGCTAAGTGAGTTGTCCTTAATTTTGCGACCTTTTTTTGCCATGGTTGTTAAATGAATCACTGCAGTTGTTAAGTCAATCATGCAGTCATTAAGCAAATCCAGCTTCCCCCACTGATTGATGATGTCGCAAATAGCGATCATGTGACCCAGGACACTGCAATCGTAGTGACAATGTTGTCAAGCACTTGAATTTTGATCACGTGACCAGAGGGGATTCTATGACAGTTGTAAGGATGGGGACTGGTTATAAGTCA
Organism: Notechis scutatus; assembly: GCF_049901735.1. NCBI lineage: Eukaryota > Metazoa > Chordata > Lepidosauria > Squamata > Elapidae > Notechis > Notechis scutatus. The sequence goes on from NC_142009.1 coordinate 197,224,779, forward strand.
TCTTTTTTTTAGTGCTGTTGTAACTTTGAATGTTTGTTAATCAAATGATTGTAACTCAAGAACTACCTGTAATCCTATTCCTTGCCATTTGTCAGCAAATAACTCTTTCAGCATATTGCATGCTGTATAAATCTTTCATCTAGTAGTGCTACTCTTTGCAAAGGAGATTTTTTTAAAAGTGGGTATAATTGTTGGTTTACTTTTAGGTAAAAATAAAATAAAATGGAGAGCCTGCCAGGCTCAATATGAATTGCATGAATTGTTGCATATGAGGAAAAGATTAGAACAAATATGTATTTAACTTAGTATTCTATGGTTGATTTTAGGAAACCCACAATCAATAACTCCCATTAACTCATTTTCCTCCAGCGACTTAGAGTTAACAGGCTTAAAGTTTTTACTAATGGGGATAATCTGGTACTTGTATCCATTTATAGCCTTATTCTCCATGAATTGTCTAATCCTCTTTTCAAGCCATCCAAATTGGTGGACCTCACAGAGGAATTTGTCATACCAAGTTAGATTACCAATCATTTTGGCTAAGATTTATGTACAGCTTTCCATGATTTCAGAAATCATTTTCTCCCAGCCATACTTAGAGATGCAGGGAATTGAGCAGGAACCTTTAGCATGCAAAACTGGCATTCCATCACTAAAATTAGGATTTAGGCCATATCTGTTTGCAAAAACATACTTTAATAATTTTGTACCATATTTTTTTCTAGTGAGTATCCAATTTAGCAATTAGTTGTCAATGCCTATTCCTAGGACTGAAAAAATGGTGTAGAGATCTATCAAAAGAAAAAATGTTATTAAAAGCCTGAGGTGTAGGCCTCAGAAATATTCGTTTTTCGTGAAAGTAACTTGAATAAATTACTTCATTTTACAGCAGCAACACAAATTTGAGTTAGTTCTGGAGTTCTCATGGATTTACACATTATTGGAGATTTCCTCATTTCCGTTCAGCTGAATTATATAATTTAATACTGTAATCAGTAAATCAGTAAACTTGAATTCCTATTGATTTTATAGGATATGAGAAATGTTATGTTATGGTAGCAAACGAAAATGATCAACTTCTAATTTCTGTTTGTCAACTAGTTTTAATTTCTTTATGGTTCGTTATAAATTGTCTTTTTGAATTCTATTTAAGGTTCTTCAAAAAGGCGACGAGTGACAGATGAACGAGAATTGCGCATTCCCCTGGAATATGGGTATGTACAATAAATTTGAAATTAAATTTTTGTAGCCTTTATTTTGTTGTGTGTTTTTACCATTCTGAGAGGGAATTATTTTAAGATGTCGCTATGAGTTTAGGATTCATGGAAGAGGGATAAAATATTGATTTGTGCTATATCTTGTTAGATTTTTTTTTAATCTTGAAAAAGTAATGTTATGATTGTCAATCCTGAAGACAGAATTGTAAGTTCCTGTTGCCAACGGCTCATATTTGCAATGTAATATTAAACAGGAGGCACTTGTGGAAGATAATTTATGGGTGGGATATTGTTTAGCTTCATTTGAATATTGGATCTCTCTCATCTCAGTATCAATTTGCTAGTTAACCAAGACTAGATTCACTTTGGAAATCTGAATAGAAGGAAATGATTTAAAACTGCTTAGGGGTTCATATCCCTTCATATTCTCTTTTACTCTGCCTCATAGAGAAATTCTTTATTAAACTAAATCCAGCTCTCCCAAAACATAGAATAATAAGGGGTGGGATCCAACTGGTATAATAACTGGTCTTTTCCTGCAAGCCTTGTGTGCACCACAGCACTCATGCAGCAATCAGCTGTGCCATACGAGGCAAGTGAGGTTGAAAAAGCAGGAAATAAAGGACAGCGTAGAGCCCGGGTGGATGGGTGGGCCAAAAAGAAGGACAGAAGATCGTTGGAGCGAACCGGTTCGGTCGAACCAGTAGAGGTGAGATGCTCTGTATGTGTTGTGGAGAAATAGATCTACTCATAAGTAACTGAAGAACAGTGCATTTTATTGGAAACCTTAAAGTTTTTTATACAGGTAGTCCTTGACTTATGACCATATGCTTAGTGATGCTTTGAAGTTATGACTGCTGAAAAGTGACTTACAACCTATCCTTGAAGGTATGATAATTGTACCATGCTCACGGTCATGTTATTGCAATTTGGGTGCCTGGCAACAGGCTCATATTTACCACAGTTGCATCATGTTGCAGTTACATGATCACAATTTGCAGCCTTCTCAGCTGGTTTGCAACGTATTTGCTTAACAGCTGCATGATTCACTTAACAGCCATGAGAGTCACTTAACAGCTGCAGTAAAATGGTCATAAAATTGGGTCCAGTCATTCAATGACTTCCTTAGTGACTGAAATTCTGGTCCCAATTTTGGTCATAGGTCAAGAACTACCTGAACTCACTACACAAATTTATTTCCCTAGATTTTTTTGGGGACAGATACTGTATGCTATGTTTGAAATATGTCCAAGCAATCAGAATACCAAATAATCGAGTTGGAAGGGACTTAGAAAGTTTTCTAGTCAAATCTAGTCAGATTGTCAAAATATATTACTCTCCTGCTAGAGAGTAGAACATACTCAAATATTCAAGCTTCCATTTTTCTGACACCCTAAACTAGTTTGCATTGCTAAATGTCTTTGTATCTTACTTCTTCCAGTCATTTGGCAATGTATTGCATACTGTATTTTCTTCTTGCTTCATATGGGGAATTCCAGGCTAGATCTTGGTTCAGAATCAATTTGTAACAACCCATCTTTCTATACAGATTCCAAGTGCAATTTGAATTTTGAATTTTACCTTTATTGTTGTTGCATTCCATGAATACAATGAAATTTGAAAGCTACTCCAGCACAGTGCCCCAAACACCATCACAATCACACTACAAGTATTTAAAAATTAAAATAATTAAAATATTAATAATAATAATAATAATAATTAAAAACTTAGTCTAAAACCTATCTAAAACATTTAGTAAGTTAAATAGTTTAAAAATGCCACTATATACATAGGACTAGATCACAAATGCACTGTTCGATTCAAGACAATTATTCTGAATCTGAATAACAATAGCACTTACACTTATATATACCACTTTACAGTGCTTTACAGCCCTCTCTAAGCAATTTACAGAGTCAGCATATTACCCCCAACAATCTGCGTCCTCATTTTACTGACCTTGGAAGGATGAATCAACCTTCAGCTGGTCAGTACAAAATTCCAGGTTGTGGGCTTAGTCAGCCTGCAATACTGTATTCTAACCACAGCACCACCACAGCTCATCATCAGATCATCATCAAGTCCAGTCCTTCCTTATCTTGAAAGTTAGTTTTACCCTACCACTAAGATTTCTGATGCACTTCTTTCAGTGTCGGCTTATTTTTTTGCATTTGATATTTTGTCAAAATGTCAATTACAAATAAAAGTTGGCAAATTTCAAAGGACCTTTGTTATTGTTTATGCATTTATACTATTGGATTTATATTCCACCGTTCCTCTAGACATTCAAGGCATTAAACATAGCACCCTTTCCTCCCATTTTGCCCAGCAACAAGCCTGTGGCCCAATGTAATCCATTGAACTTTCATGAGTGAGGGTGCACTTGAATTTGGATCTCCCCAGTCCTACTCCAACACCTTCATGACCTTCCTTTTCTCTAGCCCAGTACCAGTTACTCTTGACTCCAAAGAGTTGTTCCATATCTTCTCAACCGTATCTATATTTATGAAGTAAATCTTCTATTTTCTAAAAAAAAACTTACTTCCAAATAAGTATTTAAACAATTCCTTTCCTAGTTTGTCTCTGAACACAGAACTATATTTGCAGGTGGCAAAGGGAAACAAGAATAAGGAACATTGGTGGACGCCTTCAAGGAGAAGTAGCATATTATGCACCATGTGGAAAGAAGTTAAGGCAGTACCCAGAAGTTGTAAAGGTATATTTTAAACATTTTGCTTTTGTGTATGTATTTAGCATGCACATGTCTGTTTAAATGGATTTGTTATTTCTTCCTATAAAGTTCTTTGATACAAAATGGCCTGCAATGTGGAGGCTAACGATCCTTAACCTGTCTCTGAATTCACCTACTGTAAAGTCATAGTCCCCTGCTAGAATATGCACAGTATTTGAATTCTCTAATATTAGCTGTACATCAAAGCTGGGTTGTGATGACTTAAAACCTGAAGTGGAAAAATATGTGATTTTTTCAGTATCTCAGCCGAAATGGAATAATGGATATCTCAAGGGACAATTTCAGCTTCAGTGCAAAAATAGGAGTGGGTGACTTCTATGAAGCCAGAGATGGACCACAGGTATCCGCTTTTTAAAAAAGTAAAGTCTTTGATCCAAGGAGTACTACCATAAATCTAAGTGATATATAATACACACACACACACACACACACACACACACACACACACACACACACACACTACACTCTGGAGCATTGCTGTTGGTTCATTCTTAGAGCAGAACTCGTAATTTTATTGTCGTGATGCTGAGTGAACTGAGCACATGATCAAGGAAAATGCTGAAAAACCTTCATAATTTCATGTTTTGACTTTGCTAAGACATTCAGTGTCTTGTTGAACTCAATTTAATATTGTTCAAATTGCAGTCAATACCATTATTCAATATTGCTGGTTGGTAATGCTCAGTATGTTCCACTGCTTTAATGATAGGTGGGTGGGTGGGTGAATGGGTTAGCAAATACCTCCTGTGGTTAAAATGTGTATGTAGGGCATCTGTAGCCTTAGACTATTGGGTTTCATTAATAGACGCCACTACTCCATCTATTATAATACCAATGTTGATATATTCCTTTCAACATTTGTGAAAGCTTTGTGTTTGTGTTAGACAAGTGGCAATTACCGTATATATGGTTAACATTTGTGTCTCTGATATTCTTCTCTTAGTTATTTAGTAACTTGTGTGGCGTTAATTCAGATATGAACAGATGTGTTTGTTGCATGCATGAGAAACTGGGCAAAGTATAGGCAAGTAAGTTGAAATGGCAGTCAGGGACACTGTGGTGGAGATTATTTTCTAAAGTCATTTTACCAATAAGACACCATGCTCGGTTATAGATGACTAAGTGCAATCATCCTGTGCAGGTTTATGTAGGAGCAACTCCTAATGTGGTCAGTGAGACTTATTTTTAAATTTATCAATATACACAGTTGTAAGAATTTACAAAATGATTTCTTTCTTGGTTTATTCCATGTATGATTTTTTGGGATTTTTACCCAGGAAACCTTGCTCATCCTTAATATTCCCTGCCTTAGTATCCTTCTTCATATTACATCACATGGTATCTGATATATTCCTATGTAATAAAGCAGCATTTCTTCTCTTTGATTTTAATGTACAATCTATTCTTCCTCAATAAGTTTAATAGCTACAAATCAGATATGTAGATGTGTAGATATTTGCCATATACTCCAAAAATGCTTTCTGAAACCTCATTATTGCACCATGTATCTACAAGCCTACAAAAAGAGTGTATTTGTGAAAAAATCATAACACTTTAGAACCACATACATAAGAAAATGGTTCTGCTTGAATGTCTTATCCAATAGATAAAGAATAATGAAGGCTTATGGTTAGTTCTATGAAAGTTTATTCGTGTAAAAAATGTCAATAATGCAGGTCATAGATAATGTAGATAATGGATAGAAACAGAAAAAAAAGATCTGTGCAGTATTGATTCCTGTGAAAAATTCTGGCAGTTTCAAAACTGGAATGTCAGGGAAAGGGGCAAGTTAAACTTCTTTTTCCTAACATTTTATTTTCATTTTTGAAGAGACAATTTTGTTTGTTTGTTTGCTTGCTTGCTTGCAGCGAGATGCATGCATGTAAGCACATTCTAATTAAACAAGAAATAAAGTACCCTTTGCTTCTCAAAGGACTAGAATAGATTGCTTTGATCTTGGGTTATTTTAAATGATATTGGTTTTAGATTATTTTTACTGAAGCAAAATAAAAATATTTGTAATACTGTACAGGTGAAACTATGACTATTCCCTCCCATCAGCAAATCCTGTGAGAATTATACATTTTTAATTGAGTATTTTCAGAATCTTTGTCAAGCTATAATTCCCAGGATTATTGGAGAAATCCATTCTATTGATATGATCAGGTTCTTAGTATAATGAATTCCCCTGAGAGATTAAGTAGATTATGGTATAGTGAGCAATTAACATAATCTTTAGTGAAGTTATAGACCCTGTCTCAGAAGTACAGGTCCTAATGTAACCTGTAAAAACCTAAACAAATGGAAATGGTGTAATGATAAAGTGACATTTAAGACAGTTTGATATATACAGAACCCTGATCTGGATTTGTCAGCATACAAATGACAGATTAACAGGGTTGGAAGGGACCTTGTAGGTCATCTAGTCCAACCCCCCCTCCCAAGCAGGAGACCCTACACCATTTCTGACAAAGGGCAGTCCAATCTCTTCTTGAAAGTCTCAAGTGATGAAGCTCCAACAATTTCCAAAGCTGTTCCATTGGTTGATCATTCTCACTGTCAGAAAGTTTCTCCTTATTTCCAGGTTAAATCTCTCCTCCTTCAGTTTCCATCCATTATTCCTTGTCTGGCCTACAGGAGCTTTGGAAAATAGCTTGACCCCTTCCTCTCTGTGGCAGCCCCTCAAATATTGGAACACTGCTACAATTTCGACCATATGATCGTTTCTCTCGGATTTCATACTTGCATATTATGTTGCACAGATGGTACCCCTTTAATTCTTTCCTTCCATTAAACTCCTAGACCATGGACTCCACTGGGTCTTTCTCAAAATGCCAGAATATCTCAGTAACTTTATTAAAGTGAGGTCACAACTTCCAATTGTTTTACCATTTTTGCTGAAATTATAACTGTTTCCCCCCTGCTTATTATTTCTACCTCTTTAGAAAATTGAATTGATATTGAGCAAAAAATTTTTTAATTATAAACATTGAGGCCTCCTCCACAGATTTCTGCCATAGTTATTATTGCTGGAAATTTTTGCATTGTTGGGAAAAAGTCACATAACTCCATTGAAATGCCATTATTATGCTGGTATTAAACACTGGAATAATTGTAGAGAATTTAGATTTCTTGCCAGGCTTAACTGTCCGTTATAGAACTTTTAACTGTCGCTTTCTTTGTCCAGTTCTTGGTACAGTATGTCTTTGATTTACATAATCAATTTGAAATAATTTTCAGTTAAGCAAACAAAATAAACCATTCAATTATGCCAAGTGTTAGTTTTGAAATCACCTTTGTCCTCATTTTGGGTGTTAGCAAAACACCTTTAAGAAATTAGAAGAGTATAAGCATTTTTATGTTATAGTTAGTAGGGATCTTATGTAAGCTACAGAGCAAATAAGGTAAGTAACTCTTCCCTGATAGGATTTTTAAAATTGCAATATGTGTGCTTGAGACAAATGCAATTTAGAGCAAGTATGAACTTGGAAATTCAGAATAGCACCTTTGGTGTTATGTTTGCTAGTATAAATAATGCTTTTTGAATGCGTTTTTGTATATGTCTATAACAGTCTTACTCTGTAAGCTCTAAATTTATTGTAATTTCAAGTGTCTTTCTAATCTGGTTCTGTTCTGATATATTCAGCTGTTATATTCATCATCCCCATTTAGCATGCCACTGATAATGTGGCTGAAGATAATAGGAGTTGTAGTTCAAAGCATTAGAGGACAATGGATTGGGGAAGGCTGTTTTCTTTATACCAATTATTGCTATTCTTTAAACACTAATATGATGGGTAGTTCTGCATCTGTTACATTGTCATCTGTAAGCACTTGATTATTTGTTTTCGGTTTTATGCAAGTCACTGTACTTATTTTTAAGTTTCATTCAGTAATTAATTTAATTAATCTTAGGGCACCCTAACGTATTTAATAGTACATGGGGGGGGGGAATCTTGTTAGATCTCTGGTCTATCTAGGCCATGCTTTCTGAGGCAGAGGTGTGCCAGGATTTCAGGCAGAAGTCTTTCCAGCCCTCTCTATGGATCCAGGGAGTCTACATTTTCTAGAGCTTGTGCTCTGATACTGAGCTGTTAAAACCTGTTGACAAATGTACATGTTTTAACTGAAATATCTGGGTATTATTTTATGAACAGGCCCACATGTAGCAATCCTGTAAAAGATCCTTGTGGAAAAAAAGAATCTTTTCCATCCCTATCCACATTGTTACACCTATAGAAATCTTGGTGAATTAGTTGGGTTTATTTGATGCAGATGGTGTAAGAATTCAAGTCTAATATCGTTAATTTTCTAATTCACCTAGCAAATGTATCTAAATTCTTGTTAGATTCTTAGGAGAAAACAGATTGTGCTCATTGTCCCTCAAGTCAATAGTGCATTTAAAAAAGAGAGAGAGGGAGTGGAAGGTTGGTATTCAGTTATCTTTCCATTCATGTAAAGGACTATGTAAAGGACTATGACCCAAAGGAGATTCCCTTGTTCCATTGCTTTCCAACTTTTTAGAATAGCTTTCAGAGTATCTGGGGAGTATCTCCAAAATCCTCTCACCACTATCTTGCTGAGCAATATTTAATGACCAGACTTTCATTCACACAAATTCTGAATTGAGCAATACATATTTAGCAGGGTGGTGCATTTCCATGTGCAGAGATAATTAGAAGAGATTTATTATGTAAGTCTTGACCTGTAATTTGAAGTGTTACAAATAAGATACATATTGACCAACTCATTGATAACTAGGTTTGAAGAAACAAAGAGAAAAATCAGGTGCATAATTGGTATATTAGGATCATTTATTTATTTACAATTTGATTCCTGCCTCATCTTTCTTTTCTGGCAAGTACTCAAGTCTCAAATATATTTACAGTCATTTAGAAGTAATCCCATCGAGTTTAGGGAATTGAGCTCTAGGGCTACAATCCTAAGCAACCTTACCACTGGGACTTACTTGCAATTGTCAGAGTAATTATAGATGTGTATTAACAAACACTTCTGTTAGTATTTTTTTTCCTTTTAGGCAACTTGCAATTTTCATAAAGTTGTCACCACTTTTTCAAGAAAAAGGTTCAGATTTTCCTTTTCATCAAGTCCAGCCAGCATGATGGCTATTCCATTTTGCTGGCGATATAGTGGAACCCACATGGCTGTCAAATAGAGCAGTTTATCAGAATTTTAGAAGATCCAGATTTTAAGAAATTCCTGATTCTGTATTCACTGGAGTTCCATCAATTTATGGGTTTAGTTTCTAAAAGGAAATTGAAAGTCTTATCGCCCCTCAGTACAGGTACATGTTGTCTTTGGGTATATATGGAAGGGCAATCATGTTTCAGTTCTTTATTGTGAAATAAACAGAAAGAAAAGAGATCAAGACAGGTGTGGACTGTGTATAGTTTGGTGCTTTTCAATTTTCTCTCTGCTGAAAGGACAAATTCTAGTACATTTACTATTACTTCATTAATTTGCTAATTGAATCACTCGAAGAGCTTACAGTTCTAATACTTACAGATATAGACATATACTTTGATATATGTATGTATGTATGTATGTATGTATGTATGTATGTATATATGCAGGTCTTGGCGTGTTCGGGTCTTTTCCCATGTAAGATTGAGAGTATCTTGGTGACGTTTCGATGAGGTCCCACTTGCCATCTTCAGGCTGGTGCTTTTGGTTTTGTGCTTTTGCTCGCACAAGCACGAAGCCGGAAGCACCAGCCTGAAGATGGCGAGTGGGACCTTGTCGAAACATTGCCAAGATACTCTCAATCTTACATGGGAAAAGACCCGAACACGCCAAGACCTGCATACATATACATATACATATACATATACATATACATATACATATACATATACATATACATATACATATACATATACATACATACATACATACATACATACATACATACATACATACATACATACATACATACATACATACATACATACATACATACATACATACATACATACATACATACATATACATACTTAGGTTTTTGCAGGTATTTATATGTATGGTATTCAGCTTTGTTCGGGTATTTTCCCACGTCATTATAGTTGTGCTTTTAAAGTTGTAGCAACGTTTGGGTGGAATCTCATCTGCCATCATCAGGCTTCTGTATAGTATTCGTCTGAGTCAGACTTTCACAGCTGTTTCTTGGTGCCAGCCTACTGCTGTGCCAGAATGGTTTTTTCTTCATCCTGATTGGTTGGAAGTCTTGGTCTGTGTTTGTTGGTCTTGGAGTTTGCTGTGTTCTGCTTGATTGGTGTTTCTAATATCTTCTGTCTGTTTTGTAGCTTTTTTTGTCTTGATTGGCTGACAACATTGTGTTTCCTGTGTTGGAGGCTTTTAGTGCGGCTTGGCTCCAAGTAAATGGACGGCTATCATTTATTAGGAAGCTAGGTTTCATCTGGGTGCCTGGTTGGGGTGTGTTTGAGCTGGAGGTATCAAGGGGAGTCTGTTTGTGCCCAGGTGTTTGCCTGGCTTGTGGTGTGGAGATTTTTTTGTTTGAAAGTGCAGGCTTCCAAATAATTGACCGTTGGTTTAGTCATCTCTTCTATTCATGCTTTCAGGTCTTTTTTTCAATCTCTATGGCTTCTCTGATAATTCTGCTATAGTGGCTAGGGTTTTGGTGCTATTGAAGTCGATGCTATGACCTGTGGCTTTCATGTGTTGGACTAGTGAGGAAGTGTGTTCCAGCTTTTTTACTGCATTTTTGTGTTCATCTAGGTGGGTACTTATTCTTCTATTGGTTTGTCCAATGTATGTGGCAGTGCATGATGCACAGGGGACTTCATATATGCCTTGGTTTTCCAGGTCAATTTTATCTTTGGGGTTTCTTAGGATGGCTGCTATTTTTCTGTCTGTTTTGAAGGCAGTCTTGATGTGATGCCTGTGTAGTATCTTACTGATTTTGTCTGTAGTACCTCTTATGTAGGGCAGGACAGCTGTTCCATAGGTCTGATGAACACAAAAATGCAGTAAAAAAGCTGGAACACACTTCCTCACTAGTCCAACACATGAAAACAACAGGTCATAGCATTGACTTCAATGGCACCAAAACCCTAGCCACTATAGAAAACCCCAGCAACAGAATTATCAGAAAAGCCATAGAGATTAAAAAAAGACCTGAAAGCATGAATAGAAGAGATGATTCCACCAGACTGTCAATTATTTGGAAGCCTGCACTCACAAACAAAAAAATCTCCACACCATAAGCCAGGCAAACACCTGGGCACAAACAGACTCCCCCTGATACCTCCAGCTCAAACACACCCCAACCAGGCACCCAGATGAAACCTAGCTTCCTAATAAATGATAGCCGTCCATTTACTCGGAGCCAAGCCGCACTAAAAGCCTCCAACATAGGAAACACAATGTTGCCAGCCAATCAAGACAAAAAAAGCTACAAAACAGACAGAAGATATTAGAAACACCAATCAAGCAGAACACAGCAAACTCCAAGACCAATAAACACAGACCAAGACTCCCAACCAATCAGGATGAAGAAAAAACCATTCTGGCACAGCATAGGCTAGCCCCAAATTTAAAACAGAAATGGCTGTGAAAGTCTGACTCACAGACGAACCCAATACAGAAGCCTGATGATGGCAGATGAGATTCTGCCGAAACGTTGCTACAACTTTAAAAGCACAACTATAATGATGTGGGAAAATAACCGAACAAAGCTGAATAACATACATACATACATACATACATACATACATACATACATACATACATGTATGTATGTATATGTATATGTATATGTATATGTATATGTATATGTATATGTATGTATATATACACACACACACTGCTCAAAAAAATAAAGGGAACACTTAAACAACACAATGTAACTCCAAGTCAATCACACTTCTGTGAAACCAAACTGCCCAGTTAGGTAGCAACACTGATTGACAATCAATTTCACATGCTGTTGTGCAAATGGAATAGACAACAGGTGGAAAGCATAGGCAGTTAGTAAGACATCCCCAATAAAAGAGTGGTTCTGCAGGTGGTGACCACAGACCACTTCTCAGTTCCTATGCTTTCTGGCTGATGGTTTGGTCACTTTTGAATGCTGGCGGTGCTTTCAGTCTAGTGGTAGCATGAGACAGAGTCTACAACCCACACAAGTGGCTCAGGTAGTGCAGCTCATCCAGTCTGGCACATCAGTGCGAGCTGTGGCAAGAAGGTTTGCTGTGTCTGCCAGCGTAGTGTCCAGAGCATGGAGACAGGCCAGTACATCAGGAGACGTGGAGGAGGCCGTAGGAGGGCAACAACCCAGCATCAGGACCGCTACCTCCGCCTTGGTGCAATGAGGGACAGGAGGAGCACTGCCAGAGCCCTGCAAAATGACCTCCAGCAGGCCACAAATATGCATGTGGCTGCTCAAACGGTCAGAAACAGACTCCATGAGGGTGGTATGAGGGCCAGACATCCACAGGTGGGGGTTGTGCTTACAGCCCAACACCGTGCAGGACATTTGGCATTTGCCAGAGAACACCAAGATTGGCAAATTCGCCACTGGCGCCCTGTGCTCTTCACAGATGAAAGCAGGTTCACACTGAGCACATGTGACAGCGTGACAGGGTCTGGAGACGCCGTGGAGAATGTTCTGCTGCCTGCAACATCCTCCAGCACGACCGGTTTGGCAGTGGGTCAGTAATGGTGTAGGGTGACATTTCTTTAGGGGGCCGCACAGCCCTCCATGTGCTCGCCAGAGGTAGCCTGACTGTCATTAGGTACCAAGATGAGATCCTCAGACCCCTTGTGAGACCATATGCTGGTGCGGTTGGCCTTGGGTTCCTTCTAATGCAAGGCAATGCTAGACCTCATGTGGCTGGAGTGTCAGCAGTTCCTGCAAGACAAAGGCATTGATGCTATGGACTGGCCCGCCCGTTCGCCAGACCTGAATCCAATTGAGCACATCTGGGACATCATGTCTTGCTCCATCCACCAACGCCACATTGCACCACAGACTGTCCAGGAGTTGGGGGATGCTTTAGTCCAGGTGTGGGAGGAGATCCCTCAGGAAATCATCCGCCACCTCATCAGGAGCATGCCCAGGTGTAGGGAAGTCATACAGGCACGTGGAGGCCTCACATACTACTGAGCCTCATTTTGACTTGTTTTAAGGACATTACATCAAAGTTGGATCAGCCTGTAGTGTTTTTTTCAACTTTCATTTTGAGTGTAACTCCAAATCCAGACCTCCATGGGTTGCTAAATTTGATTTCAATTGATAATTTTTGTGTGATTTTGTTGTCAGCACATTCAACTATGTAATGAACAAAGTATTTAATAAGAATATTTCATTCATTCTGATCTAGGATGTCTTATTTTTGTGTTCCCTTTATTTTTTTGAGCAGTGTATATATATGGATATTGAATTTTAATTTTGTTTTCCATGTTGTTTTTATAATTACTTTCTGTGAAATATATTGATTACAAGGGGATGCAATGGTGTCTGCTGAAAGGAGAGGATGTCCTTCCCCGCATCAGAGCAATGGAAGGTCGTAGGGGCCGGCCACCAAATCCTGATAGACAACGTAGCAAGGAGGAATCAAAAATGAGACGTCGTAAAGGTCGGCCGCCAAATGTTGGTAGCACTGAATTCCTTGATAATACAGATGCTAAACTCTTAAGAAAGTTACAAGCCCAAGGTAAGGATTTTTTAATTGTTTTTTTAATTATTTTCTACCTGTCTAAAATTTCTGTATGCAAAAAATGAGGCTATGGTGCCTCCGTTGAATTCTCACCAGGAGGCAGCATCTGGCTGATACTATGTGTACTTGGAAGCTAAGCAAACCAAGTTTGGTTAATGCTGTGTTACTAAATTTACAAATACACATTTGTTCCATTTCTAATTAAATCTCCTTTGCCACTTTTCACAGGATGAAATTACTGCAAGTACAGTATATAACAAATGAGCATTTATACTCACAGTTTTCTCTCTTAACTTTGGAATATTTTTTTCTGAATTTTTAACAAGGCATCAGTAAAGGATCTTTTGTTTTGATCATATTCTACTACAGGCTTGCACAGCTCAAGAGGAGAAGGAGCCAGGTTAATTACATTGAAATGAATACCTTAAAACTAATCATGGGCTGAGAAAGAATAGCTGGTCTAGTGATCGCTGTTTGTCAGCTAGTGACAAGGAGGCAGTGCTGGAGCTGGCAGTGTTAGTGAGGCCTGAAAGCACTCTGCAGCTTATTTTTCAGTGTGGAGGAAGCTGTGAAAAGCTAGGAGATGGCAGCAGATTCTTCCTGGCAGCAACAATATTTGGTGACTATGGATTTGTTAAGGTTTTGAGAGAAAACCAGTGGGCCACAGAAGGGTCCTTGGCAGCCATGTGTTGTGCTATCCTGTTCTAGAAATTGCTGTGGCAAATTGGACTTGCCGACCAGCACATGTGGTGAAACATAACACCAGTTTGGATAGATAAAGGATTTCTACAGTCTGTTAAAGATTTGCAGACCATGACCTATCTTCTTGTGTTTGCAAAATATGCAAATTCTGATGAAAACTTGCTTTCCTTGGCACAAAACTTCACTTTTGACAATTTTAATAGAAAAAGTTTAGTATTATTACACTGAACTATTAAAACAAATTGCCTCCTTAAGGATGAGGAGAAGCCTTAAGCAGAATTTTGGCAGCCTGAAAAAAAACCCACGTCCTTCCTAAGGCTACATTTGCGTTTATGTTTTCTCCCGACTTTTTAACCCCAAGGGACAGTTGGTCTGTAGGTCTGTAGTGCTGCAAAAGGATAAAAGGAATTTTTACCTTCAAATCTTGGATCTTGAGCTCTTGGCCTATGATTTCTATTCAAGGGAAAGAGAATGGTTCTCATCCATATTTCTGATGCTTATGTGTTTGTAGATTTGCTTCACAATGAAATCAACGCTGCAGAGCTTGGTTAAATCTTCTGACACTTAGGGGAGAGGAATAATTATCCAGCCTCTGGCACATTCTTCAAAGCACAGGCCAATGGCCTGGATGTTCTCACTTGGGTAGCCTCTGATTCTATAAATTGGCACTTATATTATCTATGGGTAAAAATCCTCTGCGTCTAATTATGGTTTATTTTGTTTTGATAAGGCAGCTTGTCTTGGCCACTGAAGTTTGCTGTGGGGAAAATAATAGAATCAAACTGTTACAAAGCAAGTAACAATTCTGCTCAGTGTAGTTTCAAATTACATTGAGAATAATTGTTGCACATCATTCTGCATTTCTCAATCCTTAACTCAAATTATTGTGTTCGTTTCTGGGAATCACCCTTTAAGGTTCAGAAAAAACATGAGTGTGATCAAGGGACTGGAAACTAAACCCTATGGAAGAAACAGGAAATGTTTAGCCTTGAAAAGGATACAATAGTACTTTTCAGTTCCCTGAGATGATGTCACAGAGTCCAAAGTCAGAATTTGTTCTCTTTGATTCCAGAGAAGCAGGTTCAGAATAATGGATGGCAGTGACAGGAAGGGAAAAAAAAAATCACTATAGGACAGCCAAGCCGAATTGTAACCTTTTGACCTGCAAGTCAAAAAAAAAAAATTGCTCCAGTGATCTTCCAGAATCTGAATGTCAATCCATAGTATTTTAGTATTGTTTTAAATTACCCAAGGGGAAAAAAGAAAAGAAGTGATGGTTTGAGATGCATCTGCAGTTTCATACTTTCCCTGGGGTACTAACAAAATAACAAATATTTGTATGAAATCATATTAAGGATTTCCTCAGTGCCGAGGTGCCTCTTTTCCATTTGTTTTTATCTCTCCATTTGTCCAACTGTCCTTGTGTGAATAGGCAATCTTTATTATACTGCAAGCATTTCCCCTTTGTGTTCCAGAAATTGCTAGACAAGCAGCACAAATCAAGCTTTTGAGAAAAATTCAGAAGCAAGAGCAGGCCCGAGCTGCTAAGGAAGCAAAAAAACAGCAAGGTCAGTATTACACATCTTCTTAAGAACCTTACAGCATTTGAAACCATAGATATTATGTTTCCATTATCCTGACTGTTATTTACTACCAACATGTTTTTGTCTTATTCTTAGCTATAATGGTTGCAGAAGAAAAAAGGAAGCAAAAAGAGCAGATAAAAATAATGAAACAGCAGGTAATTTATGTCTTTCAGGTTGCAGCTATGCACCTTGCAAAATGTACTATTTTAGTGGTGTGTGCATTTGTGTATCTGTAGTGGGGCTACCACTTGAAAACTCATTTTGCTTTGCTCGAGCTCAGCTGGATAATTTGACGATCCATAACACATTATGGAAAAAAAATGCATTTCAAGCATGAAGATGTGCCATCACCTGCAAATTCTACAGATAAAGTTGCATTTAAAGGGGAAAAGCAAAAAAAAAAGAGAGGAAAGGTTAAAAAAAAAGAGGGAATGTACAATCATGAGTATCTGTCCATTGATACACAGTCAACCTTGGGCATAAAGGAACATTTTGTTCCATTTCTCCTGCCCTGCCCTTCCAGGATCAGTTGAGGGGAGTTCAGAAATCCCGTGTTTATGGCCACTTGCAGTGTCTCTTGGTCAGGTGACCATGATGTACTATATTTTTGCCGAAAACTGGTGTTTGCTTCTGATTTTCAGCAAAAACACTGACATTTGCTTAATGACCATAGATTCACCTAACAATCATGGTGATTCACTTACCAACCACTACAAAAAAAGGTCAAAAAAATCAGGTTGGTCATATGAAGATCCACTTTACAACTGTCACAATTTCTAATAATAATTGGCAGGCTCCATTATGATCGTAAGATGAGGACTATTTGTACATCTTAGATCAGGCTTGTTCAACCCCCAGCCATGGACCACATGAGGCCCTGAATAGTTAGTAATGCAACTCCACAAGATCATAGATGTTTAACAGTATTATACATTAAGTACATTACATGTTACATATATATATATCTTCACTCAATGTAGCCCAAGGCAAGCCAAAAGGTCGGACAACTGTGTCTTAGGGTTTTTTTGGGTGTTGAATATCAATTATACTTTGTTTTGTAGAAATTTTCTCTTAAATTATAAGATGAATTGTAGTCCTTTTAACCACATGTACTGTTCATCCTATTCCTAAATTTATTGCAAAGATTTTTTTTTCTTTGTCCATTATATTCTCCATTGATTCACAGTTATTACTATCAGCTCTTGAAGCTGTGAAATGCCAGAGAACTCTTTGGGATGTCTAGATCTTCATACAGAGACACAAATTGAAATGAAGAAATTTACAGTACATTTTTGCTCAGAAGTGATTCCCTCTGTATTTGTGGTAGCGTGCTTCTATTAAGAATTCAGTCCCAGCGTATTATAGAAAGGTGGTAGGAACTGTGATGATTTTAATAAAATTGGTCAACAATGTGGCTAATATTGCTCTGTGTTCTGCTAAGTATATAGGGAAAACAAAATTCTTAGAAGTGCTTTATTTTTCAGTATTGGAACTCATGTTATTTTGGCAGCCATTTGTTTTAGGCCAAAATTGAGATTTTTGAGGCACAGGTGAACCATAGAAAAGCATTATTTTTAAGCATCTGGGCCATTTACTTACTAACTTTGATTGTAGCTCCCAGAAGGTCCTCCTTCAATGGTACCACAATGCCTGGAAGTCCCCAGCCACCTAGAAAAGGGCTGCAGTCTTAACATTGCATTATTTGGCAGATGTCATCGCATGATCTGGTATTGCCTATGAAATCATTGTGGCTAGCCTCTTCCAGGGGAATATGATGGAATAATAACAAGCAGTGAGTGTGCAGGGGAGGCTTTGCCCGAACTGGATGGCTCTGTGTGGAAATTCACTCTCTGATCTATGGCAGCAGGGGGGATGGCCCATTATTACTGCTGCTTCAAATGAATGAAAGCCTTTCTTGTTGCAGGAAAAAATTAAGAGAATTCAGCAAATCCGAATGGAAAAAGAACTCCGAGCTCAGCAAATATTAGAGGTATGACCAACTTTTAATGGCAAATAAAAAGAAGGACTCTTGCAAAAATTTAACAATTTTGTATTAGGATTGTATGCCATTGCAGAAATTTCAGTGTGGCTCCCAAGCTATGAATTTTAATTTTTAAAAGGATATAAAACTACTTCACAGAACAGTTAATATGTACAGGAATTTCTAGAAGAAAATTATTGGTCTGTTGCCAACTTCCTGTTTCCATTCAGATGAACTTTCTCTTCTTATATTTAAAAGAGTAACACATTTAATAGGGTATAATACACGTTAATATACTGAGCTCAACTGTGTCAGGGGCATCAGGTTCCCATGAAGTGGATTGTACTCTTATGAAATCTTATGCCATAATAAATATATTCATGGTCAGGATGCAGTAGGTAAATTTACTCGTGGTCCTTTGTACACAAACACACACAAAACACACACACAAAACACACACACACATACAAGACCTTTTGTGGTTTTTAAAAATAATTTTAAATATAATCTTTATTAAAACTAATTAGCTAATATGAACTAATAGATAATAAGAAAAGGAAAAAGAAAAGAGAAATCAAAGGGGAAAGGAAAAAGTGGAAGAAAAGGAAAAAGTTTAAAAAAAAACCAGAAAGTATAAAGAAGTGCCTTCCGGAGTTCTTCATAGCAGTTATAAGTACAAATATATTTTGACCTTTCTTTCTAAATTTATATCATAATGTTCATCTATCTATATGCTATCCTGTCTAAACATCAAAACCATAAATCACAAGTTAATTTTTTCCATTTTTACGCAAAAAAAAAAGTCCACAGGAAGCTTTCAGTCAGCAATAAAATGTAGATAATGTCTTGTGTCTTATCAAAGAAGTCAATTTATCCATTTCAGCAAAATCTGTCAGCCAACCATTCCTCCATAGTGGGTAGTGTCAAATCTTTCCATCTCTGTGCATACAGTAATCTTGCTGCTGGGAACATATATTGAAATAATCTTCCATGGCTTTTTTCTTACTGTTTAACCATCAATCCTAAGAGGAAATGTTCTGGCTTCAATTAAATATTAATATTTAAAATCCTTTGTATCAAAATATGTATTTGGATCAGTGGTGGGATTCAAAATTTTTTTGCTACTGGTTCTGTGGGTGTGGCTTGGTGGGTGTGGCAGGGGAAGGATATTGTAAAATCTCCAGTCAGAAGTGGTATTTGCTGGTTCTCCGGACTACTCAAAATCTCCACTACCAGTTCTCCAGAACTGGTCAGAACCTGCCGAATACCACCTCTTATTTGGATGCATAACTATTTAGTTTTTTTTTTTTACCAAGTATGATAAAATGCCCCTTCATGTTGGTCCCATTTCCAATGTATATTTGAAGTATCTTTATATATTCTAGATAATTTTTCTGGCATCATGTACCAACAATACATTATTTTTTTTAAAAAAACAAAACTCTCTGAGATCATAGCACAATATAAATTTCAAACCTTTTAAACACATAGTGACCTACCTACATAACCAAAATTCTTACGCTACTTTATCATACATTCTTTAACCTCTTCTTCTTATGTTTCAAATTTCAACAAAAGTTTATACATTTTAGCAATTTTCTTAATAAATAAAATTACATGTTCATCGTCTCTACACAATAGTATTTCAACTTCTGATTGTGACTACACCATACATCTTTTTATCCATTTTAAAACTTCCAGGTAACTAAATGGAAGAATCATTGACAACTACATATCCTTTTGCTATTAATGATTCTCTTGATTTGATCTTAAATTCACCTTGATAATTTTCCATTAAGTGCCAGTATTCAAACATTTATCTTTGTCTGCCATTTCTCTTCTGTAATATGCTTCTTGAGCTGAGTTCCATAAAAGCACTTTTAGGTACAACCTGAGTTATAGCTATTGAATATTCTCAATATGGTATGATCAATAAAATAACTTTTAACATCCACATTAACTTTACCATGCCATAAATACCCATACCATCCAAAGTCCGGTTGTGGCCTTCTAACTGTAAAAAACACCTCTTTCTCAGCAACATCCATTCTTTCATCTAGATAACAAGCAGCAAAATACAATTTAGACATGTGGTTGCTCTGATGCCTGTTATTAGTTTAATATTCTCTGAATGGATCCAGAATTATTTGCACTTACTGATAACAATTGCTGGAGGAAAAGAAGAGATAATTTGGCCAGTTGTCCTCACCCTTTTATACCTTGTGTGTCCCCTGGGAATGACTTATCTAGAACAGTGTAAAAGTAAGCACTGCTTATATAGTCCTGTAGATATTGAAAAGCTATATGATGAAGACAGAGAAGGGAAAGATAATTTGGCTGAGTCACTAGAACAAACAAAGGTGTATTAAGAAGACTGATAGTTGAATAGCATGATTTTAATTTTAAAGAATGTGCATGCTTGTACTTCTGAGAGATGTATGAATCTGTGTTTTTTGCAAAAAGTTGGTTTGTATTCATTCTATATATAACTAAACTGGAGAAAATTGAGATTTAAGATTCCTGTTTCAGGTTTCCATTTCTGATCTTTCTGGCAACATTTCTTTTTAATCTCAATTGTCATACTTGCTACTTAACCATCGATCGGGAAAAATGTGGTTCTGATAATATGCCAAAGAGATGTTATTTTTTAAAATACTGACTTAATTAGATCCTCAAAACTGTACCCACAGATGAGGTTTATCCAGGGAATAAAAAACATTATTCATCATTAGTTGTTCATTTGTTTGTAAACATGCCACTTCAAGCAAAAAGTTTAGAAGTTCAGTAGTGCAGCCATGTTGTAAGATGACATGTTGTTATATATGATGTTTTTCCTAGACTGTACGTATATAAGTCCTTCCTCTAAAAAAAAAAAGATCAATCGAATTGACTCCTAACACAAAAAAGTACTGAGGAAGAAATCTGTTATGATGTGTACATGGTGTGCAGTATTGTTTCGCACCTTGTGAAGCATGAAGCCTTATTGCTGGTCTGAGATTATTTTCAAGCTGTAGCGTTCTCTTGCATGACCTTGGGACCTGTTTTGCATGCACAGGCTAAAAAGAAAAAGAAGGAAGAAGCAGCAAATGCCAAATTATTGGAAGCCGAGAAACGAATAAAGGTTAGTTTAGAGAAGCATCAGAGCTTTTATTTTCCAACCATTTAAAAAATGAATTGTATGACCATACACATCAAACCCGATAATGTACCCAATTTTTTTAAAAAAAATCAACACAATTTTATTCTGAATGCTTTGCTCTGTACAGGCATTTACATGTGTCTTTCTGTGTTTTGTGTGTGTGCATCTATAGTCTGTAAAACCACAATAGGTTTTTAAGCATATGTTTCTGACATTCAGCTTCTATATGTGTATATGTAAGTAATAATAATGAAAACAAGTCCATGCATAATCTTTAAAAAATCATGAGCCATTAAATATGTAGCTTAACATTTAGATTGAGGCCAGGAGCCCAAAAACTATGAGTTACCTTCTGTGCATAGCAGAGTTCCCTCTTGTTGTCAATCTCCATCTTCACTGTTGTTCCCTAAAAATTCCTCTTTTAAGTCTAGAGAATTACCCAGTATAGCACTGGAGATTCAACAATAGAAGGAAGAGAGGGAAATGGATTATTTCTCTAGATTTGAGGCAAGCCAGAAACACATGTAAAGAGCTCTGATTCAAGTTACTGGATATTTTCCCAATTTTCCATTTTACTGTTGGAAAGAAATTGATCTATAGAAAAAAGAATTGCACCATGAAGGTCACAAAAGTTTTCTTCTATCAATGAAAGTTAGTTTGGGTAGTGAAACAGAACATTTGAATCCTACTTTATTCCCATCAGGTTTGGGATGATAGCTGTACACAACCTGCAGGTCTATGCAGCATATGAGAGCCTTGTTTTCTTATCATGTTGCCTCATTCCTGATCGTGGCATGATCTGATAACCACTGTAGTGCATCTTCCACACATTGTGTTTTCAAGATATTCAACAAGTCATTGCAGGTTATTAGAAAAATAAAGTGGGATTAAATAAAAAAACATGAATTGTTACTTTCATCAGTATGATAGAAAAGTCATCTTTTGTTGATAGTAACATTTATCAGATACTTGATTTTTTTTTTCATATTTCAAGGAAAAGGAAATGAGGAGACAGCAAGCTGTCCTTCTGAAACATCAGGTATGTATCCAGAATTTAATTTAAAGAAACATAAATTCTAGTTTTGAATGAACACCTAAAGAATTTGGAGGACAAATCTTCAAATATTCTCCCCTATATGATATATACTTATTTTAATTGAATAAGTATAAATATACGTAGATGTTTTACTTCAATGTTTTCATTCACCTTATGGGTAAAAAGCTTTGCTTTGGGATGGGATGATGGGGGCGGGAGGAGGAGGAGAGGGGAATTATAAAGTGGTTTTTTGACTCTGTGATTTCTGTTTCATAATATTGTGCCAACTCTTTCTACCAGGAGTTGGAGAGGCATAGACTAGATATGGTATGGGTATGTTTACTTTTGTACATCTAACACCGCATTGTGATTTGGTTGTGATATGGTTGTCATAGCAATGCATAAAATGTAGCACTGGCTGCTGTCACATTACATACTGCTGCATGGCTTTCCAGCACAGTGCATTGCATACATCTGCTTGTCTTGTCTGTAAAAGAAAAGAACACAACTTACCTGAAACCTAACTATAAATTGACCCATCTGAGCCACCTGTGAGGCTGTTGCCTTGTTAACAGAATCTTCTTTGCTGTAGTATCAAGTTGGACTGCTGAACGTAGCGAGGGTTCAAATTCACACCATCCTTACACTTCTTTTTCAAAGTATAAATAGATTATCCATGATTTTCACTAGGCCATTTGTGCACATGTTCAATTTACTTAACGTTAATATCAAAGAGATATATGATTTTCAAATTACTTCAGCATTGTGCAATTGAAAAAAAAAAACTCAGTTTGAAATTACTAAAGAGTATCTAGTCTTTGGGCTATATTAAAATAAACCCACACAATTTTGATCCATAGACAAACCTTTGCAATTCTCCCCCCTCCCCCATTGTGTTGTAGTTCAGGATTAACTCCACATTAACGTAATCCTGGATGCAGCGTATTTGGCTTGCCCTAGAGCAGGGGTGTCAAACTCGCGTCGTCATGGTGTGTCATCATGTGACGTAGCGTGACTTTTTTCCTTTCGCTAAACCAGGCCAGTGCATGACGCATCCAGCCTGCGGGCTGCGAGTTTGACAGCCTTGACTTAGAGGGACAACTCAGAGGATTATCTCTTTGCATTCCTGCTCAAATATGGCTACTTCATTGGACACTAGCTTTTAAACCAACAGATTGATTTTTAATGATTGGCTGTCAATGTTAATTGTATCCTCAGCAACACATACCCAAATGAATGATTACAGCCAATGTGTAGCCCAAATGGTTTTTGAATCTTTTTTAGAAAAGTAACTTTAGATTATTTTCCAAAGTATCTGTATTACAATTTTTTAAAATTTAATTGGCCATTCAGCGAGCGACTGCAAACTTCCTATTACAGCAGATTTAAGGTAACTGACCTGTTCCAGCCAACCATTATGCTTTTTGTTCGGCCAGCTTCTGAAGGAGCCTCACAACTGACCATAAGTAAATCTGTATGCTTCTGTTTTACACTGTCTCCATGTTCATCGCTTTACCTTTTTGCTTTCAGTTGTACTTGTATTTGCTTTCTAAACCTGAACTAAAACATGCACAGACTTGCTATACTTTTTATTTAGCATACACCCTGACTTGTCTGTTAATGCTAAACATGTCCTGTTGAGTTCTGGAAATTTTTTAATAAAAAAAATATATATGTAAACTCTTACTTTCAATAGTACTTTGTTCTAATTTGATTTGATTTAATAGGAACGGGAAAGAAGAAGGCAGCATGTGATGCTGATGAAAGCTATGGAAGCACGTAAAAAAGCAGAAGTGAGTATTAAAGTCTGATATAGACTGATTCTGTTTCCTTTCCTCCCTTCCAATATTTTAATTATTTCTTTCTTTTTTTTTTTTTTTAAAAAGAGTTTTAATCAAATTGCTTAAGGACAAGTGATAGCTTACCTCCTGTCAGTAAATCTACTTTCATTTTGCAATTAGGTCATTTCATGCTCTTAAATTTTACCTGCAAATGCAGTCTTATTCCCTGCCCTCCTTCCTTAAGTTAGCAGATTTTGCCTTCCTGCTCCCCCCAAACCCAATGCAGAATATTTTCCTCTGTGACTTTTGTGCAAACCTCCAAAATGAATGATAATTATAAGTGCTTATTCCCTACTTGCTTGATCTAATCTGTCAGATAAAAGAAACAAATGGAACTCTGGGTTACATTTGGCATAGCATGTGCACAAAGCAATTTCAGTTAGTGTCGTTTTGTTTGATGTGGCTGATTTTTTTAGTAGCTGTTGTAGGGGCCTGACCTGGATTGGGACCAAGACACAGTCTTGTTCAGAATCACAACTGTTTACTGGGAGAAGGAACTCTTATTCATTCTAGTACAGTCAGACACTGTCAAATATAATAAACAAGTATTTAAACTTTAGGCAATATTAGATTTTCTGGAGAGTAATCAGGGATGCTTCAATGAAAATAAGAACTGGAAGGCAATTTAATCAGCTTGATTTTCCTGTGTAGTGCAGCTATAAAGAACTTAAAAAGGAAACACTTCTTCAAATTAGCCTTGTCTCATAGTGTCTGTAAAGGCACCTCCATACAGTTTCAGCAATAGTATATACTGTAAGTAGTGGGATTTCCTGGTGGTCTCCTATCCATATAGTAATCAAAACTGATCTAGATTTTTTTTCATGGTGAGCATGCATGAATTGTAATCTGTTTCTGTGTGAATCAAAGCTCTGAACTCAAAGATACATTCCAATGTCTGTAATGAGTAAGGATATTTGGGGAAAGTTGCTTGGAAAACAGTAATGTGAAAAATCTTAACTAAAGGTGAAAATTGTGAAATTACTAACATACCATTCTCCAAATTATTGCCAGTTCCAGAATCTGAAGTATAAGCTGAAATTTAATAAAATGTTTCTCTCAGCATTGCCAGATAGTAAGAGCTAATAATTACAGGCCATACTGTATGATCATTGTGCATAGGCTATAAAATAAAGCAAAGGAAATTAGATTCAAATACAGTGTGCAACATAACTAATACATCACTAATACTTTGGTTGATTAATTTAACATGCTTAAAATATTCTTCAGTTAAAAACTTAATTTCAAAAACCAGCAGCCTTTTAAACTCAGCTGAAAACATTGAAAGCAAAGATTAATAAATCAAATATAGCTACATATTTAAGTACTTATAGCTGAAAAGAATCTATATCAATTCTAATCAATTTCAAAGGTTAAAAACACCTTATCAATAGCGTTTAATTTCAAATACTATGAAAGATAAACTTCTGTGAATTAATGCCTTGATCATTCACAGTCTGTTGGAAGCAGATCTTTGATTCTGGAAATTTGAACAGTTGAGAATCGGTCAGTGGGTCCTCTCTCTCTCTCTCTCTCTCTCTCTCTCTCTCTCTCTCTCTCTCTCTCCCTCTCTCCCTCCCTCCCTCCCTCTCCGCTCTCTCTCTCTCTCTGTGATATTTGTTCAAGTCTCTGCCTTTTTTCTTAGAGCCACTAAATCTTCAGAAGGCTGCACCCAGAAATTTATCTTCATTTTGCCTCTATGAACTCTATAACAAAGTGCTACAATTGTACCACTGGTTCTTCCTTCCCTCCAATTCCCGCCCCCCCCCAGTAACTCTCAGAGGATCAATAAGCAACAAAAGGTTGTTAAACATGCATTTATCACTAAGCAGCGCTGTCAGCAGTTTTGTCGGCAGTCATAATATGGAAGCGTATCTCAGGTTTTGGAAGTTGTCTAATAAGCAGTTTGAAAGCAGAATTAAATTCACAGCACCCGAGTGAGTCTTGTGCTCTGAATATTCCATGATTGAAGATTTATACCACCTGGTTGCCTATTGAACATACCATGGGGAATCTAGTCCTAGTTTTACTTACTTAACAAAACTCATCTTTCAGTTTTAAGTGTTCTGTGTATACGCTTTGAGAGTTTAAAATCGATAAAACCAAATGCAGAAGCCAAGAATGTTTTATTAATTGGAAGAGGAGGTAAGTAATGCTGCAGGATGATTAAGCATAATTTTTCGAGCCCAGCAGGAATGAATAAACAATACAGCTTAGAAGCAAGCCAGGTCGGTTTCCCTTCCACCGTAGGTTCTTGTTTTGCCCAGCCCACCCAGCATAATGGCTCCCCTGGGCAATACAAAGCTACAGCAATATGGGTTATTTAAGCAGTTCCCCCCATGTTCAAATAATAGGTACAGATTGACTTGGAATTTAATGAATACAATTCTGCTCAGCCAAGAATGCAGTAGGGTGCAGACCGCCTCTGCATGCATAAATATACTGGGCATTTCTAGACTGTCTGGCATTAGTGCCTCGTTCACACTGTAGCTTTGCAATGCAAGGCTTCTTTGCATGATACCCAAGGGAAAAGCACTGTTCATTTTCTCTCTTGGGGACCAGCTTTTCAAGCTTCTCTCCCCCGCCCCGCCCCGGTGGTTACATCCATTCAAAAAGCAAAAACATGAACAAGCCAAAACTCCGTGGGCTCTTGTGCGTAATGCAGTTGCATCAGGACATCCAGAAAACAAAGGGGAATAGGAGTCCGGTGCTTCAAAGAGATAGGCAAAACCTCAGGAGGCAGGAGGAAACAGATGAAATAGTATACCATCTGCAGCACAGCTGCAAGAAGGATGGCTGCAAGGTTCTTTTTGCAGGATTTGCTGGGAAATCTGTGATGTCATTGGGATATCGAAGGGCATCCATTACTCATGAAGCTAGCGTCCACACCTATCCCTCTCTCTCTCTCCTTACAATAAATAGTAACTCTGGCAGAGATAACCAATGCTTAGCAGAGGGAGTAAATAGACCTTTTATCACTCTATGTTTACCTGTCCAGTTGCCTTCCAGGAACTGATCAATACAGTATCTTCTTAGTCCCAACTTCTTACATAGACCCTGTGAGCGGCCAGCTTATCTTCCTTAAGTTTCACGCCATATTAGCATTAGCGTGTAATTGAAATATAGAAGCAAATATTGCATATACATACTACTTTGAGAGCAAAAGTTCATAGATAATGACAGTTAGAACAAGCTTTTTTTTTGTTGTTGTTACTTAAAACAGATAGTCCTCGTTTAATGACCCCATTTGGGACCAGAAACACTAAATGCCATGCTTATCAAGGGGAAGATCATGTGACAGCACCAGACTTACCGCAGTCCTATTGTGGTTATTAAGCAAACCACCTCTGGTCATTAGGTCAGACACCACATGACCATGAGTTGTGATCCTACTGCCATTGATTTTGCTGTTTGGAAACCAGCTGCGCAAGTCACAAATGGTTATCGTGTGATTTCCGGACACTGTGACAATCGTAAATGCATGCTGGTTACAAGGTACCTGAATTGGGATTATGTGACCAAAGGAACACTCAACACTTGTAATTTCAAGGATTGGGCATGAATTTTTTTTCCAGTGACCTCATCACTTCAAACAATTGCTAAACAGGGCAATCATTAATTGACAACAATATTTAGATTCAATCTTATATACTTTTATTTGGGAAGGAATCCTACCGAAATCAGTGAATAGACAAGTATAGGATTGATGTCTTCAGTAGGTAGATTTTTAATGCTTAAATCAGTATATTCAGGATTTTCCAGCAAAGTTTCTTTTATTAGGTGTAAAGCCTATACACTGCCTGCTTTATGTGATCATTTAGACCAGGAGTCTCAAACTCACAATGTCATGACATTGTCACATGACATATCGCAACTTTTTTCCCCTTCACTAAACCGGGCATGGGTGTGGCCTATGCGTGACTCATCTGGCCTGTGGGCCGCGAGTTTGACAGCCCTAATTTAGATCTATCTGCTCAGCTATCACAGACTGGCAGTGTACCCTATCACACAAAACTCAGACCCACAATGAGAACAAATTGAGCCTCCTCTTTTTTTTTTGCTTGATCTCTCCCCCTGCAAAGTGAAAGCTGTCAAAAAATATGAGGCAGGGGAAGGATAGGTAGATGCACATGACCCCAGACGATGTGTTGGGGATAAAGAATCCTATTCTGTGGAGATTTCTGAGAATCTGGATTACTTGCTGTCGCTGGGTGACAGCAGGCATTGTAGGAGTGTCAGGCCATCTCCTGTGCTCTCTGTGCCAATTTTTTTGCCTACGTGTCAGCTTCAGTGCAAATTTGGCAATCCAGCAGTGATTTGCTTTGGCCCAGAAGTCATCATTGTCAACTGCAGCATGATTAAGGAGAGGTCGTAGGGGAAAGTCATTCTTTGTTTGGCTTTATCACTAGGAGAGTCCTCTTGCTTCCATGCTTCTCTGTTTTGATTCAAGTGTCTTTCTTCTGTTAATGTCAGCCTTGCAAGGTAGCCCAGACAAGAAGCACACCCAGAAGTACTAGCTCTGCTTTATTGTAAAGTTACATTAACCGGTTCTTGCAGGTCTAAAAGTGCATCTCTTTCCTCCTCACCTTTACTGTTCAAGAAACTAGGGAGAGTTCCTTTGAAGACATTTGCCATGCCCCCATTCCATCTGCGGACTCAGATTTCATTTACTGTATCAGACAGTTGTCTGGCCTGTGGCTCTTCCAACGGTCAATCTCACATATCATTACAAGTGAAAATACTGTACAAATAATTACAGGTGGTTTCAGATTTAAAATGAAAGAAGTAGACCAGTAAAGTAATATGCATCATATTAGGCTACTGGGATAATATTTTTTATCTGGAAAAAAGGTGAATGAAAATAGTGGCTCAGATCCTACGTCCCATTCTAATGAGAAATTAGAACTTCTCTATTAGCACTTTTGTTTGCTGTCATGTATTTTCGGGGCGGGAGGGATGTTTACACACATATGTCTCCCTGCAGCTTCCTATGAAGTTGGAACCAATCTTCTGGCAGATGTCAGTATTCCAGTATGCCTTGACCTTGAATGTGCATTTGGTACTGAATCAAATGTATTCATACTCTTATCACATAGCAATTCATTTAAAAGTAGAGATGTTAAAAGAATGTATCATGCTGCTAACTCTAGAAACTCTGCCTCAATTAAGCCTAAGAGTTTTCAGTGCACTTATATGTAGTGCAGCCCTTGTTTGTATTCTCACAGTACAGAATTTCTTCATGCTCTTGAAAATAGACTCCACTGATAGTAGCACCTTCCTGCAGAACCTACTGTGGCAGACCTCATTTGCAAGATTTGGTCTTTTGTGTATTTAAAGTTCAGGTGTGACACCCCCCCCATCCCCCTTTAACCTAAATGTTTTAATTGCTGAGGTGAAGATTTAAGATTATTGCTTTTCAAATTCTTGAATTGTTCCTTTGGAAGTGGACTATACGGGGGGTTAATTCTTTTTTTATCTATCCCGTGCTACTCAAGGAGAAAGAGCGGTTAAAACAAGAAAAACGTGATGAAAAGAGATTAAACAAACAACGAAAACTGGAACAGCGAAGATTAGAATTAGAAATGGCTAAGGAGCTAAAGAAGCCTAATGAAGATATGTGCTTAGCGGACCAGAAGGTAATTAGAATCATGCAAAATGTACCTTTCATTGCTTTGCTGCTTCTCCTTCCTTCCTCTCTTTTTACTTTATTGCCTTTTAAAATTATGCCCATTTTACTTTAGATTGCTTGATCATATTATGTCAGTGTTTCAGGATGACCGGCATTTACACTAAAGCACATATTGGGATGTGGTATGGTTCTTTTTTTCCCTTTACTTTAGTAGTCAACATTGTAATGTTTGGGCTATTTGTTCAAACTCTCTCTGCTCATTTCCAGTATACCTCTTTAAGTTCTTGCCTTTATACCCTGCTTGGGAATTCTGACAGACATTTGGTTGCCTCCTTTCGGGAACAAGAATGTTTTTCGTCTGATCCTGCATAGCTCTTACACTCATAGCTTCTCAGAATTTTTCTGGACTATCAGTTCCATGGTGCATAGTCACACCTTGCAGGATGCAGAAGGAAAACATTTTTCTTTAGGGAAAGTCACTGTTCCTTAGAACAGGGGTCCCCAACCACCGGTCCCCAGACCGGTACCGGTCCGTGGATCATTTTTTACCGGGCCGCAAAGCTTGGGCGCCGCCATCTTGTTTCGACGGCGCTTCCGGGTTTTCGGTTGGAAAACGGCGTTTGGGTGCTCGTGCCTTAGTTTCGTCGAAGGGGGGGCGGCTTCGAACGAAGAGCTGTCCCAATAGCGGTGGAGTCTCACGTTACTCGGGTAACGGTCCGTGGAAGAATAAATAATCGTGAAACCGGTCCCTGGTTCAAAAAAGGTTGGGGGCCACTGCCTTAGAACATAAACCACAATGCAGTATAATTTGAAAATTAGATTTTTCCACTTGTCTAGGTCAGTTTGGTTTCAGGTGCTATTCAATAGGAGATGATGGGTAAAAAATATTTTTTTGGTTTATTTTTATTTTTAATCTTTTATCTGACTTTGGTCCAAAACGTACCTTGCAGTTTTAAACTAATGGTTATCATAAACTGAAGACAGTCTATAATAGTACAGAATGTTTATAGCAGGGTACCATACTGCATTAGACATTATTAACCTTTGCAATTGCATGCTAAGCATGTCCTAAAGAGTGCTTGTCTGTAGGTTAATACAGAACTCTGAACACCAATATGGTCAAACCCGTTGATTTTTCTTTTCTGCTCCTACCCACAACATATACCAGCTTGTGATTTGTTTTAGACTTCAGATCAGGCTTATTGCTGGGTGAAATGGACAACAAGGTTTAAATATTTTATCTTAAGAATAATCAGGAACGGCTCTTTAATGATCAAATCTGGGTTGCTCTTGCTAGAATACACTGCACCTAGTATTTCTTTATTTTCTTCATCAACATTTTAGGAAAATGCAATGTACGATATTCTAGCATTATTTCAGGAGCTTAGTTATTTTCCCTTTTCAATATAAAAACTCATGTATTGAAGACATGTAGGAGTATTGCTTTAGCTCCATGCCTGGATGCCTTGTATGACTGCTGGTCTAATTTCCTGTTCAAACAAAAGGTTAGACTTGTTGCCAAAATTCTGCAATGAGGACTTAAGATGGTAAGAAATAAGTGTATAATAGCCAGAAATAGCTTGTAGCCAAATGTATTTTAATTATTATTATTAAATTTATGATTCCTTACAAAGCAGCTGAATAGATTATGGCCTATTGGTTTTCTCATGCACTGCACTTTCACAACTAAAGGAGATAAACAGACATTTTTAGATAAAAGCCAAGCATGAAGAAAGTGGTTTACTATGTTTCTTAGCACAGCCAGTTAATGGGCACCTTGTCAGCTGCAGCTTTAGCTCGGCATGCTTGTGCAACCTTTTTGGGTTTGAAAATCACACTTAGCCTTTGAGTCAGAATAAAAGCTAGATTTAATTTGATTTAATGTTAACTTTAACTAGATCAAATTGTTATAGTTATTCTTGGTATATTTAGTAATTGCCTCCTTCTGCCAAAGTCAAGCATAATAATTTAGCAGTAACATATGGGTAACCTGAGCTTTCATAATAACCAGATTACAAATGCAGAGGGCTCCTATTTTTTCTTCAGAGAAGACTTAATGGGTCTAAAATATGATCCCTACAAATAAATGAGGCTTCAATCCATTTATCCACAAGTCATTGATACCCTGTTTGTGGTTAGAAATTTCTTGCCCTGTTTCATCTGTTTTGAATTTGGGAAGGAAGTCTAATGAGCAAATCTAGAATTTCACGTATTCATTTTGATTGGAATGCTTGCTTGAAACACTCGCTCAACCAATTATTTTGCAAGCTGGATAGTCTGCATTATTCACTTGGAAACATACAAACCTTTGGATGCTGGCTACATTTCTTGGGAATAATTTGCCAAAAATCAAGCGCTATAGGATGCAAAAGATGTGGGTTTTTTTCCTCTTTTTTAGCCCTTGCCAGAACTGCCTCGCATTCCGGGCCTGGTTCTCTCGGGAAGTACATTTTCAGATTGTCTCATGGTGGTACAGTTCCTCAGCAACTTTGGCAAAGTTCTTGGCTTTGATGTGAATCTGGATGTCCCAAGTTTAAATGTTCTGCAAGAGGGACTGTTGAACATAGGAGACAGCATGGGAGAAATACAAGATCTGCTGGTGAGGTTGCTCTCAGCTGCAATTTGTGATCCAGGACTAATAACAGGATACAAGGTAATAAGTACTCTTATACTATCCTTGATCTTACGGTAATGTTTTTACAGTATCATAGACAAATATTCAGTTGGTCGTACAGTACATATACTTCATGGGTTGTACCACATAACTGAATATTTTTCTGTTTGTTGAGATGCAGTTCCTATCATCCTATACCATTGACCACACTGACTAAGGTTGGGAATTTGATATAGGGTTTCCTGCTTGAGCAGATGGTTGGAGTAGAAGACCTCCAGGGTCCCTTCCAACTCTGTTACTCTGTTGGAGGATCAGTCATTTCTTAAAATCCAAGTATAAATCTTATTACACGCTTCCCCACATCTCCCAATCTTTCTCTGTCCATTGGCTGATGCTAAGTGCAATGAGAACTCCAGTATCGCTCACTTAGCAATGAAGGGACTATATAGAACTTAGGATGCTGTATTTCATACACATTTGGAGTATAACAGATGACAAATCTGAGTTTGTTGTTTAACATTTACTAACACGTAACAGTAATGTGTCTTTTTATATCTGGGCTTAAATAATGGTGGGGATTTTCAAATCACCTCAACAGATACCACTTTTGTTAGTCTGTTGCCTTTAGTTTCAACATATTTAGATTATTTTCCAATTATTTCCAAACTTCTGCCTACCTCCTTGGGTAATTCCCAAATTTTATTTTATTCTAGATTTCTTTGAATGTCTTTTTTCTTAAACTTAGTTTAGGGGTCTTGTATCTACCTTTCTGTGCGAGATACCACAAATCCCCACTTCCACAGCCAGGAAGTTGCTTGAGAAAGGTCTTTTAAGTCTCCTGTATATTTCAATATAAATAAATGTTTAAAAAAAATTAAGGATTATATATTGATTCTGTGAGGGCTGGCAGCAAAAATAAAATAGTAATAGGTTCCAAGCTAATAGATGGTAGTGCCTCTGGTTTATGGCTTGTATTTTGTTTGGGTTTTTTTTTTCTTTGTTATCAAGTAACAGAAAGCTGTATTACATATGTGTTGTCATTACTGTGCATGGAGTGCAATTATTTACAAGCAGACTTTTTTCTCTAGGCCAAAACAATTCTCGGGGATCATTTGTTGAATGTGGGCATCAACAGAGACAATGTGTCCGAAATACTGCAGATATTTATGGAAGGTCACTGTGGGCAAACGGAACTCACAGAGAGTTTGAAAACCAAAGCTTTTCAGGCACACACCCCAGCTCAGAAAGCATCTGTACTTGCTTTCCTTGTTAATGAATTAGCCTGTAGCAAAAGTGTTATAAGGTAAGAAATTTATCTGTGCATGTTTCTGGTGAAGCTAATAAAATGATCAGTAATAGGTTTGAACTTCTGACTGAACCTCTGTAGCAACAAGAGTTAGCAGAGTCAACCAAAAGCTATCATTCTTAAAAGAACAGGTTTCTCCAACCACATTCCACTGAAATAATTGTACTTATTTGTCATCATTAAACTGAATATTTTTTTTATACTTGACTCATATTAGTTTGAATAGGTAGCATGTAAATTTGAGTAACGAAATATTTTCTCAGATATTAAATATATTTGGAATATGTCATGCAATAAATTGTGCCTGAGTAATTAATGTTTTCTGCTTTGACAGCGAAATAGAAAAGAATATAGATTATATGTCAAATTTAAGAAGAGATAAGTGGATGGTTGAAGGCAAACTTAGGAAGTAAGTAATACTTTTCTAAAATATTCCAGGACTTACCATTTTTGTTTAATTTGTTGTGTGGCTTATTTGCAAAAACAAATCTCATGCTATGTAAAATAAAGTAGCCATTTCATTTATTTAATTAAAATGGGAAATTAATTTTGTAAAGTATGTAACTTATTTTTGATAGTTCCTTGAAGGAAAAAAAAGGTTGTGAATGAGAAGGACTCAAATTGGAAAAAATCCATACTATGGAACTTGTAAGAAATAAATTTGATTCTTGCTTGAAGGTTTGTGGAGTTAATAAATTGGGGTGGGATTTTTTTTTTTTTTTTTGGCATTAGTAAAATCTGATTGGAACAATTGTGCATTTTTATTTCTGAAAGAGGATTTATAGGGTCAAGTTATTTTGTTCTGATCGTCTTTAGAATTGCAAATTATTTAGGTAATGGTTAAAATACCTCACAGTTTGTCATATAATTTTAAATATTTCTTGTGGTACATCTGGGATATACTTGCCAATATTGAGGTAGTTTGGTTTGCTACAAAACAAATAGTCAAGTTTTTAAGGATGCCATTTTTTTTCCATTGCACAAAACAAAATTCCATACAGCAAGTATAACAGCTCAGTCTACCATAGAATTTGAAGGGAAAGTAATTGTAAATCACAAGGGGTTGTTATAGCCCTGTGCTATACATAGCCAGGCTCCACTTTCTTTTCTTTAGTCACTTTTCTTTCTTGTATAGTAATCAAGGCATTCTTACAGTATTTGTATTTCTAACCCTATTTCTCCTTCCCCACTCATTTTAATGCTCCGCCGAAGAAAGAAGAAATAAAGGAGAGCTACAGGAGGGAGATAGAAGAAGTAAAAAAAAAAAAAAGATATAAAGCAAATTACAGGAAGAAATAAAGATCTTGACTGTAAATTTCTGTTCATGATACTGGCTCCAAATCCATACCGTGTTCATCAGTATAACTGTGGGGCCCTTGTAATAATTAACTCATATAAAAATCATGTACTAAATCACCCTAACCATGAGTTAATTAACATTTGAAGTTGCCCCACAGTCCCTTATGCAAGGAGGCTTCTCACTTAGGGGGGAATTCAGTTTTCTCTTAACTGTCCTTTCAACAAATGTAAGTACAGTACTAGATTTGAGGAGCATAGCTGCTTCTCTTCTTTTATTTAGCTCTACTTAAAAAAAACTGGTAAATTTTATTCTTCTAAATCTTTCCTTTGTGATTCTCAGCTTCTCATTCCCATCGTATGTGATACCGCTATTTCTCTTTCACTATTCATTCATTATTGTCATGAGGATGAGCTGAAATAATTTCATTTTGCATCTGTTGAAGTCTTACAGGGCAAAGTATTTCATTGGTCAATCTTAACACAGCACGTGTTCAAATGCTAGCTGTATATTACTCCTTCAGATTTTTGTATGATGTGTACCATTCTTAGCTGTAGAAAATGATAAATTTTTTATTAAATATTAAATTCTAGCATTCATTCACAATAGGCATAAAATGCACCTGATTAGTAGAAGGCATAAAATGCACCTGATTAGTATTCATACTTACCTTTCTTTTTCTTTTCCATCAGACTTACTTGAGCATATATTTTCATGATCTCTTGAGTGTGAAAAAGTTAACGTTATATTTTTATTCTGCCTGTCCTCCCAAAGTTCATTTACTGTGTCCCTGTTTCTTCCCCAAAAATCTAAGATTATTATATAGTTGATTAAACTACGAGATGTTGACCTTCCCATGTTCATCCATTTAGTTTTATGGACCAACTAAACATTTTAATTCAGTGCTTTTGGCCAAGAGTCCAATCTTGTGTTTTGTACACTACCATAAGATGCTTCCCTTAGTTAGAAAGGTCTCGATATTGGGTCATGTTATTATTTTAATGATAAAAGCCCTATCCTATTTGGAGTGATAATGAGCTAGAATAAATATATTAGAGAAGCATGTGATTTTTAAAAACTACTGTATTGGGCTCCGACCATAGGTGTACCTTGGCAAAAATATAAGAATGTTGCAATTTCTCCGTGGACTAGAACTTTGTTGAAAACATCAGGCCAGCTGTTTGCTGTCTTTGTTGATGCTGTGATTTCAGCCTTCTAAGTAAATGATTGGGAGAGAAACAGTTATTTTACTTGGGGTTAGGAAGGGCAAGTGAAAGTAATTGCATACTGCCAGAACTGTCTTTTTAGTTTACTCTTGTTAGTTGAATGTAGAGAGAAGTAAAATATATTGGCTAGCAGCAGTAGAGTTTGTTTAAACATAGCAATAGATCAGTAGAAGATCTTTGGGAAGAAAATCAAGATCAAGTGGCACTTTATGTCAGACTCTGTAACTATCAATGCAAGTTTTTCATTTGGGTTTTTAATTTTTTTGTTAATGTTTTAATTACCTTCACCAAGATGGCTGATCTATTCTAGTACTACTTATGCTGAACTATAATATTTTAGAATAGAATGCTTAATGAACTTTGTCAGGGAGGCAAGTACAAAATGCATCATTAATTATTTTTTCAGTGATTTAATACTGGTGCAGATATTTAATCTAGAGATATCTATCATTTTACTTAAGGCATATGTTGTGGTATAAAATTTCAGCCTAATACGTCATTGGTCAAGCAGTGGGCATTTAATTATTTGCAAATTAGAACATTAAAAGTGAATTTCATCTTTTGTGTTATAAAAAGAGCTTACTCAGGATAGCTAAACATTTTAAGTCATCCTTTTATCTTTCTTTAACTAGTGTTGATAAACATCCTCCAGTTGAGTTCTTTTTAAAATCATAAGCTTTGTTCCAGTCTGCTTTTTAAGAAGCCAGCTTCACTGCATCATACCCACTTGCTGTATGGAATACTGTTTTGTAGGATGGGCGAAGAAAGGAAGAAAAGGAAACTGAAAAAAATACATAGAAGCATTCAAGTATCATAATTTATCTACTTTTGCCATCCTAATCCGTACTCTTTCTCCTTTCTTTTCTTTCTTGTAAAATCCTTGCCTTTTCAAAAACACACATTTTCATATCTCCTTAAATTCTGTTACATGCCAAAATATTAAATGGGTGTGTGAAGCCTGGCTTTGAAGTACTGAATAGGCTGTTTCAAAATAATTTGCCTGTTAGATTCCTGGTAGTTAGAGCTGTAACATCTGCTGTATGGAATCTTGTTTTGTAGGGTAAGAGATGAAGGGCTACCACAACTGTACTTACTGGTATGTAAGTTTCTTTTGTTTCATAAACATGAAACTAAGGCTTCTGCTACCAGAGTGCTACAAGATTAATGCTTAATAACAGATCATATAGAGTAATATGCAGACAGACACTTGTAAAATGATTTGTATTCATATAATCTACATCCAAGCATCAGATTTTGGTTAGAATTAGCATTGTTTTTAAAAATGTGTCTGGAAAGAGGTTACAGAGATTAAGATCGACCAGAAGAAGAATACAGCTATATACTTGTTTCTTCAACTTAGAGAAAAGGTTCTGGAAATCTTTCTGTTGTTCCTAGCTGTTATAGCAGAATTTTATACAGTAGCATTCATGTTAGACCTAAAATAGTTGGTGAAGAATTAAATAAGAGTAGAGATTTTGTGGTTTGTGATGATTCCCAGCAAATAAAATCAAAGCATTTTAAAGCTCTTGCCAAATAAATTTATACCTTCAATAAAAATGGTTCTGTTGGTGAATTACATTTCTCAAGTGCTGATTCAGTAACTGCAATAAATTATGTGACAAAAATGATTCAAATGTATAAGGTGAATGATTTCTTCTCAGGGAAATGTGAGGAACTATGTATATGTATATTTTAGCAATACTCCATAATACTGTTTGTCTACCATGTGTTTGAAGGCTTAGAATCATTCATGCTAAGAAAACAGGCAAGCGAGATGTCACAGGAGGAGGTGATATAGGAGAAGAACCCCATTCACTAGGTGCGCCCACGCCAGGCCGAAAGAGGAGACGGAAGGGAGGGGAGAGTGATTATGATGACGACGACGATGATTATAGTGATGATCAAGTGGATGAAGATGAGGAAGAAGATGATGACAAAGATGATAAAAAAGGAAAGAAAGATATTTGTGAAGATGAGGTAGGTGTTGATGATGCATTAGATAACTTATATTGACTTTTATAAAGTGTATGTGTCTTTAGTGTAGTGTTATATGAAAAACCTTGACTAAAAATTGCTAAAAGTTTTGACAAGAATTTGTTTGATTGTAACATCAACATTTCTTATTTACCAACTATGTAGAGGCATAGGAGGGAAGAATTTATTGTGTCCTTTGGTGAAAATAAACTGCCATTCAGTTTTTCTGTTTTTGACTAACGATATGCAGTTGCCTATTATGACTTAGTGCAGGGCTGTCAAACTCCCCATCCATGGGTCGGATGCGTCCCATGCTGGCCACGCCCATGCCCACGCCCAGTTTAGCAAAGGGGGGGAAGTTCCGATATGTCATGTGATGCTGCCGTGACGACGTGAGTTTGACACCCCTGACTTAGCGTTATGTGCATCAAGACTTATGGCCTATTCTGTGAAGGCTCAGTATGATGTGTGAATGAACCACAGTGCCATTGCATGTACAGTACTGCTCTAGCCTTGCTGAAATCAATATGTTTAAAAAATCATTAGTTTTTTGCCATACTTGCGTCTCCCTATGTACAACTGCTGTAAAGAATAGATACCATTTGGAGACCACATCCATAATAAATATTTATGATTGCAACACCTTTGTAATGTTTGAGGCATATTTCATAAAATTCTGGTTTTATAATAGTGAGCACAATTAGTATATAGAAAATAATGCATTACCGCATTTTATTTGTTGGTGGTAGGATGATGGAGACCAAACTGCAAGTGTTGAGGAACTAGAGAAACAGATTGACAAACTTACTAAGGTAACCTGAACTTCTATAAATTTAAACTTTACTCTGTCACTATAATGTAGACAAGAATTATTTTTAAAGTGTTCTCACATTCACCAGATTTTACCTCATTGTCTTAACCAAATTTCAGTCTTGTTGAAAATGAGGAAAGATGAAGCAATTTGCTGCTGATATAACAAAGTATAAAGAAAGAAAGCTCTTGAACCTGGCTTAATGTAAATCTGTGAGATATTATAAAAAGGCAGAAATCCAGGGCTGTATATATATTTGATGCTAACACAAGCCTGCAAAGAGCACTACAAAAAAATCATTATATTGCCTTATACTGGGATCTGTTATTTGAATTGTATGATCATAATGTGCTCTCTATTCTGGAGCCAGAGCAATCTTTGTGTGTTTTAGAAGACTTGAATGTGCTAATGGATTGTTCCTGGTACTCTTCTAACTAATATTACTCACCAGAATTATAAGAACCTCAAAACAAAATAACATATGCTTTCTTTCTCAAAGTAAAACTGCTGCAAACTGCTAATGGGTTTTGGTTTTTTTTGAAGATGGAAAGTGACCTTTTGATTCCATCTATAGTAATAATTATAATAGGACAAAATTATTAGTTTAGATAAGGAAAAGTATTATCTATAATTTTTGATCCTCTACTTCTCCAGTTTGAGAGGCATGTGCCAATGCATATTCTCAGGTCTAATGTGCATTTGTTGACATTTGTTCAACTGAAGCAAGAATACGGCATTCAGCATGTTAACTTTTTCTCTTTCTCTATGGACATCTGAGCACTAGCTTTGTCTACAAGTTCTCCTTTACATAATTTATCTCAAGGCCATATAAAATATCTTGTTAGTTACATATAAAAAGCCACAATTTCTCATATTAGCTTGGCTTATTGTACTAGATCAGGGGTGTCAAACTTGATTACATTGAGGGCCACATCAGGGTTGACCTCAGGGAAGGGTGGAGTTGTGTGGCCAGGGGAGGCATGGCCAGCTCAACACAACTCGTGTCAGGGGCGCCTGTGGTGGGCCGGGTTTTTGGCTGTGATGGCCTCCTGCACCGTTTTCGCTGGCCGAGGCACTGCGGGTTAATCCTTCACTGTTTCCAGGGCAGCCTTGTGGGCCAGTTCTAAGTACCCTGCGGGCCGGATCCGACCTGCGGGCCTCGAGTTTGACACCCCTGTATTAGATGTACACACCCTTTGCTGTAAGTCATAACTGGTAATATTTCATTGGTTTTCATGGTGTCAGTGAAAATCTTTGGATCTTTTGTTCTCTGGAAATTGGTAACAAAAGCCCAAATTTTGCTTATGGAATGTCTTCTTCAATCTGTTTTAATTTTGTCCAGTGTGACACATCATCATCAATTAGACTCTTTCAGTTTTTCAAACACAGGACAATGGAACCAACTTAAATATCCAAAAAGTTTGGTGAACTGTCTGTCATTCATTGGCATAACCTTGTGGGTTTTTTTTATACAACAGCAGCAAAACCAGTACAGAAGAAAGCTATTTGAAGCTTCTCACTCTTTACGTTCAATGATGTTCGGCCAGGATCGTTACAGACGTCGATACTGGATTTTGCCCCAATGTGGGGGCATTTTTGTTGAAGGCATGGAAAGTGGAGAAGGTAATGAGCTAAATCTAAAAAAAGTAAAGGTAAAGGCTTCCCCTGTCCAGTGGTGTCTGACTTGTGGGGCGGGGGGGATGCTCATCTCTGTTTCTTAGCTGAGGGAGCCAGCGTTTTCTGAAAATACTTCCGTGGTCAAGACTATATGCCGAAGTGTACAGAAGGCTGGTTGGCAGGAGCTGGGGCTAGAATAGGAATTCCCCCAGAGGTGGTATTCAGCAGGTTCTGACCAATTCTGGAGAACCGGTAGCAGAAATTTTGAGTAGTTCAGAGAACCGGCAAATACCACCTCTGACTGGAGATTTTACAGCATCCTTCCCCTGCCATGCTCACCAAGCCACGCCCACAGAACCGGTAGTAAAAAAAAAATTTAATACCACCACTTAACTAACCCATTGCACGGTCCTTTGGTCTCGAACTGCCAATCTTTCAGTCAACAAGCCCAGCATCTTAACCTCTAGGTCACTGTATCCTCAGCTAGATCTGGGAACTCTGGAAAAAATGTCCATGCTTTTCTCTATCAAAGTTTTCTTTTAGCCAGAAGCTGATATTGGTAAGTCCTGACTGAAGGACTGAATGCACTTTTATGTTGCCTTGTGAACTATTGATAATCCCAAATTTACAATCTGGAACAAATTAAATCTCCCTACAAGGCAGATGCCATAATAGGGGAGGGATGTTTCTTAGGCATCACAAGGTGACATTGCTTCATCAAGGGGAGTTGGTGAATACCCGCTCTGCTGGATCTAATGGGACTGGCAGAACCCAAAGATAGGCAGTCTTGCAAGAAACCGGGCCCCATGCCCTTTAAAAGTGATTATCAACTGTGCTAAAGATATCCCAAATGCACTATCATAAGAGGGATTGAAATTGGGAGAGAGGAAGCACCAAACACTTTTCTTCCCCTTCTGTCTGCTCCTTTCTATGTGAATCTCTCTTTTCTTTTTGCTTTTTGTGAAGAAATAGTTAATGCATGTTGACACA
This sequence comes from Notechis scutatus, assembly GCF_049901735.1. Classification (NCBI taxonomy): domain Eukaryota; kingdom Metazoa; phylum Chordata; class Lepidosauria; order Squamata; family Elapidae; genus Notechis; species Notechis scutatus. Next base: position 197,266,192 of record NC_142009.1, read on the forward strand.
TGGTTAAAGGAGGAGTGGAGAAATGTGGGGATAAATAAATGAAAGCTTTCTTTATTTAAAAAATGGAACTGCTCTATGAACACAGTTAATAGAATTCTGGAGAGTTCACATTTCAGAATATTTGTCAGATATTTATCTGGAAGAGTCTGCTCCTCTTTATTTCCTTTATGAGAATTTTTAGGTATAAATTGGTTATGCATTCATCCACATTCTTTTATTTGGGTGATGCCTGTTGTGATACAAGTAGTAACACAGTTATTGAATGTATTGTACTCACCTTTCATAAAGAACACACAAAGGGGGAAAGGCTTGATAACAAAAACCAATAGTATATTCCTTATGCTGATATTTGAACCTAATAATAGGATACTGCCTAATTTTAAGGCACTTTATAATTGTTAATTAAAAATAAGTAATTTAAGCACTGGAAACATAAATGCACTAAGTAAAAATAATTTCCCTTGAGACTCCTTGAATAAAGCATAAATATGATTGGTGCCAAAGAATGGGAATTTTTATAAAAAATGTTTTGTCAGAATTTTGCTGCCAAACAAAAAAGCCCCATTGCTGATACTAAACCATGGGTTAGGGAACATTTCACTTTGTGCTAGGTACTTGTGAAATCCATGTTGTTTTTATTTTCTACACACAGCCCCATTTCTTCATCCCTTATTTTGAAATTCTGGAAAAAAATTAGTTAACACTACAAGAGTATCTTTGTATTATTATTTTTTAAATATTCTGCATCACTAAAGTAGAACAGTACTCCATGGCATAAGTTAGGACACCAAAATTGAGGTGCAGTATAAATTCATTTCTCTTTCTCTCTTATTCAGGTTTCTACCAGCAGTGAAGTGTGTTTTATGTATCAGAACATGCAAAAAAGGCTTTTTCCATATGAATCCCCTTTGCGTGATGCATTTAATAAGACTGTTTCTTCTGTCTGGTACCTCTGTCTGCTGAAGTGTCAGGCATTTTCAGTTCAGATGTTAAGAGAAAGCTTTTGATTGTTTTTCTGTTTCATCTCTTGAAATGAAATTATGATCAGCCTTATATGTGCTTGTTATATTTTTTTGGTTATCATTGTTGATTTTATCCTAGATGAATATCCTACCTTAAAAATTATTCTATAAATCAAGAGTATGGTGGGTTTTTTAAAGATGAGAATGTGGTTTTTCAGCTTAAACAGCTGGAAACCAAATCCATTTTGGCTGTAAGTTAAGTAATGGTCTTTCTATGCCTACAGGTCTGGAAGAAATTGCAAAAGAAAAAGAAAAGCTGAAAAAGGCCAAAAATATTCATATCAAAGAAGAAATTTTTGAGACCTCTGAAGAAAAATTAAATTGTTTAAGTGCAACACATTGTAATCCGAAAGAGGATGTCAAAGAGAAGGACAGCACAAATCTCTTCCTGCAGAAGCCCGGCTCTTTCTCAAAGCTAAGCAAACTTTTAGAAGTAGCAAAAATGCCTCCCGAGTCGGATGTGCTGGCCACTAAAGCCAATGGCAGCGCAGCAAATGGATGCTCGTTGGCATATCAGAATAGCTCTAAAACCTCATTGTGTAGCCACCAGGCCACCTTATCACAAAGCAGCAATGAACGATCTGATCCAAATCATCTTTTTAATCCTGTGGCAATCGGGCCAGGGAAATTTTATAGTTCTCCATTAATTTCAAATGACCAACTGTTAAAGACTCTTACAGAAAAGAGCAGGCAGTGGTTTAGCCTGTTACCCAGAACTCCTTGTGATGACACTTCTGTTATCCACTTAGATTCACCAGCTGCTGCTACTTCTTCTTCATCTCTCACTCCGCATTCTCATCCTCCATCTAAATCACCCTCACCTGTTCCATCTCCACTTATTGGTTCAGCCTCTTCACCAAGCCCAATAGGATTAAGTCCATTTGCCTTGTCACCACTTCAGGTAAGCATTTTATTCCATTTTATTCCACAGGAAGTTTCATCCTGTGCACTTTCTACAGGGGGAAAGAAAGAATATAATGATGCTAGGAATCCTGATTACCATTTGTTGTAAAGAAAGAAAGTTAATTACTAGTTGTGGGCATATGAGTGTAAAGATCTTCAGGGTCTGGTTGGGTAGGGTGGGGGATGCAGGGAGTCGTAAGGAGGAAAGGAATTGGTTTAATCATCACTCTCCTTTTCTCTCTCCAGCTTCTCTTTATTGGAATTGCTTTCAAAATTCAATCCAGTGGTTGAGTTCACACATTATACTAAGCCCTAATACGATTTGTCTTGTTTTGGCTAATGGAATATTTGAAATCATTCGAGCTGAACCAATCATTATAGTTTGTAAAGCACAGTTTGTGTCATACAACAACTTGTTAATTGAGCCATTGTGACTTTTTCAGTGATCCATACTTAAAACAAACTATGGCTTAGTATAGAGCAGAGGTGTCAAACTTGTAGCCCGCAAGCTGGATGCATCACATGCTGGCCCCGCCCCTGCCCGGTTTAGCGAAGGGGGGGGGAGTCCCGATACGTCACATGACACCACTGTGATGCCGCGGGTTTGACACCGAATATAGAGTGTGAACTCAGTTATGGATATTTGATATTTATCTATGCAGAGATAGTATAGGTGAAACTTTACTGAAATGTCCAAATCTAGACAGTTGTGTATTCAAGTAAAATCTCAATTTTAACAAACCATTCCAGGGGAGGGAGTCTGTCTTATTTCTGAATATCCATTCAATATGAAAATATGTTATACGCAGCCATTCCCATTATTTATGCAATTATGTAAATTATATAAATATCATGTAATATATCTTAAACTTAAGTGTATTGTCCTGATTTCAGATGCTACGTTAGTTCAAGGGTATGGAGAATTGGGACAGAAATGTCCATTGCATTTAAAGTTTGTTAAATGTAGTTACCTGCTGGTACGCTTGGTGTATGTACTGTTTCCTTACAAATTATTTACATACTAGAGTTGGGGAGATGGGATCCCTGGTAACCTCTTTAAATTAGTTATTTGCACAATGTCCTGTTTCATCTTAGTAAATTTTGTCTCCAAAAAGATGCAACCATGCCCGCAAATTTCTGCCAGGATAGGAGTTCAGCACTGTAATCCTATATTTACTTTATTCAGATTTGGCTGGCACCCATCCCTCAAAAAGCACCACTTCCCTGCAAGTTCTATCCAGGGGTGTCAAACTGGTGGCCTGCAGGGCAGATGTGTCATGTGCAGGCCACGCCCACCCCAGCTCCGCAAAAGCAGAAAATATTGTGATAATGTCACGTGATGGCAACATGACACTGCAAGTTTGACACCCGTGTTCTATTCAGTTCTGAAAAGGATTTAGAAATAAAAAGGCTATTTGTTAGCCTATTATAAGCAGTGAGGTGATATAAAGCATATGCTAGAAAATATGTGTTTTCTAAAGCAAGGGAACACTTTAGATACAAAATGGTACCTGAGGCAATCTGAGTCAAAGAAACCTACAATATTTTTTGAAGAAGATTTGAAAGCAAATATTTTTGCATGGCAATAACTGTACTATGTGAACATGATTTTTTGTGATATTTAAAAGTGATACTATTAATTATTAACCTTAAATCCATACTTTGAAACCCATCAGTTACAAAAAAAAACCTTTCCCATCTTTCCAGTACCGTCTTTCTTGATGTTTGTGACTTCTGATTATGAATTCAAGTATAACATATCAAATCAGCCCATTCATCGCTTTCCAAATCTTTCTACTACCTTCCTTTCCCTTACCTCTACTTCGTTGCCATGTACCATTTGAAATGGCTGTGTTATTTCCCTATTTCCCTTCTTCCCTGTCCTATCTCAAAACATCTTTCTGAAAAATGCATGTCATAATTCTATTCCAAAAACAGATGCTGTTTGTTCCATGTACAGGATGAGCCGTTTATGGAACTCTTTGCATATGCTTGTTATTATTAGTCAATACTTTTTTTATCCCATCTGTTCTCTGAGAGCTGATAATGGCATATCCTAGCAGCTCTAAGAAATAAGTTGGGCTAAAAAAGAATAGCTAATGTAAGGGTCATTCGGTGAGTGCTACAGACAAATGGGGATTTACACCTGGATCTTTCTGTTCTAATATCTTAATCAATACACTATACTGGGGCTCAATGTTTATTGATTGGAATTATTGCAAGTTCTTCTTACTAAAAAGCTGCATTGATTTGTATTGTACTGAAGAGGGGGTCAACCCATTCTCCAAGTACCTGAAGGCAGGACAAGAAGCAATGGATGAAAACTAATGAAGGAGACAAGCGACCTAGAACTAAGGAGAAATTTCCTAACAGTTAGAACAATTAATCAGTGGAACAACTTGACTCCAGAATTGTGGGTGTTCTAACATTAGAGATTTTTAATTGTTTGTCTGAAATGGTATAGGGTTTCCTGCCTGAGAAGGGGGTTGGACTGGTCCCTTCCAACCACCGCAATTTCCTGCATGGAGTGTTATATAACAAATAGTTATAACTATTTGAATTGGGGTTGTTGTTTTTTTGTATAGCAGATGAAGACAGGATTGCCTGTAATGGGACTTCAGTTCTGTGGATGGCCTACTGGCGTTATGAGTTCAAATCATCCATTTTCATCTCCATTGCCTAGTATGGGATCCGGCCTAGGAGTGTCAGAGGGCAATGGTAGCTCTTTCTTAACACCCAGTGTTCCAAGAAGTAAAAGCGAATCACCAGTGCCACAGGTTGAGAAACAAACTTCGGTACCTTCTTCAGTTCTTGTGGAAGTAGCCAAACCAGCTGATTATCCTAGTCCAAAGCCTATCCCAGAAGGTCAGTATCCTTTTATTCTTTTTATAGTGTTTCTAACTAATTCTAACAGAATCCTAGTTCTGTTCTTCTAGTTAGAGACTAGGACTTTTTAAAATGACCCAGTGTTTGTTTGTGGCAAACCACTGTTCAATTTTTTTAGAAAATATATTTTCTGCAGCAACAGCAACAATGGCAATAACATCAAGTATCTCAGCTAGGCTGTAGTTCTCCCTGATGTCATATATCTGTGTCTTTTAATGTTAGAGAATTCAGGTTTTGGGGTGCCTATTTCCCATATAGAACATTTGTATATTTTAAATCTTTCTTTGTCTCCATATTTTGATTCAGAAATGCAGTTTGGCTGGTGGAGAATTATTGACCCAGACGACCTAAAAGCTTTGGTTAAAGTGTTGCATCTCAGGGGAATTAGAGAAAAGGCCTTACAGAAGCAAATTCAAAAACATATGGATTATATTACTCTAGCTTGCCTCAAGAATAAAGATGGTATGTAATTGGGGGGAAAAATGCAACGGTATAATGAGAACTAGATGTTTTAAGATTGGCTTCTGATAGCTCAGGTGGCACAGAAATAACATGAAGTCTAGGTGACCTATTAATTATAAAATGGCTAATGGACATTTTTATTTAATAAAAAAACATTAGAATATAACTATGCTGGATCAAGCCAAGGCCCATCTTAACCCAGCATTTTGTTTCTCACAATGGCTAACTTGGTGTGTTGGCAAGCAGGAGATATTTCTCTTTCCTGCCTTATTCTCCTGCAGCTGGTATTTAGAGGCATGCTACCTCAACCCAAAGAATAACAATGGGTCTCCAAGACTAACAGCTGTTGACTGGTCTCAATTTTTCCAGTCCCCTTTTAAAGCTGTCCAAGTTAGTGACCATCACTATGTTAAATGGTAATGAATTCCACATGTTAAATTATGCTGTTGTGAGGAAATACTTCCTTTCATTTGTTCTAATCTCCTTCCAATCATTCTTCCATGACTCCTTGGCTATAGTGTTTTGAAAAAGAGGAAAAACTTGTCTTGATTGAGTTCTTCAATGCTATGCATAATTTTATAAAACTTTCTTATGTCCGTTCTCTCATCATTTTACTGAGCTAAAGATTCCAAAGCATTCTAACCTATTAAATTCAACTGAACAGCGAAATACATTATACAGCTATAAATTAGGTATACAAGTATATGTCTATACAAGTAATTCAATAGACATATACTTGTTGGATTAATTGTGACCTCTTATATTGATAAAATGATTATTGCCATTGAGCTCATTGTTACTTCAAAATAATTGATCTGAAAGTTATACTAAAATAGTTTAATCTAATTTCTAAATACAGCTGCAATTATTGAAATAAATGAAAATGATGAAAACCAAGTAACACGAGATATTGTAGAAAATTGGTCCATAGAAGAGCAAGCCATGGATACGGATATTGCTATTCTTCAGCAGGTAGAGGATTTAGAGAGAAGAGTGGCATCAGCTAGTTTACAGATCAAGGTAAAATGTATTTCAGTAAAATCTGTATTTAGTAATTATTGGCTAAAGTGCTAATTCAAACTTATGAAGAATAGATTTTCTAGAGTTAAGGATTATTCTCAGTAATAAAAGAAATCAAAAGATTTTGAAGAATGTATTAACATTACCTGGAATGAAGTTATTTCATCTTTTCTTATGGAGTGGGCTTTCTTTTTATGGTTGGTTAAATCTTCAAAGAAAAACTAGGAAATGGGATTTAAAAAATATAACTATTTTCATGAACCAAGACACCAAACTAGACACCTTGACGTTCTAGTGCCACTTTAGGCATGAAATGATCTCTCAGCCCAATTTACCTCATAGGGTTGTTGTTGTGGAGAAAATATGAGGAGGAAGAAACATTAGGTACGTTAATATTGAGTTATTTATAAAAAATAATAAAGGTGGGATAAAAATAAGTCAGTAAATAAATATTATGGAGGAAACATGACCATCATAAATCTGCAAGTCCTCAGAATCATGTAGTAGAATTTAATGCAATGTTATTAAATTCAAAATACAGCATCTCTGGGATCATATTTCAAATTTGCATGGTTCAGGAAAACACTTGAGTGTAGATTTAGGCTTTTTTTCTGTCAGGTTTTGGAGTGATGGAGACCAATAGCATCTGTTTTCTGTCTTTTAGATTTTAGTGTCATTTTTATTGAAAGATAGACTAGTATATCGCAAACAGTATCTCTCCCCAGTGTGTATGGGGGGAAAATGCTATACAAGGAGTGCAACTTTGAGCAGTTTATTTTCTACCTTGTATGTCATCCACATAGCTCCAAAATGGCTGCTGCTACTGAGGACATAGCTTGCAGCAAATGCAAGGTCTCCCCTGTCTGAACATTCTGATTCACATGGTGGAGGAATAGCTTGAGAGAGGTCAGCAGCCCACCATGGGACTGCCCCTCCTATCTGCCTGTGGGACTCTGGGTGTCCCTGGATCCTTCTCTGTCTGCCAAAGACAACAGAGATTCACCCAGCAGCCAAATTTTTCCTTTTCTTTTGATTCTAGCAAAAATAACTATCTCCTGGATCAATATTCCTATCAGTAATCCCTGCTGCTGTCCTGTCTTGGTGACCTTGCTCTAACCTCTATGTTTGCTGGATAGCAAAGAGATAGCTGTGTTCCTCAGCAAGCACAGACGTAAAAGCAGGTATCCTGCTTCAGGAGATGGAAAAAAAAGTGATCTTTTTGCATCTCATTTTTCCAAAAGTAGGGTAGCAGCTGCATAGCAATCACTGCCCCCACCATCAAATGCAGGCAGCAGATTTGCTGACCTTGTTTTCAAAGTGCACCAAAAAGATCACCGTGGAGACAACAATTTTCTCTTTTCCTCCCCTCTTGAGGATGGGGGTGGGGGGAGGAAACACATTATCATGCAAGTGGGAAAGAGCCTTTGATTTTCCATGCAAACAGAATAGTAAGTTCTGCTGATGAAGAGCACAAAGGCGAGTAGCTCTTTGATTCCATCTTCATTCACCATTAGTCATGATGACCAACATATGACTTCTGGCATCTTTTAAAATTTGGAGGGGAAATAAATATATATAAATATTTGCATATATTTTTTTGTGTGGAATTAACAAAATGTGCAATATGAAGGTGTTACGTAACACATATAATTAATGTGAATTAACCTTGTTACTGTGAGTCATCAGAAATGATTACAGGGTTTAAAAAAAAATACAAACTAAAAATCTGAAACTGGGATTTGTGCCAGTTATATATTTCCCACAATAGCTCTGGCTCTTGGGTATGAGTTAAAAATCAATTTATTACTTAGGAACTTGTTGGATTGCAGATTATTTTTTCTCCCAAAAATGTAACATAAAACTCTGATTTAAAAATGAATATGTGTGGTTGTCTTAAGTAATACGGGAAAGAAAGAATCAGCTCTTTGACTTTTTGAGAACTTCCGGAAAGAGGTGCGCAGTTTAGGGAGGTAAACAAATGTCCAAAATTTGAAATGGTTAACTGAAATGGCCAAACACACATGTGCCCAATTTTGTATTTAAAATGTAGGGTTGGATGTGTCCCGAACCAGAATCGGAAAGGGAAGACTTGGTATATTATGAGCATAAATCAATCACTCCATTGCACAAGAAGCGTGATGGTGATTGTATTGGTGGAGAAGAAAGCAGTAGCAGTACTCTAGAACGGAAGAGTGACAACCCTCTAGATATAGCTGTAACCAGACTTGCTGACTTGGAGCGGAACATAGAGCGAAGGTATCTGAAGAGCCCCTTAAGTACCACCATTCAGATCAAACTGGATAATGTGGGCACAGTTACTGTCCCTGCTCCTGCACCATCCGTTAGTGGTGATGGTGACGGGTAGGTTATTGAGATTAACTTGAAAAATTATTGTGCTTCTTTGCTAATTGGAGCCTATTTTTTCCTATTGTGTGTTTATCTATGTATCTTCTTGTATGTCTCTGATCCATATGGACTGCGTTTTTTATGCATGGTGCTGTGCAAAGATTTATTTATTTAATTTATTTATTTAATTTATTTATTTATTTTTCTGTTACGTATGTTAATCCTGCAAAGTTATCTTATGGTTGTGATTGAGCTTTGAGGCACGTAGCCACAGTCTGTGCACTACATCAAATTTAGTTGCTTAAGCCTTATTACCTTTATTGGCTGTGTATGTTTTTGTCATTGCTTGGCTTTCAATGTGACGATGATTGTTCCACGTTCAGAAACTGATGAAAATGGATGTGACCTGCTTAATTTCTCTATATTTCAATGCAGAATGGAAGAGGATATTGCTCCGGGGCTAAGGGTATGGAGAAGGGCATTGTCAGAAGCTCGCAGTGCTGCACAGGTAGCTCTGTGCATTCAGCAGTTACAGAAAACAATAGCATGGGAAAAATCTATTATGAAAGTTGTAAGTGTTATGAACTGATTTTTACATATCCTATTTTCCTCCTTTGCAGATACTTAAGTTGATAGCATTGTCGCTGCATCCCAAAATGACAATTAACTGGCACTTTTTACGCGGATCAGATAATTTTTTGAAAAATAAAAATAAAGAGCCCTCCTATAGCCAAATTCAATATTCTGAACTTCCCAAAGAGCCTTTCTGCTGGTGTATTTTGAATTTTATGGAGTTTCTTTCCCTCTCCCTGGGAGGGGTCTCGATGCAATTAATAAAGTGGCACCTTCTGCGTTGCCATAATGGGGGTTCTGGGTCAAAGACTGCAATTAAAGGCTTCTTCAGAAAGATGAGATGCAAAGTACATGCTTTAAAGAAGTGCATGGCTTCTTTGCATGCCCACCCAACACAACGGTATGTGTAGATTGGATCGCTGTACAGCATACAAGCTGAAATGTCCCATCTCCCATAGAAGTAACAGATTAGCAGGCACTGCTATATTAATTGCATATTCATAAATGGCATGCAAATGCATGTAAGAGATTTTGCATGAATCCTGGGCATCAGATTTCTGAAAATAAAGCTTTTTATGCTGTAGTAATCAATGGGAAAAAGTACTAACAAACAGTGAATGTGTCACTCTTGAAATAACTCTCTTTCTCCAACTTGCTACAAACTTTCCAACTTATTTTTCACTAGTAATTGTGATACGTATGTTTCCAACACATTTTATTAATCTAATTTGCACTGGAATGATTTTCCATTAACATTGGAAATACTGTCATTTTATGGTGTTTCTCCACTAAAAATTGAGGAATAAAGCATCTCCTTCCAAACTTTCGGCATTGCTTATGTCATCAAAGCAAATATATTTTGGAATGAAGATTACAGATTGTCTTTAATAGTCTTCAAAAATGAAGTCTTAGGATAATTGTGACCCTCTATTTAGCTCTTGGGCTTGGACTGTCCACTCCAAATTTATATCCTTAACCAGCAAGCAATAAGCTCAACATTATCCACATACCTTTCCTGATTTAATACTTTCTCTGTTTTAGTGTTAGTGGAGCATCATATTTTTATTTGAACTCCAAATTATCACAAATTGAAATACAAATATGACACAATTGCAAATGCAAAATATACAGTAACTGGGAATCAATTTTCAAATGCCTTAGGAACATTATAAAATTTTCATAATTCCTCCCTAATTGAGTTGCTTGGGAATTTTGGTTTAGATAAGATCTGTAAATTTAATAAAATTAAGGAGGTAGAAGTAATTATCTGACTGACGAAGTATTTCTTTCTCTACTTCTGCCGTAAGTGAAATGGTCCATATGACAACAGATATTGAACATAATTTTAAAGTGTTGCTAGAGTCTTCATAGCATGCGGATTATCGTGTTCCAGTAGAAGGTAACTCATGGATCTGAAATAATTTCTCTTTATTGTAGTACTGCCAAATATGTCGAAAAGGAGATAATGAGGAACTACTGCTTCTCTGTGATGGCTGTGATAAAGGCTGCCATACATACTGCCATCGGCCCAAAATAAGTACTATTCCAGATGGTGACTGGTTTTGTCCTGCCTGCATAGCAAAGGTAAGATGAATTGGAGATAAATCTGTATAATTTTCCCCTCAACTGATTGCCATGTAATTATTATGCCTAAGCTACAAGACATGGTAGTTTGTAATTTATAGATTAATATATTGACACCATAGATGTCTCTGACGTACAAGAGAATTCACCTCTTGACTTATTAAACCAGTCTAACACATGGAAATTTAGAAGTTTATTAATGAAAGACTAGAACTAGGATGGCCTGCTCCAGGCACTGCATGGATCTGGATGGCTTTCTACAAGCATTTAAGGACTTTCCTGGTGATTTTATAGCAGCTCTGTTGAATCCTTGATTCCTGCTGGCAAGAGGATCCATGTCCTTTATGTGATTGCTTCCAAGGGCCTCTCCCTGCTAGCTAGCCTCAGAAGTACCTCCAGAAGATAAAAGTGGCAGAAGAGATGTCTGAAGCACTGGAAGAAGAGGGGGATGAATAACGTATGGTAGTGAACATTCTCAACAGGGTGTGGTTGTCTGGGAAGGAGCAGGTCTGCAACTTTTTGGTTCTCCTGGATTCAGCTATTGCTAGATTGGAAGGTGAAGGCCACAGCCAAGGCACATTCTGCCCAGTTTCATCAGTTGTGACAGTTGCACTAAGAGGACAGTAACTTATGTCTGGCTCACCTCACATTTGGTCTATTGACTTGTGGACTTCAATTCCCAGAATTCTCCAGCCAGCTATGCTATACAAGTCTTAAAGTTGCCAAGTGTGGGGACCCTTGGTCTACTGCAATGTTCACAGGGGTCCCCTTTGAAGATGGTATAGAAGTTTCAGTTGGCCCAGAATGCAGCAACCAGAGTACTGACATGAGCATATTATAGCTGTGCTTTGGTTCCTTCACTTGTTTCCTATGAGCTTGCAAACAGAAATCAAAGGGTTGGTATTGGCCTTTATAGTCCTACATGACGTGGCAGCACAATACAGCTTAGCGCATGTCAAATTTTTCAGCTTTCAATTTCCAAACATTAGGGTTGGTCAAAAGTTGTGACATGCCTTGGGGATTGTAAAGATATTTTGGTTACTTTAATATAATTTAGATGTGCCTGGTAAGAAACTACATAAATATCATAACTTTTTAACATTTTGCTTGTTTCAAGCCTTCTCTGTCCAGTTTTGATCCATCTGACTGAAACATCATTGGAGAATCTGCTTTAGTTCCCCATATATGTGAAGCAAAGGGGTCGTGGTTAGATCTATGATTATATGTTTATAGGCATGACCTTTCTGGGGTTGCACTTAGACTTTGGAGCAGCTTTCTACTAGGAAATGTTATCTATCCCTACTTGCTTAAAAACAAAATTATTTTGAAGAGTTTTGATGATGGTATGAGTTGATGGTTTTAGGCGTATTGCAATTTGACTCTACTTAGTGTTTGTTAACCTCCCCCTTTTCAGGGCAATTTCCTTTGCAGCACCCATCCTTTACAGTGAGTTTATTCTTCTATATCTAAGTAAAAGCAGTTAAAACTGACCTAAACTGTAACATGGTCCTAAAATATATGCTTTCTTTTAATGCCCCATTGTTTAATGAAATTTCTAGTCTTGGTGTCAAACTGGTTGAACGATGTGGAATAATCTGAGTAGTTAAAGTGATTAAATTCTAGTTTTTGAAAATGGAGAAAATGAAGTCTGATAAAATCTATAGAACTCTAGATTTGGCCTGAATTTAAGAAAGCCCATTTCAGTAATTTCCAAAAATCAAGTTATTGATTATGGCATCCAAAAACATCATGTTTGAACCTTTCTTCCTATATAGTGTATAAGTGGAAAGTACAATCACAAGCATAGAAAAGAAGATCATTGCCCTGATGCTTCACTGATTGTTGTTCCAAAAGCCCTTTGGAAATACATCGGGGGCTCCTGTGAGGAAAGAGAAGTTGCACAAGAGCCTAGTAGCAAATGACATTCCATTGCAGCTGGTTCCAATTATACAGTATCAATTTCCAAATTACCAAGAAGATTATTGTGTGTACAGGACTGGTAGTGAGATGAGTGGCCTTCATGAAACCTCTTATTACCCTGACTTCAATTTAGTAAGACCTACGGTCAGCACTTCATGTCTCTAGAAATTTTGAATTGGAAGTATTGATATTGTGAAATACTCGTTACAAATTCATCTTCAGTGCTGTCCTTTCATCCACATGGTTATATCATGTGCCATGTTCTCACAGCATACAAGCTTTGTCCTTGAAGAAAACTGCTGTCCTGAAAGCATCTGGTTCATAACTTTTTAAAGACACTTTTAGGAAGGTTCTGCACAATTAACTCTGCGCTTAGTTTGTGGCTAACTCTTCAGATGAAAATGTATGGACTAGGTTTGCTAACAGAAATAAATATATGTTTGCTCTGCACTTATTGGTTTCTTTTCTTCGGATACAGGCAAGTGGTCAAACTTTAAAAGTTAAAAAAAATCAGATGAAAGGGAAAAAAAGTAATGAACACAAGAAAAGCAAGAAATTCCCTCCAGCGGTAGAAATGGAAGATGAGGACTCAGCATCTGTAAGCAGTTCTGTTAAAAGGGGGAAAACGGAGTCCAAAAAGAGAAAAATTGAAGACAGCATTTCTGTTAGTCCATCAAAACAGGAAAATGTCTCCCCTGTGAAGAAAATGAAACGTGATGAATCCAAGGACTTGGCTTTATGCAGGTATTGCTTGTGTATTAATATTAGATTTTATCTGAAAACAAACTGAGGTTCTCAAATGTGACAGGAGCTGTTTAAAATTGAGCCTGCCCTATAATCTCATGCAAAGAAAGATCTGAAAGGCCCCAACCTAAGAGCAAAACAGATAAATGAAAATTCCACTTCTACTTTCCCATAGCCTCATTCCTGCCTTGCTTCCTCACATAATCTCCTTTCTGTTTTTATTTCATTACTTTTATTGTTTTATCAATATATAAAATACAAATAAAAATAGGAAATTGAGGGAAGGACAAAGAGAGGGGGAAAGAAAATATGAGGTACAAGGGAAGAACGAAAAAAGCATTGACTTCTGACTCATTTTAGCACAAGGTAAACAGAGCCTCAATTTTTTACTTTTACACATTAGTATATAACTACTCATTTCTATGACAACAAATCTAATTGGCAAAACCAAAATTGAAGTTACATTTTTTTTTATCACAAGCACAAAATTCAGAAGTGATACCCAAATAAAAACATAATTAAATATATTCTCCTCTTTGAACAATCAATTTAACCATTTCTGCTTTATCTTCCTTTCTGTGGAAATAATATGCATTTCTATTTGCACTTAATAATCTTTATAAACTGTTACCATTTACATTAACAATGATTACTGTATGCTTTCAGATTCTTTAACCTTAAAGGGAAAAATACTTTTTTTTCATCCATTTTAAAAACTAAACTTTTATTTAAAAACATTTCTAAAATCAAAACATTCTAACACATCTTTTTTAACTTCCTCTTCCTATTTAAAGTTCACTTCAGACCAATACAATGCCAACTAACTCCAATTAACTCATAAAATTTAGATCACTCCTTCCAAGTTACTCTCATAGAATATTTTTTTCTTCTTGTATACATCCTTTTTAAAACTTTGAACTTTTATTTAAGCTAATACATCTTTTATTTAACATAGATACTTTCTTAACATACATCCTTTTAAGTACACTTTCAATAATATTTTACAAACTTTAAGAATTACGTAAGCATTATATATAAAAGAAAAATACATTTTCAAACTTTAAATTAAGACCTTCTTTCAATTACAAATATCAGACTGATAAAAATCCATTCTAATTCCAATTGACTCATTATATTTAAATCACTCCTTCCAAATTGTCTTCAAGAATAAAATTTCTTTTCTGGAATGTTTGCAACTAGTTAGCTTCTCTATTTCTCAAGGTTTTCTCAAACGTTGCTAATGTTCATGAGAAAACTGTCCTTAAACTTGTCCTTTTAAAAGTTGCAGATTTTCTTGGAGCTCTTCTTTCAATTTTGTTGGGAGGTTTATATTTAAACCATCATAATAAAAATTGGTGTTATTTTCCAAAATTGCAACCGACTCAGGGGTGGGTTTCTACCGGTTCTGTCCACCTCTGTAGAACCGGTAGCTCTGAAGAGCAGCAGACATAGAACCGGTTCTATGTCTGCTGATGGTTTTGCCCACCTGCCCACCCGGGCTCTTACCTGATCTTTATTTCCTGATTTTTTTCAACTTCAGCTGCTGAACGAGGCACAGCTGCAGTTAAAAAAACAAAAAATGAGGGCTGTTTCAAAGGCTGCTTTTCGGCATGCAGCGTGCTGATGATGATTTACAGGCGTGAGGCGGCAGGGAAGCTCGTAAATCCCGAACCGGTAGTTAACCCTGTCGTATCCCACCCCTGAACCAACTCCTGCATTATCAGCTTGTGAAATTGCCTCGGTGGTTTAGTAACTTTATACACATATTTGCATCTCTGAAGTAGTTTAAAAAGTTTTTTTTTAACATCCTTGGAGCATCGCTGATCTATGAACTGATGGGTTTTTTGAAGATTTTTCAAATACATCTCTAATAATTTGCTCCTTTATCTTAACTTCCTCTTTAGTCAAAGAGTAGCTTTGGTGTAAATCACTTAAGAGTTGCTGGCCAATCAGGAATCATAAAAATAAATTATTAAAAATAATAAACTAGAACCACAACTTTCTGCCTTTATATTTCTCCGTCAGTTTTTCTGTTTTTAAATATTCCACAGTTCCTTATTTAACTTGCCTTCAGTAGCCTTCTTCCTTGTTGTTTAATAATGAAGAAATCCCCCAAATGGCACAGAGCGTCAAAAGGGAATAATAGGCTGTGGCTATTCCAAAATGGTTGCTTCTTCAACAAGGAACTGATTGCAGCCCTGCCCCCACCCCCAAGCTTTCAGCATGGAGGCTCCTTTGAAGCACAGCTCCTGAAGCTACTTGCAGACCTTTGCTGTATTGGAGGATCTTACGGGATAATTCAAGAAGTTTCCCTAACGCAGGAGAGTCATATAAACTAAAGGAAAGCCAGTTCCTCCTGTTGGTAAGCTGAAAAATTATAGTCCAGGGAAAACCACTTCAGGGATCCTTCCCTGAGTGTGTCATCAATTGGCCATCTTTTCACTAGAAGTCACCTAATCTCCCTTCTGTTGTCAAAACTTGACTGGGAGAAACAGGTTTTATTTAAATCGCAGAAACTTAGGCAGAATTCAGTGCCTCTTATTCATGTGGCTATTTTGGTCTCTCATATCTATACAGCTTCTATAGTATCATTTTCTTCTGATTTTGCTTTTTACCATTCTTCTCTGTCCCAAATATTTTTTAAAGATTCCTCTCTGCATCAGATGAATGGGAATGTAGCTAATCCCTTAATAAATGTGTTACTTTTTAATGTGCCGTTTGACTTTTTTTTATTGGTACTCATTGTAACATGAGATGCAAAACAGTTGAGAACTGACTTGTGACTTTCTTTCTAAATATTGTTAGTGTGCTCCTGTCTGAATTGGAAACTCATGAAGATGCCTGGCCTTTCCTACTTCCTGTAAATTTGAAACATGTTCCTGGTTATAGGAAAGTTATTAAAAAACCCATGGATTTTTCTACAATTCGAGAGAAGCTGAATAGTGGACAGTAAGTAAAAATCAGAGGAACTACAAAAAAGAAAAAAGTGAAACTTTAAATCCACTTTGATTAATTAAAACCCAGGTAGTGTCTGATGTCCAATATTTTAGGTGCTAAAATGCCATAATGATGAACAGTTAGGGCTGGCAAGGTGAGTAAGTATGCAGTACTAGTCGTTACACTGGAAATTGAAGCTTTTGTTGTTTCCTTGAGCTTTGTGTATCAGACTATAATCTAGTAAGGAACTACATCCTGTTTGTTAGCTTCTGCAAGCATCTCTCTCTCTCTCTCTCTCTCTCTCTCTCTCACACACACACACACACACACACACACACACACACACAGGGAGGGAGGATATTTATTCTTTCCTGTTCTGAAATAGCTGCTGCAAAATATATCTGAGACCAAGTGTCAAATTCTGTTTTAAGGTGGGAAAATCAATTCATTAGCTGAATTTCAAAGGGAAATTCACTATTAATCACTTCAAAAGGCATACATGGACTCGAGATTGTCTAATTATGTATTAGATCCTAGGACCACCATCAAAGAACATTTACACAGAGTTTGGAAAAATTGTCTAATGCAGGGGTCTTCATACTTGACATACTTTAAGACTCGTGGACTTCAACTCCCAGAATTCCTCCTCCAGTGATGTTAGCTCAGGAATTCTGGGAGTTGAAGTCCACAAGTCTTAAACTTGCCAAGTTTGAAGACCCTAATAGATGAAGTACAGAATGTGTTATACTATTATATTATGTGTGATATTAGTATGCTTTGGAAGGACATGGGATAGTGCTTGGGCTTAATGGAGGATCAGCAGCAGGAGGAAAAGAAACAACAAATATATGCCTATATCACATAATGCATATATCTGCATTTTTTTTAAAAAAGAAAAGTTTTGCTGGATTAGATCAAAGCCCACATAGTCAGGTATGCAGCAGTCAGCTAAATGCCACTGGAAAGTCAAGAACATAACAAATATCCTTCCACTTATGCTTTATAATGTTTAATGTTATAGCAATATAGCCATTCAAAACCAGTCAATTACTTTACCTAGCAACAATTATTATAAATCATCATATGATGAATTTCCTGCTTTTACCATTCACATTTAAATAAAATCAGAATGTTTTTGCATTCTCCTTTCAGCCTCTTCTGATTTATGCTGATATATTCATGGTTCTAAAATGATACAGAACACATTTAGTAGTATTGTGAGCTCAAACTTTCAATGAGCATCTGTCTGGGTTCACCTTCAGCTTAAGAAATAGCTGAGTGTGAGGTTTGGGTTTCTTTGCCATTGGCAGTTTTACATCCTTTATATCTGAACTTGTATCAATCTACATTTGTCAGTTTGCAAATCAAAAAAAGCCTTCTCTTGTGAGTGGTGGTATGAAACAAAATTGCAAAAATGGAAATACAGAAGCAAGCACACCTGGCTACAGCAGTCCCATGATATTATAGTCATACATCTTGATTCAGAACACTTTTATTTTTGCAGAGCTACAATTACGGTGTCAGGGCAACAGATTTTCATCCAGAGGCCCTTCTGAATGTGGTTGTAGTGCTAAGCCTGCAGTTCAGTAGTCCTTCTCGAAAGTCTTGGGGGAGGAGTATGTGAAGATCAATAATAAGCAATGATAACAATGATAACACTAATACCAGAACATGAGAAGCATTCTAAAAAACCTTTTAAACTTCATTGAAGAGGCAGGGTGGGGCAGGAAGATTGATTAGAAATAGCAATAACGCCTTCGTTTCAGGTTGAAATTAAATACTGAATTTGAGCACAATTGCAGATTGGCAAGGGGTGAGGGTGTGTGTGTACACACACACGCACACACAAAGGACAAAAATAATTCTCCCACTTTTTCTTTTTTTGATAATGATGTTGAACAAAGAACAAATGTGGACGACATTTTATGCGGCATTGTTTTGGTTTCATGAAAACTACCAGTAGGTGGAGCCTGCTGGTGGTGGATTAAAAAGACTCCTAAAAAGACCGGACTAATTCTGGTTTCAAATTCTAATACCAGAAATGAGATACTTTTAAATAGAAGTTTGCTGGTTGGTTTGTTTATTGAAATTAATATGCCACTCATCTCGCAGTACCACTGTGATTGGATCTAAAAAGAGAGAAGTATATGAGACCATGTTTGAACTAGTGGTTAAAGCATCAGGTTTGAAAGCAGAAGGTCCTGAGTTCTAGTTCCGCCTTAGCCATGAAAGCCAGCTGGGTGACTTTGAGCCAGTCACTTTCTCAGCCCAACTCACCTCACAAGGTTGTGGTGGGGAAAATAGGAGGAGGAAAATATATATGTTAGCCCAGCACCTTGAGTTATTTGTAAAAACAATAAAGACGGGATACAAATAAATAAATAAAAAATATTGGCATAGGGAAAGAAAGCAATCTGAAACTTACTTGAAATTTCAGAAATGGAACTGGAAGGAAGCTCATGCTGGGCAGTGTCACGGCACAGATTAGTGCCTTTACAAGCATACCCCGACAGAGACAGTATGTACATGTGGATTTTATGAGTATTCTCTTAGTTCCTTTTAAAATAAATCAAGTTTTAATTTATTTTAAATTATGCACTGTTTTGAGAGTCAGTTTGGTACAGTAGTAAAGGTATCAGACTAGTCCCGCCTTGGGCACGAAGCGTGTTGGATGACCTTGGCTCTGTCACTCACTCTCAGCCCTAGGAAGGAGCAGGCAAGGGCAAACCGCTTCTGAACAACCTTGCCAGGAAACCTGCAGGGACTTGTTCGGAGAATCAGACACGATTTAATGAAAGGGGCAGGGGGTGCGTGATATTTGTGTATCCATTGTATTCCCCCCTAGAGCCCTTAAACTTTCTTAGGAGTGTCTGTTTGGAAGTCAGGTCTTTCCATGAGAGATTTACTCCAATAAATATGAAGTGGAGTGCAGCTAAAATTTACACTAGCCACTTTTGGAACGCATTCATCATTTTGAAATTGTTGTAAGCTTATGCTTTTCATTTGTTTGATCGTGCCACATCTATTAACTATTATTGGTGCTATTCATGAGACCAGTTAGAGGTATAGGCAGTCCTCGGCTTACGACCACAATGAGCTCAAAATTTCTTGCCACAGTTGTTAAGTGAAATTATTGTAGTGTATAAGTTTGTAATACGATCATTAAGGGAATCGGGCTTCCCCATTAATTTTGCTTGTCAAAAGGTTGCAAAAAGGTGATCACATGATCTGGTGACACAGCAACAGTCGTAAGTATGAACCAGTTGCCAAGCATCTGAATGTTGATCACTTCATCAGGGAGATGCTACAAAGGTGGTTAGTGTGAAAAATGGACATAAGTCACTTTTTTCATTGCCATTGTAACTTTGAATGGTCACTAAATAAACTATTGTAAGTTGACGACCTGTATAAAATTCTCCGAGGCATTTTTAAATGAATATCATTCTGTATAAGATCAGGACAGATCAACCTGAGAAGGCTTGCCTGTGTACTTGCTATGAGTAGGTATTGACTTGATGCCATAGGATCAATCAAATCAAAGATGGTATTATTCTACAAAGTATGTTACCATTATAGTAGTAGTGTATTAAAATTAGACTTTATTGCTTATATAGAAAATGTGTAATGATTGGTTTTGATAGAATCTGCTGATTTACAGCATCGTCCAATTTTAAACAAAACACTGCATTTCTCATTAGCAGGCATTTTATTTTTATTTTTCTGTTTAACTTCACATAAAAAGAATGCTGTTTTTGTTTGTTTGTTTGTTTCAGGTATCCTAATCTTGAAGCTTTTGCTATAGATGTCAGGCTTGTGTTTGACAACTGTGAAACATTTAATGAAGATGATTCTGACATTGGTCGGGCTGGCCACAACATGAGAAAACATTTTGAAAAAAAATGGACAGAGATTTTCAAAGTGAGCTGAAGTGATCACAGTCCAGCATGTTTTCTTTTCTTAAATGAGGACAAATAAGACCAGCAATGTGAAGTGTATTTACATTAAAGTACAAGGCACATGCATAACTAATGACTGTTTTATTTTTCCTTAAGGGATCACGGGGAGTAGTGCTAATTCTTAAGATTTCACTCCTTCAGTAAACATGGTTCTTGGTTTGTGTGTTTTATCAAACTATTTTAGGTAGAACAGGGAAGCACACCCAAAGAATTTAAATGTAAGGGGTGTCATAGTGCAATAGCAATTTAAAATATATCAAAACGCACTGAATATTCAACCACCAGAGCTCTAGTTGGGGAAAAAAGTTGTATTTCCCCTTTCAATAAATATCTATTTTTCATTTTTTTTACTTTGTAGTTTATTTTTAGTAAATGTATTTAATTTTATGAATTATTTATGATTAAATAGCATCCAGACTCTTCGTTTTCTGTGAAAAGGAAGAATTAAAAAATAAAATAAAATAAAATTGCTTTAAATGTTGAAAATACAACAAGGAATGTTTTAAAATTAAAAAAAACAAAACAAAACAAAGCCAAGTAAAACTGTTTACACTGATGTGCTGTAAAAAGCACGAAAAATTAAACTTTACTGTAGAGTTACAAGTACATTTATATATATGTTGCTGCATCACTTGTGTAGTTAAATTGTATTTCAAAACAGTGAAGAAGAAAAATGAAACATATGTATATACTGTTCATTATTGTTTATATTAAGTCTTGTTTTAAATATGTATGATGTGTACATATTGTTTGAGACATTGTTTATGCCTTAGAAAGGACTGTAGCATTTTATTTTAGTTTTAAGGTAATTACAGCGATATGGCTTGTACAGTAAGTATCCTCTACCAACACTGTGGAGTCTCCTTAATCTTTGTAGTGCCTGCCTTTAAAACAGGGTGTAGGGGATATTAGTTTTCCATTTTTCTATTTTGTTATATAATTTCAAGCCACCAGGGCCTCAAATTTGAGTATAATCATTTGTATCCATGTGGAATAAAAATGTGACAATTTCTTACGCACACAGTATTTTTTCATAAAAACATTTCCCTCCATTTGCCTTGCCACAGAAACAACAAAAAAGAAAAAAAGAAGAAAAAAATTTGTAACCACTGTGTTTTATCTACTGTGTGTTGTGGTGGCCTGTTGGAGGCAGATAGATCAGACTTTTTTTTGTACCTATGTAAGAGTACTTGAAGTTTCATTTAAAACAAAATGTTGTGGAAAAGGTAGCATTCTTTTTTTTTAGGAGTGTTATTTTTCACTAGTATGTGTGGCACGGATACAATAAAAGACTGTTTTGCAAACCAGTTTTTTCTCAGTTATTTTAATTCCATGTTCAAACACATTTTAAGAAACCTGACATTATTAGCAACAATGATTTTTTTTTCCTTGAAATTATGAATGGAAAATGTACTATATAAAATATTTAATGACAAAACTCATCTTTCTGGGAACAGAACATTCTGAAACATACTGGGAGTTTTTCTTTTTTAATAAACCAGAATATCTTGGTTTTTCCTGGAACATTCTATCCCCAGCATGTTGCCTTTTGCACAGTTATTTCTGTAAAAGATAGGAGGAGGAGAATCCGAGCTTATGACCAGCTTATGACCAGATTGCTTTGGATATACTTCAGTCCGGTGTTAAACCAAAATCTATTATTTCTGGAATGTCAGCTTTATAGCTGCCTGGAGTTATGAAAGCTATTAAAACTATCTGAAGCTGCTTGAATATTGTGGTAAAATTACCACAAACAGTCCTAGTGTTTAATAATAATTTATGGTCTCTTATACCCAATGCTTTCCCAATTCCTACTTTTTTCCACCCAGTATAATAGAAGTTTCCTGAAATTCTCATTGGTACAACAGGAGAGAAATTATCTACAGCAGTTCTAGCCTAGCATTGTTAATTTCTTATGCCTGGTAGGAGAACCATAGGGCTTTAGATTCAGAAGACTCGGGCCCACCAGTACTCTTCCTAAAACTTGTCTTGTTTTAGGAAGACGACTGATAAGTGATGTCTCACATCTATGGAGAACACCAACACTAGATCTTAACATCTATTTGACAACTTCAGAAAGTTAACATTTCTGTACTATTTCAAACTCAACATACTTTAATTTACTTAATTTATACTTTCTCTTTCTGGCCTGGCAAACACTCAAGATGACTAACAAAATTGTGGGGTGTGTGTGTGAGAGAGAGATAATATTTTGTGTAAGTGAGAATGAGCAAAGGGACAACTTCCCCAAATATACATTTCATAACATGGAAACCACCCAGGAGGACTTATCCCATGTGACAGAGGGACCTCTGTCAGTGGGAGTGCCTTGAAAGGGATCTCTTCCCTACATTGGATAAGCTGGGCATGTTCATAAAAGGAAAAATCGTACTTAACACTGTTCAGAATTTAAAAGGTGAATATCAATACCATAAATGGTAATCAATTCAGATCGTTCAATACGGGCTGATATGATCCCTGTACCTTGTTCCAGTTAGCTGCTCAACTGCTACTTTTTCCAACTAATTGGAAAATAGAGACACACTTCAGAGGAAGCTTTCCTAAGAGTTACTGAGATTTTTTTGGTAGTATTTTGATAAGACTTTGCCATTTTCTACCCAAACTGGATATAGTCTCCTGGTCTCCACTGTTGTAATTACACTCACTCATAATACAGATCACTTTCATCTACTCAGTAGTAAAGCTCATGGCACAGTGGTATTTCACAGCTGTAGTACTAATCTCAAAGAATTTGACTTTGCAAGGAAGAATTTTTATAGTTGTGCTTTGCACCTCTGCACCTCAGTTTTGAGGAAAATAGCAATTCTTGATGTCAGCCAGACACTGCACAAATTAGGGGTGCTGTGAAAAAAATTACTGAGACTCTTAAGGGCATTATAAACCAAGAAAGTTTGAAAATCTTTAGTTTTTTACTATTAAGATTAAGCTGTCTCTGGTACACAGAACTTACACAGGAATATATTTTCTTTCTGCTACTGGATTGTTAATACTTTTTTGGCACTTAGACCAGTGAGAATTTCAGATATGTAGCATTTGGATTGCATTATTTCTGGGCTGTACCACATAGTACATATGACTTAAGAACTAAGTGATTACTACAGCCATTTTAGTAGAGGTTAATGAAGCAAGGCTTCAAACCAGGAGGTGGTTGCTTCTAGCCCTCCCTTATGTATGATGCCAGCTGAGTTTTGGGCCCTTACAATCCTAGGAAGGAGGCAAAAGCAAAGTTAGTCCAGGTAGTCATCAAGATTCAAGACTGAAATGTGTGTGAATGCACACATTTCAAAATTGTCTTCAGAGATGCCAAAGCAATTTGACAAATTTTGAGAGCTCATACTATGTACAGATATAGCAAGCTGGCCAGTTTTAGAATGCCTAATGGGTTTCAGGCGAGGAATGAATATTTTCTTTACAGTCATTGACCGGAATTGCAAACAAAAACCCATTAAAAATTAAAGTCAAATAAAAGATAAAATATTATAATTGATGGTAGGTTCCTCAAGGGATAATCAATTCTGCCTAATTTTACAGGCAGTACTATATAACAAAATTTAGCTTTGTTCAAGGACACAGCCATACCAATCTGATAACAACTGCACATAAATAAAGATAAGAATTTCCTGGGTATTTTACCAGGTAAGATTATAAGGCAGGTCCTCAGCTCCTTCTAGAGCAGTGATAGTTAACCTTTTGGGTTGGGCATGTCAAAAATTCAGAAAATGCCTTAACTTGATTGTAGCATATCACAAACTCACCCCCCCCCCAACAAAAAGGAAATAATTCTTTACAGTGACACAATTTCAGAGACATTTTTGTGGGTCAGGGATGTTTACTTGGAATCTTTCAAGATTCGAAGAATTGGTGAGTTTTGTTAATGGAAATAATCCAAATAATTGTTAACATTTGCAACTATTGGTTGACAGTTTTTTTCATATAAACATCTGAATTAAACTTTTCTTCCTCAAGAAAGGACTTTTAAGAACTTTGTTGAACTCTGTTTGCATAATTTTTCTGGCCTTTCTTAATTACAGTGTTATATCATATTGTTATTGCGAAAGCAAAATAATGTACATATGTATGTGTATTCAATTTTTATATTAATATACTTGCCTGAGCATTGACAAAGCCTAAATTTAAATGGCCACACTAAGCAGAGACTTGTCTCCATGTGTCTAAAAGCATCTAACACAGCACCTTTTTCCTCAAAGCAAGTCGGCCTTAGCAGAGTCTTTGTATATTGCTGTGAAGGACAGTTAATTATTAACTGTAATAAAACTAATGCTGCTATGTTTCTAAAAAGTCTGTAATTCACCGCTACTCTTGGACAATTAACATTTTAAGCATCAATCGGAGTCTTTAAATATTTGGTCATTTCCTTCTAAGCATCCATGAACTGAAACCATCAGTAAAGGAAGTCACTGCCAGGGTCCATAAACTTTCAGATGTAATTTCTCTTTTGTTTACTGCAATAGCAATAACCACATTCCAGCTGCTGCAAACATTTTGGAACCGCTTGTTCTACAGTGAACAGATTTGTTATCATTGTGATTTAAGCAGAATTTGCAGAACTAGAAATATGTTTAAGCTGTATCATGACATGGAACATATGAAGTTCATTTAGAGTTCAACCCTCTACGTGTTTTCTCAGAAGAATGCTGTGTTCAATAGCACTTATTCCAGGTAAATGGGTATAAATCAAGTACACAATTGCCATAAATGACACATAAAACAACAGAGGAAGCCCAAGAAGGAGCAGTGGCAGCATTTACTAGCCAAAGTAATATGATGCAAAGTGTGTACTAGAAAATACAATGCATATACCTAGACAGCTGTGTGAGGAATCCTATTCATGCTCACAAAAATAGTAATAGATTTAATTCTATAAATATCAATACTATAGTAACTTAATTTTCAAAGCCCTAAAACTTTATTTTTGATGCCACTTACAAATTCATTTGGCATTCAGTACATTTTAAAATATACTTGTTATCTAAGGAATACTCCAATTTTGTGCAAAGCACAGAACAAATTTTCTTTACATTAACATTTTTAATCCCAGTTGCCATATCATATCTCCGATGACTAAGCAAGTAGCTATTGGACATTTATTGGTTTCGATCTCAACACTTGTCTGTGAATATGACTCTCACTCAGACTTCCTCCACTGAAGGAACAGATGTGTAGATTTTCATTCCTTCTGTCTTCTATATAGATACACAGACTTGCACGCACACTGCAAATTTTATACAAACATGTGGAAGCATTTTATCTGTTAGCAGAATTCCATTGACAGAATATTCCTAAGAAGAAGCATGAATTTGAATCTAAGCTCCTGTTATTATTTTATTTATATATTTATTAAATTTATTGGTCATTTATCTCCCTTCAAAATGACTCTAGGCAGTTTACCACATTATGTGGGGAAAAATACCCATCTGGTTCAGTTCCAAGCCAGGAGAAAGGCAACGGAGACAAAATGGAGGCTGGAGTTTGTGGTTCTGGTGCAGCTGACAAAATGGAGTTGAGAGTGGGTGGCTTTTATACCTTCTTTTTGGGCTTTGTATTTGAGCTTCCTGTTCATGTGCAAGAACATGTGTTCTATTGGCTGTTGTAGGGGTTATGTGGTGGTTCTGTAGGGGTTCTGGCTGGCTCCATAGGCAAAAGGGAAAATGCAAATCCTAGGTGTTTGTCTGAGTTCCCAGATTTGGTTGAAGTTTGCTGGGGGTGGTGCAACTGAAAGGTTGTTGGGCAATTCCTATTGTGGCTGAGGGCTAATCCTACCTTTGTTCAGACTTTGCCGCAGGGAGTTTCAAAATATCCTGTCTTGAATGGATTTCTGCCTATAGTATTTGCTTTGCCTATGAATAGAGCTATCTAGATACTTGGCTTCTTTCAATAAGCTCTTTATCTCTTAAGTGCTGACATCTGCTGTGGGCTACTAAGAAAAGTGGGGGTTGCTTTCTGCCTCTAAAAAAACATGTTTCTCCATTTCTCCCTTTGAGGAAACATAATATTCTGCCTTTTTAAAATATTCCTCAAAATATTTCATTCTTCTAGGAGGGAGTGGGTGCTGACTTTCTACACATAAAAGCAATAAAATTATAAAGAATAAATATTTCTAAAGCAATAAAAATAGCATTACCATCCAAAGAAAGTTTTAAAGCAGGAAAAATAATAAACAACACATCTGAAATTTTATTTTAGCTCTCCTCCCCTCCCACTTTTTGCAGTCATCCAATGAAGATGAATAGTCTGGGATCCAGGACAGATAAAAGGAAGCACTTCATACCACACATAGTTATACTATGGAGTTTCCTATCAGGTAATGGCCACTGATCCAAACACCTTAAAATTATATCTGATTCACTTCTGAGACAGGATGTTTCCTTAGGAACTCCTTCTGAATGATTCAGTAAAAGACAGCAGTCATTTATCAACTTTATGGATGACCGCTTCTTCAAGTGACATTAAATCTAACATATCTTTATCCCATCAAATGTTTAAAAATGTAAGTTCTGATTGGAACTCACATTTGACTAAACATTTAAAATCTTAACATTCCTGATTATTCTGAGCATCAGTAAATTGTACATAATTGGATTCAACCTCTTAAAGCTATTATTATTATCAGGAGCTATTTATAGCAGCAACATTTATTAAAATAGTAGGCAAATCACATTCTATCTACTGCATTTGCCTAGAAAGAATTAGTGCATTAAAAGCCACCACACCTGACATCTGTAGATATGATTGGTAACACACCGGCACTCACACCCACTTCTAGACAAATGACTGTCTTCCTGTGTGATGTCAGGAATACTTGGATCTGGCAACCCAGGTTAAAGGTTAAAGCTTCAATTACTTGTTTATGTTGCAATCATTACAATCTTGAAATTTAGATGGGGGACTGTTGAACGTCTGCCAGTTGAAAAATCTGGAAACTGAACAGTTGACCAAGTGCAATTTCTTCCAACACACCTGTAAATCGCAGCGATTATTTTTAAGGGGTTTAAGCTCAAGGCAAGTCTGCAAAAGACCCATTATTCTTTAATTCGGTCACATTTGTTGGACTATTACGGCTCGCAACCCTCTTCCCCACCCCATTTTTGTCTTAAATGCAGTTTCCGCCTTCGCCGATGCATAGGATCGGAGAAAACCGGAACGGAGTCTCCAGACCTTGTTTAGCATGGTGACATCACGCCACCAACACGCGCCCCCTCCCTTATTTTGCTTCCGCGTTCTTAAGAGACGGTCACGTGAGCACAGGTTCGGCCGGTTTTTCGACCGGTTTTCGGCCCTTCCATCTTTCCCTTCCGGAGAGAGAGAGAGAGAGAGAGAGAGCGATGGGCGCGGCCACGTGATCTTGTTTTGCTTCTGACAGGTCGGGTGTCCTCGTGCCGCGCGCCTCCCTCAGTTCCTGGCCGACAGAACGGGCGAATTCCCGAAGCCGTCAGGTGGCCGTAGGTAGAGGTAGGAATAGAGTGGAGGGAGGGTTTCCCGCCCCCCTCCCGGATTGAGAGTGCTGGGGTCCGCTTCGGGGCCGTTAGAACGAGAGCGCCCTCCGGTGGTGGGTGGTCCCCTGTGTGCCTGTCATAGCCGCTTTATTCTGAGGTTCCCCCGCCTTCTTCTGGAAAGAGGGAACGGGGAAGAGAATCTCTTAGTTTGAGTCTTTGAAAGGATGGGACCTCTACCTTAAAAATGTTCGTATCCAAGTACGTCTCTCGAACATGAAGCAGACAAGATTTAAGTGTTAGGGACTTCAGGAAATGATTCTGACGTTGTTGGAGGCTGTTTAAAACAAAAATCCAAATAGGCATTTATTTCCAGTGTGCCTGATCAATAGGAGACCTGCAGCGCCCATGTGTCCTTGGGGAAAAAAAGACCAGCCTGAAAAAAAAGGGCAAATCTGAAAGAGGTTTATAAGGAGAACAAAAAAAAAAATTAATTATGTTTAAAACTTTGTTTTTCAAAGGGCAATTCAAGAGCGAAACCAAGCAAAGAATTAAATTTAAAGGACGGCTTTCTAAAATAAAGAATAATGCATGTAAGGTCTCTATAAGTATGCAACGTAATCCACAAATTATGGTTTATTATTTTGGGTTTAGCTTTTTACCTTTATTCTGATTTAAAACTAGTGACAAAGCATTTTTTGTGAGGACCAATATTTTGGTAATGATAAATCGGCTTTCTTAGTACCCTGTTTCTCCAACAATACAGCCTCCCCCAATAGGAAGTCCCAGCATGTTTTATAGGCATGAAATGAAATTAAGCCCCTCCCCCAAATTAAGGCCTATATTAAAACATGCGAAATGGGGGAATGGTGGGGGAGCTTGCCGTAAGGAAGTACTTTTCTTGCACACCCTGATATGGTGCTGCCTGCGTTGACCCGATACGAAGTGCCCCCAACGCCGAGGTCAACATCCAAGCCATCATCGCCCGCCTGCCCGAAGATGCAAAGGGGGGAATTAAGTCACCCCGAAAAGACGGCCTAGCCATTTTTTCGGGCTCAAAAAAAAATAAGACCCGGCCTTATTATATGAGAAACACGGTAGAATGTTCAATGGAGTGTAACTTAATCCAGAAATTACGAATCAGCTTGATTTTTGGTTCTCTTTATTTCAGGTAACTTTACATCACCAAATGGTTAAATTAATTTGCACTTTGGCAGACCACAAAGATGATGTCAACTATTGTGCCTTCTCTTCTTCCTATTTGGCTACGTGTTCCTTGGACAAAACAGTCCGTCTGTATTCGTTAAACAATTTTGGTGAGGTTTCTTACTCACCACTGAAAGGCCACACTTACGCTGTCCATTGCTGTTGCTTCTCTACTTCGGGACACATTTTGGCTTCATGTTCTACAGATGGCAACACAATTTTGTGGAATACTCAAGATGGGTTGAAAATGGCAGTGTTGGAGCATCCCTGTAGAAACCCTCTAAGAATTTGTCGATTTTCCCCTGATTCTACATATTTAGTTTCAGGAGCAGCTGATGGAAGTATAAATGTGTGGAATGTTCAGACGCTAAAATTGTATCGGTGAGTATATCAAAGCTGAGGCTGTTAGAAATTGTAGAATTAAGTCTAGCTTTATTTGTATCTCATGCTTAATATAATCTAAGAAGTTGCATTCCCATTTCTATTCCAATAGCTGTCTTAGCCAGGGGTGTGATTCTACCGGTTTGGCCTGGTTCTATAGAACTGGTAGCTCTGAAGAGCAGCTGACACCAAACCGTTCTCTCCGAAGATCTTCTTTTCTTCGGTTGGGCCCACCTGCCTGCTCAGGCTCTAGGCTGTCCTTAGTTGCTTTGCGCAGCACCGCTGAGTGCCGTACATCAGCAGGAGATGGTGATTGCTTGCAGGAGAAGTTGTTTTGCAAGTATTGCACAGGTGCGCACAGCGTGCACTCACCGAACTGGTTGTTATGCCGATAGGATCCCACCCCAGGTCTTAGCCCTGTGAACTAGACCTCAAGGGAGTTTTAGGTCCAATAAGTGTTGATGGTACCACTTGGGAATGGCTGATCAGGCTGTCTCATTTAATGATAAAGTTAGGATTGCTTCTGTGGAAGTCAGGGCAAACTTGTTCCTTGGACTTCAATGGATTGAAGAGAATTCTTGAAATTCAAGTATTTGTTTCTGTTTTTTTTAAAAAATGGCATGTCGTTCTGTACAGTATCCTGTTTAAAACCACTCTATTAAGTATGAAACAATGCAGTTTTATGGCTGCATAATTATTATTTTAGGCATAAAATATTTCAATAAGAATGATTAATTTTTTTGTGTTGCATTCATGTGAATCAGTCAACTGACTGGATATAGTGCTAAACTGTGGCTCTAGCCCTCTTTTCCTTTGGTGCAACTGCAATATCCTGTATTTTTTGTTTCCATGAAATTAATTTACCTATTATGTGAATCCTGGCATATCTTAGAATAAACCAATTACAAATTAAGTTAATGATTCTTGCTTACTTTAAATAATTATAATTAAGATTTAACATAATTTAGAATTTACACATAATACAAAATGGAGCAAAAAAAGGAGCATAAGTAGTTTCCTAAATTTCAACGAGGCCTTTTAAATATAGCCCTGGCCTTGACAAGGGATTCACAATGTCTTGATATTTTATAATTACACAAATTAAAATGTTGCAATATATTTGTAGCTTAGATAATTGCTCTGTTTGTTACATCAAAGATTAGTTTGAAATATTCTTTTAGATTTAATTTGTTTTTCCCCCCAAACATGTAACAGGGTTTTAACTACCAAATTAATTTGTTCTTGCTTTTTAGATCTGGTAATGTTAAAGATGGATCATTGGTAGCTTGTGCATTTGCTCCTAATGGACGCTTCTTTGTGACGGGATCATCCTGTGGAGATCTAACTTTCTGGGATGACAAAATGAAGTACTTATATAATGAGAAAGCTCATGACCTTGGTGTTACCTGCTGTGACTTTTCTTCAAGGCCACATTCTGGTGAGATAATTTACTGCTGAAATACATCTTTTTAAAAATATCTTGTCGGTTCCAGCCTTAACTTTTATTTGTATTCTTGTCCTTAGTAACTATAATTGATGAATATAAATTCCTTTTGAAGTTTCTCTTTAATTTAATTCCAATGTAATGGATCTAAAACCACTTTTTTCCCCTTAAGTAATATTTCCTGTCTAGTGATCTGTCTCTTTTGCAGTATGTATGGCATATAAGACTGTGATCTTAAAGATATTTACTGGGGGTAAGCCCTATTGATCACAGTAGGAGTTAATTCTTAGTAGATATGCAGAGGATTGTATTGTGTAAAAAGTTTATCATATTCTACTTTCACTTAAAGAATTGTGCTTGAAGTAGAAAAGAATTTTGGCTGCAATTAAAATCATGCGAAATTATTTATTATTTTTATTTGATTTTATCTCATTGTTTTACTTGTTGTAATTCGAGGCAACAATCATACATAATGCTGCTTTGCTTTCACTGAACACACTTTAAAAGGACAATAACTTTAACCTCTTCATATGAAAGATGTTGTCAAATTCAAAGCAATTAATTTCATTTTTTTATTTTTTCCTAATAAATGTGGTTTTGGAATTGCTAATTGGCTTCTAATTGAATATTCTATGCTCAGTTCAGCTAGTGTTATGATTTCAAATTCCAGTATCCTAGGAAAAATGTCAACATCCATATATCAAATTAAGCCCTTCTAAAATATATACAATATTTTTAAGTTATTGTTAAAATTAGAATGAAAGATGTCCATTTATCCTTGTCTATTTGGGATTCCTTAAGTTATACTAAACGTGTGTGAATTGGAGGGGTTACATAGAACAATTGTTATGTTATGGAAAAAATCTTTCCATTCTAGCATATTTTTATTGCTTCCGTGCTGCTGCTAAATTCAAGAACCATCTGATTTATAACACAAAACAAACTAGATATAGCTAGTCTTCAACTTTCCACCATTTGTTTAGCCCCCGCTTGAAGTTACAGTAGCAGAGAAAAAAGTGATTTATAATCAGTCCTCGCACTGACAACTGTCCCCATAGTCATGTGATCAAAATTTGGGCGCTTAGCAACTGACATGTATTTATGACGGTTACATCATCCCGGAGTCATGATTGCCATTTGAGGCTTTCCCAGCTGGCTTCTGACATGCAAAATCAACGGGGGAAACTGAATGTGGTTAATGATCACATGATTCACTTAACAATTCTGGTTACTCACTTAACAAATGTGGCAAGAAAAAGTAATAAACTCAGCCATTCCTCATTTATTTACCGCTTTGCTTAGCAACAGAAATTTTGGTCACAATTCTGGTCATAAGACAGGGCTACATTTAGTCCACCAGATTTTTGAGTTATGCGCAGCAAACTTCTAATTGTGCTTAGTTTACTAGAAGAGGATATTGAAAAAAATAGAAAACCTTATTTTGTTATGTTTCTCATGCATTTCTCATGCATTTCTGAATATATATCTATTTTATCAGATAAGCAAGATGCTGATTATTTCAGAATGGCATCTTCTGGTCAGGATGGCATAAGTAAGATCTGGCTCATTTCATCTTCTGATTCTACAGGTATCTTGAATTTAAAAATGCTTATTCTTTTAAAAAAAATTACTTGCCTTTCCACTGCTTGGATTTTTAATTAGGTCTTGTTCAAACAATAAACAAACCCATAAGACAAAAAAAGTATCTTACTGAACAACTGAATAATCCTTTTTGACAATTGTATAAAAAATAAAGAAAATAATTGATGATACAGTAAAGTAACATATTACGATAAATCAATAAAAACACTAACAACAGAGAGAGAAAGGTAAAGAAAGTAATCATTCTTAAGAGAGTGTGCAGCTTTTTCATATGTAATTATTCTTCATAATTTTGATTGATATTAGAATGAGGGTTAAAAGTTATATTTTTCATTCATTAATATGAATATGAATTCATTAACATGCATTCATTAATAATACCCAGTGATGTATGGCTCTGTCAGATCAAAATATTCCCTATTTTGGCTCCAGAATTGACTCTAAAGAGCTTCCAAAGCACATTTGGGGGTGGGGGGTGGAGGGGATGATCAGAAAATTTTGTTATGAAAATAGCATTTTTAAAAAAGCCTTCCTTTCTATCCTACTCTCCTTGCTTTCATGGAATACAGAACTAGAAAATTAAAGAGCAGCCAGATTTACAACACAAAATACAACCTAGATACTGCATTGTGCAGTATATTTTACTTTCTATTCAAAGGCGACAAGGTTGTAATTTGATAAAAAAATATTTTCATTAAATGTTTGTTCACCTTTCAATGTTTAGGATTTGACCTGAGATGTAGATGTACTTTAAGTGGACATACTGCCCCCGTTCTGGCTTGTGCTTTTTCCTCCAATGGGCAGGTTTTAGTTACTGGGTAAGAATCTTTGTTTAAAGTATATGTTTTACTTCTGTAGTTGGTTTGCTCAGTTGGTTCTTAGTTTTTCCCAGTTCTGTGTTTTATAAAGATAGACCTTTATTTACCGTTAAGCAGATGTCTGATTTTTCAACCTTTTTTGCAGCAGTCATTAAGTGAGTCACCACAACTAAATGAGCACAGCAGCCATTAAGTGAATCCATTGTCTGCAATAGGCAGTTTTCCTGAAGAAAATGCTGGGGGGTTTGGGGGTGGAGGGACATCGAAAATTGCACCCAAAATGTAATCACAATGGGGGCTGTTGGAATTTTAGGTTGTAAGTAGGGGTCCATAATAACTTCAAATGTTCACTAAGCGACTGGTCATAAATCGATGACTACCTGTACACAGAATACAAATCAAAGCCAACAAGCAAAATCATTTAAGAAGTATATATTACTTCTTATAGAAGAGATAATTCTTAATTATTGGATTCTCAGCTTTTAAAATGTTCAACATATTATTTTGATGGTTCTAATTCTTCTGGATTTCTTTTCATTCCCTTTGAGTTGCAAAGGAGGTTATTGGAAAGTTAACTATTCATAATAATCACTGCACTCTAGTACTGAGCTTTTTGCTCACTGTTTGCTGTTCATATTATTCTGATTCTTGTATGATTGAAACCTTTTTTTAACTAATCAAGGATGAGTACTGATGCAGTTATGATATATCATCTTTTTTTCTTGTTAGGTCTGTGGACAAAACTGTAATGATTTTTGAAACTGTAAGTATTTAAGTATTTAAGAGGGCAAGCCCTCGTTATACAAGGATAACAATATATTAACATTCTGTTAGTAGGCATTGCAAAAATTGCTTATTTGGTAACTCTTATTTTTATTTTATTCTATTTTAAATTGTAAAAAGTTCAGCAAAAGTTTTCTATACTTGTAAGCCTAGTCATAAGTACCCCACACTTTTATAGGAGTTGGGCAACTAAACCTTCCTATAATAAGTATCCAAACTCATATTGTTTAATTCATGTTTTTTAAGTAGCATACAAACTGAACTTTATGAATCAATATTGTTCCTGATTTTTCAGGTGTAGATTTTATCTGACCCCATTACATTGTCATTTACATTTCTTTCTACGGTGAATAAGTCCTGGTTTCAGGTTTTTATGTCTGAAAGAAAAGAAAAAAAATGCAGTTTTAAGCCCTCTGATCAATTTCATGTTTTGGGTTTTCTTAATCATTGTACTATGTCTTGTCCCAGCAATCCATCAGAAAATATAGATCAGAGTTACAGAAATTAAATATCTCCCACTATCATTATTTTCATTGCTAGTCACTTGTCTTCTGTATTTTTCCTTTCCTTTCTGATCCTCTTCTGTGGACTGGAAGGATGGAATTATATGAACTTAGCTTCTTGAGTAAGTTCATAGAAACATAAAACAGCAGAGAAATTTGGTAATTAAAAAAAATAGATAAATACTTTCTGAGAGTTGAAAGTTGCCATAAGGAACTTGACTCCTATCATTTACAAATGCCAAACTAGTGTGTTTCATGATAAGCTATGTAGGCCAGGTATTTGCTTTAGCCTTTTTTTCCCTTTGAATCTATTATTCCAAAGAATTATTTGTAAAAAAATATTTAGAATATTTATATGTCACTTGTTCGCATTACAGTTCCAAGTAGTTTACAGGGTGTAGAAAAAAAGTTTCCCTTCTTGACAACCAGAAAATGTTCTACTTCATTAAAAATTATATCTTTAATTAAAAATGAAATAAGAAGATGGATTATATCCAAGATCAACTATCTGGCAGCGGATAAATTTCATCAGCCATTTACCAAAATTGATTTAGGGGGCTGCAACTTTCTAATGCAGATGGGAAAAAAAATTTGGGGAGAGGAGACAAAGGCATTTTTAATATCCAATGTACTGTTAATGTGGAAAAGATTGCAGTCTCAACTGAAACATGACTCTGATATTTTTTCTCCATGTACTTTTTGGTCACTTAGAGGAATATATCTATCTTTAAATGGTACAGAAGTTTTACTCACTGTTAGTCCAAATGTCTTTGAAAGTTAAAAATAGAAAATGGGGATTTGATATACACAATAGCAGGGTAGATTCTTTGGCTTTGTAGAAACAAGCAGATAGCAAGTTCTATAAGCAGTTATGTGATAGTGAATATACAATGAAATATTGTACAGTACACAACTGCTTATACAACTTGCTATCTGCCCATCACTGGTCTTTACAAAGCCAAAGAATCTGCCTTGCTATTTGGTATATCAAATGATGATGTGCTTGCTATCTGTTTGTAAGTTTTTATTGCAAGCTTGTTTTTTATACAATCATGGGGAATTTTAATAGTTAATTTTGGAATATTTCTCTAGTATTTTTGAGGTTAATTTGAGTACTGTATGTATAATACTTCAATGTCTTACTTTAGATAAATGTTAGAAAAAATTATGAATTGCAAAAATAATAAGAAAGACTTTTATGGTACCTTAGGAATGAGCAAAATTATTATTGGAAACTATAAACTGACACTAGTGCTTTAAAAAATAGCTTTTTCAATGGAAGAACAATGTTTGTGAAGGGTAGCATCTCGTGGTGAAGAAGCTAACTACAGGATTTGTTATCCACTTAACTTGGGTGGCAGCATAATGAATTCTAGTCACATTTATGTTACTTTTTAATATTTTTGAAGAATGTAGTAATCCATAATCCTAAATAATCTTCAAAAATATATATAAACATTGGGTAGTGGTTTTTTCAAAAATATTCTGTAAGAATGTCCCAAAAGTGCTTTTTCAGGAGGCAACTGGACTTTCTGGTTTTTTTTTCTTTCCCTTCTCATCCAAGAAGCTTCTTCAGCTCTGACTAGATGGTGGGGAATGGAAGGATTTATATTCCTTGCAGACAGCTGGTCATTTGCATCCTTTTAGAGGGTCTCTGAAGCACCTGGAGGTTTATCTGTCCCCTCAGGGTCACCTGAGTAGTGCTCCTGTAGTGTTCCTGTAGTCTGCAGTTCTTTCCTCTGGAAATCCATTTTTACTCCCACACCATTCAAAGGGTGTTCATCCCAAACTGTATAGCTAAAAGTTTGTCGAGATTCTCAGTCATCCAGGTCCTGGTTGTTCCAAAGGGGCTTTTTCAGGAGGCAACTGGACTTTTGTTTTTTTCCTTTTGAAGACATTTCACTTCTTATCCGCAAAGCTTCTTCAGCTCTGGCAGGATAGTGGGGAATGGAAGAATTTATACTCCTTGCAGACAGATGGTCATTTGCTTCCTTTTAGGACATTCTGCAAGAATATTTTTCCTGTAAGCCCAGTTGAGTAAGGGATACCTTTTTCTCTATGTTTGATAATGATCTACTGCAATTTTTAATAGATTCAGTTTCCTGTATTATAGATCTCTCTAAATGTATTATGTACATCTGTACTCTTTGGATGTAAAAATGGTGTGTAAAGTTAGTTGTAAATTCCCTTATTTTTTTATTTGTTTGTTTGGTTTGGACAGAACACTGGGAGCAACCTGCACATTTTGACTCAGCATACCAGGTAGGCCATTGGCATGTATTAGTATATTACTATTTTTATTATTATTATTATTATTATTATTATTATTATTATTATTATTATTATTATTATTATTATTATTATTATTATTATAGGATAGCATTTGAAATGTAACATATATTTATCAAATAACGTGTTATTTCTAGATATGTTACAACTTGTGCCTTTGCACCAGATATGCCATTATTTGCTACCGGTTCAATGGATAAATGTGTCCACATCTGGGAACTGGAATCAGAACAACTTTTCACAGGTCAGTACTAAAACGTTTTTTTCTCCTGCCTTATAAACATTATATCAATTTGTTTTACATCCTTACCACCCAAGTTTAAACCCACATACTTTTATATGTAAAATACTTTCTTGGTTGCCTTTTGTCTCAAGTAAGACTCCAAATAGAAGCCTTATCTAATCCCAAGCCTCAATGAGAAATAATCAATTTGCTTCCAAGAAAAATTCCTATTCCATAATTTTTGAAAGATACAGTTGGAAATCCAGTTGTACTTTTGGATTAAATTGGCCCTCCATTTTTATCCAACCAGCTTAAATCACACATGTCAGTTCATAATATTAATCCAGGATTAAATCATCATGTTATTATATACTTTTCAATGAATATTAGTTTGTTGTACTAGTGGCCAAATCAAGCAACCCAATCAACTATGCAATTATTGTAGCCAACTATCTGAAATAGGCTGAGGCTAGCACCTCACCTGCTCCAACCAATTAATTCCCCCACAAAATATTCTTACTGCTCTACCAATTTCTTATTACTTTTAGTATATAGGCATATCTAAAAGGATTGACACTCATTTGTACTTAAAGAAATTACCCAAGAAAGAACTTGTGTCTGTTTCCTCAATAGAAGCAACAATCAATTTTTGTATCACCCTAGATGATTCTATCTTTACTTATAATCAAAGGCAAGTTATTCTGTTCATCTGAATGTGTTGTTTTTCAGGCTGGCAATTCAGCTTAGTCATTCTTGTCTCTGGCCTCAAAGAGGTCTCGAGCAAGAGTTTTCTATCCTATTAAAATTCAAGGAAAGACACATTTTAATTGTATAATTTTGAACTGTGTACATCAGACTTTTTGATTGTTACTTGGTCTTTTACAAAAACTTTAAAATATCACATAATGAAAGCAGTAAGGCAGTGCATTAACTATAGCAATAGCACTTAGACTTATATCCGCTTTACAGTGCTTTACAGCCCTCTCTAAGTGGTTTATAGAGTCAGCCTATTGCCCCCAACAATCTGGATCCTCATTTTACCTACCTTGGAAGGATGGAAAGCTGAGTCAAGCCTGAGCCTGGTGAGATTTGAACTGCCAAATTGCAGGCAGCCGGCAGTACTGCACTCTAACCACTGTGTCACTGCAGATCCTATAGACTGTCCCTCTCCATTAGTTGAGAAAATGGGATCCTCCAGAAGCTGTACATTGGAAGAAGAGGATAGGGTGACTCATCAATTCACTCTTTCCTTGCTACCCATGGCTTTGTGAATTGTAACGCTGTTCTCAAGTATCTCTCAGCCTTCCAAAAGTACTTTTTTTGGAAACACAGATGGAAAAATTAATCAGGTTAAAAAAAGTAAAAAAAATTAACAGCACAAGGAAATATATGTTGAACATATGTCGGGATCAATACATTAAAAGAAAATAATAAAGAAATATATGTCTTCTAATTATATAGCATATCAAAAAGATTTATGTTACATTGCATTTGCTAAAATCTGATGTAAAAAAGAGGATAAATGTTATATTTGTGCCACCCTTTATACTTGGAGCAATGTTTCAATTATTTCTTTTAATTTGTGTTATTTAGCTATGTGAGTTCATTTTAATCTTTTCTCAGGAAGTCCTCTGATACGGGAATCAAAGATTTCTATTGATAACTGGACAGAAGATGATGTTTCCATTTGGCTTCAAACACATAACTTGCAAGACCTAGTTGAGATTTTTAAAAGAAACAATATTGATGGTAAAGAATTGTTAAATCTTACAAAAGAGAGCTTGACTGATGATTTAAAAATAGGTAAGACCATTGAATGAAATATTTTACATATTATTTAAGCTGAAAATTCTGAACATAATTTATGCAAAACAGCATAGCTATTAGTAACATTAATGGTTTTAGGAATGTTTGCATTTGTCTTACATAGAACAATATGAACATTTAGAAAAATAACAAGTCCAGGTTGTCAAAATATTCCATTCTCATGTGAACCTATGATGTATTTATCAACTGATTGCCATTTAATAAATAATTTTATATAGTTTTTTTGGCATAGAATCCAAGCAACAGGTTTTAGGCCTAAATACTTGATTTCGTAAGCAAGTTATAGAACTTCAGTGCCTTTTCGTATAAAATATACAGATTATTTGACTCTTATAATCAAATACATTCTATTCCTTGATTTTACCCCTTGTCAGATTCTTTTTTTTATTGAAATAATCATACAGGTAATCAAACAATGATTTGATCATACAAACAAGTGAGAATGAGGATTGTATAACAGACTTGGCTTTAACAAGAAATAACATGTTTTAATAGAATTGGTTTACGAATCAAATACATTTGAAAATGAATGATCTTCCTTTTTGTTAGTCTTTTATTCATGTTTACTATTCGTTGTACTACTAGTGAGAACCACAAAGCCATTTCACCAAATGATCTTTCTAAGATTTAAAAATAATTGTTAGTTTCTATAAATAAATATATGATATATATATGTGTGTGTATGTGTATATGTATATTTGAACATTATCTGTGAGTTTCATACACGTAGAAATCACAGATAATTTTCATAATTGTTCCCTTTTGTTCCATGAATTTTGTTGAATATTCAAGGGTGCTGAAGTTGCCAAAGCTTATCAGTTGAGACTAATTAGATAATGCTGATGATAGGCTTATATAAAAATTGAAATCAGTGGGATTGAAGATAGGCTGATCTCTCCCACAAGTGCACCAGCACTCTGTGGAAATATCAACATAATACGTCAGTGTATAGGGACTTTTAATGACACCCCTAAGAATTAATTACTAGTTACAAACAGGAAAATAAGAAGAAACTTGGCAGAGTTGATCATAATGAGATCTGTAATAAAAGGTAGATAAACAAAATGTAAAATACATTAGTTAGCAGAATTTGCTGATCTCCATAATTCTGATAAAGCTAACTGAATAGGAAGAAGGCAGGTGTACCTGCAGGTGTGTG
This sequence comes from Notechis scutatus, assembly GCF_049901735.1. NCBI lineage: Eukaryota > Metazoa > Chordata > Lepidosauria > Squamata > Elapidae > Notechis > Notechis scutatus. The sequence continues at coordinate 197,306,252 of NC_142009.1, forward strand.
TCATTCCTTCATTGTTTTACCGCACAATATTTCTCAGCCTATAATCGTATATAAATTTGTCTTCCTGATGTTTAACTCGGACTATGACTGCGATTGAAAACAGTTGTGCATGCTCTCTTCATCATGATCACTGTAGAACAGAACTGTTGTTAACTTATTTACTGAGTTTTTCTAATTCCAAAACTTGAATTGTACAGTACTGAAACCTGAAATGCACTTTATTATCATTAAACAACAGGAGATTAAACATTATTCTATATAACTTAGAGCAGGGATGTCAAACTCGCGGCCCACGGGCCACCCCCAGCCCCTTTTTAGTGAAAGGGGGAAAGCCGCACTATGTCACACAACAACAATGTGACGTCATGAGTTTGACTCCCCTGACTTAGAGCATCTTTGACTTTTATTGTTTTATCAACATACAAATTACAAAGAAAAATAAAAATAGGAAATTAAGGGAATGAAAAGAGGGGGAAAGAAAATATGAGATGCAAAGGAAGAAAGAAAAAAGTGTTGACTCACAACTTTTTTTAGCACAGTATTTATTATTCTATATAACTTTACCTAATAATATTACATTCTGTTTCAACATTTCATGTCAATGTTATGTAGAGATAGATTAATTTGAAAACAAGAAAAAATTCTTATTCTTGAAAAATCCTCATTTCCAAATTTGAAATAAATTTACATTGTTTTTTATAAAAATGGAGTCCAGGGCAGCTTAAAAAGCTCTTGATTCTTCAGATAAAGATGATACTTGTAATATTTATTACAGTCATTGACTAGAATTCAATAAGTGAGCAGCAGATGAAACAACATAAAACAGTATTATTTACTACAGGATTACTGATGCAATGTAAATGTATCTGGTTTTTTTCAAACAGCATAACAAAACATGGCCATTTAGAGATACTGTTTGGCCACGTCAAGCCATACATGTTCATGCTTGTTTTCTTGACTATAATTTTTTTCTGTTTATAATGTCTTTCTGTCACTTGAACTAAACGTAAGTAGGCAAAAAAGAACGTATTTTTTTCATTTTATATTGTCCCTATTACAGGTAGCTTTACATAAAACCATTGTTTGAAGTGTTCTCTCTGCAAATTTAAAAGAGAGACATGATTTTAGCTTGTAATATTTAGGAGAATTACATCAAAAAGAAAATCATTTTACATAATTTGTTAACTGTAGGTTGCCTTGTATTATTTTCCAGTTAGATCTAATCACTGAAGTCTCTAATATGACTTTTCCAGAATCTCTAGGTCTTCGCAGTAAAGTTTTGCGTAACATTGAGGAGCTCAGGAATGAGATGAAAGCTGCTTCTCTAGATATTCCTGATGAATTCCTGTGTCCCATAACCAAAGAACTTATGAAAGAGCCAGTGATTGCTGCAGGTAAGCATTCTGAAGATGGCTTAGTTTCATTTATTGTTTTGGTAGAGATTTAGTAATGAAGAGTATGTGTTTATAAAGCAAGTTCTGTATATTCTTTTTCTATCAATCAAAGGCGCAAGAAAACATTTTTAGTTTTAATTATCACCATGTTGATTACATTCGCAGAAACCAATAGAAATGAACCATAGTATAATCATGATACAGTGAAAGTCTATTAGACAATTTGATATACTATATTATATATGATGGAGGATGTGTCCAATAGGTGGCTTTTCTGTGTTCTCATTTGATATGTCCATAATTAGCTGACCAATACTGCATAATGTCCACATTTGTCTTTTCCGAGATGCATGAAGGAGAATCTCATTAAATCTGAAGCAAAATTATGCGAAGCCAAAAACTGGAGCTTTTCTCATACCTGATTATTATCAGTTTTTAGATTTAAAAATACTCTTTGTTCTTTTTAAATGTTGAATTATACAACTTATAACCACAATGGAGCCCAACATTTATGTTGGTCAGTAAGAAATTTGTTAAGTGAGTTTTGCTCCATTTGTCGACTTTTCTTGCCACATTTGTTAAATGATTCACTACAGTTGTTTAATTAGTAACACAGTTGTTAAGTGAACCTGGCTTCCCCATTGACTTTACTTGTCAGAAAGTTGCAACGGGATCACATGACCCCAGAAAACTGCAACCGTCATAAATGTGAGTCAGTCGTCAAGCATCCAGATGTAAATTATGTGACCATGGGGATGCTGTAATGATTGTAAGTGTGAAAAACGATCATAAGTCACTTTTTTCAATGCCATTGTAACTGAATGGTCACTAAGCAAAATGTTGTAAGTCGAGGACTATCTGTATTTTAAATTGACCATTTTGAAAATTCAGGGAGGATTTAATGTTCTCAAATTGATTTCAGTGCCTTTTAATCCCTTATCTGGCCAGCATAATTCAGAGCCTCAGAGACCAATCTATTTGTGGTGGTGTTGAAAATTTCCTGGTTTTAAGAGGTTGTTTGCAAGCTTGCAGTAGAAGTAGTACCACAACTCATGGCAGGGACAGCCAAAGGTTCCCCTTGAATGTTGGCCTTTGCAGTCTGGCTAGAACTCTTGCTTGGTCCCCAAATTTATAAACATTCTTTAAAGTGTTTTTTTTTTAAAGCCTGGATGCTTGGTTTTCACATTTGAGTATGTCATCAAGCCTCAAACCTCCTATTTCAAGGGGGTTTGGATGCGTTTGACTGTTTCATTTAAAATTAAGTCCTTCTTCCCTTCCGTCCTTTTTTCTTTTCCTTTCTTTTTTTCTTTCTTCCAACCCATCTCAGTCAGTGTCTTTGGAAGGCTTACGGTTCAAAAAATATACTTCAATCAAAATAGTAAAGCATTTTAAAATAATAAAACCAATAGGAACAATAATCATAGAATACACCGACACTTCAGACTTACTGTATATACTCGAGTATAAGCCTAGTTTTTCAGCCCAATTTTTGTGCTGAAAAAATCCCCCTCGGCTTATACTCAAGTCAGATTCCCCTCTGAAAAAAAAAATGGTGTGGAGTCGCGGCCTCCGGCGGCAGCGACTCCCAACAGCCCAGCCGGGAAGGGAAAGGCAAAAGCGCGCTTTTCAGCCTTTCCGACCCAAGCCCGAGGCGGCGGGACTGGGCGCGGCGCCGGCGGTAGTGACTCCTGACTCAGGGGGCCTCCGAGGGAGGGGAAGAGAGTGACTCCTGCCTCCCGCTGTCATCATCATCTTCTTCTTTTGGGTTAGTGAATCAATTAAACCTTTCATGATAGTGAGTTCGTTTCCCAAATTAATTATTTTTATTTTTGAAATTTACCAGTAGCTGCTGCATTTCCCACCCTCGGCTTATACTCGAGTCAATAAGTTTTCCCAGTTTTTTTGTGTAAAATTAGGTGCCTCGGCTTATATTCGGGTCGACTTATACTCGAGTATATACGGTAATAGAATTGCATATAATCTGTGGACATATGATTGTCAATTGAACAGTGATAGGTTTGAATAATGGGTGGAGGTTGCTTTAATCATGTAAACAATCTGTCAACCTAGCTTCTTTAAAGCAGCATCCCTCTGGCAAAGGTTCATGGAATGGCTATCATTCTGTTCAGTTCTCCATTATGTATAAAGTTTGTAAAAACATAGAGCTCACGAGAACATAGGAACGTAGTAGGCATTTTGTAAGGGAGCTTACAAATTACAAAGGTGAACTGAGGTAGAAGAGGGGCATTTGGCTGATTTTGTGGCATGGTGTGGATTCTTGGCCCGGGGGTAGATTGCTTGTTTGCTGAGTACATAGTCTGAACTTACAGATGTAGCTGACTCAGTAATCAAGTGACTGCTAGTGGCTGGAACTGCATTTGTCAGCAAGTGGCTACCCCTCAGGCATCATTCCTAGGAAGAGATCAGGCAACAAGGAGTTTGTGACTAGAGTGAGTTAGCCAGCCAGCAACAGCAGCCAATGAACTTTGCTGGGGAAGAACAAGGCAAACTGAGATCTGACAGGGAAAATGAGGAATATTCTGTGATTATCTGCCAGGAATGCACTGTTTATACTAGAGTGGTATCTTAATTGTGCCTATTGCAAATGGAAACTTGTCTTTTTAATGAAGCATAAGGTAAAAGAATTGGAGGACATCTTCTCTTAAGACACATCAGGGAAGTAAAGTCCAGGATTGCTCAGAGCTTTTCATGAAACAGCTGATTTCCAAGGAGGGGAAGGCACAGAATGTTTGGGACCAGGATAGATAAGAAGAGGGCCACAAAGAGGAATGCTGGAGTGAGTACTTGGTGATATCTAGCAAAAAAACAGTGGGCAAACTAGGAATAGGTTTGTCCTCTGGAGCCAGCAGCCAATTTGAACATGTGAAAATGAAAAGCTAGCTACAATTCCTGAGATAATTCAGTTACCCCAGGCTTTCCAAAATAATTGAAAGGACTCTCAACACTGCGTGGATCAACAAAACCAAAAGCTTTTCACTGAGAAACAAAAAAATAGTGTTGGTGTTGATGAAAGGATCACCCTTGCAAGGGTCAGAAGCAGATGTGTGTGGACCAGGCTAGTTATTGTGAGAAGAGTGATGTCTTCTTGGTGCACATATTTAGGACTTCATGGAAACATTACTGTGGCTCATGCATTCATTCTGGTCACTAGCCATTCCTTCTTATGCATAAGGGAACAAATAAAGAAAAGTATAAAAGTGATGTGAGGGGTTATATCAGATAACCAGTCTACTTGCCAAAATGATAATGGGAGTTTTCAATTATCCTAATTTCTACTTGGAATTTTACTCTGCCCAAAGTCAGAAATTTAACAAATTTCTGTCCTCTCTTGCTGATAACCTCATTTGTCTGAAGGTGGAAAGCCACAAGACGATCTGCTGTCCTGGACTTGCCTGCTGAAGGCTTGCATGCCATTTACACATTGTAATGCACGTAACTGGAAAAATGCATCAGATTTGAAATTAAGTTGGATTGCCTCCTATAAGTACACATTTTGATTGTCAGCAGACACAGAGTCGAACTATATTTTGCTTTGTTGACAGAATGAAGCCTTTGACATTCAACCAGATCATTCTTGGGGGATTAATGATCTGGACAAAGCAAAATCCGGATCATTGCAGTTGATTTGTCTTTTGGCCCAGACAAATACACTGAACTGTTAAAGGAGCTGACTTTATTTCTCTCATAGTTCTCTTCCTCTTGTTGCTCTGCACCTACTCAGTGGGCCTGCCCTGCCTTTCCAGCACCATGAGCCTTCTCACCTACTACTCTTGCTTTAAAAATGATTTCTATCGGTGCTTGATATTAAAACAGGATGCTTCATAATTCCTCAGAATATTTGAATAAGTTTCTAAGGATTTAATTTTAGAAATTTGAGAATGATTAATGAATTCTCAGTTTTACAAGTTAAGCATTGCTTTTTTAGCTATTTTATTTTACCCACTGCAGCCTTTGATACCATGCCAAGCTTTATTTTTAAAGGCCCTATGACAGGGTGGGCAACCACGGCCCGCTGGACACATCCGGCCCGTTGGTCATTTTAATACGCCCGCCTCTGAAAAAAAAATATCCCTCTGAAAAAAAAAAATTGGGGCCGCCAAGAGACCAAGCCGCGCGCCAAAAATTGCACACACAACACGGAGCTGGGCAGCTGCTTCCCTGCTAGCAGGGCCAAGGCACCGCCCGGGAACGCCCACTGCTTTCCCAAGCCAGGGCTGGGCGGTGGCGATGTGCCCTGCACCGTGGCCCCCGCCTGGCAGCGGAGAGCTTCTCAGCTGGTCTCCTCCTCCTGGCCATACAGAACAAACAGGCAGAGAAGGAGGAGACCAGCCGGCTGGTTGGGGGAAGCTTTCTGCGCCGAAAGAGGCAGCTACTAATCTCCGGCTTTGCTCCGCTTCTCCAATGGTCCGGCACCACCTGTTCTTCTTGTGGTCAAATTTTAAAAGTGAATGCGGGCCCCCGAGCCAAAAAGTTTGCCCACCCCTGCCCTATGATCTTCAGTAATTAGTTTTGGAAGAACAAAGAACCCAAAATGGGTTGGGAAGTTAAGTTATTTCTGATGAAGTGGGAATTAGGAAGATGTGAACCTCCATATTGGTATCTTCCCATTCTATTAAATCAGCAGGTAAGGTATGCTCCAGGTCCCGTCTGCAATGGCGTGCCATCTGGCGTGCCTACAAAGACTTCATCCTGAAGTTTTCTGGCTTTTCACAGGGCCTTAATGATCTGGTTTTGCCATCAAGCCAGGACTCCTGGTAATATAGGGTGAGGCCAGTTTCTGGTTGTATCAATTGTGGTATGCAGTGAAAGTCTTCTGCTGCTATTTTATGCAATTTATAATTTGGTTATTGATTTTACTCATTTTTAATTGTTAGCTGCCCAGAGTCATGTGTATTGGATTGGTGGCCATATGAAGTTATAACAAATACAAATCTTCCTGAAAAATAACTATTGTAGCTAAGCACAACGGAAATGGAGACCCCAAATTTGAAAGCCCACATTCTTGATGGAAAGCTATATCTGAATGCAGCATGTGCTAAATTATTTCTTTCTTATTTCAAAAGGAAGGTGAGGGAAAGTAGATTACAAATTTCTAAATTCTTTGGAAAGTCTATGGGACTTAAGTAGGCAACATTCCCTACAAAAATTGGCAGTACGTTTATATGCTATTTCTTTTTCTTAGCAGAACTGAATATCGCCCAGTAACGTCACAATTTTGTGCTTCTGTTTTATACATGAAAAGCTTAGGACACAAGGGACTCTGTGTAGCAGTTTTGATTATTCCTTTGACAGCTTTGTGATGAGTTTTTGGAAATTAATTTTAAACTCCAGGATTAAAGTAACAGACTCGGCATACTGAGAATTCTAGCTCACTTATAGCAAACTAGTGAGAGAGTGAGATCCATCAGTAGAAAATGTTTAGTGACACATTTTTATGCCATCTTTTTAATTTCATGAAAATCAGTTATTTCCAGATGAGAAAATATTCATATTGTCTGATGAATGACTGTATGGTATGAGGTTCAGATATATTTGATTGGAATACAGTATTTTAATTCTTGCGCTTTAATTCTTGCAGCGGGGAGGAGGGGGAAGAGGGGATATTTTTGTACTCGCGGGGCTGCAAATGTCAGTGCCTGCTGCTCGCGTGAGTGGGGCTATGAGTGCCTGCATCTGGCTCTTACAAAGTGGGGCTGCGAGCATCAGTGCTCGCTGCTCGCATGAGTGGAGTAGTGCACATGTGCGCTCACTTGCCACTGGCACATCTTAGTTCCTAATGGGCCACAGCCCGGTAGTAGGCCGCAGCCCAGGGGTTGGGTAACCCTGTTCTAAAGCATTAACACAAAGAGAAATTGAGCCTTTTCTATTTCTAAAACCTACATTCTGCCCCACAATAACTATGTAAAATTGAATAATGTTTAAAATACAAGAAAAATATTTTATTTGCAAGTTCCTTCATTATTCCATGCTTATATTCTTATTTGGCATTATTGAGAATGAGTTTTTATCAAATCTTTGCAATCTCAATTTTTTTTTTCAATCCTGCATTTTTTGGTGTGGGTGGGGCAAAGACTTTGCTTACAATTATAAAAATGTCTTACTAGTACATAAAATTGTAGCCTTTAACGAGGCTGTCATCTGTAAGTATAATACACAGGACTTAGTTTTGAGGGGAGCGGGAAGAGACATGCTTTCCCTGTTTACATACTGCAGGTGAAGAAAATTTCAGTGTGTGAAGGTAACACTTGTACAGTCCGGATCCTGCAAACAGGAATTTAAATTGTCAAGAAAGGCCTTTTTCGCATAGCAGAGTTCTCAGCAATTGTGGCCCTCCACATATTGAGCCAGCATACCTGATCCCAGCTTGGCATCCATGTATGCATTATGACAGTGCAAAGCTATTTGGATCAGTTCGCCATGCTGGGGCCTTTCAAAAGCTCTGTGTGGCTGCCTCAGGAGCCGCCTCACAGCGTCTGAATATGAATGACTAGTCAAGACAGCACTTCCAGTCTGAATTGCTGCCAAAGCAGCAGGAGCCTTCTGTAAAAGATGTAAAAGACACAACACTTTGTCACTTCAAGCAGTGGTACTGAATGATTTTGTGTAACATAAAAACGGTATTTAATGAAATTTTCTACATTGTATTAATCTTTTACATCTGTACATTAGTAGATTCTTATTGCGTTAGAGTCAGAGGAGGCAGTTACAAAGTTCATACTGATTTCTTCCAAATAATATATGTACATTTGTGTCTATTGATACAAAGTTGATCCGTTTCCTATCTGAAGAGACTAGAATTTTTGCTTTAAGTTATGATTAATAGAGCACGACTGTTTTCAGGAATGCTTATTTCTTTCTTTAGATGGCTACTCCTATGAGAAAGAAGCAATAGAAAATTGGATAATTAAAAAACGGCGTTCTAGTCCAATGACGAATCTCCCTCTTCAGAGACTTGTACTTACCCCAAACCGAGCACTAAAAATGGCTATTAATCGCTGGTTGGAAACTCAGCAAAAATATAATGAAAAGCAAGCACCTTAAAGACTGTCACCTTTTTTTCAAAATTAGAGGAAATGAATCTAAAGGTATGCAAAACATTTCAATAGTGAGCTGCTTCCTGTTGATACGGTGCACTTTTTTTAAAAACACCGGTTAATTGATAACATTATCTCAAATAATTTAAGCCTTGACAAATGTCAGCTATTGTTACAAATGATTTTAAGTTTCTGTTATTGAATGAAATCATCATGGCTGCAGTGATATTTATATTAAAATGGATTCCATTGATGTAGGACTTGGTTTTGATTAAGTATGCATGGGTTAGAAAGTAAGTTTTATTAATTTCAAGACAGTATATAGCTTGTAATAGATTATGCTCTGCAGTAAGTTATTTAGCAACCAGCAAAGTAATGATGTGACTTTTCCTAGATTTCGATATCAGAGCTTGCCAAAAACTCCTGGGCTGAGCCCATAGTAGACCAGAAATAAAGAATTGAGGCCAGGGAGATGCACGTTTTTCTATCCCTGTCCTGGATCTCTAAGTGTACATATTTATGTTCCTGTTTATTCCAAAGAATGTGGGAACACCATGGCCCTGACAGAGAGCAACAGGTACTTAGATCTTTGGGATCAAAAGCCTGTCTTGCCCAGCCTTCTTCCAAATACCTTTGTGAAATGGGTCTGGTGTCATGTTTTGTTGAGCTCAGAAAGAGCTAGTACAAGGAGCAAGAATCTGAAGTTAGTTTTCCAGTTCTGAGATTTCCTAGGACTCTTTTATCAAGTTGACATGACCATGTGCTGTTAGATTTTGCATGACCTGGTGTTAACAGCAGAATTATTGCCCTGAAACCATGTTCCTTTTATTAAATGTGTTACAAACAATCTTTGTCTTCAGAGGACTATGATCAAGAATGAAGTGAAAAACTTCCCAGACTATGCAGTTTAACTAAAAGGGCATCTCACGACCAATTATAACTTTGTACAACTGCAATACATTCCTATTTCAGTGCCTTTCTAGATGTGTAGCCTAGATAGAAAGTTGACAATTCAACCAAAGTTGTGGCATGGAATAATTGTCAACTTATTGGAGACCAGCTGTTGAGTTCATCTACAAATATTAAACACTCACTTGGGTTCCAACAATTTTTGGAAGAGAGAAGTAATCTATGCAGATTGTTCATATATTTTACATTTGAAATGGATCCTAATTAAGCTTGCATTAATGATGACCTCAGCGTTGTGCTGTAAAACTACACTACTGAACCAGAAACTATATTAATAATCTTTTATTTAATAAGAGAAAAATACAGTAGCTGTGCAAAAAATAGATCTACAGAACAAGAGAATAAGATTGTACAAATACCAAGATAAACAATAAATAAGCTACAGAATAGATTAAGTCATTCCAAAACAGACTTTTTAATGCTTTTTTTTAAAAAATGTGTGAAGTTGTTATAATGTAACATATATTCTGTACATATGGAAATAAATTTGTTGAAGGGACTACAGAATTTTCCAGCTTATACAACCAGCCTTTATTACTTTTAGGAGCATCCTTACAAATGTGCCTCTTCAAGAACAATTTGTAATTTAAATAGATATTTCCTACTGCATACTGAGGAAAGTATCAATGGCCTTTATGTAAGCTTCTCCCTCAGATAGATATTAGATGTTCTATAAAAAATACTCTATGACCTGTATTTCTCTTTGTTTTTCTGATATAACACCTCAAAAGATGTTTAGATAAACTATGTAAAGTGCTGATTGTATGTTGTTAACTTGTCATATGAGTCAGTGCAATAACAAAGATGTTGAATAAAATGCATGCAAAATTTTACTTCTTGCCTTGCAATAATGATAGACAGCCTCAATTGCATGGAATAAAATATCACTGCTGAAATATTTGTAAAGATGATATATTTGCCAGGTTTATAAAAGTGGGAGAATAACAGTCAATCTTCCTTCTAAGAAAATACTCATTGACAAAAGTAAAGGTTCTGTGGGTTTCATCCTCTGGAACCAATAAATCAAATTTAAACAATAAACAATATACATGACCGAACAAAGTGAGTTTTACAACACAATCCTATAGTCTGAGAAGTAAATTATATTTATGTTCATTGAGACTTAGTCCCCAGTGACTGTATATACCACTTCAGCTTCAGGACTGCAGATTTTTAAAATACATTTTTTTTTTTTAAAAAAAAGAAAAATTAGTTTGCTATACTGCCGCAGGCTGCGTAAATCCGAACTTGCAAAGATTGGCATAAATGATGGAACTTTTCAACTGTGTTAAGAAATACCTTAAGAACCTATTTAAAAAAAACGACGATAGGATAGCTGGGTTAATGTTCATATTGCAGCTACAAGATCACATTTTTGTGATACACTCCCTAAAATATGAATAATAGCAGTAACCTATATGCCACTATTGCAGTATGTTTTACAGCCAAAAGCTCATCCCTGTTATTAATTTGCAACAGAACAGTGGCTCATACATTAGATTCTACAAAAGATCGCTTTGGTTTTGCAGAAGTGATGTGACTTGAATGAATGTCTTTGCTTAGCTGAGAATGCTGTTTGGAGAGAGCTTCCTGATATAAATGAGCCACCGGCTTACCTATCCTGTTATCTTGAGGACCGGCAGATGCTTGGTGCCTTAATTCCTCCAGTTCTTTAGACTGAGTTCCATTTTGGAGATTGTCTCCTATTATTAGGGAAGAGGGAGAGAAAGATAAACCCTGATTTGCAGAGTTGCTTGCTGGTTTGGAAGAAAACTCCCAGCTTGCAGATAAAGCTGTCCCAGAACTCTTCAGGACCCCTTCTGTAGCTTGGCTGTGCCAACTGCGATTCGAGGGGTTCATCTGCTGCTGCTGGAAGCGTACAGTTTTATCCATGATCCCCATGAATGGAATACTGCGGGACCGGTGTTCGGCTGAACCACTCTGACCAAGCCAGGCTTTGTTCTCCTTGAGTTGCATGTCGAGATTTTGTCCTGCCATGCATTCAGAAAAGCTGCTGCTAGATGACAAGCTGCTTGTTGAGCTGGAAGGTGCCATGTTGACAGAAAGTAAACTGGCGCTACTTTGCTGCCTTAATTCACCAGTTCCTTGACTTAATGGAGGAGGAGGATACACGGCCAGCTTCTCATGTGTTCTGGACTTACTCATGAAAGATCCTTTGTCACTAGGCTGCAAGTAGGGAACCTGGCCAGCTGCTAATCTTTCATTGAAAAGTGCACAGGTACTGCCTGCTGATACTGTGTGTGCCCCATCTAAATGCTGTGCTTTATTGTTCGGAGTCATATGGTGCCTGGAAGTCACAGGGCTTGAAGGAAGATACTGAAGGTGCTGAATCTTTGTGCCAGACTGGCTAGAACTAAGTCTTGCCCCAGCCTGGGCAGAATTCAGATGCTGACTGGTTTTTACTATCTGAGCTTGTTTCGTGGACTGCACAGACAAGCCAGGCTCTCGCAAATATGCACTGCCAGCTCTGTTTGGAGGAGATACAGGCCTAAATTTCTGCTGGGTACCTTCCTGAGGGTTTCTGCTACAGGATAAAGAAGCCTGGGAAAGTGGCAATCTTGGCCTAGCTGGACCAGGTTCCTGTTCACACAAAAATTCTTCCTCTTTTATCTCTTCCAGGCTGAAGTGATCCTGCACAAGTACTTCACCCTCATAGTCAGAGTCATTGCTCTGCTGCGGCGCCTGAAAACACTGCTGCTTTTGTTGCTGCGTTCTCTGGAGCTGTTTGCACTCCTCTTCAACTCGAGCTAGCAGTCTCTTGATTTCTTGGTTTCCAGGGCACAACTTTATGGCTTCCCGCAGATCCGTGAGGGCTGCCTGAAATTGCCTGGAAGAAAGGAAATCCAAAAAAACAATGAGTTTGGCACATTCCTCTTTTCGCTACAACAAGCCACAGTGTATATATATATTTTGGCAGTTCCTTATATATATATATTTCATAACCCACTTTTGTAAATCCCTTTCAAGAGTAGCACGATAAGCTCCTGGCCTTATTTCCCAAAGCAGTTTCAAAAAAAGCAACCCCTTGTCAAAAATGCCCTTAGCAATAAAACAGTTTTCATGAAAGTGGCTTCTTTTTCTGCAATGGGCTTTCTTCTGAAGGAGATAAAGGACATTGTGTATAATCCAGAATGGTCCTGGGGAGTCTGGAAAGGTTCCTCTGCAGAACTGTGTATCTTCCCTTAACATTGCATTCCTAAGACATATGCACATCTGTGTACATTTCATACTATGGCAAGTTTTGGATGTGCTACAATATGCATCTAGAGAGCATGCAAAAATGTAAAATAGTAAAAAGTTTTATGTTGATGAATAGTGTAAAAATAAATTTGATATATTAAATAAAGATCAGATAAATAACTTGGTAAATGTTCTCTTACGTCAGCGACAAAACAGTACAATCTGCTACTTCCAAATATAGGAACAATAGGCCTCAAAACTCTTTTAAAAAATTACTGACAAAGAACAATAGAAAACCTAACCTAGTAAATTAAATAAATGTGGAATAATAGTTATGCTTTAATTAACATAATTTTCTGTTATTACTGTTAAATGGTATTTGTTATCTTGGCCTCATCCAGTTTTTAAAATGTGGCTCCTGACTCAAAAAAGCTAATGTACTGCTGTTTTAGACAAGAGCGCCCAGTCCAAAAAAATGTATCTCAGTTTGGAAAGGAAATAAATACACATAACCAAGCCTTGCTTTTAGCAAAGCATTATGTTTCCCCCTCTTTTTAGAAAATTATACCAAAAAGGGTGATAGTAAGGCTGTTTCATATATATTGCACATCCCAATATTTTCAATTTCGTTGAAGTCAGTGTTTGATTATGGCATTTAAGGAGGTGATTTTAACCATTTTTTGTGCTCCTTCCAAAAATATCCCAATTATTTTTTTCCTCATAATACTGTAAGTGTCAGTTAACAGTTTTTCTGTTCAGTTCCACAGACCATCATGGTACCCCACCAAGACTGGAAATTCTGCCAGCATAAACAAACAAAAGTAACACAAAATATCCATTAACAGCTTGGAAACCAGTAGAAAACTTCTCGGTCTTTTGTCAAAATGTAATATTGAAGGCCGTATCATCATTCTTACACATTTTTTTAAAATATTACCAAAATATTATTGCAAAAGGGCTTTAAGTACCTGCTGTTCCTCTTGGCTCTTGCCCTAGCATAATATGCTTCATAGGATGTGGGTTTGAGGTCAAGGGCCTTGGTAGCAAATTCCTCTGCCATGCCAAAATCCTGCCAAAATTAACAGTGCAGAAATTAATATAACCATTTGACTGAGGAGTATCTGCTTAGATAACCTCAAGACATCTTCCTAATCCCACTTCTGAATCTGTTTGTGATCCATCTATACCTGAGATACAGATGATTGTCATGAATTGAAGATGTGGGTACCCAAATTGCTTTCAGAAATACCTTGATGTCTGAAAGATCAGACACTGTAAAAGATGTCTGAAAAGATATGCAAGCAGTCACACTTAAACAGTGTCAAGAACACATGGTGCCCTCCCTCATCCCCCACCCAATTTAAACAATACTAAAAGAGCCAAAACTTTCAAAAACTTTATATTCTTGGATGAAACTGTAAGTCATTACAAATGTTTTTTTTAAGGCAATTGCCCATTATTCAAAAAAGCTGCTGAATTAGTATTATCTAAACTGGCAGTTCCACCCAGAATTATTTTCTGCAAATCATACCATGGGGAAAAACTTGGAAAGGAGCTTACATTAGTTTTTCTGCGACATCTTGATAAATTCAGGTATAAGGAAACCCTGAGTTCATTGAAAGCTTTCATTTCTTCTCCAAAACTCTCTCGAGGAAACTTCCTTAAGGCATACTGATACCGCTGTGCTGCCTCTTTCATCTTCCCTTTCTGCAGATCAAACCACAGAACAATAATATTTCATTGCTGAAAGTGTTTTCAACTTTAAAATAAACTGGTAGTCCAGTGGGCATCATTAAAGACTAAAAAAGGTTGACTTCCGGTTTGAAAGGCTTCGGCGACAGACAGAAATCCGCGATCGTGCGCAGTTTCTGTCTGGGCTCGCCGCTGGAGCGCCCCGAGCCGGCTGGTTTCGGGGCTAAGCCACCCCGCAGAGGTGGTGAAGAGGGGGGAGACCGCCAGCAGGGTTGAGGAGAGCCTCATCTCTCCTCCTCAGCTGGCCATTACTCCTTTTCCCGAAGGCGCTTGTAGCGGTGGTCAGAAATGGCCACCACAAAGAAGAACTCGACTGGAAAAGAATGTGCTGGAGGAAGATAAGAAGTGAAAGTTTTGGCTGACCGGGTTAAATTGTAAAAGCAACAACCAAGGTACCCTGGAATTTAAACTTACAAAAAATAACATCACTCCCAAAGAAGAGTCGGAAGCAGCGAAGGAAAGTGAAAAGGGAAAGGTTTGGCTTTTTTTTCCTTCTCTCTCCTTCCCTATACTGACAACTAAGAGACTTAAATAAGAAATCGGAAAAATCCGCTTTGACATCAATAGGCAATTAAGCTGAAAATAAAACAAAATGCCAAAGGGATAATAAGGATTTCTGGACATTAAAAACTTTCTTTTTCATAAGCAGGAAGGGAGAGAAAAAGAATAAGGGCAGGATCTGGAAGAGGGAGGAGACTGCCTGGAATTAAAAAGAATCTACAGTAAAACTTCAACAAGACTTCTAAAAGATACATTTTAACTGAAACTTTGCAACTAAATAGTAACCCCAGGAAGAGAAAGTGAAAAAAAAAGAGCAAAAAAAGAAACAGCTTGCGTGTATTTGGATTATTTGGTGATCTTTGGATTCTTGGTTATTATATTTGAATGACTAAAATCAATCGGGTGGTTGTTTAAAAATTTATACAATGGCACCACTTCTGGATGAATTGAAAATGGAACTTAAAAAGTACAAAGAAGATGCACAAGAAGGGAAGGGTTCTTTTGGCTTTGTTTTTCAATTCTTAGAAATGGAGATTTGGAACTATGAGAAACAACAAGACTGCAAAACAAGAAGACTGGGACAAAGAAGAAGCCATCTTTAATGAACAAGCAATTTTATGTGGGGAAGAAAAAGGAAAGGGGGGAAAGAGAATGGAGAATTTAAGACTTAAAAAAACAACCAAAGAAAAGAAAAATAATTCGAAAAATAAGTATAATACTGGAAAGCAACAGAAAAGGGGAATACAGAAGAGAAAAATAGAGGTAGAGAGACAAGGGGGTAAAAAGGAGAGAGAAGAAGAGAGGGACGAAGGAAAGGAAAAGAAGTTACAAAGGACTGGAGCAAGATATAGAGAAACAGGACCTATTTAGAGATAATGGGTGAAAATCTAACTGAAAAAGGGATTCTGTAAAGGTACATAAGATTGTATTGTTATATTAGTAATAGAAATAACTTTAGAAAATTGGAAACAACGTATGATTAAAATGAGGGATAAAATAGTGTAATTTAGTGAAATGTTTGTGAATAAAATAAGTGAAATAAAATAAACGAGAAAATTGAATTAGGAAGGAACGGGAACATTTTAATTAGTCAATGTTTTATAAAATATAAGTGAAGAGGGGGGGAATTAACTATGGAAAGCTTATAATTGTTCTCATAGAAATATGATATTTAATTGAAAAGTAATGTTAAAGATGTTAAGACTTTAATGAATATTAATATTAATGATAGAATTGAATTGGAATGGATTGTTGTTTTAATTATATTATACATTTATAACTTTATCTTTTTTCCAGAATACAGTGTGTAGTTTAAAAGTGTACCAAGCAGAATCTGAATGGAAGTTATGTATTATATTGAATGTTACAATTTAGGGAAAATATATAAAGGCGTCATACTCCAATCAGTAACTACAGGAGAAATTTTGTTTAATGAGAAAAGATAATAGATAATTGAAACCCGGACAGACCAAAAATATAAATACAATGATTTGAATTGAGATGAGATAATTAAAATAAAATTGAGAAAATTAAAAGAGGGGAGAAGCTATGCAGAAAATGTAAAATAGTAATAAGATATGGAATAGAATATAAAAATGAGCATGAACCTGAATTTGTGTCTGTACGAAGAAATGTAACCCGGGATTACGCTACTTTCAAAAAAGATGTTTTATTTGTATTTTTTTTTCTCTTTGTGAAAACTCAAATAAAATTTACGGGAAAAAAAGACTTTAAAAAGGTTGATTTTCTTGATAAACAGTAATACTGTTTGTACTTCACATATTTTACTAAAAATATTTTTTACTGGATAATATAGACTTGGAATTTCATGGAGATTGTTTGAGGAATACTTGCATGTTTACTTTCAGGGCCTATCTATGTATAGGCAAGAGTCTGCTGTGATATGATAGGGACCACAAAGATTTTTTTAAAAACTAATTAAATCTGAAATTGCATTCTGTATCTTAATGAAACTGGGATGTTTAAAAATATTTTAAACAATATCCTATGTAAATGTGTAACATCTTACCAATCAGTTTAAAAATTATGAAGCTATTTCATTTTGGAAGCTAACTAGATTTCAACAATAATGATCTTTTACATCAGGTACGGAAGCAAATAATATAGTTGATGAAACTTAACTATATTTGCTTCATACCTGAACTAAATACATGGCAGTGCTTTGAATATTCTTTTAAAAACAAGTTATACCTGTAATAAAGACAATATTTTTTCATTTACAGGTATTTTTCTGTTTTATTAACATGTATATTTGTAAAGAGAAAAAGATTATACAATACAAAACAGTGTAATTCAGAGGTACAAAACTATGAGTAAACTACACTGCTAAATTGAATTATGCATGGATTTTATCAACTTTAGAGATATTTCAGAAGGAAGCATGCAGAGTAGTAAGTGTATATTTAGATAATATTTATGAAGTTAATTATTAAAGGATATCTTTATACGTAAACCCACTTAAATAAAAATTAATTAACACATAAGGCAGATTCACAAATGATAGTTCTATAAAAAGAATGAAAAAGTAGGGAATGATCAGGTGCAATTCCATAAATCTCATTAAAATACAATCTTTCACTTGCATCTTAACTTTTACTTGAAAGTCATTTAATTAATTTAAACTTATCATACTGATTTTTTTTTGAAATGAACAGAAAGACATCCAATATATTTTAACTACTAATATAACCCTAATATGCCTTACATCTGGAGATAATTCAAATTTCTTCGTCTAAGTAAAAAAACTTCACATGTTTTGAAAAGTAAAGCATTTATATTTTAGATAAATGTACACACAATTTAATTGAGTCTTGCTTAGGTTATATCTATCTCAGTGAAGTGGATACTTTATAGAGAAATGTATTAAGGAGATATATATCTCCTTAATACATTTCTCTATAAAGTATCCACTTCACTGAGATAGATATAACCTAAGCAAGACTCAATTAAATTGTGTGCACATTTATCTAAAATATAATTGGCAATGGTTGGGTAATTTCTATTTGAAATGTGTGTGAAGAAACAATGGCACTCCCTGCTGTCCCATTTCTAGTACATTGCCTTATTATTCGTGCTTCTTAACTTTGGCAATTTTACAAAATGCGTAGACTTCAAAAACACAAAATATGCTGTCTGGAGAATTCTGGGAGTTGAAGTCCATGCCTCTTAAAGTTGGTTGAGAAACACTTATACAGGTACTTAACTTAAGGCAAGCCTTGCTGTGCACTGTGATTAAAATAGAACTGTGCATTGTTTTGAATGTGGAGAAAGGCCATTTCAAAGCACATTGGTGCATGTGCAGCATCACTTGGCAACTCCTTAAACCAACACCAACATTTCCTGGGATCATGTTGTAGCTGCAGGAGGCAGCTGCTGATGGCTGTTAGCTGTGAAGTACTCCCACCCCCCCTTTTCTCTCTCGGTTTTATTCATCACACACAAAGGCCTGTGCAAATTATGGTTCTGGAACTTTCTAAAAGCTTAGCTTTATCATTATATCAATCTTTAGCATTTCAATTTACTTAGCTGACTTCCAAAGGCTACTCCTTGGCCAGGGCTTTTAACTCCTTTTGGAAGTGTTGTAAAACGACATCAGTAGGCGTCTTGTTAACGAGAAATGGACTTCCATCAGGAAGAATCCTGTGCACCTTAAAACATAGCTCTTGGTTCCCTATGCTCTCATTTAAAAACAAATGCTTGAAGGCAGGGGTGTCACACTCACATCATCATGGTGGCGTCACGTGACTATCGGGACTTCCCCCCCCTTCGCTAAACAGGGCATGGACATGGCCAGCTTGTGACGCATCTGGCCCACAGGCCAGAGTTTGACAGCCCTGATTTAAGGCATCAACAGGATTTTTTTTACCCTTCATCCTCAAACTGGCTTCGTGTAATTATCTAGATTGGTTCGGCCTCTCTTGCTAGTTCTTTAAAGTCCCTTGTGCTGGTGAACCATACACAGAACTTGGCAGTCATAGCTCCATATCTAAAAATGAAATTGAGAGGAAAGGAGAGGCGAAATCTCGCAATAGCTTGCATCTCTGGGTTCTCTTTTCTCAGAGTGGGCAGAGATCAATTATCACAGGGTCCAGGGTGTCCCTCCACTTCTCACTACTCTGCTTAGGTTTCCTGCTTCTTCTTTTCCCTTTGGAGAATAAGCACAAACTCCCTTAATCACTTTTTCCCCTCAATCTTTAATTTAAAAAATACTGAATAGATTCACAGTTCTTCTAGTTCTCAAAAGTCTTTCAAAAATCGCTAGGACCTAAGGCAACTTACTTCTCCAAGGGCTGCTGACCATGAAAATTGTTCTCTTGGTTAATTACTTCTCTATGTCACACCGAAGAACTCTGTGCTCTGCAGACCAGTGAACCTTACATTGTTTCACACAAGGAAAGTTAGAGACATGCCAGAAAACTCAGCACTTTGTTTGTCACAAAGACCTCAAAGCTCCATGCCTTTCATGGTGGGAATTGGCTTACTTCATAGCTCATCAGATTCTAAAGGGCTGCTTTTAATGTCTGCCGTCACTGCCAGAGGATACCCTATCAGGACACTCATGGAGTGTTCGTTCCCAGCTCCAATCCATCCAACATTACGGCTTGGATGTTGCTGACTGGCCTCATGCAGATTTTCACAAGACAGAGCACTATTCTATGTTATCGCAGACCATCACTCTACAATATGCTTTCTACTCTCTAATATGTATCACGTAGAGAGTCATAAAGAATAATGGAGAGTTCAGTTTTCTATAACTGCAATTCTTCTCAGTAATCATCTGCACATTCAGGCACTTCTCCTTTTGAGCCTCTTATCGCATCAAGCTCCTTAACCCTACACTCTGAAGGGGCATCTGTAATAGGAAGGAAATGACCCAACCAAATGACCAACTTTAGAATGTTCTAGAGCTGTAGCCTTCGCGGGCACAGATCTGTGAATCTGAATGTACTGGTTAGAAGTACACAACTAGTCATTGTTATTTCTCCTATGTAAGATTACACAGGAATCACAATTACTATACTATGTGATTTTTACTATCATTAGAGAAACCTTACTAGAATCAGAATTACATTGTATTATATTCGTGCACAATTCACATATGAGTACAGAAATCAACATTTAAACAGTTGCAATAACCATTGCCTTGATTACACTTTTATATTTTAAATGAAGTTATTTTATCTTTTTCAGTCAAGATTAAGATTATTAATATTACAAATAAAAGCAAATATATTGTACAAAGCCACTCTGCATGTAACAGTAGTTTAGCAATCTATACTATGGATATTTTACCAGTACGTATACCAGTTCACTCATTCATTCAGATCTCAATCAACACAAGTATCCACCTACTTTATACATTATGTTTCCTTCTTCAATTAACTTCTGTAGAAGGATAATCAGAATATCAGGTTTTGAAGTAGCCATGGCCCATGCTGCGTTTCCTGAAATAAGTAAAATTAACACTTAAATGCATTCTAAGATTTTTTTTCCAAACTCCTATATTTAGGTAACTCAACAGTGCCTCTTAGCTGATGCTATCAGTTCTCCCCCATCCCAATTTTTATCTAAAAATGAAGCTTTACAGCATAATGGTTTGTCTGGCTAGAACAAACCAGCTCTTTAAAGAATGCAATTAA
The DNA here is from genome assembly GCF_049901735.1 of Notechis scutatus. Lineage (NCBI taxonomy): Eukaryota > Metazoa > Chordata > Lepidosauria > Squamata > Elapidae > Notechis > Notechis scutatus. Next base: position 197,326,784 of record NC_142009.1, read on the forward strand.
GAAAGCAATCTTAGCTTTCAGGCTGTTGTTGAATTTTTAGGCTAAATCCTGACATGAAAAAGGGATGTTGCTTGCAAGTAAATCAACAATTCCCGCTAGCTATTCGTGATGCAAGAGTCCCATAAAAAGGGGGATGCTTTAGTCTGTCTTCCAACAATATCAGGAGGTCTTGCTGATCTCAAACCAACATCTTTGAAACGGATTCTGCAGGCTCTGAAACTCAAGGTGCTCTAGAACAGTTTTCCTGTACTGGATTATATTAGTATGGCTTGCTGTTTTTTTGGAATTCCATGTATGTCACTACAACTATCTCTTCAAATCTGGGTATCTGGATGTATTGTTTAAAGGAACACATTCCAGGATTTTCACAGGCTTTACTAAGCCTATATGTTGAGGGCTGAAAAAGAAGATTCAAACTTTTTTTTGTTTTTGTTTTGACACTTGGACTGAAGAGGGCGGCTCTTGGCTTACAAGTACCTCCTTATACTTGCCACCTTAGCACTTGTGGAAGTGTGGAAATATCTTATCTCAAACAGAGTTCTTTCTTCCCAAGAAGAAATGGACCCTACCTCACTGTTCTGGATAGTGGGAAACAAAAGCAGCACAGAAGAATTGCAATAGGCAAAGAAACAAAGCCATTCCACCCTGGATATAGTGTGCAGTTCCTCATCCAGAGTCAGGAGGAAGTCAGGGTCTCAGTGAGATGACTCAAGGTGAACGTCAAACCAAGCAAGCTGGATGTGTTGTCTAGGAATCATCTGCTTCCTTATTTGTCCCAGCGATTAAAGACATTAACAATACAAGGGTTGTCTGAGTTAACCAAATCAGATTTATTGTTTTTATTGCTCAGTTTCTAAATGCTTTGAGTCCTTTGTTGTAACTGTATAAAGAACTTAATAAATCACTCTAAAGTAGGAGTGCTTCCCCAAAGGAGCAGGTCCAGAACTTTTAGACAAATGTTTTTTGTTGGACCCTACCTGCATGAGGAAAACCTGGAGCAATTATCCAGCCCCTTCTAGGTTAAATTACTGCAGTATGCTTTACATAGGGCTATATTTTAAAACTATTTGATAGTGACAATTAATAAATAATGCACAGCCCACTCCAGGTGCAGTCTCTGGAAATGTCCAGCATAACTATTCAGGGCACTGTGTTAGGAGCCAGTGGACTTTTGGTTACAATTTCAATAGCTAGCTATTACTTTTAAAATTCTACACGATTCTACATAATCCAGATATGCTTAGAACTGAAGACAAGCAATCTATCCAGGATATATACTAGACAGGGACCATGGATTATGGGTGAAGGGCTTTGTCTCTCTCTATATGCTCCATCCTGAAGGAATTTCGCCTTCCCCAATAGCTTTCACAGAAGAACATTCAGAGTGCAATGTTGCCAGGCATTACTATGGGAGGGATTTAAATATAACTTTAATGAAAATATTTATTTTGTATAATGAGTTATGCACCACTGAAAGTCCACATGGAGTCGGCAGCCTGGAAATATTGTAATAAGCTTAGCAATGTGGAATAATCTATTTCTGTCTTGTTCTTGGACAACTCCATTCTTTCTAATCTTGTTTTGTTTCTATTATAGCTGCTAATTTTTCATGATCTGTAACAGATATATAACCTTCGGGTGTCTACGCTCTAAAAAAAACAGTCGTGAAATGTTATATGAATTAACTGAACAATTAATCTAATTATTCTTCATGTGTTTAATAAGTCTACCTTTCTGTCACATTTGTAATTACAATTCAGCATTGTTTGGAGGTACCTGGGAGTTAATGCCCAAGCTTTGGATACTTATAGGCTAAGAATTTAACTTAAAATAGATAACATCTGAATTGCTAAAAATCTCCGTTTATTTAGGATAGGCATGATATTAGTACTAATATTAATATTTAGAATATTTATAAAAGTCTAGTGCAAACACTTTGGGCTTTAAAACATTCCTAAAAGGTGTTATTTTCTCAACACCTTTCACTGACCTAACTTGGCTCCTTTTCGAAGCAAGGTGACAACCACTGAGGTATTTCGACATCCAATGGCTCTGTCCAGCGGGCGCATTCCACTGTTATCAACATGCTCAATTACAGCTCCCTTCTCCACTAAATACTGCACCTGTAAGCAATAAAAATGTAAAGCAATAAAGCTTTTTTAAAATAAAAAAAAATCAACATTACTTTGTGGTAATCGGTGCAGCCACTCAATCCTCAATTTGAAACAATACAATCGGGAACAGTTATTTCACGTATTCGTTTTGTACATCAAATTCCTACTACTGTAATGCTTAGGTCACTTGATCAATAAAGTGCTCTACAGCTGTTTTTCCAGGAAGCATAATCTTGAAAGACATGTTTAATTAATATTTCTTAATGTATTCCATCAAGCTTCAAAAAAACCTTTGGCATAACTTGGTTTGTAAATTAAAATATTTTCTACAGGCAGACACTGTATTTAAAAAAACACCAGGTTCTTAAACCATTTATATTATGAATATCCAGACTTTAACCATAAAATACCCTAAGCATTTTTTATACTTGGCTAATCCAGAACACAACCGCCTGAACAATTTTACTCAAGCCTAGACTTGCACCTGTGTCATCTCTTCTGCAGAAGCTGCAGGTACAATTCACAGTGCTGGTTATCATGTTTAAAGCCCTACATGGCTTAGGGCCAGGTTATTTGATGGTCCACGTCTCCCCTATTCTATCCACCCACCCCCATCAGGGTAGGAAGAATATTACGGGTCTCATCAATCACAGAATGTCATCTGATGGAACCACAAAAAAGGGTCTTCTCAGTGGTGGCCCCTTTGTTACGGAACATCACCCCCCACCCCCCTGGAGATATGGTTGGTCCCCACCCTGCTCCTTCTCCAAAAAGCCATAAAAACATTGCTTTGTTAGTAGGCCTGGATGGAAATGGAAGTAATTAAGTGGCTAATCTAAGCAGACTGTTCTACCATGAGGGGTAGGGTAGGGTTTATTATTATACGATGGATCTTTTACATTTTTAAATGTTGTAAGCTGTTTGGAGTCACTTATATGTGAGTTGGGCAGCTATACAAATTTGTTGGATGAATAAATAGTTCTGCAGCTAGACTGTTGTTATAGGCATCCGTACCATATGAAAGTGTACAATCTACAAATATATAAAGTACAAACTACAAAAATTAACACAGAAGCTATACTCAAAGACCTCTTTCGAAGATCTTTTTTGCATCTCATCTATTGAAATCACAATAAACAATGCAATTTTGAAGTTAGGCAGTTAGAAAAAAAGGGTATAATGTTACTCCTTTCAGTATTTTGATCTGGTGGTGTGACATAGCATTGAAAGTATTTTAATTGAGAATCAAATGAGCAAAATATATGCATTTCTAAAGTACTCAACATTAAATAGCAGCTCCATTAAAAAAAAATCTGCTAAATGTCTTTCCTGCACCTACAAAAAAAGCAATATGAATTTGCTTAAATAGTAAGGTAATGATAGTTTTACTTGATTTCAGGTAGTGAAATTGACAGAGAAGATAAAATGCATCCTGGCTTACAATATCTGAGTCTCCATAGAATGCTGCTAGATCCAAAGGTGTCCTTCCATTCTTGTCTGTTTGTCCTATTTTGGCATCTTTTTCAACCAAATATTGGACCAGACTCTTATGTCCTTTGAGGCAAGCCCAGCTCAATGCTGTCAGGCCTTCCTTGTCCACTAATGAAATATCAGCACCTATATGCAAACAAACAAAAAGGAGTGAGAAAATGTTTTTTTAAATTAAGCTGATATTCATATATGGTATCTTTCATTTAACTGTTTGACTTTCCTTAGAAAACTCACAACACACACACATTTTAATTTCAACTGGAGTTTGGGTCTTTGCCTGGATTCATAAAAGTTTATGTTCAGAAATACATCAACAATAAATAGTATCTATGTTAGAATAATTAGAAAAATAAGGTCATTTGGAAAAAAAAGTTTTGGAGAAGCCATTCATTGTACCTTTAGAGACTAGAAATTCAACAGTGCTCAGATGTCCTTCACAAGATGCCACCATGAGCGGTGTTCTGCTTTGCCTGTCACTTAAATTTATATCAGCACCATGTTCCAATAGAAGCTTTGCTATCTGGAAAAATGAAAAAAAAAACTCATTAGTCACACTGCAAAATTGCAATCATTGAAAACAAAAGATGTCTTTCACATGAACATCTGAACCTACAGAAACTCTGGCCAGCTGACTGAAACACATTTAAACCACAAAATACAAATTTCTTCTAACCATATTTGACCAGAGGATAGTAGGGAGTTTCCAGAAGTAAAGATGTGACCCAGAAGTTCTTTGAGATGCCCCAGAAATAATTACCTGACAAAACAGCCCTATTTTGGGACAAGTCACTTTAAGGATACACTTCAAAGGATTTATTAAGAGCCTCGGTGGTGCAGTGGTTAGAGTGCAGTACTGCAGGCTATTTCTGCTGACAGCCAGCTGCCTGCAATTTGGCAGATCGAATCTCACCAGGCTCAAGTTTGACTCAGCCTTCCAAGGTGGGTAAAATGAGGACTCAGATTGTTGAGGGTCTGCAACTGAGAACACTGAGACCTTATGCATCAGAGACAAATTCCTTGTGTGTCCAATCATGCTTGGCCAATAAAGAATTCTCTTCTCTTCTCTCCTCTCTTCTCCCTACTCTTTCCTAAATCAACTAGTTTTACACATTTGTAGTTATATCTAAACAAAGCCTTGGCTTTTGTTAATTCATCAGATTTCCTTTTGATTTTGAAAATGGCTACACTGAGTTTATATTATGGATGTTTCTTTCCTCCTGTCAATTAAACTGTTTTATGCATAACGGTATAGCCCCCACCTGCCAGTGACCCTGACGCACGGCACAGAAAAGTGGAGGTATCCCTCTCTTATTAGGTCTTGTAACTAGGGCCCCATGTTCCAGTAGGAGCTCACACGCTTCCAGTTTTCCTCTCCCAGCAGCAGCAGTCAATGCTAAAAATGAAAGAAAAAGGGGAAAAATGTACTATCAAGGATTTAAAGGGGACCAGAAAAAACATAAGAACATTCTATGTATTAAGGCTACACAGAACATATAATTCAATAATCACTGCAAGGGAACTCCCCTATACCCTCAGATTTTAACCTTCATTATAATTATAGAGAGGAAAATAATTCAGTTTGCTTGTATTAAAAATCAGAACACTTGTCCCTATCTCAATAAGGTTATTTGACTCAACTTAAATTAAAAATATGCTTGAACTTTTATCTAAAATACTACAAGAAATACACATACAATTTTTAAAAACAAGGCATTTGGCACTGGGGACAACTCTACTTATTTTAGGATTGTGCTGACCCAAGCAGTCTGATAGTTGGATTTATACTTTCTAACTGATCACTATGGGTAGTGTAAGGCAAGGCTAGCCATCATCGTAAAAACAGAATGCAGACCTGTCTTTTATCTCAGCATTTCTCATAGCTCTAAGGTCACTTAAGATACAAAAACAATGAATCTCAAGTATACCATATTGGGGAAAAAGCAAGGCCAAAGATTAGCTTGTACTGGGCTTAAAACAAACAAGTTCCTCTGGGACAAAAAAAACACAACTATGCTCAGGAATGCTAACCATTCTAGTTGAGAACTCCCATCTTTAATCTGCCTGATGAATTCTGACTTTAGGAAAGAAGTTTAAATGAAAATCTAAACAAGAAGCTGATGCAAAATGGAAAATATGAGAGCAACCCATTAGACCAGAGGAATGCTGCCACAAATGTTGAAAAAAGTTGGGGTGAAGGAAAGAACATTTTTCAGTTAAATGATTTGAACAGCTGAAAGCTGTTGTACTCAATATAAACTGTCTCATTCGCTTTCCTGTATCTCACATGGCATTTCAAATAATATCCGTTTCACAAATGCTGGCTTTTGTGCAATTTCTGACACAGTGGAGCAAAACATATTGGAATTTAATTTCTAGAATACATCTTTTCTGGCAAAATAGGACAGCAGCTTTTGCACTACTGAATCAGGCCATGACTGATTCATCTCACTATTTTCCATCATGACCGCAGAATTTCAGGCAGATGTAGTTTTTGTGTGCAACCCGAGATAGAATTTACAATCTTCTGCAAGTCAAACACAGCCTCTATTGAACACTGAGCACCCTTCCATTCTCAGATACTGGTCTAGTGTTGTACATCACCTAATTAGACAGACCCACTGAAAAAAGAAAAGGATCGTTCCCTAATAAATAAATAAAATCATACAAAGAAATGGAAATTAATACTTTGAGCCTCACTATGCATGGGGCCAATCCGAAACACTAATTAGAATTAAAATGACAAGATGCACTAACTTCATTTACTTAAGTACTTTTTCATTGCACACTTTCCACAAAGAAATGAGAAGAGGCTCTGACAAAAGAAGCAAGCAAACTTTAAAATAAACAAGCACTGCCATGACCAATTTTTTTTTGAATTTTTAAGTCTAACATTGCTTCACAGAAGGTAACAGTGTTAAAAAGTTCAGTTCCCTATTCATGCTTATCCTGAGTATTAATACCATGACATAGTCACCCTGACACTATCATTGCTATCTCTGGGTACACAAACAATCACCAGATTTTCAATAGTGAATTAAGTTTGGTAATTATGTGTCCTTCACCCCCACCCCAATTGGTAAGCATTGCAATCTACACATTTCACTCAGTTTTTACAATGTACCATTGTTTGGAAAGTTTAAAAAAAAAACTTTTAGCACATATACCTGTTTCTCCCCACAAAGTATCTGTTTCGTTGATGTCAATTATAGGCTCCTTGTCAATTCTTATCAAAAAACGAATGACCTAAGGGAAGAAAAATGAAAAGGGAGGAACAGAGGACAAACAATGGATGAAGTCCATCAAATCATGAGTTTGCTCAACTGTTGCACTTCATTACTGTGAATGGTGCTTGTGTAAACACTGGGTTTCAATTAAAGGACATATTATACATAGATTGTACTGTATTAAATTAACAGCAAAGCTGACATGGATGTAGCTTGTGAATAAAGCAGGTCTTTTTGCCTTTTAGCTTTGAAAAGTTCCAAATTAAAACTCCCCAGTATTCATCAACTAGGTCAGTGGTTCTCAACCTTCATCACGGACCACCTTTAAATACCTCTTCTGGCCACGAACCATGACCTCAGACACCTCACCCCCCCCAAGACTTAAGATTTAAATCATAACATTTCTTCAAAAGTCTTCGAGGACCTCCTGTGACAACACTACCCTCCTCCAAGGAATCCTCAGACCACAGATTGAGAACTACTGAACTAGATCATCATCAGGTGTGGCCAACAGATTGTCTCAGAAGACAATGTGCCTATTAACTGTTATCTTATTCCCTGCAATGTGCAGTTATAAGAATACACATATTTCTCATTAAAGTGGCAATAAGTCCCAACAGATTTTTGCATAAAAAAACAAAAATCAAACAATTCCATGGGAAATGCTTAGATGATTCTGAGTATGATTCTCTTGAAGTCTGAAATCATTGTTGACATATAAATACAACCTTGAAAACATAAGAGCTGAATTCAATGTTGTTTGACTTGTGTTATCCATCAATATTCAATATAATTATGTTGCACTTCGTATAGAAGACAACTGGGTTGGATTTGGATGGTTTTATGGAACTATATGGAAAAGAAATTTGGCTAAAGCTAAATGTACACAATATAAAACACAAGTGCGGTATATATGTTAGAGAACTGTAGGTGGGGAATTAAAAAGTTCAAAATCTGGAAAATAAGTAGGTGACTTATCAAGACTGTCTAAGTTCTAATGAGTAAGACTTATTAGAGAAAAAAAGTAAGGGTATAAACGAAGAAGTCTGATAACTATTTCTACTTTCAAAGGTGAATCCTATATATAGTATATCACAGAAGTAATACCTCCTCACATTTTGTAAATATTTAAGTATATCTTTTCATGTGACAACACTGAAGAAATGACACCTGGCTACAATGTAAAGTAGTGAGTATACAGCTTGTATAACAGTGTAAATGTGCTGTCCCCTCAAAATAACACAACACACAGCCATTAATGTCTAAACTGCTGGCAACAAAAGTGAGTACACCCCTAAGTGATAATGTCCAAATGGGGCCCAAAGTGCCAATATTTTGTGTGGCCACCATTATTTTCCAGCACTGCCTTAACTCTCTTGAGCATAGAGTTCACCAGAGCTTCACAGATTGCCACTGGAGTCCTCTTCTACTCTTCCATGATGACGTCACGGAGCTGGTGGATGTTAGAGACCTTGCGCACCACCGCCTTCCGTTTCAGGATGCCCCACAAATGCTCAATAGGGTTTAGGTCTGGAGACAAGCTTGGCCAGTCCATCACCTTTACCTTCAGCTTCATTAGCAGGCAGTGGTCATTTTGGAAGTGTGTTTGGGATCATTATCATGTTGGAATACTACCCTGCAGCCCAGTCTCCGAAGGGAGGGGATCATGCTCTGCTTCAGTATGTCATAGTACATGTTGGCATTCATGGTTCCCTCAATGAACTGTAGCTTCTCAGTGCTGGCAGCACTCAGACCATGACATTCCCACCACCATGCTTGACTGTAGGCAAGACACACTTGTCTTTGTAGTCCACACCTGGTTGCCGCCACACACGCTTGACACCATCTGAACCAAATAAGTTTATCTTGGTCTCACCGGACCACAGGATATGGTTCCAGAAAGTCTATGTCCTTAATCTGCTTGTCTGCAGCAAACTGTTTGTGGGTTTTTTTGTGCATCATCTAACCCTGGATCAGAGGTTGCCACTTAGAAGAGCGAAAGAAACATGGCTTCTCATTACCCCCTGTTGTCAAGTGGTATCTCTCCAGACATTTGAATAGCCCTGATGATCAATGATTTGTGAAGACTTAGCTACTTCATCAAGCCAAACAGGCAGGGATGCTATTAGTATCTTTCTAGATCAGGGGTCCCCAACCACCGGTCCGTGGAACAAGTCCTACCGGGCGCTGGCTAGTGGCGCCGCCATCTTTTTGATGAAAAAGTGCTTCCGGTGAGCTTTTCCGGGTGAAAGCTCACCAGAAGCACGTTTTCATCAAAAAAGATGGCGGCGCCAGCGCTCCGGTGAGCTTTTCCGGGTAGAAAGGTCACCGGAAGCACGTTTTCATCAAAAAGATGGCGGCGCCCAGCTAATCCCGTACCGGGCCGCGCCATAAAAAAGGTTGGGGATACCGGGCCGCGGCGTAAAAAAGGTTGGGGATCACTGTTCTAGATGAGTAATGCCTCTTTTTAATGTTTGAATTCCGATGTATGTATATACAGCTGTTTTATAATGTATTATCTTGGTTTTAATCTTTGATCATTATATAATTATTTTAAACAAAATTTGTGAATTTGAATCCTATGGAATGGCCTATGAACCCTGCAAGCAGCCAAATTTAACACAAATTAGTATCCTATTTTCCTCTCCCTCTCGGCACATCTGGACTAGGAAGAGGAGAAGAAAGGACAGGCTGCTCTGCAGTTGAATACTGTAGCACAATTACTAGCCTCTTTATCATACCAACTAGAGGAGCAGTATTAGATGTATTGCCTTGGCCTGTGGGAGGAAACACAAAGAGCACAAAATTGTAGGTCTGCAGAGGTCTAGCATGAATTCACATCCATCTGTTACATCCTGTGCACAGCCATGTTCCAACTTCTGAGATTTTACAGAATTATTAACTTCATTACTACGCAGGTATGACTCAGTACTTTTTGCTTCTGGATATTATAAATTCAAAGATAACACAATCATTTTCCCAGAACACATTCATCACCATTCTTCAACCAATTCTTTCTTCTTGGTGAGGGTTAGGTTCAGGACAGCAGATACTCTTGTGCATTTTGATCAAGTTATGAACAATAATAAAAGGGATTTTTTTGTTATTTCTAATTCTCAGCAGTTATATTCCCAGCAAAAGTCAGTTCAAATTCCCTTTTCTCTGACACAAAAAAGCCTCATCTGCATAGCCTGTTTGCTCACACACTCTGTTATAAATTCCCATGTCTATTCTCAGCAGATGTATGTCTGACTGAAGGGGAAATCTGTGATATTTGGGTAAGAGGCCACTTCTATGCTAGGGTCTGGGTGTGATGTGAACCTCAAAGGAATTTCTTGTTGAGAAGTTTCTTGGCTCACGAATGAGAGGACTGATTGCAACAAACCAGTGTAATAAATGCCTCTCTATGCTTTGTGACCTTTCACCAAAAAAAAAAAAAAAAAAAAAGCCATTTATGCCTATTAGAGGGTGAAAATTTGTTCCCACAATGGAATTTTTGGAGCCTGAAGTTTGAATCTTAGGTGCCTCCCTGATAGGAGGGTTAAATAAAAGTTAACAATTAAGAAGCAGAAAAAAGTAAAACATCAGTAAAGAATAACCTTTAAAGTAAAAAAAAAAAGCTGTTAAGATCAAAAACAAACAGAAGGGAAGGTTGGCAGGACTGTGACATGGGAGGGTGTGTGTGTGAGCCTTACCTTGAACATTTTGTAAGCTATACACACACGCACACACACACATACATACACACACACCTACACCTACACACACACACACACACACACACTCGTCTATATTAACTTGCTATTTTGGATTTATATTCTGCCTCACTTAAAACAAAAAATTAAAGAAGCAATTCTTTGTTTTTACTGTTTTTTTTTTATACAGTAGATAATTTCTTTCAGAAGCTTCTAAAGCAGAGGTGTCCAACTTGTGGCCCGTGGGCCAGATGTGTCATGCACTGGCCTCGCCCATGCCCAGTTTAGAGAAGGGGGGAAATGTCATGATATGTCATGTGATGAAGCCGTGATGCTGCGAGTTTGACGGCCCTGCTCTACAGGATCTACTGCTAATAATGAAGGAACGCATAAAAAAGCAAACTATTTCAATATGAATTGAATCACAAATCATTATTGTTCATAACTATCTGGATATTCTGTTCCAATTAAACAGAAAATTTTCACTTTGTTTGGATTTTATTTTAAAACCAAAAGGAATCTTCTATTTACACAGGAGACCTAATCCTGCTTTACTCCATGCATAGCATAGAGTTCGACATGTTTTTAAAAGTGGTAATAAAATATTACAGATGTTAAAAGTGTACAAGCAAAGATTAATTTCATAAAATTATAGATGCATCAGCTGAACTTTTGAGCCCAACATCATCAATGAAGTAGCTTTAGTTGCAAACTAAAGTATGTTGTCTAGCTAGCTGAAACCAAGCCCAAAATCAAAGGCAGTTAAAAAAATATAATACCAGTCAAGACTCTTTTTACTATACTTATTAAAATTGTGAGCATCCAAGTTTGGCAGTGGTGCAGGCTGGCTTCAGTGTCAGTCCAGTATAAACAGGCCTATTGTATATGCTAACCATTTTTTCGGGGGGTTCCCATATTACACAAAGATGCAATAAATATAGTTCTTTATATGGGGGGAAAGCATCTGTTTTTTAAATTTATGAACAGATGTAATGAGCAGTTGGAACAAACCTTGAGGAACAGGAAGAAGAGCTGGAACCAAAAGAGTAGATAAAAGAAACCTGAGTCCAGGCCAGAACTGTAGCCTGAGAAGGCACTACAGACAAGAAACTCCCAAGTTCTCATAAAGAAGGGAGGACGGGGATGGAGGTGTATTCATACTGGTGAGATTCTGTTACAACAGCTCTATAATAAAAGCTCCCCCCCCCCATGACTTTCCTAATCTGGTCTACCCCGAAGGAGTGAGGCTGTGGAAAACCGAGAGGAGGAGACAAGTTACCTGGCCGTGTCCCATGCTTGAAGAGGCAGTCAGGGCCTGCTGAAGAGCCTGCTTCTTTGACAGGGAGCTTTGCTGGTGAGGCGAAGTCTGCCAATCTATGCTGAGCATATATTCGAGAATATCAGAGTGACCTCTTAGAGCACTGTGAACCAAAGCACACTGTCCCTTTTTGTCCAAGTGATCGATCTATTTTAAAGGGAGAAGAAAATGATGCATCAAGCAAAATAATAACCAAAATAACAATCTAATATAATCCAGTTAAGAGTCCATCCTACCAGGACAAGGACCCCCTGAGGCCTTTAGGGCTTTGGTTTCGGCACTCCACATATTACAAAACAAACATACCCTCTGCTGACACTAAATTTATTATAAGGTCGTTTTTAAAAAAAGAGTTATTAGAAGGCCTGATAATACATTTCAAACAAAATGATTTTTCCCTTCCCCAAATGATTTCAATGTAGGTATTATAAACCACTGTAGTAGTTGCTTTTCAGCCACAAAAGATTGGCCAAGGTACATGCAAAAGATAAAAATCCTATCGCAGGATTTCTTGGCAACCTATCAGTCATCAAACATTACAGGGTACCAAGAATTATTTACTAGCCAATGTTTCCTTCATAGTATCAACAACGGGAAACAGTGTGTGATAGATCAAAGTAATAATAATTAATAATAATTTATCAGACTTGAATACCCTGAGTCTACAAAAAAACCCACCCTACTTGGAACAGCTTATATCCTCCGACGCTACCTTAACAGTTCCTAGGTCCTTGGTTAGGACTTGAGCTGTTGAGCTACCAACCAGCCCCAAAGGCTGTGAACCTCAACAACAACAACAACAACAACAATAAAGGGGTGATCTAATTTGACTATACACTGATGCTTTAGGAAGCTTAGAGAAAGAAGAAAAAGGCAATAACAGCACTATAAAATGTGTTGGAGGGAGAGGCAATCTGTTAATTAGTAATTATTTCTCCTGACTCAAAAGAATCTGTAGAAAGGGAGGGATGAGATCAAAGCTACAGCAAGCTCAAGATCCCACAAAAATTGCACTGGAGTGTCATGCTATACATTTTAGGGTATGTTTGCAATGTCAAAACCCACAGAAAAAGGATGGGGCTTATGTAGTTGTCAGGGTTCCAAGTAATAATCCCATATCAAGCAAAACTTTGAGGCAGGCGAAGTCCTCAAGGAATAGCTTTATTGGAAATATCATACTGGCACTGATCTGGTGAAAAGCGACTCTAAAAGTTCCTGCGGTTTCCACCTAATTAAAAGTGAAAGTTTGTCACTTCCCTCAAACCCTCAGTCACATGGTCCAGTCAGCATACAGTCCAGTTGCTAGATGACTTCAGTCTCCTCCTTCTGAACACCTGCGGGATTTGTCCTTGGTTCCCATGGGGAAGCATTTTGTTTTGGCTACAGCACCCCAGCTATCTCTATTCCCCCTTGCCTATCCCTTAGCTCCAGTATGTGTCAGCACTGAAGTGGAAAAATAAACATGGCCTCAATTCGGCCAACTTACAGTTGACAGTAGTGCTGCTGTTCTTGTAAGCATGACCCTTCTTGCTCTCCATAGAGGCCACTGGATGAGGCTGATTTTGTAGCACGCACAAGTACACGTCAATATTCTACCTCTCAAATCTCTGGAAGGGCACAAGCTTCTTCTAATAATCTTACACCTCTGAACAACACATGTCTCAATTTGAGCTCTTTCCCCTGTTCATTTCTTTTACTTCTTGCAAAGCATCTACTCTTCCTCAAGGATTCTGTTAATGCTTCCATTTCATTACTTATATTACCATTTTAACCATTTCTTGGTAAATAATTCTCAAGTAATAAAAATACTTATCCCCAACTCTTTAAGTGACACTAAATGTTAGGGAAGTAGGGTCATATGTTGTTGCATCATGTGGCTTTAACTTGAATTTTCTTCAAGCAATTTTGCGTAAACTTGAGCAGGACATCAGCCCCATGGTTACAGTTTTATACATAATTTTTTACGTTTCACTGACAGAAAGCCTGCTACAACTAAAGCACCGTGGAGAGGAATATAAGTCTAAGTGCCATTGCAATTGCTACAATTCCAAGCATGCAAAGCCTCTTATGACACTTACCTTGGCTCCTCTTTTGCTAAGAAGTGAAACTATGTGCATATGGCCTGCAGCTGCTGCACAGCAAAGTGAAGTCATCCCATTTTCAGACGCTCCATCAATCAAAGCCCCAAATTCTAGAAGGAGGAGGACCATTTCTTCATGCCCAAGATGGGATTGCACGCACAATATTGGGGCATTGTTGAGGACTTCTGTCCTGTAATTTACATTTGCACCAGCCAGAATCAGCAGACGACTCACCTAGGTTTAAAAATAAATAAATTGCCATCTCATTTTGATAATATTATTTTTGAAATTCATTTGATTCTGAGTGTTAAAGCATGAAATTGATTCACCCAAAGGCCACTCCTTTATTCTATTAATAAAATATGTATATATATATTTATCCTTTATTATTTTATAGGTAGTCCTCAAATTATGACCAACGTTGAGCCCAAAATTTCTGTTGCTAAGCGAGACAGTTGTTAAGTGAACTTTGCACTTTTCTTGCCACATTATTAAGTGAATCACTGCAGTTGTTAAGTTATTAACATGGTTCTTAAATGAATCTGGCTTCCCCGTTGACTTTGCTTGTCAGAAGGTTGTAAAATGTGGTCTCATGTCCCTAGGACACTGCAACAGCCATAAGTGTCTGAATTTTGATCCCCTGAGCATGCTTCAACAGTCATAAATGTGAAACCCTTAAGGCACTTTTTTCAGGACATTGTAACTTTAATCACTAAATGTTGTAAGTCAAGGACCAGCTATATAATCTAAGACTAAATAAACATTGAAACCAGAAGTGGTATTCAGCAGGTTCAGACCAATTCTGGAGAACCGGTAGTGGAAATTTTGAGTCGTTCGGAGAACCGGCAAATCCCACCTGACTGGCCCTGCCCCCATCTATTCTCTGCCTCCTGAGTCCCAGCTGATCGGTTGGGTCTCCTTTTGTTGCCCTGCAAAGGAGAACGGAGCTGGAAAGCAGGTTAGTGGGGTGGGGAATGGGGATTTTGCAGTAACCTTCCTTCCCCTGGAGTGGGGAGGGAATGGGGATTTTATAGTATGCTTCCCCTGCCACGCCCACCAAGCCACACCCACAGAACCAGGAGTAAAAAAATTTGAATCCCACCACTGATTGAAACTTATACAACAATTCAAATGTACACAGAAAAATGACAGCCCAAACCAATCAAAACTGTAAGGAAGGTGCTAATCAATTCCAATAAGTTAAAGCTACAGATTGAAATTTCACTACTGTCCTTTATACTTTATAAAAATCAACAACAAGGAAAGCACGGGTATCCCTTGTTGTGAGCAATAAAATATATAAGTTGCTCCTTCTGTTTTGTTTTTTTTAAGATGAAGACATTCTGAAAAAAGTCTACTTTTTTCATCCTATGCTATCCCCCCAAAACCTTCTAATTGGGACAAAGAAGAATTATATAAACCCAGGTGGCAGGAGGTTTAAAAGGAATAAGAATGATTGTATAAGCTGTTTATGCACACAATGGCACACAGTCCTCTGTGTTTGCATTATTATTATGGGTCATATTTATAGGCTGCTGTGCCTTAAATTATTCATTTCACAAGTGCAGTATCTATTGTCTAGATGCCACTTTTATAATCTACAGCAACTAACTGATGTTCAGCATAACATTTAATACAATCTATACAGGTAGTCCTTAACCGATGACCACAATTGAGCCCAAAATTTATGTTGCTAAGTGAGATGGTTGTTAAGTGAATTTTGCTCCATTTTACGACCTTTCTTGCCACAGTTGTTAAGTGAATCACTGGAGCTTCCCCATTGACTTTGCTTGTCAGAAGGTCGCAAAAGGTGATCACACCTTCCCAGGACACTGCACCCGTCATAAATATGAACCAGTTGCCAAGTATTCAAATTCTGATCACGTGACCATGGAATGCTGCAATGGCTGTAAGTGTGAAAAATGGTCATAAGTCTCTTTTTTCAGTGATGTAACTTTGAATGGTCACTAAATAAATGATGGTAAGTCGAGGACTACCTGTGCATATTAAACAGAGCAGATTTGGTGTAGTGATTAAGGCATCAGGCTAGAAACCAGGAAAATGGGAATTCTAGTCCTGACTTGGGCACAAAGCCAGCTGAGTGACCTTGGACTAGTGACTTTGTCTGAGCCCTAGTAAGGAAACAATGGCAAACCACTTCTGAAAAACCTTGCCAAGAAAACTGCAGAGACCTGCCCATTCAGTCTCCAAGAATCAGACATGATTGAACGGAAGAAAAAGGAGCATATTATAGCATTTTCTGTATAAGAGAACCAGAGAGACCAATGGTCTCCCAACATGTTTTAGTAATATCTTAATGTAATATTTATCTGGGACTGCTGCAGTCACAGACTTTAATCTAATTGACTCAGTATGATTTTCCACTTAAATATTGCTCTGGAGTAAGCTAATAAACATTATTATGGCAATTCACTGGCAATTTACTCAGTATAACTGCTGCCATTATTACCATAAATTTAGAATCCTACAGATTACAGTTCCTTAATACAAATGCAAGCTGAGTTGCACTGAATTCTATGGCTCACTATTAAACAATTACAATGTTATAATTCTTAAAATTATAAAGACTACACACACACACAATCTCTAGTCCTCTAATGGTAGTGTATCAGGCCAAATGACACTAATGAGGACATTTGATTCGATTAATTTGAAGTATGATTACATTCAATGGAATCCCAGTTGGGGCTAACTTCAGCTAGTCCAGTGTGGATGACTTTGATGTAAATGAAGAATCAGTTTATTCAAGTAATGTACACCCATTCATAATATAAAAGGTAGAACTCTATCTACCCTGTATAGAGAATTTGGCCACCTTAACTTGTCTAGCCTTAATATTTGTAGAAGCAATGACTTCATCCAGCTTTCTTCCACTGAGGTTTTTCTCTTGATTAATTCTGCAAGTGCAGATCGCCAAATATCAGAATCTGGGCATATTTTTGTAATAGCACATGCCTTCTTTCATAAAATTGGTTGCTTTTTCTGGCCTTACTCTCACTGGTTCTGTTTGCCATCTTAACTAGTAATTTTTCAAAAACAACGAAGTTTTGAAGGGAAAAAAACTTTTCAAAAACAACCTCAATTGAGCTGAGGTTGGATACAATGGCTGACAGGGCATCTTTCAACTTTATGATTTGAAGACTGATGGAATATTCCAGTATTTCTCTTCATACTGTAACTAATTCTCAACACATTTAAAACCTACTATTATTTCCAAGTTCTATTGTTTTTTTAAAGAAAGTTGTTTCTCATCCTGCCATACGAACTACCAATCAGAACACAAATTGGAAACATAACCAATAATTTATTTTCTTACCTTTACATTTGGTGTGTAGAGATTTCTCAAAGAGGCAAGTGCTGCGGACAAACTATCAGTGCTGTAGCCAATCCACAGAGCCTGAAGGTGACTGGAAGAAATGCCCATTTTTCTACCGAGCCCCTGGCGAGACACAATGAAAGGTGATGATAACAAAAACTGAAACAACAGAATTGCAGGGAGGGGAAACTACATAACGCCTTGGATGTTCCTTGACATTAAAAAAAAAAAAAAAGCCCTCATGGACTAAAATTCTCACAGTTCAGAGTGGTTATCATAGTGGCTTATCAAACATAAATATATATTTTAGGTGTATAATCTTTTAAAGCACATGTAGCCACTCTGAACCCTAAAGGCCTTAGGGCAGGGGACTCAAACACAATTTACCTGGGGGCCGCTGGAGGCAGAGTCTGGGTGAGGCTGGGCCGCATAATATTATACTTTATATTATACTTTATATTTATATTATACACTAATATTATACTTTCATATCACGGTGGGGGCCACAGGATCTCGTCCTGCGGGCCGCAATTGGCCCGCGGGCCGCGAGAATGAGACCTCTGCCTTGGGGTCTGTCCCTGCTGCCTGATGAGTGTTTTTTGTGCCACTGCATGGATATAGCAACAGGCAGCAGAGCTTTCTCCCTGCCTGAAGGGGGCGGGGGGGAGTTTTACCTTCTTCTTTTTTTCTGACCTATAACATAAAGAAAACTAGAATCTGATGGAGTGCCCGGAAGGGAGACAGACATGTAACTATAGATACAGATAGATAGAGATGCAGCTCTTGGAACAAAAAGAATTGCCCATCCAATTTAAAGGTCCCTGAATGGTCTGTCCACTCCTGAGGAAGCTCGCCCTGCATCCAGAGATTTGCTAACGGTTGCCCTAGTACTAATATCCCTTTATAGAACAAGTGGTTGAGAGAATGCTATAGGTGTAGCTCTAGTCTTTCCCCCAATTATCTCAAGCTTTTTCGATTTCAGTTCCAGTCTGGCTTTGGGGGAGAAAAATAATCTGTCTTTCTAGTTATCTAACTATTCAATTTATCTAATCAATTTATATAGACATCTCTCTCATATTTTATGATTCTGGTCAGCTTACAATTAAAATAGTAACAAAAACAAATCTAGAAAATAAAGCAACCATACAAACAATACAAGCATTAAAAACAATTAAAACAAAAAAAAATCCCATACAGTATAACTATGGTCATCCTGTCAGATAATCATACGGGAGACAGAGAAAGTGCAATTTCGGGACATTTTGATGCTACCAATTATGATATCCTCCTATATTGCCTTGAGAAATTTACAGCAATGCATTATATAGTTACATGGTGTGGATGAGGGTGTACATGGTGTTTTTGATTCTGGTTTGGAGACACAGATTCAGAAAGTAGTATCTGAGAGCCATGAATAATTTACTGGCATGATTTTGATCCTACCGGCATTTAGCATCAAGATAAAGCCCTACAGCTGACTGTCATCAATAGGAGTTAGTAAAGGTTAGCAATGTTCCTGGATCTGCAACCAGCATCTACTGAATGGGGTGGATGAAGGTCAATAAACTGAGGCAAGACGGACACTTTTTGGATGGATTGTTCCTAAGTACTGGAATTGGGATGCTGCCACATTCAATGGGTTTAGATTCTCTCAGAAGAATAGACATAATGATTTGGAAGCATTCCAAGAGCCATCAAGAATATGGAAGGTCTGTGAATAACCAGGAGACCCTGTTGCTAACTTCAGCGGATATTCAAATATGCTCTTAAACTAACTATTCTAATAGTCTAACTATTAATATTCAGGCACTGATAAATTCAGATTTATTAGATTATTTTAATGCATGTATTTATAACATTTATTTTCTACTCAGAGTCCCTGATAAGATGCCTATGGAAATATGATTGCCTGGGTTTCCCAGTTTCCCACAGAAAGGCATGTTTAGTGATATTTAAAGGTTTTCTCTCTTTTGTCTCCATTCTGGAATGCTCAAATCACTGAAATTCTCAGAGCACCTATTATTATAATTTAATGTTACACTTGAAAATCCGTACTTAAACCAAGCCTTCTCTATTTGAATGTTGAAGTAATGGCTTTTGTTTCTGTATTTGTTTCCTTTTCTCCGTTGTTTTTAAAAATGGGGTATTTTGTGTTTTATAAATTGTTTTGGCATGCTTTTGTATATGAGGTAACAATAATAAAGAACAACTATGAGGTAACAATAATATTGCACAACAATATGAGGTCACAGCTGCCAGTTCTTTAATGGTTTTTGGCCTCCAGTTCTTTCCAAGCACCACGAATGTTGTAATGTAAGGCATTGTGACAGAAATACCTAACAAAGA
This sequence comes from Notechis scutatus, assembly GCF_049901735.1. Taxonomy (NCBI): domain Eukaryota; kingdom Metazoa; phylum Chordata; class Lepidosauria; order Squamata; family Elapidae; genus Notechis; species Notechis scutatus. The sequence goes on from NC_142009.1 coordinate 197,346,390, forward strand.
ATAAGACAAAAGGGCAGATTAAATGGCAGAATAAAATATATCTCTTACCTTAAAAATGTGAGCTTTAAGAATGTGATGCCCGAGTTCCATTGTTTGCTGACGGTTAAGTTTGCCTTCCTGACGTGAAAAGAGGAATGCAAGAAGGGCATGCCCGTTCCTAAAAGCAACGATAAAAAGAATGGAGACAAATTTTGAAAGGTTCCTAACAAGTCCCTTCAGAATATCTCAACCGACAGATCGTCATTCTCTTTCCTCTGCCTAAAGTTTAAATGTCAAAATATATTAAACTTAGGAAGTAACAAAGCTATTAGCGCTACAGATAGTCCTTGACTTATAAACAGGATTGAACGTAGAATTTTGATTGTAAGTTGTTGCAATTGTAAACCAAGTCACCACGGGACCAGATTCAATTTCATGACCATTTTATGAAAGCCATTAAGTGAGATCAGTAAGTAAATCATATGGTTATAAGTCCTCATTCAACTTATCCAATGGCCTTTTTTTTTTTTTTTTGCTGGAAAAGCTGTTCTCCAAAGCACCCAAAGGCAGAAGAAACAATAGATGGAAGCTAACCAAGGAGAGAAGCAACCTAGAACTAAGGAGAAATTTCCTGAGAGTTAGAACAATTAACCAGTGGAACAAATTGCCTCCAGAAGCTGTGAATGTTCCAACACTGGATGTTTTTAAGAAGAGATTGGACCACCACTGGTCTGAAGTGGTGTGGGGTTTCCTGCCTAGGCAGGGGGTTGGACTAGAAGACCTCCAAGGTCCCTTCCAACTCTGGTACTCTGGTCTGTTATTCTGTTATTTGTACATCATTCTGAAACTAAACTAGTTCTTTTTAGGAAGAAAACATATTGTATTTATAATACCAGTACAAATCAAGTATAAATATGCATGATTACAAAGTTGTGCAAACTCCCTGCACAATATTCAAACAGTAAGCAGATATACAAATAGTTTGGTTTTCCCCCAATCATAATAAAACTATGGCAATGTAACTATGCTAATGTAAGTCAACATTAGATCTTCAAAAAGATGACTTCCAATGTATTTCAATGGATTAATATGTTATGCATGTTAAGAGATTAAAAGAAACAAAAAGGTAAACACTTATTTGAGCTCAGCTTCGTGACCTCATGGATTTATCCATATTATATTCTTCAAATAATACAGAAAGCTTTTTTTTTGCTAACTTCTCAGTCTAGCCTCAGAATTTCCTTCCAATTAAGGACTAACGATTAGTTTTCAAGATCAATCAAAATATATGCTGCCTACATAGAAACAATAATAAAAAAGAATTATCAAGTAATGCAGTATAATTTAATGTAATTTATTAAATTTACATGCCACCCATCTTGAAGTTCAGGGCAACTATTGAGTAATTATACTCATTACAATGATAAGGGAAGGCAATGCTTTGGTGACAATGGACACTCTTAGCATTTTGTGAGATGGTGAGGGCCACAAAATGGGTGAAGCCACATACAGGTAGTCCCTGACTTACAACAGTTCATTTACTGACTGTTCAGTTACAACAAGTAGTGCAAAAAGTGACTTATGACCATTTTCACACTTATGACCATTGTAGCATCCCCATGGTCACATGATAAAATTTCAGATGCTCGGTAACTGGTTCTTCTTATTTATGATGGTTGCAGTGTCCTGAGGTCAAGTGATGATTACCCTTTGCGACCTTCTGACAAGCAAATTCAATGGGGAAGCCAGGCTCACTTAACAGCCATGTTACTAACTTAACAACTGCAATGATTCACTTAACAACTGTGGCAATAAAGGTCATAAAATGGGGGCAAAACTCACTTAACAAACATTTCACTTAGCAACATAAATTTTGGGCCCAATTATGGTCATAGGTTGAGGACTACCTGTACAACTGGGGGGAGGAGGGCAGGGGAAGAGATTTTAGAAATCTTCCTGAGTCAATTGTGCCTATCTAGGGCAGTGATGGCTAACCTTTTTGTCGTCGCGTGCCTGCACCCATAATGCAATGCGCGCACAACCCTCCCGCCCCCTGCGCATGCGCGCGCAACCCCGTGTGCCTCTGTGCATGAATGTGTGACCCCCACGTGCTCTGTGCATGCGCCTCTCGCACATGCCCTGCCCCCCAAGCATGCGCAGCAATACCTGACAATCAGTTGGCTGGCAGTAGGCGCACGCGGATACGCAGTGGACCTGATCTGGGGGGGACGGCTTGCGTGTTAGCAGAGATGTCTCTGCGTGCTACTTTTGGCATGCGTGCCGTGGGTTCACCATCATGGATCTAGAGTCTGTGTGTGTGTGTGTGTGTGTGTGTGTGTGTGTGCTTTCATAAGGTTTTATTAGTATAGTATAGTATAGTATAGTATAGTATAGTATAGTATAGTATAGTATAGTATAGTATAGTATAGTATAGTATAGTATAGTATAGTATAGCATAGCATAGCATAGCATAATATAATAATAAACTATAACAACTATAAATATAATGTACTCCTTTTGTCCTCAAAATAGGAGGAAATTATGTCTTCAGGTTTGGGGAATCCTCAGACAGGCCTACTGGGCCACAAATTTTTTTTACTGCAGACTTGGGGCTGCAAGTTAGCCACCCTTGACTAGCACAACCTGTCTACCACAAGGTTATTGTGATAAATGCCTCTTTGCTCTGAACTGAAAGACACCTTGGAGAAAATTACTTTAGTGGTATTTAATGGTTTTCACACACGTAACTGAACTTTCATTATTTTTATTTTGAACAATAATCTCCCCCAAAGTCATATCACAGTGTTTTTAAAGCACGCCTGGGTTTCAGTTGTACCTTACTGTCATTTTTGGTGGCATGAAAAACTCATCTGAAGACCCTTTAAGAGCCTCAGTCGGTGTTACGTTTGTGTAGCTAAGAAAGCCTCGAAGGACAGACAAGCTGGGCACGAAGTCCCCAATTTTGCATACTGAAATGCTCGGATGGCCAGAACGGCAGCAGCAGCAGCGGGACTAGCATGCAAATGATACATCTGCTCAGCAAAAGAGACTGATGAAGTGCATTTCTCCAGGAGCCAACATGCTCGTTCATTCTCCTTCATTAAATTTTGAACTGCTTCTAAATTTAGAGCACCAAGCAGCAGGGGCCCATAAATCTCAGAGAGCTCTGAACTTTTTTCCCCACCCAAATGAGATGAATGTCACCGTAGACATCAATAATTCCATTACAGACCGTACCCAAATTTATTTATAGGATTCACAAATGACAACTGGGGCAGAAAAATACTTATCAATGTCCCAAATTTAAAAACTTAATAGGATTCCTCCGATGGGTTCCCTCCTACCGTATTATTCTATATGATGGGCAGATATATAAACGTTTGGAATAAATAAAGTAAAATAAATATTCCGTCTGTCCGAGTGTCTATAATCTCTGCAAACCTGACAGAGTCTTGTCTGAAAGTATGTGCAAGAATAATTTGGTGAAGAATTTTCAATGCCGGACAGACTCACTAGCATTATAGCAGTTGAGAACACCATCCTTGCTGTTACTAAATTTAATAATTAATAATTAATTCCTTAACAACTCTACTTTTGGGTATGCACACACATCTTTTTATTTATGTATCTTTCAACCAACCTAAGTGTACAATATGATGGCTCTTAAAAAGTTTTTCTCTTTAGTATATCTCCTATATTTTACCTTGGCTCACACAAGAAGTCAGTGCTTTCCCCATCTGCTCTCCAAACAAGCCACTCCCTGAAGGAGGGATGGCAGAACATGCGTGTTTTGTCACGTCTTTTTATCAGAAAGCCTGAAAGGGCCTCCATCCTCTGCGAGAACTCTTCCCACTCCTGTTGACCATGTATCTGGCCAGCATTAATTGCTTGGAAGATCTGGTCATCTGTCATTGGATGAAGAGATGCTAGAGCCACATTCAGCACCGGGAGGGCTCTTTCAAAGGCTGAATTTGTCATGAATTTCATGTTGCACTGAAGCAAATAGAGCTCAGAAAGCGATACTGGAACTACTTTGTAACTTGCACTTTTAATCACCAGGTGATCCTTCTGGAAGAGATCTAGCGTCAATTTCAAATAGAGATAAGATCCCATGCTCCTCAAGATCAAGTGGTTGCTCACTTTCCCAATAGTTATGGCATCAACTTTTCCATTGAGGGAAATATTGTTTATTATATCCTGGCTGGCATTGATCCTGTACTGAATATATGCATTTAAATCAGACTGTATTTCTTTGTTGTCCGAAAAATCATCTAGGGAGATTGTGAAGAAAGGATGTGAGCTGGTTATTTCCTGCATTAGAGAAAGAAGGAGAAAGAAATAAGTACTTTATAGCAATTTGTCAAACTTCGTTATTATATCTACTGATTTTAAAACCACGCTAAATTAAAGCTAGTGAAAGCTTTTTGAGTGAGAGTCAGAAAGACACATTAGCACTAGTCTGTATTTATTGAATGAACAGGAACACTTTGGTCTATCAATACCTTTATTCATTTCCTATATTCATACAGACAATTAAATATTCAAACACTTATTATCAGGGTCAAAAAAACAACAACCAGATTCCTTATGTACACAAAACAAACCAATGCATTTATTCTAGTCTGCCTGAATGGTTTATATAAAAAGCATTCAAAATATTTTATTTGCACTCTAAAATGGTTATCTTTGATACAGGTCAAGTTTAATAACTTGACAGTGGTAGACCCTAACCCTGTTCTTGTGACCAAACAAGAGTTACTTAAAAGCTAAAGTCCCAATTTACAGTAAACAAGGGAATATGGAAAACAATGAGACATCTTATACTCATGAAAAACCTTTCCCCAATATGCTTTAATAGGGGACAATCATATGACTTTCTGACATATTGTTCTGATAGTCTTCCTGGTTAGGCCATGGTCAAGATTGGGAAGTGAATCCTGCTCTATACTGATCCCTATCATTCTTCAATTCAGAGATTTATAGTCTACAATACACCTTGAAATCAGATTGTATTGGAGAAAAGGAATTTAAAAACAAAACTTTGAAACCACAGATGTTTCATAACAAAAGAGAAAATGGGAAGAATAGAAATTCTAGCAAAAGGACCTGTGTGGTACATAATCATAATCAGGTCACTGCAGATGCTTCAGAATGCTACATTTCTCTCAACTCCTACGTTTTAGATTTTAGTAAGCATCAGTGTGAGTCAAACTGACTTCACAGTGGCATTGGTGTGGAGCAACATTCTTACTACACAATGAAAACACTTGAATACAAATATTGCAGACTCAAAACAAATACATTATGACCTTTTGTACAAGCCCCCACTGCGTATAAACTATGATGACAGCCATTGCTAGGTATGTATAGTTAGTAAGAGCAGAAACTGTCGAAGTGTTCAGATTAGTCCTTCCAAGTAAAATTTAAAACAGTATTTTCTGTTCTGAGAGGGCAATGTTATTAACAGAGAAAAAAATATACCACCATTTGCTTAAATATTACCTGAAAGTTTGTTCTTACAGTCACGATCAGTTTTAGCCATGGTGGAAATTTAGAAATAATATTTGTGATAAATGAAGAAACTGTATCCCCATAATCAGGTTTATGAAATTCAGCTTCATTTAATCCATCTATCAAAATGATGCATTCTTCTTCTGAAATTTTCTGTTCTGAAAGACACGATTGTGAAAAAGCAAAAGAGGTAAGAACATTTATTAATAAATTGCAGCAATGAGATTTCTGATTTTATATATGGAACACAGGATGAAGCAAATAATAAAAGGCTATTTCCTCTTGACACACATTGGCCAACTTATTTAAATATAAAAAGTGGCCTATTTTCTAAGAAACCTATAGTGAAGATTCCTTTACAATTTCCCAAAAACATGTCATACTTTTAAATAGTTAAAATATTTTGAAAAAGAAATGATCCTTTGCATGTTAATAGAAATGCTAAAATATATTAAAGATAAAAGAAAAAAGAAGATACGGAATATTTTCAAACATGGGACTTGTTTCACCAATGGTTGGACAATAGAGGTAGAAATTAGGAACTAGAAAAATATTATTATGTAAGCAAATGATCCAGACAATACGCTGTTCACAAAGCACTTATGTATGATAAAAGAAAATGTATAAATAAACTGTTAAAAAAAATAAATACTAAAATAGTTCACTCAAGCAAAATGTTATTTTTGGCAATAGTACTAATTTAAAAGCTGACAATAGGTCCAAGATATTTATTGATAAGAAGTCAACATGCTTTAATGTGCTTTCATTCCCTGGAAAAACAGTTCCTACATGCCCAAATATTCATATTTTATGCTATTTTTTTATGCAGCAATATAATCTATCAACGTATTACCAAAATTCTCAAGGTGTGATTTCTTTGTTATTGTTCTATTTGAAAACATTATTAAAAACATATTTTAAGCACACACTATCTAATTATAACCAACAGCACTTCTTTGTATAGAAGGATTTAACTAAAAAGGGTACAAATATTAATATAAAACAATACTGACACAAATTCTGAAATTCATTACAAAGGTCAATGAGAATAAAAACAACAACACAGCACTGAGTAGCTTCACGCCTTCTTGAAGGAACTCAAACATCCCATTTTAAATTTACACAATGAATTATAGACCAAAAAGATAAAACAAATACTGTATTATGTTGTCATTTTAGAATCTTAGGAACAATAGAGAAGATGATCAAGCATGACTAACAACCAAAAGAAAAAAAGTGGTACATGTTTTATCCACTTAAAGTGGATAAAAAAGTGGTACATGTTTTATCCACTTATTTCATCAAAAAGTAGCAATCCAGGCTGGTATTTGTTTCAATTTCTATCTAACAAATATACTTAAATGAACAGATAGCAATTGCATTTCATTTTATCTGGAGAGTGGCAACTTTGCCAAAAGTGGAATGATTACAAAGCATTTCTAGATTGTGGAATAAACATATGCACGCACCCACTGCTGAGGTTCCATTTTGCAAATGGATGCACAGCGCCTCTCATGAATAATTTGTGTTTCCCATTATTGTATAGATCAAACAGTTTGGAAGTATATCAATAAATATACAAAATTATAATCTAGAAAACTTTTGATGCCAATGTTCATTATTAATTTAAGACTAATATATCAACTCTCTCTTTCTCTCTCTCTCTCCTATCTAATAAATATATACATAATCTGGAGAGCTCCATGAATTCACAGCTCCTGCTAGAATAGAAGGTGTCATCTGTGGCAAGAGAGCTTTTGCACAATACCATCTGGCAACATAACTTCAGATAGTCATTCATGCCCTAGTCACCTTAGTTACCAAGCACCTTGCCATGGTACACCCACGTAACACCTCTGCTTCGTGAACTGCATTGATTACCAATTTGTTTCCGGGTACAAGCCAAAGTGCTGATTTTTACTTATAAAGCCCTATGATATATACACGGTAATACCATCTCTAGAACCCTGGATGTATGTCTTCTCTCTAGAAGCACCTGCTTTCTGTAATGGGGTTCATCCTGAGATCCAGATTGCTCCCCCGCTGTTTACAAGAGCTGTGAAGCCCTGGGAAGGGAAGGAATGAGTAAGGAAGAGTGAAATCCCTCACTTCATCACGCTTTGCTATCTTTTAACAATGTATCATTCACTGTAATTTATTTGGTTGTTGTGAGCTGCCCCAGAGTCCAACAGCATACAAGTTTAATTAATAATAACACCATTCAAAGGTGCTGAGCTTGTCAGTTGGAAAGCTTGACACCTCAGGTTTGAGACCTGAGCACCACGCAATGGTGTGAGCTCCAGTTCCTGCCCACCTAGCAGGTTGAAAGCATGCAAACGCGAGTAGATAAATAGGTACCACTTTGGTGGGAAAATTGTGTGTGCCTTTGGCATATAGCCATGCTGGTCACATGAGCACTTGGCCAGGAAACAGGTGACCATTGCACCCTAGAGTCAGACACGACTGAACAGGAAACCTTTACCTTCTTTACATCACCCCCATCCCATTTCATTCTGTATGGTATTTGTTCTCTTCTTTCAAAGAAAGGAAACCTCTCCGTTGTTCTCCAGACCGCTGCTATGAAATACTCTACACTTTTCCATATTGGCCACGTGTATGTTTTCCTGCTTACCTCTCCTAAGATTCACCAGTGGTTCCAACACGCCTCGTTTGAATGCTGCCACAGGATCTTGAACACAAGACCTAAGGCTAAGCATACTTTGTAGGTGTGGTTCCTTTATCAAAAGTTCTCTGTATGCTGTTAACTGAGGTGACCGGCAAAGTAGAGCTGCGATACTATGCACAAATTCTGGGACAAGACATGTGTAAGTGTTGTCAGCTTGGCAGTAATGATAGGCAACAACCTTTAAAAAAAAGAAAACACTGTTTAGAATTTCTGGCTGATAACCACACAAAATAATGAAAAAGGAGTATCACGGGGTGAAATGCACTCTTAATTATTCCTTAATTAACCATTTGAGACATAAAACTCTGAAGAATATGCAAAGTGTATGTGCAGATCTCACTGCTCTATTTTAATACGCAATAATTAAAATTAGCAAACCTTTTTCTTCAGTGTGCTTGCATATATTTTTACATCCGTTAGCTAAATATATTTGGCTCCCAGCATTGTACATCTAATATAATTCTCTATGCAACAGTTGAGTAATTTGTTTTTATTTTTTGCAACGGCAGAATCACAATATGGCATTTTTTCTTAACTGTATAATTTCATTTACAAATATGTCTATAGAACGTTATTTTTCTTTTCTAAAAAAATCTTCTGCATTACATAATATAATACATAATATGTAAGAGTTTTAAGAATATTCAAGAAACGTTTAGGATAGAGTTCTTCATTTATGCTCGGTATTTCACAGAAAGTCTTAAAAGGCCCTTGAAAGTCATCAGATATAATTCATTTGATGGCCAGTATGTGAGTTTTCAAGAGAAACTCATTATGAGTTTCATCCATTCTACAGAACATTGTCTTATTCAAGAATACAGACACATTTTGTCCCCCATTACATCATCTAAATCATCTAAGGGACTGGGAATGGGGAGATGTAGCTAATTTATCATTCTTTCACTTCATTTAAGGAAGCAAAAGAACTTTTTTTGGCAATGCCAATTGCAAACAAAAGCACCCCCCACCTCACCCCGGGGCCAATTAGGATCAATTCTTCAGCAGGAGAAAATGTTTAAAAGCTGCTACTTTCCATCTTATAATCTTGGTCAGCATCAGAGATCCTGTGTTGCACATTGAAAGAATTCATTCTGTATCCAACGCCAGAATAAACAGTTAAAGCAACAGGAAATAAACATGGCACCTCATTAACCCCATGGGGAAGTTCCTGCCAATACGTAAATAAAACCAGAAAGTTTTAGTCCACATATTCAATAGAGTGGCAACCCAATCCAGTGTGTACAGCCTGTCATTTTGTTCATTTGTTTGCTTTTTAGCAGAATGCTATTTGGTTGCTGACAATCAACTGTACCTTTCTTTGGAAGTGTGGTTTCAAAGAATTAAATAATTGTCATGAACCTCCTTTTGGAGTCTCCACAGTTTAGGTACATTCAATTAGTGCACTCACAGTAGGGACATTCAATTTAATTTCAGCAATTGTACTCCATTATTCAGAAATACAGCTGAATTCCAGAGTGCAAACCCAAGCAAGGGTGCATAAAACTATAGCTTTAATTAAATTACATTACATTAATGTGTGTGCTTTCTAAACATAGCATGGCATTGAGGATGACAGCATTAGGATAATAGTTACTTTAAGTAACTACTTCAACACCAAAGCAAATCCTCTTTTATTTCCAATCTTTTGCAAAGCTTTCCTATTTTCACAATCCTTCCTCCAAAGTAAAGGCATTAGAATGATCCCTGGTGCAATCTGCTAATTCCAGTTTACATAACTGTTAGATACATCAGTGACGAACACACTGTAAGCTGCTAAATCCAGTGTTTTATTTCTCCCCCCTCCCTCTTCATACCCATCATATGAAGATGAGGAAGGAAGTTATATTGAATAAACTACTAGGAGGAAGGGTTGTTCTTTTTGGAATTACAGATGAACTCTGTCAAAGTCAGATAGAAGCGGCAAAATTAGGAAGGGGAAAATAGTCTCTTCTCTGCCTTCATGCAGCAAAGTGAGCAAGTTTTATTAAACTGAAAACAATAAAATAAAATGGTGAGACACAGCCTTGTCTACCTACACAGCAACCTGAATTGTTTGTTTATATACATATACCGTACGTGTGGGTGTACAAGTACAGTATAAATGTCGCAGGGAGAATGTTCACAAACCATGGCTTTTGTATTTTCATAAGACTGGGGGGGAAAATATCATTCAATGTACTACCTTGGATGCAAGGCGTCTAACTGATTCATCCATTTGGTTCTGATGTTCCTCAACAGGAGGACCGGCTGAAGTTTTGGCTGGACTGGGACCAGCTGAAGGAACCAGAGATGGGGGGAGCTGGCTGAGCGGAATCTCCTGACCAGGATCATTGGCTGCAGGGGAAGAAGCAGAGACCAGAGTTATAACCGACGGCATCCATTTGTGGTATAAATTATGTCTCTGTAATGCTGGAGATGTTTAGTCTTCAAGAGAAACCTAAACCTTGTTTGAATTTTGTGTTCTTTTCTCAGGTGTTACCAGTTATGACTCCAGAGTATAGCTTCTGGCTAGGCTTCCCTTTGGAGTCTCCTGGTAACAAAATCTTGGCACGAGAAGTTAACTGAAACAAGCCAGCATCTCCAAAGAAGTGGATTACAGAAAGGGCATTGTACGTGCATGCATGCAAACACACATATTTCTTTTCCCCTGCTACCACAAAACTGTGTCATGCTACACTGATTTCTGTTTGTATCTTCATGTCAGGAATTTGAAAAAACAATCACATTTTGTCATGCAGTCTTACTCCAAAAAGGCTACAAATCAGCGAACAGTATATATAGGTGTGTATGTAGGTGGGTGGGAAGAGGGGGGGAGAAATAGACAGACAGGCATTAATTATGAGATACAATGGACCTCAACAGTATTTAGAAACCAGCCAAGAACTCAAGGCCAAAAGCACTCATGCTACTGTAGAGTATACAAATACTGTGTGGAGAGGGCATCTAATGAATACATGATGAAAAAAGACCTTTCCTTCCATTCTACAACCCCCCCACCCCCCTTTCAAGTTCATCCCAGTTTCAGGGGCCCTGTTAAATGTGGTGATTAGCTATGCTGTGATCAGGAAGGGAAGGGAAAAGAATGGTAAGCGAGAAGTAGAATTTGTGTCCAGCTCTGAACATGAACATCAACTGAATCAATTCAAATTTGGTACAAAGTCATCTTGTGAAACAAAACAAATAAGTTAAGTATTGAATCTGTAGTTTTGCCAGGAATATACAATTATTTCTTCTCTTCCAGTACATGAATTTCCATTTTTTCCCCTTTAAATTAGAGTTTATTTTCTTCTTTAGAACTCCCTAGACGTCTTTTTAAAGTGGTTGATCTTCTGGCCTTCCACAATTTTATCTGTAGCCTCTGGCTGAAAGCACTGTGTCCTCTCTTCACACACCAGTTTTTGCATCATTTCTGGAAACAGGATAAATAGCTCCCTGTCACCAGCTGTCAAACCCATCCGGCACATATAAGATGGCACCTAGAATCCTGCCCATGTGGATAAAGAAGGCTGACATAGACTGACTAGAATCTGGACGTGATCCACACACTTTTCACTGGAGCCTGCAGGAGAAATTGCTCTTCAGTTTCCCTGCCAAAACATGATCCAAGAAAATGGCAGGCGGCATCATCAACACAATGGGCCTTTCACTTGCTCTCCCCCCGCCCCCACCCTCCTCTTAATTTTCTTCAGAGTTTCCTTTTCCAAGCCGCTTTAGCTTCTTGGCCCACATCTTTCAGAACCTTTTCCAGGATCTTTATGAGAAAAAGCACACTACCCCAGTGAATGGAGCAGAAAGGAACCACATCTTCATCTCCGCTCCAGGCGAATAGGAGTAATCTCCCAATAGGCAAGTGATCCTAGGGTTGGATTAAGGAATGCAAAGCGCATAGGTCATAAAGGAGGTGAACTCTGCAGCCAAACAACTTTTACACTTAGTATAAAAAAGACTGTTTACAGGACCAATGTACAGATTAGTCCTTGACTTACGGTCACAACAGAGGCCAGAATTTCTGTTGCTAAGTGAGAAATTTCTTGAGTTTTGCTCTATTTTATGGCCTTCCTTGCCACAGTTGTTAAGTCAAGGGTCTTCAAACTTCGCAAATTTAAGACTTGTGGACTTCAACTCTCAGAATTCCTGAGCTGACTGGAGGAGGAATTTTGGGAGTTGAAGTCCACAAGTCTGAAAGCTGTCAAATTTGAAGACACTTGTGTTAAGCCAATCACTGTTAAGTGAGTAACACGGTTGTTAGGTGAATCTGGCTTTCTCATCGCCTTTGCTTGTTAGAAAGTTAGAAAAGAAGCCCACATGACCCTAGGACATTGCAACTGTCATCAGTCAGATGCCAAGCGCCTGAATTTTGATCACATGGCTCTCTAAAAGGATGCAAATGACCAGCTATCTGCAAGGAATATAAATCCTTCCATTCCCCACCATCCAGTCAGAGCTGAAGAAGCTTCTTGGATGAGAAGCAAAGCATCTTTGAAAGAAAAACCAGAAAGTCCAGTTGCCTCCAGAATAAGCACCTTTGGGACAACGATGGTCTGGATGACTGAGAATATCAGTAGTAAAACAGTGAAACACTGTTTTTTCAACAGTGACTAAACAAATGGTTGTAAATCAAAGACTACCTTGTCTTTCCATATTAATGGGGGTGGGGTAATAACAGTTTTACGATCGGTTAATGGAAAGTTTACTACCCTTTAGGAATGGCTATCCATATAAGACACATTTACACAAAAACATATATAGCTCCCCTTTATGAATTGAATATTTTTTTCCTTAAATAGGAAAAAAAAAAAGTTTCAAACCTACTTTTGGGAGAAGCAGAGCTGGTGGAAGCAATTTGCCTCATGCGACTTCCATGGCAGCTCAGTGCCACAAGCTTGGAAATAATGGCCGTCTTCCCAAATCCCACATTTCCAATGACAACAGCTCCCCTCGTCTCTGTCTGCTTGGGATTCTTCAACTTTTCTTCTATTGTTTGAAACAGCCAGTCTCTTCCGACAAACACAGAGTCTGTTGTTATGCTTGGCACTTCAAACAATAATGGCTTTAGCAAAATATCTTGAGGCTTATATGGGACAAAACGTGCTAAAAGAAGGAAAGACTTTATGAGAAGACAAAGCAATGAAAAAACTGGGGTTGTTGTTTTTATTTTTTAAAAAAAGAACTTAAATCCTACAGAAACATCTAATCTGCTTTGAAATTCAATAATTTAGTCCAGATACAGTGAGTCGATTTTAAAGGGGGAAAAAAACCACACACATATTTGTCCAGGCTGTTCCATTACTCTCACACGACTCCTTCTTCCAGTAGGAGTGCTAAACAAATTGGGAAGTTAGGCTCTCTAATGAGCACGCTAGATTTTTCCACCCAAAATGCTCTTAGTTTCAACAATCATGTTCAGTAAGCCTTATCCCTAATTCTCCTAAATAAGTGTGTGATTTAAGACTTAACAGATATGAAGGAGGATTAAGGAAAGGATGGGGATCCAGCATTTATCATATAAATTAGAAAGAGAAAAGGCAGCAGAACAAGTCACAAATTCTGAGAATACCCAATATGAAGATAGACAGCCCAAAGCGGGGGGGGAAAACAAGGCAGCAATTTATAAAAACAGGTATCAAGCAATGGAAAATGAGTTCTAACTAATGTTGACTTTAAATACTCAGGTATAATGTTCTGGGCCCAGAACTTATTACTTTGAAAAAATACAATATTTAAAAATAAGTCACCTTTGTCTTTCATGACCATAGATATAGTGTGCTCTCTGAGCCTGATGGTTTTCTTGCAGACATTTCATTACAAAACTAAGTAACATCATCAGTGCTAGATGTCAGCACTGATGATGTTACCTAACACTGGTGATTTCCCTAGTTTGGTAATGAAGCATCTGCAAGCAAACAACCAAGCTCCGAGAGCACCTAGGACCCCACAGTTCAACCCTGACCCACAAATATTCTCTTCTCTTGACAATAGTCATAGTCCTCACGTTTTAATAGAAGTTCAAATTGAGGTGGGATAAATCAGTTCTAAGAATTGTCATAAAGAAGGAAACAGACTTCAGCAGTTTTCCACAAATACACCATCTGCAGCTTCTACGAGTTAGCATGGCCTTCTAAAAAAGGGATAGTGGTCTTTTATATCATGGCTTTGCCATAAATCTTACCTTTTATTTCTTGCTGAACTCTCCCTCCAGCAGTGCTGTGCCAAGGTAAGCGAATGGAGGTCCGCAAAGGAGTATTCCTCTGTCCATCCAGATAGCTCAGATCTTCAAGCTTTGTGGAACTTGTTGCTGTAATGAGAATAGCTAGGTAATCAGGAAGGTAAGAAGAACTGAACAAGGCTGAATGCAAGGATCAAAATTCAAGTGTGTAGCTCCAAAAGAAGGAAACCACACAGGAGTATATCGGTTTTTCATCTTCATGCATGGATTATAAAACTATCCTCAAATAAGACATGTAAGGACCTTGCATGCTACCACATAGTCTCATAGTCTCGCCATACTGGGTCTCGGAAAAAAGATGATTTGATGATGTTAAGTATCATTAAGTATCACTCTGTATTTGGATACTTTTAAGTAGGAAAAGTACAAGGGTTAAAAAAAATGCTACCTGACCCTATCAGTTCAGACAAAGAACATTTCTTTCTTTGAGAAAAAGAAAATGTGTTGTCTAGAATTCTTTGGAAAAACTAATATGAACAAGAAACAACAGCAGCAGCAGCAGCAGCAGGAATCATCTTTGAAATGTTTCCTTGTCAGAACCATATCACTACTTTTGGCAGTTTTGTCACTCTGAAAATAAAGCCTTGAACTTTCATGGATATTAAGTTAATTCAGAGTTAAATTACTATTCTCTATTAATATGTCAATCGCAATATCCCATAGCCATAAATTTTAAGAATTTATTATGTTTCAAGTGATTGTTGTATTATGAAATATCAGATACTCAAGAAATTTCCATATTCTTCTTTTGAAGACATAATGTAACCCGAAATAGTTTATAGTAGGAAATAAATCTGTGCATGAAAGCCACTTTTACTATGTATAGTTTCCTGTTTGTAAATAAAACATTTTTCAAACATCCTACTTCTGCCCAAATTGCCTGGGTCAAAGCTCCTTTCTTTCAATTAAATATATGATTTGTGATGTGTATTTTTAATATAAAGTAACATTGGAAAGGGTTTACATCTGATTTATGGTTAGGCAGTATCCGACTCAATTTTAATAGGATGTTTGAAATTCAAATTATGTATTAAACTTTCTGCTTTTCTGTATGACAAGATAGCTGAGATGACTTTTGAGTCAATGGATATCCAAAGGAGCAAGAAAGACTTTGTGCAGCATTTAACAATAAACTGTTATTGATTGGATTCCCAGCTTCTCTTTTCCCAAGATTACTAATCATAAAATCTTTTCAAGAGATTGGGAAACAGACTAATAAGACTAACAGATTAATAAGAGGAGGTATATCAAAATAGAGAGTTCTGGTCCATACCACAGACCTTTACCTAAGTCCAAGTTGTTGCTTTTTTGGGAAGGTAGGGAGGCAGGGGGAGAAAGATTGTTATACAATAGCACAACCTACAAAGGTATAACCTTCAAGAATCTTGCCTTTTTAGAACTCTGAGTTATGTAGCAGAAATTTTTAAAAAACCTTGTGGTTAACATTTATACATAAATTAAAAGGGAAACCCCAAACATATCCATAAATAGTAGTTGTTGAAACATTTCTCATTTACTGAGCAACCTTTGGGTCAAACAAGACAAAAGCAGAGACCAGCTAGTAACAATTAGCATCCTGATATTTGTGTGATGTTTTCCAAAAGAGCAAAACTCACTTTAGACATAATTTAGTTTAGAGATTTGGATAATTTCCAATATCTTGGAGTAAGGGACTGTCCCCATTTAGCTCTTTTCCATTTAAGCAAGGTCTATCTTCCTCATTTCTCAAGTATTTCTAACTGAAGTGGCAACAATTTATACCCTGGCATAGCTCCAGTTCTCAAATAAACTGAATAACAGAATTAATTTTTGAAGAGTTCTGATGTATATATTGCAGTAGAGACAAAAGTTCATTAATGTAAAGAGATTCTGAGTTTGTTTGCATGTAGAGAGTGAAATCCTTCAACTCTTACAATACATCCACATACAAGTCTGGGAATTAAGACTTATATACAAACCAAAAGCTGTCTTTAATCTGGAAGAATTTTTTAAATTATTCTTTTTATTATTAAAAAAAGGCAAACTAGAAATTCTGGAAGTATTTCCAAGGATTTAAGCATCTCTTAGATTTACTAAACATTGCTATAGAAGAAATAACAAAAACTTTTTAAAACTTCAAAACCAAAAATAAGAAAGTTGACAAACAGATCAGAAAAGCAAAGGAAGTAAAGTTAACTGTAATAAATAAAATGACAATAATTAGTTGGGGTTATTTGATGCATAGCAGAAAACAGGGGCTTGGAAATCAAAACATATTAGATTAAAAGGAGAGCTATTGTCCTATTACTAATTGTAGATCAAGAAACCAGGTTTTAACATGAGCTATATGCATTTAGTAGACAGCTAAATGCTGTTTAAGGGAAGGGATCCATGAGGAGACCGACACCCAGATGAATTATGAGCTTTGTAATTCCCACAAAGAACACAAGCGGTTCATCTCAAAGAAGCCACAGTACAACATGCGAGAGGGAGTCCTTGAACTCAGATACAGCTTCTTTCTTCTCTTCTTTAGAATCGCCATTCAAGGGCAGGCGAAGATCCAGCAGCTCTTATCCATGCCTGGATTGCTCAAGCAGTGTGACATTTACAATGGAAAAGGGCACCTCCTTGTCTAAGTGGGCCAACTGCATTTAACAGGGAAAAGAACTCCAGGGCACTTGTCTGCACTTGCGGAGCCACTTCAAGCTGGAAAGAAAATTGGAAAGCAGAGATCCATGGAAATGGGCCTCTGCGGTAAACTGGGGGAAGAGGAAGGAGGTCTATTGGGGATCCAAATATCTCTGTGGAATTGCAGATGATGCAAGGCCACGTCTGATTGATTCATTCAGCTAATAAAAGAAAGCATAAAAACAACCCCAAATAGGAAAGCACTGATAACTTTACAGAACGCAGTGAAGCAAGAGTCCTTAAACTTTGCAATCTAGGGCTAGTCTCTCAAATGGTAAATGAATGTGTGCGATCTCCCGTTGAAAAACACTGTAAACTTTAACTAACTAAATAAAATTTCTGTGATTGGCACCAGGTTTTGACCTTCGCCTCCAGTTTGCCTAGATAAGCCCACCGCAGGTTTGCCCAAGGAAAACAGAAATA
Source organism: Notechis scutatus (assembly GCF_049901735.1). Lineage (NCBI taxonomy): Eukaryota > Metazoa > Chordata > Lepidosauria > Squamata > Elapidae > Notechis > Notechis scutatus. Next base: position 197,363,882 of record NC_142009.1, read on the forward strand.
AGCTTGGACAGTTTTGCCTACACAGCCTGATGTGCTTTAAAAAGATCAGTCTTCAAAGATTCAACTTGAAAGTGACCGCTTCCCTTCTCTTTTTATGTTTAAAATTGTATTGCTCCGTAGCCTCTTGCAGAGGATTTATAATGGTTATATAACTTTCCAACAGGAAGATTATGCCACATGAAGCATTTCCAAAGCTGGACAAGGTAATAAATGCAGCAACTATCCTTAGAGCAAATTCAGGATATAGTTCTTTCTTTTATGTGGAAGTATCCTGAATTAATCTTAAGAGTCCTATTGGAAGATGCAAGGGAATAAATACTGTAAGCTGCTCGTGTAGCGTGCCGGGGCTACCGCTGCCAGTGCAATCACACTGTTTTGATGTGTAGAATAGCAAACCGCTTACTCTCTTGCAAACACTACCTCTCCAAACTCTCGGCTCGGTAGGGAGGGAAAGGGTCAGGCAAAGGAGAAATTGCCATAGAAAGTCCTTACTTTATTTCTCCCCCGTACACAAACAGGTTAAGTTATTTATTTATTTAGCATATGGCATAATAAACATTGACTGACAATGTATACTAATATTTCACCTAAATGAAAAATAAATTAAATATGAATAAATACATAGAAAGATCTATATTCAGATACTAATGTCTAGGTCATCCAATCACTGAAGTGCAATATTTGTTTATCTGAAGAAAAAAAATCAGAAACTGGAATGAGATATACACTCAGCTTACAGCCAGTCACGATGTGATCTACAGTTTGACGCAGGACCCCACAGTGACACTGAGGGAGGATGCTATACCCCATTTATAAAGTGAATCTCAGCAGACACCGTGTGAGGTGCAAATACTATGCAGGATTGTCCGCTGCTTGCAAGATAGAACCTGGCACCTAGGATCATCTATATGTCTTCTTTGTTTGGGCACTGAGCAACTGATTTGGCTTATACTATTCAGCTTATAGTACTCTCTTATAATTCCTTCATCTGCAACCTCTCTGCTCTGACAGTAAGGGGGCGGTAAGGGTAAGACAAAGGAGAGATTGCCTACAAAATCATGTTTCCTCCCCTCATCCAATAGTGGAGAGGTTAGAGGAGAAAAAATGTCAAGAGAATAAGCTGTTGTGTCCAACCAGTTACTGTGTCCAACCAGTGACTGTAATGGAGATCACGTGGCTCGGGGATGCTGCAAAGGTTGTAAATTGACTGCAGATTAATTCTTCCACGCTACTGTAACTGCAGTCACTAAATGAGTGGTCCGTAAGAGAGAACTACCTGTATATGAGCACCAACATTATTTAATATCAACAAGGTGGGGAACTAAGCAGGAATGAATTGTAATTCCATTGCTCTAACTTTTATCTAAATGACTTGATAAGATTACCTGTCAAATTTGCACTTTCATATTCTTAAACTGGGAAATAAATTTGTTTCCACTTCATTATAGACAGTGTGGTAATATTATGTGGGACTCTATATAGTCTCAGAAGAACCCTTTATTTAATTCTACAGGAAGAATATATTGGGAATTAACTATCAAAAGACTAAAATCATATGAGTTTGGCTAGAAGATCTGAAAGACATGCCAGGCATATAAATAGGCACTCAAGCAATTATGTAATTTGAACATCATTTTTCATACATTCATTAAGTAAAGAACCTCATGCTTCTGATTCAGCCCATAATGCTAAAATCTGTATATATTCCATCTTCATTTCTTGCAAAAAGAAGAGGATAGTTCTATTCCCGCTGCCTTGAAATTATTTGCAATAAAAACACTAGCACAAATGCTATATTATACACAGCTGGGTCACCCTCTGGTTTAAGCTTACTGGACCAAGTTCAATCCAATGGACTGACACTTCATAGCAACCTCATCAGAAAAGCAAGGCATGCGATTGGGTGACCAGTTCTTACCCATTTGCTTAATATACTTCTAGCAGTGTGGAACAAGCTCTTCTCACTAAGGCAACAATCCTGTCCATCCATCCTATGACGGCTATAATTTTAACCAAGAATTAACTACATGAGCCATAAATATAGGGGTGAGGAAATTTGAGTTATTTAGCCTTCACAAAAAAAATCATTTAAAAATAAAGATAGGCAGGAACCACCACCACCCAATTTAAAACTTATACAAACAAAGAGAAGAGAACTCAGCAAAAACTGCTGACTATTGACTATATTTTAAAGTACTTTCATATATGACAAATTTCTCTTCTCAATCAAGGGGACATGAACCTCCGTTCCCTGACTAGAATCCTATAAAATTGCATAGGTGCCTTTTGCAAGAACTATTACAAAAGTCAGAATATTCTATAAGCAGACTTATGGTTTATGTTGTACTTTTAAAAATTTCCTGTTGTTGAGCTCTGCCTCTGTCTGTCCATTAGCTAAAGAACAGATCTAAATTTACGAGAATTGGCTTATGCTAATACAAGAGCAACATTAAAGGGAAATGTTTCCACTTCAGTAGAAGAAAATCTGGAAGGCAAACCAACATGAACTCTTCAGTTCTTTCTTACCTGCAACAGAATTGGGCCGAGGCATTCCTAACGAGCCACAGTTTTGAATGTAAGTAATTGGGCCATCTCCAGAAGATGCTTCCACTTTCGACAAACTTTCTGGGGATTCTGTTGTCTCCTCTTCTGCAACTGGTGAACAATTATCTGTCCTTCGGTCAATAATTCCTTGGTGTACACCAGTTCTGAGATTTCCTTCTTTAGACCATTCTAAACTTGATCCACTCCGGTCGTCATTTTCAGATGAACTTGTTACTGTCCCTAAAAACCCAACAAACAAAAATCCATAAAAATATACTCCTGGGTAAGAGTAATAAGTACACTTTTGGTTACACCCACACAATCATGGGAAACTTTGAATTGACATAAGGAGAAATGATAGTTATGTGACCCATCTGGCAAATCTACAAGTTCTTTCATGTCATTTTAAATTATAATCCTTGGGAAAATATAGGATAGTCACTGTTCTTAGTTTTCACTATATACACTGTACGCCTCTGAACATTCAAGAAAATATGCCGTGACAACTACTATCATTTTATTGCGATGACTAACAACTCAAGCACTATTAAAAAATGTAAAAATTTGAAGAGAGCCTTATGGTATGCTTCCATGTGACAGAATTATTAAATGTTTTGATTTTTTAAAAATTGGTCTTTTGATATATTATGAAAGAAAACTCCCTCCTGGTTTTCTAATTGAGGGAAGAGGTTTTCTACTCAAGTCTGTAACCCTGAAAAGAAGGGCATCTTGCCAAATGTCTCCCCCCCCCCCACTTTTGGCCACTAGCCCAGACCTTTCTCTTCTTTAGTTCACTGGAAAAGACGAAATTCTGCCTTTACTTTTTTTTTTTATGTCAGTGGAGGCACAGACAATTTCAACTGAGGCAATAAAACACCAAAAAGAGAAGAAAAGCTATCTGAGCCAGTAAAAAGTGTGGGAGGGAGGAGGAGAAGGTGGTCTTTCGCTCAAAGGAGCTACTGGCCCAGAATAACGTAGTAGGAATGGAAACAGAATGGAAGCCAGCTTAAGTGGCATAGAACAACTATTTTCATGGTTGAGCAAAGCTTGCCCTCTCTCCCCAAGAAAACTTTACAAAAGGCGTACTTATTAAACTGTGTACCGAATGAACATTAATGCTAGTAATATATTCGCACACATAAAACTAAAAAAAAAAAGTTCTGGTAGGTTTGCAAAATGGAGTCTGCTTCCCTTATCAAATAAATGCAGAATAAGTAAATTTATAAGAAACTCATGCAACGTTTCGTTATTAGTTTGGCGTTCTTTTAATGCTGTGAAGTGACTTGAGAGTTGTACGAATGAAAAGATGGGAAATAAACTAAACAGATAAATGCAAACAGAAGAAACAGTCCATCATTTTCATTCCATTTTAAATTTTCTCTTTCAAAAACCACTACCGTCTTTCAAAATTTGCTGGTAAGTATGTGTGACAGACTGATGCATCTTATATATGTTTATAATAGCACTAAGAATAAATGATATGAACTTATGTACATTGAGACAGATGCACTTTCAGGATCCTTATTGTCCCAGCTATTTTTCCTTGGTTTTCTTCTAGATTTTTTCTAAAGCTTTCATTTTAGCTCAGATCTCTATAGCTTACTCTGTGATCATTTTACATTCCCAATTTTAAAAGAAGCATGCAAACCATTCCTTAGTATAAAAATTCCTCTGCTTCCACATCTTAAAAATAAGCCACAATGTCTTATTTCTTGGAAGAGAGGCAGCATTTTACCAGTGTCCATTGTTTGCCTTCAACTACCATTCCGAACTCCAAGCTTGACCTTGCCACAACAACTTCAAAGTAAACAGCTAAATGCTTTGTGTACTGCCACTTCCCAGGGAAATATATAGCTTCACAAAAATTGTAAGAAATCTTATTTGTATTTATTTATCAAATTAACAGTATGTAGCTGCCAATTTCACAGAAAACAACTCTTCAATGTTCAGCTTGCAAATTTACTTCAGATTATTTGGGGGGGGGGGGAGATTTCATACAGACCAATGTTGTTTTCCAAGTATAAGAAAACTAATTTTCCAGGCAATTAAACCTGGCATGGTAACTTCCAATTAACATAGACATCATGGTGGAGATGAGCCTTTTGCTGAGCAATAGAGCACTAGGTCATTCATAGGCACAATATATGCACAGTTATTTCCATATTTTAGACTGGAGTTCTCCAATCTTTCAGGCTTTGTGGACCGGCAGGGGGCAGGGGGTAGAGGGCATGGTTCTGTGTGACTGGCTGGCACGTGTGCGCATGCACGTAGCTCCATTTACACAAGCTGCGTGCATGTGTGTCCATTGCTCACAAAAATACAGTTATCCTCAAAGGGTTGTTGTTGTGGGGAAAATAAGAAGAGGAAGAAGTTGGGTTGGATATATTCACCACCTTGAATTACTTGTGAAAATAATAAAGGTGCAATATAAATGAAATTACTTAATGAAAACATACCTAATGTTTTACCTTAGTGGTCAACTTACTTCAAATATATGGTGGTAGTGGTGGTGTTATAAGAATTGTTTGTGGATACATCTTAAAGCACGGGTGTCAAATTCACAGTGTCACATTGCCGTCATGTGATGTATCACAATGTTTTTTCCCTTCGGGGAGGTGGGTATGGCCTGTGCGGGACGCATCTGGCCTGTGGGCCATCAATTTGACACCCCTGTTTTAAAGGAATGAGGATGAGAGAAACTTCTTTAAAACTACCACCAGATCGGTCAGTATTGTCCTTGCATTCCAGATGAGATTCAGAGACAATCTTATCAACTTTGAAAATACTTCAACAAGTTCATAGGGGTACTGAAATCTGAAGAAGGGACTTTGAAATTCATAACTCTATTAACTATTACACCATAGCAACATTACCTGTTTCTACAGCAAAACTACAATCTTCTCCACCCAACATATACCTCTGAAAACCACAATCTTGTAATCAATGAAGTTAGGTTTTCAGCTCCTTCTAGCCCAATAAGAGTTATAAGTAAATAGAACACAATTACATACCTAAAAAAATAGTCAAAGGAATCCCAGAGAACAACATAGCGTTGAATGAAAGATCACGTTACATTTTTGTTTAAATAAATTGGAGTTACACGCTACCAGGAATTAAGATAAGAGTGCTTCAGCTCCATTTTCTTTGCAGCAGATAGCCTTTGCAGACATACACAAACACACACACACAATAAAAGAGACAGCCAGAAGTGACTGCATTAACAGGAATTAAACTGCTTACCTATAATTCCACTGTCCTTGCTTTCCAATGTGGAGCTTGGGCTGCTAATGGTCCCACAGGGACTACTTTTGTTGGCCGCTGTTTTGTCAGCACAGCTATTCAGAGTAGAGCAGGGACTATCGGTGCTAGGAGACGTAGTGCTGCTTGTTAGTGTAGAACAAGGACTGACTCCTTGACTAGCTACTGTGCACTAAAAAATGAATGAAACAAGGAATTAACAAACACAGCACAGATCAATCCACAAAGAGAACAGTTCATATTCAGCAGGAAAAAAAAAACCCTGCACAGACGTACAAAGTTCCCCTGGAAATTTCCCAGAATGATCTGTTGAATACTTTTCAGGGAGTTAGTACAGCCATGACCACATAAGAAATTAAATCAACTTATGGACCTTTTGACTCTCTAGGTCAGAACTGTACAGGATTTTCTGAAATACTGGTGAAAAATCATCTTGCTAAAAGCCAGCAATACCAGACCCAACTATTGAGCTTTCAGGATGAAGATAAAATGCAGAATATATGCAATTAGCTTTTTATACAAAGAACCCCCCCACCAAAAAAACCAGAACCATATAGAAGATCTTACTTAAAATTATTTAGTCATAACTGATTATAGGTTTAGAATGAAGCAGATTAATAAGCCACATATTCTTTTAGACAGAGATTCCATTCTTTAAATGTTTTGTAGAATATTTTCTATATCATGCTAAACGATAAATTTGTCTAATTGAAAAACATTTAATTCAATAGAGAGAGAGGTCACGTGAAAAATAACTTATGCATGTTGCACTGTAAGAAAAACAAAATCATCTCAAGTTGCATCATGACTCAAAATTGATTTCCAAATGTCAGACAAAAATTATACAGAGTTCATTTTTCTGCCAGGAGAGAATTTCATTTAGCTTTTCTTCACAGATCCAGCAAGCCAAGTACCATACCCTGTATCATTGTGGCCTTAAGACAAGAAAAGGATAAGAGCTAAATATTCTAAATGTTTTAAAAAATATTTTCTAGGTCAAGCAGTTTGAATTGTCTGAATTAAAAAAAAAAACAATTACTCAATAGTATTCTAATAATTCTATGTGGTGCATTTTTAAAAGTAGTGTTTCTGTAGAAAAAGCAAAGAAAATTACCAATAAATATATCACTTATTTATTACAGGTAGACCACAATTGAGCTCAACATTTCTATTGCTAAGTGAGACAGTTAAGTGACTTTTGTCCCATTTTACAACATTTTAGCCACAGTTGTTATGCGAATCACTATTAAGTTAGTGACACGATTGTTAAATAAATCTGGATTTCCCATTGATTTTGCTTGTCAGAAGGTCACAAAAGGGAATCATGATCCTGGGACATTGCAACTATCATAAATATGAGTCAGTTGCCAAGCGTCTGATTTTTGATCACGTGACCACGTGGATGTTGCAACAGCTGTTGGTTTGAAAAATGGTCGTAAGTCACTATTTTCAGTGTAACTTTGAACAGTCAGTAAACAAACTGTGTTAAGTCAAGGGTTATCTGTAGTTATTTGCATGACACATTGACACGTTCTGGTGAAATATTTCGAAAGCAAGAAATGGGTAGCATTTTAGATTGAGACTATTTTTCCATTCGCATACCATAGTTTCATGTTTTTCTTCCGTGGAGATATGGGCAGAAGTTGGAAGGCCTTCTCCCAGTAAAAACCCAAGTCTTGTCATCAGTTCCTGAGCTGCTGGTGAACAGCTGGATTCCTTCTCTGACTTTGCTTCTGTTCAAAAAAGGTAATTTCAAGGGAAAAATATTAATTCATGTTTATATTCACTTCAAATGAGTGTAGCTTCCAACATAAAGGCAAATAATGAAATTGAAACAGGTTATTATCAGCACATTTTATTTTGCCATATTCTAACAAAACTCTTACCAAAAAAAAGCACCTTTACTGTCCATTTATTAAACAGAACTCCCTATATAAAGGGAGATCTTAGCACAGATGTTTCACTTCTGAAACTGAAGAATTAAACTAGGTGTAAATACTAGCTCTGCAATCTAGAATTAAATTATTTTGATTTTGCATCCAACGTGAGTTTTTAGAATATAAAGAAAGCTTTTCCCTCTCACACATAAATAGAATCTGATGATGCTATTTTCCCATGGATTAAAACACAAAAGTGCACAGAATATGTTTGTAAGAGTATGTGATCATATATGAGCTTCTTTTATGTATGTGTGTGTGTGTGCCTGTGCGTATGTATGTATATATGTGTCTGCACATCTATATTCTCATGGAAACTGATAGCAACTTCTAAAATGATTCAGACTGGGAGATGACCAAAAGAGCTCAATGTGATTTTTTTTCCCAGGCTCTTCTACGTTAACAAAACAAAGCTATGAAATTGTCTACCAATATAAATAGGGTAATGCCTCATGACTGATCATATGAAACGATTCAGTTAGCAGCTGTGCTACCAACAAATATACCTTCAGGCTTCCTGGATGTTATGCTGTTATATTTTGTTGTTTGCATTGCTAAGTTTCTGTTAAATAACTACATTTAACAAATAAATAAATGTGTTTTCTGTTTTAAATTGCACCAACAATTCTATGAGTAATAAGCATGGCTGTTTTGGAAGAGCATTGCCTTTTTAATTCTTGCAATCAGATAATATTCCAGCATGCTAATCCTCCCATATACAAAACAAATAATCAGAAAATTAATCAGTGGAACGACTTGTGGGTCCTCCAACACTGGAGGTTTTTAAGAAGAGATTGGACAATCATTTGACTGAAATGGTATAGGGTTTCTTGCTTGAGCAGGGGGTTGGACTAGAAGACCTCCAAGGTCTCTTCCAACTGTTAAATAGAACCAACAGCTGGAAAGGAGGTATTTAAATGGGAGAAACATCCTCACCCATGTCTGATACCCTATTTTCTTCCATTGTACTATTGTTTTATATATAGGTAAAGATAGACATTCCAACCGGAACCTGTCATATCAGCATTGATTAGCCTAGAGTAGCCTCATGGTGAGATAGGCAGCAAGTGAATTTACCAAATAATAAGTGATGTGCTAAAAAATAAAACAATCTTAATAACAGTAAGATTTTAAATGATGTCCATTTAGAGGATAACATTCTAATGCAAGGATCCACATGCTTCAGTTTTACTTGGCAATCTGTTTTCTTCTAAGACAAAAAAAAAAAAATGATTTCTAACATGCTCTGAAGTCTTCTTGCAACTAGCTACTCCAGAAAGTGAGACTTGTCTACTTCTCATTCTCTGTAATGTACATCAAAGTTTCACTTGGTTCCATCCAAAGTAAATTCTTATAATCTGCCCCATGTTACATCTCCAGAGACCTTTTCATCAGCTATAGAAGCTAAGGGAATTTTCATGTCCAAACACAGTTAATTCTGAATACCAGATGCTCAGGACAAGAAGGGGAATGCTCTTGTCATCATATAACACTTCTATAAGCTTTATACACAGATTTAGCAGCTGTTTGTTGTTGGAATCATGATATATGAGATTGAGACAAAAAAACTACCTACAACAGCAACCTGATTACAAGAAAAAGACAATGTTAAATCCACACAACGCACAATTCCTATGACCACATTTGTGCTGTTATCACTGTGGTTGACATTACAAAAAAGCAAATTTGTGAGTCAGAGATTCAAATAACTCATATTCTGGGAAGTCAACGTCACATTGACTAAGTTTACTCAACCCACTAAAACACTGTTTGTTTTGCTTATTCTCCTTTATTGGTACAGTTTGTTTCATCAGGTCTTTTCAATAACTACAGTAGCTGGTTTCTCATATCATATCAAACAAGACAAGACAAATTTAATATTTTGTCATCTTCTCTAATGTATTGACTTTTCTTTCAACCTTTTTTATGTCTAACCTCAGGTATAAATTTTCATGGATGAATGTTTTGTGAAAAGTAGAGGATGAAGTAAAAGGGCTAATCTAGAATTGAAGGTATTTGGTGGATGAAATATATACATTTAGAAAGCTTTCCTTTTACAATTTATGACACTGCCAGAGCTTTCCCAACAATAGAAAACCCAGTTTAATTACTGATTAGAGACAAATTTATCTGAATGCCATTCAATCCTATATTAGGTCATTTTACCCACCTATTAAACTTGCCAAAGATTCAAAATGCTTAAATCAAAATATTGCAATTTAATTATCGCTTGCCCACAAATATGAGCCAAAGCACCTTCACTCCGACCAGCTCCACAATCACAAACCTAGCAGACTGCACAAGCATAGCGCTCCTGGGACAAGCAGACAAACTTTCTCCTAAATCAGAATCAGTTTTTCCTAGCTGAAATAACCAAATTGAATAAGTAGATATTAGAGAAAACACCTAACAAAGACTTGTATGGTTCTGATCTAAGAATGTTTTTTATAATGTAGTGAAAGTTAAAAGATATAATCTTATCATGTCTGTCAGGTATGCCATGGCATTCATATAATGCCTGCTATGCCAAAAATCTTACTTAGCAATGGCTTTGCTATCTTGTCTATTTGAGTCCATTCATGAAAGTTCTTTCTCAAAAAAAAATAATAATAATAATAATAATTCCTATAGCAATCTTTACATGGTTATAAACAATGCAGAATAACAGTCAAAACTAATCTGTGCATCTGTGATGTCTATGATTTCTTCTACCTATTTTATCAAATATTAGACCTTATTTTATTTTTTGTCTGAATTTGTTATTTTTAATATATTAAGAATAAATAATACATACAGGCTAGTGATTGTGTGGCATCCTGTCATATGGGACTGATAGAGTGAAGATTTAAATCAACTAACTAGCAAAATTAATGCATTTCTTCAGGTTTATAGGATGTTCTTTAATCACTTTTCTGGATTAGTCCTAGCTAGGTCTTCTCTACTCAGTAAACAGAGCTAGTACATTGGAGATGATAGAAGAATTCTTATGCACTATTAACTCCAATGTTTCTTCTACAAAAAAGACATTGCCTTTTGATCAACAAAACTGACAATCCTTCCCAGCTACTGCATGCACATCTCATAGAATAAAAGAATGAGAGCATAGCATTTTGAAGGAAAGTACCTCAAAATCAATACATTATAACTGTCAAACATTTTAGACTTGACATCTATGACAGGATTAATATACATAAAACTATAACAGGAAATTATAAAAAGTAAATTGTTTTTGCTCCCCATTGATTTCCTGAATCTGCGGGAAAAACTGGAGGCCCAAACATGGTGTTGTAGAAATTAGCTTTGCTATACCCAAAGGAGAATCAGGGCCATAATAGATTTCTCATTAAAGAAGGGGAGGGGGAAGGTGTGAGATGTGGGGGAACAGGCAAACAAAGCTTTCAATTCTGCTAGAAAAATCTATGCCTCAAATAGCAAGAGATTTTGAGAGTTCAAGCTCAAGTAAAAAAAACAAGGTAGATAATTTACTTAATTATATGTTATATACTGATTTTGCTGATGTCGACCAGGTTGTAAATCTAAAATAAAATGCTGAAGATGAAATTCTTATTATATTAGGAATACTTATAGAGCATTTGATTGTAATTTCTCACTGACATTCATTGAAACTGCACTCTGTTATGCCATGGTCAAATTTAATGAACATGGAACTTTTCAAGAATACCAATTAACTCCAGGGTCAGGCTGTTACTAGTCTTGCTGACACAGTCATCTATTGTTATTGCTGTCTGATTTAGCAAGCTTTTCATTGCTGTGGCAAGGCACATCACTTTAACATGGCATAAGTGGAACACTCTGATTTGGGGAAAAAAACAAAAAAAACCTGAAAGCAAGTTTAGAAACGAGGCCTCTCACGTTAAAAGTGACCCCCCACCAACTATCAGACTAAATTTCGCTTGAAGATTAGGCACACATCATCATTCCCGAATGTCAAGCAACCAAACACAAGCATACATTCATCGACGCAAGGTCCGTAAAACCTTCATCCCCATTTCCCTTTCAAGGCAAAATATCCAGCCATTCAGTCAAAAATGAAACTATTCCAAATACCCAGGCTTACCATTCTGGTTAGGTTCTGTTGGCTCCAACACTTTTCTCATTGGAACGACAACTGTATCTGCAGGTATGCGAGGACTTTCCACATACTTGGGCTTCCTAACCGGACCTGGAATGGGAAACAATGTACTTACTATTATCTTTTGTAATATTTTTCCAAAGGGAATACAGATTTCCAGAAGACATAATCAGAATACACTAAAAGCAGACGTTCATCATGCAATTACTGTCCTCGACATATACTATATAGTGAATACAGTAATCTCTCTCATACTTCCACTTGTGCAGTCTGTTGTCAGGGGGGAAAGCAGCAACAGCAAGCTGTATTTAGGCTCACTTTTTGGAATGTAAACTCTTCTGTAGAACAAAAGCAGATTCCTAGCTGTGATGCCCCTGAAGCAGCCTCCAGCATATGTAAAGAGGGTGGCTCTGACATGATCAAAAGCCACACAAGCATCAGCACTGGCCTCTGGAGGCCAAATCCCTATTTTTCACCTCAATTGAAAGATAACCCTTGTTTACAAGAGTAATCTTTGAAACTGGGAGGCAATGATTACAAAGGCAGCTTGCAGCATTAGCCCTCTTAATACCCCCTGTCTATAGCTTTATATTACTGAGTACTGTATTTTTGGCCAAGTCGATGACGCAGACAGGTCAGTGATGAGTGAAAATAAAAGAGAGGAAAAAAAATATCCATCTGGCAGCTTTCTCAATCTTTTCATTTAAAAAAAAGATCTACAGCAATTTGCCAATGGACAGCTATGTTAAGCCAAAGCGTATTCAGTATTTCCACAAGCATGTCTTTTCACTTGGGTCGATGCGGAGGTAACTGTTCATCAAACAGATTTCATCAAGTGTAAAAGAAAGAAAACAAAAGGCCTAAGTACTTTCATTAGGGTATTTAAATTATTAATGATGATGTACTTTAACAAATGCAACAATTTCTGGAAATATTAAAGGAACAATAGAATTTGTAGTCGCAATGAAAATACTGCCATCTAAAGTTGCTTTAGAGAAAGGCTGTCAGTACTGAGGCAATAGCTTTAATCTGGACTATTTTACGTTCTCACTGCAAACTGTCATCCTTACCCCCAACCCGCAATTGAACTACTATTAGAAGTAAGATCCACAGCAATGCCTATAGAGCTGGCATCCCCATTGTATTTTCCACTGCTGCAACCAATCACAATTTGCACCGTTGCCATTAACTGAAACAACACTCGTGAAGAAATGCCACATACAGCAGCCACTGATATCTATCATTTCATCACAACTTTCAGGTGCAGACCCCGCCAGTGAATATGAACGGTATACAGGTAGTCCTCAACTTACAACAGTTTATTTAGTGACCATTCAGTTACAACGGCACTGCAAAAACTGACTTATGACCGTTTTTCACAGTTATGACCTTTGCAGCATCCCCGTGGCCACCTGTTCCAAATTCAGATGCTTGGCAACTGGTTCATAGTTATGACCGTTGCTGTGGCCCCCAATGCCACGGAATCCCCTTTTGAGACCTTCTGACAAGCAAAGTCAATGGGGAAGCCAGATTCCTTTAATTCCGTTACTAATTTATTAATCACATTGATTCACTTAACAACTGTGGCAAGAAAGGTTGTAAGATGAGGCACAACTCACTTAAAAATGTCTCACTTAACAACAGAAATGTTGGGCTCAATTGTGGTCTTAACTTGAGGACTCCCTGTAGCTCACATGTCTTTGTTTCTTTGAAAGTTCTTTTAGCATGTATTTTTACAGAGTAAAAAATAAAACCAGCAAAGTACCGTATGTGTCTGACTTAATTTCAATTCCTTGCAGTTCTACCTAATTACTAATTGTATCATTTTCTATTTCTTAGTTAAACTATAGTGATCTGGATTTTTGAAGCCAAATAGGCTTTCAATTAGGAAGAGACAAGTTTCCAATACAGTAGGATTATTCTTAAACCTAACTATATTTTCATTGGGTAACTTTTTCACTACATTCAACAATAAACCATCCACAGCTTCAATATCTCAACTAATAACTGTCTTTCCTGAGGGTGGGAGAACTAATAAAATGGGAGTTCCTGCCTATTTTGGCTCTATCAGAGAGTAAGGTTGGCTATGTGCAAAAGCCTATTCAATTCAAAAGCTGTATCTCCTTAATAGACATTGGGATAGCATAAAAATACAAGATAGGGGAAAAAAGAATTTTACTAATGGGAGTATGCAAACCAATACAAGCATTTCAAATTCAAAAATACCCTAGTTCAGCTGTTAAGTGGCCTATTTTGAATGCAAAATATGCTGCCTTGAACACTTGAACAACATTTGTTTCAAGTAGGAAAACGCTTAAAACCTCCAAAATGTTCAAAATGTCCAATCTGCATATGAGGTAGAGTATTGTGTATTTGAGATGCCATGTTTCAAGTTTAAGAGGGTTCAGTCTGAAATGTTTTGCACAACCTTAATTAATCATGACTTTGCTTTCAGAGCCTCAGGTGGATTTTCAAATTAAATTATTCATAATTGTCCTTATTCTGAATTTACTGGAACATTGTTTTTCTTACAGTATTGTCTCTGGATCGTAAACTGATGTTTTTTTAAAACTGCAGTTTTAAATTTCACTAATATACCATACTTGAGCTCATACCAACCCCATGTATAAAATAAAAATAGCTTTTATTCTGTACTTCATCTTGGCAGTCAATAAACTTCATATTAAAAAGCTTCAGCCTACTCTTTTCTTCCACTCAATCTAAGCTAATCTAAACATGGCAATATTTATTTTCTTACATACAGAAGTAGCAAAAAGATAATGGCCTATGATAGTAACTTTAAAATGAGCTCCACCAGAAGTAACTTCAGTTGTAAAGATCTGAAATATAAAAAACATTCACACCTGCTTGTTGGGATCCAGAGAAGTTACTCCAACCCTTCCCCCTTTTGAACTAGAGGAAGAGCAACTGAAGGATTTACTCAGTTACCCAGCTATACCAAGGAAGAAAAAACAACAGTTCCTTCGGTCTCTGTTAAAAGGAAAAACTGTAATAAGCTAGGATAACTTGCTGTGGCCAACTCACCACAGCCAACTTGTCCTGAGACAACTCACTGTGAGATAATTCAACACTGTATAAATCATTTCATTCGGTTACTTTTATTATTGGCGACCATGTTTTCATAAAAATTATTGTACAATTTTATTTCTAGATTGACTATCTTTATTTTATTACTATTGGCCACGGTTCCATTGAAATTAACTTTTGAGATTAACTTTTGTATTGTTGAATTGTCCATGGCAAGTTGGCCTGTGACAAGTTGGCCACAGCGAGTTGTCCTGCAGTGAGTTGGCTATGGCGAGTTGTCCCACTCCAAAGCTGGAAGTCCAAGAAGGCACAAAGACAAAGAAGCCAAATCAATAGGGATTTGAGGTGATGGGCAAGTGAGAAAAGTCTATATATAAATAAAATGTGTAAGGAAATCCAGTATCAATAAAACAGTGTCTTCCTTATTCCTTATTCAAATAACTGAGAAAGCAGGTAATCCATATACTGCTAAAGATTTACAAGTAGTAGTAATAAAAACTGTAATGAATGTCCCAAGAATTTCAAATGTGCAGCATCACAGATAATAATGCCAAAATAAATTGAAATGTTGAAAGGAACAAAAAAAGGTCACTTGATTTCAGTATAGTCTAATATTTCAATACAGTAAAATTAAACTTTTACTCAGTGGAGTTTGGATGCATCAGACAACATTTTTCTTTTGTTCTCACCCCAAAATAATGACAATGTTCACTTTATCAGAGTAACCCAAACAACTGAAAATGTTTACATAATTTGCATCTGTTTACATCTTTTATATAATTATAGGTATTTTATGATTCTAATAGAAATTCCTCTCAAATGATTCATTACATTGACGATTTACTGGATTTCTAGACACAGAAGCTGCTACGTGAGATTTTAAAAAATACTTGCACAATAACCTTTTTCTAGCAGCCACTCTTAAGAAAGCAAGGGAAACCAAATTAATAGTCTCAGTTGGTGTTTAATGGAAGCTTCTTTTTAAAATAATAAACATTGATAGTTTTAAGAAAAAAGCGAATAGTGCAAATACTATTTCCAATTCATTTTATTGCCAACATTTTCTAAGCTTAGTACTAGAATCAAAACTTAAGGACTTGGCTGTATCATGTGTATCCACAACAATCATTCTTCCACAGTTATCAATTGTAATAAATTTCAGGGCAACTTGTAATTCATTCAAGAAATATATTTACTGATAACAATTTAAAGTCACATATGTGAGGTGGTAGAAGTCACTTAAACATTTTGATTGAGACTACTGAAATAGTAATCTTTTAACATTAACGGTTTCTTCTATTTGTCATTTCCATTTGAGCAATTCATTTTTGAAAAAGTTGGAAATGGGAAAAGATAGGAAGTTTGTAATCAAGCAGAATATATTTTTCTTAGAAACAAATTGGTCAGAATATTCCAAAGTAGTGAATAAAGAAAGGTTTTATAAAGAGGTCGCAAACATTTTTCTGCTATGCAAGTTGTTACAGGTGTTCCTCGACTTATGACCACAACTGAGCCCAAAATTTCCATTGCTAAGTTGTTAAGTGATTTGTCCCATTGTACAATCTTTTTTGCCACAATTGTTAGGCAAATCACTACAGTTGTTAAGCAAATCATGCAGTTGTTAAGTGAATCCGGCTTCCCCATTAACTTGGCTTGTAGGAAGTCAGCTGGGAAGGCTACAAATGGTGATCACATGACTCCAGGACACTCCGAATGTCATAAATATATGCCAGTTGCCAAGCCCTGAATTTTGATCATGGGACCATGAGGATGCTGTAATGGTTATAAGTGTGAAAAGCACCATCAGTCACTTATTTCAGTGTAACTTCAAACAGGCAGTAAACAATTGATTGTAAGCCGAGAACTACCTGTAGTTTTTTAGGATCTAATCAAGAAGCAACATTCAAATGACAGAAAAGTGTCTGTATTTAAGTGAGCTTTTGTTTTTGCTCTTATAGAAACCTATAGGTTACAGCTTGAGAAACCTAATTTAAATTATTAAACTATATCTTGTAGACCGGTACCTTAAATCAGGGTTTAAACTATATACCTATATATCTATATCTATGTATCTAATAAGGGACACGTTGGCTCAGTGGCTAATACACTGAGCTTGTCGATCAGAAAGGTTGGAAGTTCAGCAGTTTGAATCCCTAGCACCGTGTAACAAAGTTACTTGTTCCAGATTGTGCCAACCTAGCAGTTTGAAAGCATGTAAAAATGCAATTAGAAAAATAGGGACCACTTTGGTGGGAAGGAAACAGTGTTCCATGCGCCTTCAGCATTTAGTCATGCCAGCCACATGACCATGGAGGCGTCTTCAGACAGCATTGGCTCTTTGGCTTTGTAACGGAGATGAGCACCGCCCCCTAGAGCTAGAAATGACTAGCAAGTAGGTGCGAGGGGAACCTTATTTACCTTATATATCCAATATCTATCTATCTATCTATCTATCTATCTATCTATCTATCTATCTATCTATCTATCTATCTATCTATCATCTATCTCTTTCAGAATTATGAAATAAGTTTAGCAAAATGATTATGTAGTAAGCGTTCTACATTCAATACAAGAGAGATGCAGCAGCAGAAAAATACTTTTACAAATCTAAAAATCAAAGATTTAAATATAAAAATACCAGTAGAGGGTGCTACTTTGATATGTGTTTGCTCATAAATAAAAGCAGCAAGACCAAATGAAAATGGAGTAACCCTAATATTCATAATTTAACATTCATACCACATCCTTTCAAAAGACAATTCCTTTCTGTTCTTTATTGCAAAGGAATGCTATAATTAGATACAATAAACTAGAACATCAGAGGACAACCATTTGGAGGCCGGATTAGAGTAATAAACAAGAAAGGGTAAAATTACATTACAGCCTGAAAAGATCCTAAATCTCCAGCTGACGCAGCTTCCCTCCAAAGTTTCATTATTGTAGGAACAATGGAAACTTACTGCTGAAATCATCATAGACCAGAATCACAGCAATGTTTAAAACAAACAAACAAAAAAGCTGCAGACGATTGTCATGAACTTCTAACCACAAATTTAAGGGCAAACCCTGGAAAATGAAAACTTTAAAAGTGTTTGGAATGATACAGCTGTTATGGGAAAATATAAAGCTTTCAGAATCAGTCACCATTGTCTTCAAAATTTCTTAATTTACTTTACATCAGGTAAAAAGCCATATAAAAAAGAGCTGTAGAATCAAGGACCATCCCAAAATAAAACAGTTAAGTCTTTAGATCATCTTGCCGATAAATTAGCACAATTTGGTCAGCCAAAAAGAAACAGTACAAACGAAATACAATAGAAGTAGAACTAGAGGAAACACTGAAATAAATGTGAATCTATCAGTATTCAATTTCACTGCGGCTCTGAATTCCTGTTGACAACATTTTACTGACCTATACCAAAGAAAATATTAAATGTATACAACACAGCAATCCCTTTTGATTTCATGCATGTTTGAATGAAACTCGTTAAAGTGGCATTATAAACATATCCCACCAGTTTGGAAACTGCAAATGAGGAGGAAGTTGTGTCCCTCCATCATTTGACCTATAATTTCCTACATTCTCACTGTTGCTACTCCTGAATGTCCCTTGAGTTGCTGATCCTTTACTCTATGTTTCAGTATTCCCTTTGCTCTTTTCTTCATCGATTATTCCTTTTCCTAAGCTGCCCAGAAATTATTCTACTATCGTCCATATGGTGTCAGCAATTACTATGTTTAATATTTGAATTACATAAATGAAACATCAGAATTGTTATAACATAAAAATGACATACTTGCTAAGTGGACAGGTTATGCTCTTCCAAACATAACTGGATAAAGCCTCCAGAGTTATCCAAATTGCCTCTGGACTGTAATTGTAATGTAACTCAAATGATTAATAATTATATTGGTCACTTTCTTGTTAATTATACCAGGGGTGAGATGCAAATATTTTTACTACCAGTTCTGTGGGCGTGGCTAGGTGGGAGTGATTAGATGGGCATGGCCATGTGATTGGGTGGGCATGGCTTCTTTTTTTGTGCAGCACCCCCTCCCACACTCTGTTTTTTTGCCTCCTGGGCCTCAGGGAAGCCTCCTAGGAGCCCGTTTTTGCTCCCAGGAGGCTTCCCTGAAGGCCAGGAGGCAAAAAATGGAGCGCGGGGGAAGCATGCCTTTTTGCTTTCTGGGCCTCATGGAAAGCCTCCTGGGCAAAGCAGTAAGACAGCGAGGGGGATCCCAGCACAGCTGATCGTCAGAACAACTGATCGTCAGGAGGAAAAATAAATAAATAAATACCGGTTCGGCCAAACTGGTAGATTTTTTTTAAACTACTGGTTTGGCCAAGCGGTAGCATTTTTTACTCCTGGTTCGCCTGAACTGGGCCAAATTGGTAGAATATCACCACTGAATTATACTTATTTAATTTATAACAAATTTAAATGTTTAATACCGTGTTTCTCATATAATAAGCCCGGTCTTATTTTTTTTTGAGCCCCGAAAAATGGCTAGGCCGTCTTTTCGGGGTGACTTAATTCCCCCTTGCATCTTCGGGCAGGTGGGCAGTGACGGCTTGGATGTTGACCTCGGCATTGGTGGAGCACTTCGTATCAGGGTCAACGCAGGCAGCACCATATCTGGATGTGCCACAAAAGTACTTCCTAACGGCAAGCCCCCACCATTCCCCCATTTCGCATGTTTTAATATAGGCCTTAATTTGTGGGGGAGGGGCTTAATTTCATTTCATGTCTATAAAACATGCTGAGACTTCCTATTGGGGGAGGCCGTATTGTTGGAGAAACAGGGTATTTGTCTGGATCCCATCTAATTTTTCATTCTGATATTTACTATTCCAGTATTCATCTCAAAATAAAATTAAGCTGTTTAGTCCCAAAAGCATTAGGCCCTAATATTGGGCCATCTGACTGGGTGCTTTGTTTATTTACTAAATATTAACTAAATATTTTAGTTATGTTCAGGAATTAACTACAATCAAGTTGATATATTTTTCTGTAAAAGTTAGAAAAATGTAGGTGTATTGGAAATATTTTCTATTCGTACTAGGAAAAAAAGAAATTTTAAAAAGAAACCTACAGTTGGCTCTGTAACAGTGCATCAACCACAATAAACTCCAGCTGGATTTTAAAAATATATTGAATTTTTACGGCAAAACTATTTTTAAATTAAGTTCCTAGGTGGACAATAATATTTAATTTTAATAGCTTACCCAGGAAATCAATTAAAGCTTCCTTGGTATTTGTACTGAGCAGTACACTAATGTATAAAACTAAAAAAAAATGGGAGAAATTACATATCTTTCTATGTGTGCTTCTCTCTTGACAAATAAAGTACTCAAAGAAGTATCTTTTAGAGCAGGGGTCGCCAACTTTTTGGACCTCAGGGACCACCAAACTCATAATTTCAAATCCCACGGACCACTAATATGAATTTTGGGGGACTGTGGCTTGCTGATGTTGATGGGAAAGTTGGTCCCATATTCCAGAGCTGCAGTAGTCACAGGACTGGCCTGTGCACCAGCCTGGCATGGATGAGCTGCTCTGGGATGACCAAAGGGCCAATGTTGTGACCACTGCAGCTCTGGAATATGAGACCAGCCTGTGGTGGGATTTGAAATCTCCGCCGTAGGGGCTGGCACCTGTAATGTGCAAATTTGCGGGTGGTGCAACATGCAAAAAGCAGCACAGTTCTCGCCGGCCAGGACGAGGTAATGGTGCTGTTGCAGCAACAGGGGACTGGCAGCACAGGCAGGCTGAAGCAACGATGGAGATGGCTAGAAGGTGCAGGAGCGCCGTGCTACTTGCATCTGCATAGCACTCCCGCACCTTCCAGCTCGACTCTCCTGGCCTGGGCTCTTCCTCGATGGCCGCGAGTTGTAGGAATGGCTCGGGGCAGGAAAAGTACCGGCTGGTGGTGATGGGAGGGGGTGGAAGAGGCAAGTCTGCGCTCACCGTCCAGTTCAGAGGTCTGGAATGGGGCATCAGCATCAGTTTTCTCGTCCCTCTCGGTGCTCTGCTCTGCTGCCCCCGCCCCCACGGCCCCAGACATTGCTGCCCAGGGAAGCCACAAGAAAAGAAAGCGAGCAGAAACATAGCTCTCACTGGGGCGGAAGAGTGGAAATCGGGGAAGGCACAGGCAACAGAAAGCGGCGCTTTTCAAAGGCGGCAGCTTGCATCTTCTGTTGCCTGTGCCTTCCTCGATCTCAGTTCTTTGGCCCCAGTGAGAGCTATGTTTCTGCCCACTTTTCCTGTGCCTTCCCCGGGTAGCGATGGCTAGGGCCGTGGGGGGGAGCAGCAGATCAGAGTGCTGAGAGGGACGAGAAAACTGATGCCGATACCCCATTCTGGACTTGCCCCCTCTGCCCCCTCCCACCACCAGCAGCCAGTACTTTTCCTGCCCCGGGCCATCCCTACAGCCCGCAACCATCGAAGAAGAGCCCAGGCCAGGAGAGGCAAGCTGGAAGGTGTGGGAGTGCCGTGCAAATGCAAGTAGCACGGCACTCCCGCACCTTCCAGACATCTCTATTGTTGCTTCAGCCCAACTGTGCCTCCAGCCCCCTCTTGCTGCAACAGCATCATTTCCTCGTCCTGGTCGGCGAGGGCTGCACTGCTCTTTGCAGGCTTGCACTTGGGTAAAGGGTGGGGGCCAGCAGGTGAACGGGCCATGTGGGCGGCATAGCCTTGTATTCCCATGCAGCCTGGATTAATTGCTTTGGGAAGGTGCTTTGGGGGGGACATTTCTCTGTGGACCACCAAAATTTTCTCACGGACCATTGCCCACCGGTTGGCGACCACTGATTTAGAGCAGGAGTGTTAAACTGGCAGCCCACGGGCCGGATGCATAACTCCCAGCTCCGCGAATGGGGAAAACATCCTGAAAAGTCACATGATGGCAATATGACATGGTGAGTTTGACACCCATGATTTAGAGTAACCAAAAACTAGATAAAAAGCACCTGGCAAACTATGGCAGATGCCTAGAACTCTAGCCTGGCAACATCAAAATGATGTTATACTGGACTGAGTCTAATATATTGATTAAAAGGAAGTTAGTAGGTACACCTTATTTAGTAAGATATGTACACAAACATTTATTGTTATAAATAAATCTTTCAAGAATTGTTCTTTCCAAACCCAAACAGTTTTCTATTTTCTGAATCATATTTTATTTAACTTGACAAATAATTTATAAATCAGACATAATCTAGGCATAGCATTATAGTCCCAGTGTTCATGTTTTCTAAAATCTGTATGAAATAAGAACTTTAGGAAAGTAATATAGCCAAATTCTTCCTTCTGAAAAATCTAGGTAAATATGCTATAATCGCTTCTTTCTGACTTCACGCTTACTTTACAAGGACAAAATATGACCCACTTATAACTACTTTTACCAAATAAATTTCTAATTACATCAACAAGTTACAAAAAGTCTTTCATGCAGTATTCTCTATGTCATTGGACTCTTATAACTATCTTTTCCTGTCGATTCCTCATTCTATTACCTTAAATATTATTTTCAACTCTCTCTATGTTGACGCTTGTAAATATGCAGAACTTGTGAAGTGTGCAGAACTTGTTAGCACAGAAGTGTGCTAAAACATTTGTATCAGTTGTTAGGGTGCTACTCAGCCCTATATATTGAACAGTGCTTTGCCCTAGGAAAAAAACATGGAGATTGTTTTCGCCCAATTTATTTATTAATCATTTTTTAAAGATGGAAAATTTAAACATTGCTTAAGGTGATATGGCATGGGTTATATATGTATATTCATATGTATGACCGTTGCTATCTCCCAAGGTCATGTAATCATCTTTTGTGACCTTCTCACAAGTTAAATCAATGGGGAAGCCAGATTCACTTAACAACTAACTAACTTATCAATTGCAGTGATTCACTTAACAACAGAGGCAAGAAATGATGTAAAATGGGGCAAAATCCACTTAACAGATGTCCCATTTAATAATGTTTTTTTTTTTTTTTTTTTGCTCAACTGTGGTCATACGTCGAGGACTACCTGTGAGATAAAAATGTTCATCCATATTTATCTGTTAAAATGTAGAAATAATTCATTTCAGGTATTAAATCAGAAGCACAAAAAGTAGGATATTCCCAGGGGTGGGATTCTACCAGTTCACACCTATTCGCTAGAACCAGTTGTTAACATTCTAAGTAGTTTGGAGAACCGGTTGTTAGAAGAAATTACTGGCCTAATCCTGTAAGGAAGGCAGGAAGGAAACATTCTGGTGTTGCTTACAGAAACTGCCTCTCCGTTAACCTTTATTACATTCTTGGCAGGACTAGACTTCCTGCCTCAGGAACTTCTCTGGAGGTTTTTTCCCCTCCTTTGCTGGTACTTTGCTTGCGTGGAGTGACCATTTAAAGTTACAATGGCACTGAAAAAAGTGACTTATGACCATTTTTTCACACTTACGACTGTTGCAGCATCCCCACAGTCTTAAGAGGCCAGGCGAGGAGATGCATGCCTCAATGTGAGTGATATTGAGTTGGTCACGCCCAGCCAATAACATGACCACCAAACCATGTCCACCCAGTCACATGACCACCAAGCCACACCCACCACCTAAGCCACGCCCACAGAACCGGTTGTTAAAAATTTTGAATCCCACCCCTGGATATTCCCCCCAAAATTCAACAAGGCAGTAATGAAATTTGAATGAAAAGATCTGTAAAACATGGCCATTTGGAAAACTATTTGGTTAACTAAATAGTGTGGAGTTGCAAGTGCATCTGTCTAGTTACCTGGAGATTTTTTGCTTACTCTTGTCTGCATCAAATAAGCATGACGAGGCAATAAAGGTGATGATGGCAAGGAGACTGATACTCCTTTGGCCAAATTCATTCTGTAGACGTCTTCAGATACAGGTTGGATGCCACTTTGACAATTTGCACTGTGGTCAGATGTGGATATGATCTGCGGTACATTTTCTGAACATGAATCACCTAAAACAAACAGTGAAAAATTAAGCTACTTAGCAAATGAAATCTCATAAGTCCTACAAAATTGATCAGAGCTGTATGACATAGGACACGTATCTCTTTGATGTAGCGGCAACAGAGCAAAAATTAATTTTAGTGGCACTGGTCACAAGAGAGAACTAGAAACAGAAATAGTTAGTGAACAGGACAAACTTTGCTTCAGGTTCTAAGAATTAGAACAAAAAGGTTTACGTTAAGTTTGTTTTGTACTAAAATCATGTTGCTACACCAGTGTCAAACTCTTAAATCTGAATTAGCACACACAATGTCAAAAAAAAAAAAAGCAATTCCAGATTTTTTTGCTAGGAACTGGACCACTGCTGTTGTTCTTCATGTTTATCCTGTTTAGTTGGAAAAAATATTTATTTATTAAATAAATAAATAGGAACTGGACCACTGCTGTTGTTCTTCATGTTTATCCTGTTTAGTTGGAAAAAATATTTATTTATTAAATTGATACGGTGTCCATCTCACTCTGAAAAGCAGCTGTAGGTGATTTATAATTAAAAACATAAATAAAGTATTAAAATATTAAATAAGTTAAATACAAAAGCAAAGATCTATTTGTTTTCTTATAGCACAGCTATAACATTTATCTCTAAAGACAGCTAGTTAGCTATAGTGATTAAGGCACTAAGCTAGGGAACGTAAGTCCCGGTCCTGCCCTGCCAATTGGGCCAGTCACTTTTCCTCAGCCCTGGGAAGCAGGAAATAGCAAACCATTTCTGAACTCTTGCATCTGTAGGGACTTATCCAGGCAGTCACCAGGAATCAACACTGATTTAGAGGTACGCACACAAAAATGCAACTCTCCCAAACTATTAGCTCTATTGGTATTAAATAAGGATTTATAATTAAAAAAAAACTATTAAAATTATACAGTACTAAAAAAATAAAAACTGTTAAGAAGCTATTTCAACATGCTGGATGTAACATTTTAAAATTATACACCACAGATTATTTTTACAAGAAGGCCATGGCAAGGGGACAAGCTCCTTGATCATCCTTAGTCTCAAACACTTAGAAAGAGCATCTGCAAGGATTTTGATGTCCTAACCTCAAAAGAACACTTGGCTCCAAAAGACTGTTGCCATAGGATGCCAGAACCGGAGAGAAGGATATGCTGTCTCCATTCATCATCCAAAGAATTGCTAGGAGGTGGGAAAGTTTGTTTTGTTTTACAGCAGTCTGTTGCAGAAGACCAACTATAAATCTTCAAAATAAATAGAACTTGGAAGCCTTGCAACAAAATGCTGTAGTAAAGTTTTTTTTTTCCAAATTACATCAACTCAGTATTTCTTTCTCTTGCTGAAATCTGCCACATCTGGAGAGCATTGGGTTGGGGAAAGCTGATCTGGTATCTTCTTGGTGTGTCTGTTTATTTCATAGAATTAATGACAGAACAGTCCCACAATCACAGTCTACAGCTGGCAATTTCTAGCCACTGAATCATTAATTACATGCACACCAATAAATCAGTTTAACAGTTTGTATATTTTACATCTTGTAAACCGGTAGTACTTTATAACAGAAGACTTAGATTAGGATGAAGTAGAGGGGAAAAATAAACTTCTTAAGAAAATTAAGTAACTCATCCTCAAATATAGATATTAACAAAATTAGGCTTTTTCCACCTATTTTCAGACTTTTTCTGTTTCAATCAACAAATAGCTGGAAGCAAAGTCTCTATTTTTATTAAGTCTTTATTAAGACTAACCAAAACAACAGAAAAACAAATACAGGGCTTTTTAGCTTTCCAGTATTTTTATAGTTAAGGAAGGATGTTAGAAAAAATAACTGGAAACAAGACATAAAATTCCGAAAACTGTGTTTAAGTCATAAGGTTTGCAATGAAAAGTCAGCACAAAGCTACAAACTACAGACTGAATCATTATGACCTTATCTGTCCTAGTAAAGATAATGCCCAGTTATGGATACTTAAGAATGTTTCTCTTTATTTAAATCAGAGTTTTTTCATCTGTATTAAGAGCAACAGATATAGAATAAGATTGTGCTGTTGTTATGGGAAAGTATGGGTGGGGATTTTAAAAGTCTGGCCCCGATATTATATATTACACAAGCTGGTGTTTTTTTTCCATTGACCTAGGGAAGTTTCTCTGATTCACAGCATATTCCTGTTTATTTGAATAAAAACATTATTATAATATTACGTTCTGGCTTTGTTAATCAAGAGCAGCCATCACCTTCGTCGGGGGTATCAAACTCACGGCCTGCGGGCAGATGCGTCATGCGTGGCTTCACCCCCGCCCGATTTAGCAAAGGGGAAAGAAGTCCCGATACGTCCAGTGACACTGCCGTGATGATGCAAATTTGACACCCCTGACCTACTTGTATCACAACTACCATTGATTCCAAAAGCAGAGATATTAATGAGTACCAAAATTGTGTGCCCTTCTCAATACAATGTAA
This sequence comes from Notechis scutatus, assembly GCF_049901735.1. Lineage (NCBI taxonomy): Eukaryota > Metazoa > Chordata > Lepidosauria > Squamata > Elapidae > Notechis > Notechis scutatus. The sequence continues at coordinate 197,390,207 of NC_142009.1, forward strand.
CTAAAAATGGGAAGCTTCTGCTAATCACTGTTCCCTTTTTCATTAGAACCAGGAATTGATATTTGCCAGATCTAAGAGAGGAAGATATTAAAGCACAGTTTTAATATCTGTAGAATTTATGGTTGTATTAGGACATCTCATGCATATTTGAAGTACTGAATGCATCAAAGTTCCTGTAAAAGATAAACCGTATATTTTTGTAATTCTTGTGGAGCAAATCTTAAATCACTAAACCTTGCTGCAGTTGAGAACATGATCTCAGATTCTAATTCAATTTTCAACTCAGACACAAATTCATTAGTCTCACTTTACATAGATTATCCTTAATGTTATCCTTAACAGTTCTATTAGACTGTTGTGTCTACGTATAGAAAAGGGCTCACAACCTGAAAAATTGTTATTCTCGCTCTTTATTTGAAAGTACAGTTTTTGCCTTCAGTGTACTAATTCTTTTTAGGATTCAAAACATCTTATGGAATTAGGAATGCTTACCAAAAAAAAAAATACCATAAATGTTATAAGATTTCAGGCTGAGAAAAGTATTCAGGATAAATGCCCTAATTAGTCATTCATACCTAGCTTATTAACATTGTTTGATAAGAATGCCATTGTCCACACCCAGTTATGTCTTTGGCTGCCCGCCAGGGGATTTCCTGCAACAAACATCCCTACATATCTTATCCATCTGAAGAGCTCAGGGCAGAAATAAAACATCTAAATATCCTATGCTGAATATCTGAAATCATTCATTCATTACAATACAATAGTGAGAGTCCAGGTAAAGGTACTCAAGTTATTAAAGAGGAAAATGTGATGCTCAAGTTGTTCAAGAGGAAAAATGTATTTTCTATTTACATGTCAGATCGTGTAAGAGTCAGGCAGCATATTTTAAAGAACCAGGTTGGTTTGCAAGAATCAATACCAAAAAGCCCATTTACATCTGAGAGTAATTTTGAGGATAGGATGAAAACATTGTTCTATATTAATTCATTATGATGGTACAATATTTAATACTAGCCACTGTAATTTATAAACCATGATTTATGGCTTAGTATGTTGTGAACCGAAGCAGTTCTGATTAATTATTCTTTATTTGATAGATTTCTATTAGACGTTTCTTCAGGAACTCAAAGGTGGCCTGAGGATTGAACCCAGTCCCTGTGTACCCCTTTTACTTAAAGTTTTCTAGCAGTCCCTGGAAAATGGGTCTTATCTCTATTAATGTAAATGTCTCTTCCAGGATTAATATAATGCAGAGGGCAAGAATTTCATCTTTATAGCAATAGCACCTAGACTTATATACCGCTTTATAGTGCTTTACAGCCCTCTCAAAGCCATTTACAGAGTCAGCATATTGCCCCCAACAATCTGGGTCCTCATTTTACCCACCTCGGAAGGATGGAAGGCTGAGTCAACCTTGAGCCTGGTGGGATTCGATCTGCCAAAATGCAGTAGAAGTAGCTTGCAGTACTGCACTCTAACTACAGCAGTACCGAGGCTTTATCACACCAATGAGGAAAATATTTTAATTTCTCTCCATGTAATTGTATTTTTGCCACAAAAATATGTAGTTTTTAATTGGGCATTTAGTTTTGTTTACTTTTTTTTTTACTTTTAACTTACCTCAACTATAATTTGAAATAATTTTAAATTTATGCAATATGCAATTCTAGAAATAACAGGAAGACTGCAAATAAAAACTAATCTTATATTTTTATTTTTAGAACACATGTTACAAAAATAGTTATTTCACACTTCAAAACTATATACTGCTAAGAATACTAATGTTCACACTTCCTGGCCTTACAATCTAAAATATACTGATAAGTGAAGGTTGAACAGCTGTTAATAAAAATTGATTAAAGGAATGTTGTATATATTGTAGACACTAAAGAGAAGACACGTTTGCCCATTTTTCCAATTACATTCTCACTAACAGTAAAAGCTGTATTATTATATTGCAGTCGTAAATAATTTAATTCTCTTTTCCTTAGTGCGTATCAGTACCCAAAGTATCATGCTACCTCCCAGTTGGTGGGAAGCAGACAACAATATGTTGGCTTACAAGACAGTCTCTAGATCAGAGATTCTATCTTGCCTAGAATAGAATATATCCTTGAGGAAAATATATACTTTTCATTAGCAAAATCGTTGCATATAGCATAGTTGTAATCTAGTCTAGATCCTTTTTTAATTTATTAAAAATTACTATGTGAAAACCCCAATTATACAAGACATGACAGGTCACAAAGGATAGCAACTATGGCCCCATCTCTGACAAGTATGGTCTATGGAAGATTCTGTTTTGGAATGTAGGAGGAGTAAGTAGTAAAGAACATGAATTAATTAAAAATAAAAATAAAAATGTTGTGTGTAAAACAAAGTCAAACAGAAAGAATGTAATAGATCTAATTGGTGGTTTGATTTTATGCAGTGGAATTCATGAATACATGTAGAAAAATAAAGGTATAAGTTTACTATGAATGAAAAGGCAAAACATACAGTATTTTTAAAAATTACGTACTGATGTCATCTATATTGTAATGGCCTCGAGTTGCCTCAAATAGCAAGCTGGATGGTATATAATATAATATAATATAATATAATATAATATAATATAATATAATATAATTAATATAATAAATATAATATAATATAATATAATATAATATAATATAATATAATATAATAAATATAATATAATAAATATAATATAATATAATATAATATAATATAATATAATATAATATAATATAATATAATATATATAAATATAATAATATAATATAATATAATATAATATAATATAATATAATATAATATAATAATATAATATAATATAATATAATATAATATAATAATATAATATAATATAATATAATATAATATAATAATATAATATAATATAATATAATATAATATAATATAATATAATATAATATAATATAATATAATATAATATATAAGAATCCATAGATTGATGAAAATTTCAGTTTATGTTCCATAGAATGGGGATAACTGATAATAATTTTCTACTAGTGCGACCCAGTGACATCTAGCCTGATTTACACCATCTTACAGAGTATCCAGACATGATTCCACACTCATGTACTCATGAAATGATATTAGGAATAGAGATTTCTGGCCCACCTATAAGATAACATCAGCATAGTGATATATTTTCTACCTCTATAATTCATTGATGTTTTCAAGCAAGACAAAAACAAGATTAACAATCTCAAAACCTAAAGGACGGGCTTAAATACCAAACCTAAAAAGCAGTGTCTTGCTGAGAAAACAAAAATGAAATATACATAAGAAATGACTCTTTTCAATTTCAGTACCTAATTCGCCTAATGGACTATCACTTTCATTCATAGATTAAAGCTTTATGATTCTAGCAAAGCATTCTGTTTTGCAACACAATACCTTGCTGCTTGCTTAAACGTAAACCTGGGTTTATTTTGGGGAAAATAGAATAAAATTGGAATGAAAAACAGAAAAGCAAATGCTATGTTTTTAAAATGCTAAGTAACTTGATCAGCGGTGGGATTAAAACATTTTTACTACCGGTTCTGTGGATGTGGCTTGATGGGCATGGAGTGGCTTGATGGGCATGGCAGGGGAAGGATACTGTAAAATCTCCATTTCCTCCCCAGTCCTGGGGGAAAATTACTGCAAAATCCCCATTCCCTCCCTGCTCTTGGGGGAAGGTTACTGCAAAATCCCCATTCCCTCCCCACCCCACTAACCTGCTTTCCAGCTCCATTCTCCTGTGCAGGGCAACAAAAGAAGACCCAGCCAATCAGCTGGGACTTGGGAGGCAGAGAATAGATGGGGGCGGGGCCAGTCAGAGGTGGTATTTGCCAGTTCTCCGAACTACTCAAAATTTCCGCTACTGATTCTCCAGAACTGGTCAGAACCTGCTGAATACCACCTCTGAACTTGATATATTAGATAGAAAAGAGTTCCAAGTGGTAGAAACAGCGTAATAAAGAGGACAAAGATTATTAGAGCAGTAGCATGGAAGAGAAGAAAGAAAACAAATACAAAAGCATTAAGAAATGTATGACAAACTAAGACTTCTGAAGGAGTTATGCCTAATTGTTTGAAGCACTGACAACTAGCTGACCACCAGGCAAAAATCAAGGAACCTGTGAGTAGACTGATTCCTTGGAACCTCTCTAGATAAGGAGAATGGGATATGACTCACATCTGCTCTGAAAAGCTGTTCCTCGTGAGGAGACTGCAGAACTGTGTTTTCCATGGCAAAACCACAAGGAGATGATGGGACCAGGCATTTTACTTGCAATTGCAGTGGACATTTTTAAGGACACTAAAGCTTTGAAGCATCATTTTCTAATCACTTTCAGAAATTGCCTATTTACCATTTTAAACATATTAGAGATCTTTAGAATGACAAGGTTGAAAAGTCCTCATTGGGTGGGTCTAAACAAAAAATAATAATAATAAACTGAAGAACTTAGAAGAATTTGAAATAAACAGCTAAAACTAAATAAAGTTTTGATCTGATGAAGTTATAAATTCCTTGGATTATAAATAAGGATCCAAGTAGATTTGGAATATTGGCTTTCACAAAAAGATTTTGGAATTAAATCATAAAAAATAGTTTCTTGGGGAAAACAAATTTATTTTGACTATCCTAGCTATTGTATGCCATAACAAAGATAAGTGATGGTTTTAGAAACTGGGCACTAGAGGGACTAAAGATTCTAAGCAGAAGGAAAAAAGACACAAGCCTGTTTTTGATGTCAGGGACTTACATTTTTTAGCCATATGTATAGTAAACTTTTATCTTTTAATTCTGGTGACCTAATATTAAAGCCGAAGGAAGAACTTGAATCAGAAGGTTACGTTTGCCGTTGGTTTATTTATCAGCAACTGAAAGAAAGGTTTAAACTAGATAACAAGTGTTATGGATTTGACTGTTGAAAATGAATTGGAAATTTTATTATGTGGCAACAATGAACATATTATTGTTACGATCTATAAAATGTTATTGAAATTGAATTTGGAAAATGAACATGTAAAACATTGTGTGATTCAGTGGCCAAAGGAATTCTGGATAGAATGTGATGCTTGAACAATGGGAAAATATGTGGACGAAGGGTTTAAAATTTACATTAAATTATATATATTTTTAAAAATTCTACAAAATGATGTATCACTGGTATTTAGCACCAGCTAAGTTATCTCAGATGTATAAAGGTATGTCAAATGAATGGAAGTGTAAAAGCAAAGAAGGGACTTTTTATCATCTATGGTGGACATGTGATAAAGCAATTTTTTTTAGTATGATTCATATTTTAATATAGAAAAATTTGAAAATGGAAATAAACATGAAACCAGAACTTTTCCTTTTAGGACTAATGGAAAAAGAACTGGAGGAAAAAAATGGAACTAGCAGCAAGACTATTTATTGTACACACAAAAATGGAAGGACACTTCGATTCCTCCTATGGACAAATGGTTTCAGAAATTGATGGAATTGGCTGAAATGGCAAAACTGATGACTTTGATTAAAGAAAAGAACATAAGTACTTTTGTTTCCACATGGAGACCACTTCTGAACTTCATGCTCGATGTGGAAAAGAATGAAACTCTGACTTCAGGTTTTGCAGATTAGACTGATAGATTATAGAAATGGCTTGTTTATATTACTATGGAAAAGCAAAAAGTTGTGATTTGATGTTAATGACTTAATTTACTGTAACAGATTCGGAAGTCAATGCTTTTCTTTCCCCCTCCCCTATCTTTCCTCACTTCTCTTCCCCCTTTCTCCTTCCCCCCTCATTGGCTCTTCTATTTACTTTTGTATTTTGTATTTTATAATACTCTGTAACTCAATAAAAATGCTGATAGGAGCATATTGGGACTTACAAATTGGCATCAAAGATTATAACTTTGGAAATATTAAAGGAGATCTTTGAAGAATGGAGCCGTAAATTAGTAGCTACAATAACCAACACTGTCAATACAGAAAATGGAACAACAAATGACAGAATGATTTAGAAAAGGATGCTTTGCTGTATATTGAAAAGAAACTGGCTGAAATTCTAAAAAATAAAAGGAAAATAGAAATGATAAACCAAGAGAACGACCTGGTATTGAGGAGAATAGAGGAAATATAAAGTCATGAAAGAGACATTCAACTGAAACATGTAGATGTGTGTTGTATCTCTATCAAAAACTAATTTTACAGAAGATTTTAAAAAATGGAAATGTTGCATGCAAGTTAGCCAGATCAACAGAACTTTGTGATCTCCATGATACTTCACTTAAATAAAACAGACATGCTGTGATATTCCGCAGGCAGCATAGATATCTGTATCACTTTCATTATACTTATACAGTAAGCAATGCAAGGGCTCTTTTCTCAATAAACATATTATCCATGACATTCCAGCCAGGCATATATTGACACAAAACATTCTGGCGCCAATTTTTAAAAAAACTAATTTATTTTCCCATTGAACGTAATTCTATAGAACTGGTACATTCATGGATAATAAATCCTATTCAGTTGCCTAGAATAAGAGGCGTTTTATTTTTAGAAGCAGTAAAAAGACAAGAAAGGACAGATGGAATAGAAATCCCAAAGAACTGTTATTTTGCATCTGCTCTAAACCAACAATGAAGAACCAGGAAATACTAGCAATTGGGTCAAAAGTCAAAGCAACAATTTAGAGGAATTCTTTCCATCGGTACAGTCTAATATAGCCACAGTAAAAAAAACGCACACATTTTCTTCAAGTAGTTGACCACCAGAGTGCCTGAGAGTTAACACGATATTTTTAGAGGTTATATTTTGAATAACATTTACCTGAATCAGTTCCTTGGCAGTTTATACAATTAAAGCATGTATTATTAAAATACAGGCCATTCCAGTATGGCAGGGGTTTCAAACTCAAGGCCCACAAGTCAGATCTGGCCTCTGGGGTGCTTAGATCTGGCCCACAGGGCTGTTCTGGGAACAGCGGAAGATCGGTCCGTGGTGCCTCTGCCAGGGAAAGCGGAGCTGGGGAGGGCTGCGTTTTTGCTGGCAGAGGGTTGCAGAAGCCCATTGCAGCCAAAAATGCAGCTCGGGAGCTTGTTTTTGCTGGCAGGGCGCTCAGGGCTGCTGTCATAAGTGATGTCAAGCTGGCCACGCCTACCCTGGCCATGCCTACCCTGGCCACGCCCACCCCAGTCCCCGAGGTCAAACACAACCTTGATGTGGTCCTCAATGAAATTGAGTTTGACATCCCTGCAGTATGGCTTCAACCCATTAGCTGTTTCAGAGGCATTTGAAGTACTTGAATATTTAAAAGCTAAGTATTTGTAATAAAGCCAATTATATACAAAACCCAAAACATATTGGTTAATATATGATATGTGGAGTAAAGACTTGGAATATCTAAAGCTTAGAAATCCAATGGGCAAAAGCTTTTAAAATTGTAGTACTGTTATTATAGGCATTGGTCAGCATTTTATACATATTTTTGTAAAAGGGCTACAGAGTTCAGATTAAGATACACAAATATTTTCTAGATGATTCATAGAAACAAAATGGATCAAATTAAAAGAACACTATAAGCAATAGTAGCATATTATTATAAATACTTAAAACTAGTTCACTAGAAAACAATTTTATGAATAAAGTACTGAATTACTAAACTACTTTGTGAGACCAGTGACAAGAACAGACAAGAACAAGAACCATCTAGTCCACTGCTTTGTTCTCACAATCCAACCAACTGCACAAGAAAGCAGCTAGTCTTCCAGCAGATGGCCTTAAGAGCTGTGGTGGCACAGTGGTTAGAATACAGTATTGCTGGCTAACTCTGTCACTGCCAGGAGCTCAATCCTGTTCAATACTAGCTCAAGGTTGATTCAGCACACAGAAAACTGCAAATGCGAGGGTGATGAGATATGGAGGTAAAATCATCCCAAGATATGACCAAAGCCAGGGCCGCCACCTGTCTCCGCAGAGTATTGGGTGATAACCCTTTGTTTAGGCCCTCCTGTAAAAATTCTAATAACTGCGCTACTGATGGGGATCTGAATCTTCTGACACTAACGGAAGAAGCTAGACCAGGTGGCCTCATAGATTTGGTTTGTCGAAGGACGTCGAGCCAACTGAATAGTGTGAATAACTTGAGTAGAAAGGTGTTCATCTCTCAGACGTCGCCATTCAACTTCCATATGGCTAAGTTTAGTCATTGGGGGTCCGGGTGTAGCACTGGGCCTTGAGACAGCGATATGACCGTTGATGGGATCCTCCATGGTGGTACCGTCGAGAGGTCCTTCAGGTCCGCGAACCATGCTCGCCTTAGCCAATAAGGAGCCACTAATAGCAGGTCCGCTTTTTCTTCCAGCAACTTCTGAATCAATTTGGGAATCACGGGGAGGGGAGGAAAGGCGCATAGCAGTCTGGTGGGCCAGTGATATCTGAGTACGTTCACGTCCTCCACCCCCTGCGATGGGTAACGAGAAATGAATCGGGGAAGCTGTGCATTGAGTGGGGAGGCAAATAGATCGACTACCGGTTGGCCCAACCTCCGAGTAGCCTCCAGAAAGATCTTGGGGTCCAGATGCCACTCTGATTGGTCCAACGTGGCTCTGCTGGGCCAATCCGCTTGTACATTCGCTACTCCAGATATGTGCTCTGCCTTTAAAGAGAGAAGATGGATTTCGGCCTACAGGAATAGTCTTTCTGCTTCCCTCATTAGTCGATTGGAATGAGTGCCCCCTTGTTTGTTGATATGGGCCTTTGTAGTTACGTTGTCTATTAAGACGAGCACATGTTTGCAATGGAGATGCGGGAGGAATTGTCGAAGTACCAAGTACACCGCTCTCAGTTCTAACCAGTTGATATTGTGTGCCTTCTCTGAATCCGTCCAAAGGCCTTGCACTGTATGTGATTGGAAGTGGGCCCCCCATCCCACTAGACTGGCGTCTGTTGTAACAATCGACCTGTGAGGATCCTTGAAAGGGCATCCCTTGTTGATTTCGGGTTGTGTCCACCATCATAGTGACATAAGAACGGTTGATGGAACTTTTACGCAAGTCCTGCCATCGTCTCTCCCGACACGTTGGTATGGCAACAGGAACCATTGCAGGGTTCTTGCATGGAACCGGACCCAAGGGATAATAGAAAGACAAGAAATCATTTTTCTGAGCAGTTTAGAAAGGAGACATAGTTGTACTTTCCTAAGAGTTCTGATCTATTGAGCCAAATCTCTAATGCTTTCTTGTCTGTCAGGGGAGAGGAAAACTTTGCATTTCAGGGTGTCAATGATGGCGCCAAGGTGAATGAGTCTAGTAAAGGGTGTTAAATGATTTTTTGACCAATTGATTGAGAACCTATGTTGTTGTAAGGTTACAAGTGTAATTTGAGTGTTAGAATTTGCTTGATTGATGAAAGATGCCAGAATAAGAATGTCATCCAAGTCTTCCGGTTTTGCCAGGCTTCGGTGGCGGCGGGATTTCGCGATCCTGCACGATCCCTGTTGCGCTAGCCGTCTTGGTGCCTCCGATCCCGACGGGTCTGGAGGATAAGGCTGCCCCATAGAGGCAGCCGAAGATAGGGGGATCCGGACAGGGGTTTGGGGTTTTCGCAGACCCCTTCCCCACCCGGCATAACCCCCTTTTCTCAAGGCAGTGGAGCGGCAGTCAGTAATGGCCGCCACAAAGAAGCCGGCAGCTGGACAAGATTGTGCTGGAGGAAGAAGGAGAAAGTTTTGAAGCGAAAGTTTTTTGGCTGAACTGGGACTATAAGATGCATTTAATATCCTGAAAATCTTGATTTTTTTGAAAGATACTTTGTTTCCAGAAGAGATTTATAAGCGGCGAGTGAAAGTGCTGAAAGAGAAAGTTTACTCTCCTTCCCTGTGGAATTAACAAGTGAACATTGAAAAGCCTGCTATTTTATAGAAGGTAAAAATTTAAAGCTTTTTGTTACAAGTGGGAAGGGAGAGGACAAAAGAAAAATTTATATTAAGATTTTGTTGGAGGAGATGCCTGGAAGATTTTGAGATTGGAAGTTAATTGCAATAAGACTTTAAAATACAGACTGGGGTTTTTTCCCCTTTCCAATTGATATTACCCCAGGAAGAAAAAGTGTGAAGAACTTTGTGCTCTGTTTGGATTGTTTGATGACTTTGGGATTTTGGGGAATTGTTTCAAGCTTTGAATTATCTTGGTTGTTTTGAGAAGAAGAAGAAGAGAAAAAAGAAGAAGAAAAGGTTTATAATGGCTTTATCTGTTGATGAACTGAGAGAGGAATATGGTAAAATAAAAAAAGAAGGTAATATGGTAAAATAAAAAAAGGTGTGAGAGAAATTTTTCGCTTTTTAGAAATGGCGCTTGCCACTTATCAACAAACACAGCAATTAATGGAGGAAGCAGAAGCAGAAGCAGAAGCAGAAGCAGAAGCAGAAGAAGAAGAAGCCATCTTTAACGAGTTTACAAAGTTGATTAAAAAGGACATAAGACTTAAAAAAACATCCAAGAAAGAGAAAAATAAGATGCAAAATCAATACAATGTTAGAAAGCAAAAGAAAAGAGAAATACAACAGAGAGGGGAAGCTAAGGGGGGTAAAAAGACCAGATGGGATAAGATAGGAAGGAAGAAGGGGGGAAAAAGCCACAAAGGTATGAAACAAGATGTGAAAAAGAAATATTTTTTTAGGGATAAAGGGTAATGTATAACTTTGTTTCGAAAGGATTCTGCAAGGTACATAAGATAGTATTGTAGTATTTGTATTAGAAATAGAAAATTAGAATTTTATAAGTCTTAAGTAAAGATTAAAATATTAAAGGTTTAATAATGATAGATTTTAAGATTTAATAAAATATTAAAAGGAATGTTTAAAATATTCAGTTGAAGTATAGAGTTTAATTGACTATTGTGTGGATGTTAGTATGAACTTATTATTGTAGCATTTGTTTTTGAAATAGATAATTGGAATGTTATGAGATGTAATGTTTAATTATATATTTAATTACTTTATGGATTTATTATTTTCTTTCTCTTTTAAAAATTAGTAGGTAGAATGTACTAAGCAGAATCAGATAGGGAATTAGGTGTTACCTTAAATGTTAATTTAGGGGAGCGATGGAAAAGCATCATACTTCGATTAGTGATTTCAGGAGAAATCTTTTTTTTTTCTACTATAGGGAATGAGATAAATGGATAATTGGAAAAGAATGGACAAAAGATACAAGTATAATGATTTAAATTAAGATGAAATAAATAAAATAGAATTAAGAAGAGTGGAAAGCGGGGAGAAGTTATAATGAAGATATAGAATGGTAAATAAGATAGGTAATGGTATATATGATGTGCATAAATTTAATTGAAGTCCATATAAAGAGAGGTAATCCGGGGCCAAGCTACTTTTTAAAAAGAAGTTTTATGTTTTTGTGTTTTGTGTGTGTATGTCCGTTTGAGATTTAATAAAACCTTGGAAAAAAGCTAGAGGAGAATAATTGCAAACAAGACAGAGGGAAATATGAATATGATGATGATTATAAAATGGATAAATATAGAAGAAATGTAACTGAATAAGAGCAAAGAGAAATAACGAGAAATCTGCTAAAAGATATTTAAGTGGAAATGGGATATATTAGAACTATATTGTATAAAACAATGTTTTATCTGCCTTGTAAAAATTTATAATGGAAAGAGGTTTAATGTCTTCAATGTTTAATGATGTTTTGTTTGTCTTTAAAAATTAATAAAATTTGTTTAAAAAAAAAAAAGAATGTCATCCAAGTAGCATTGAAGTCGGATGGACCTATCTCTGAGTGATGCTGCCAAGGCAGCCAAGACCTTTGTAAAAGTTCTGGGAGCTGAAGCTAGGCCAAATGGGAGAGCAATATATTTGTAATGGACATTGTTGTAACAGAAACAAAGGGATTTGAAATGCGAGGGCCTAATTGGGATATGTAAGTAAGCTTCTGTGAGGTCTATGGAGGTAAGGACATCGTCTTTTCTGATGCTGAGTAAGATGGATTGGAGAGTGGTCATTTTAAATTTTCGGTAAACTAAATATTGGTTTAGACGTTTTAAGTCCAGGAGTGCCCTCCATCCCCCCAAACTTTTAGGGACCATGAAGAGGTGTGAATAAAACCAAGACCTTTTTGATTAGAAGGGACGGGTTGTATGGTCCGGATCTCTAGTAGATGTGCTATGGCTGTGTCCATGAGAAACCTTTTTTCTGCGTCCTTGGAAATTGGGGACTTCATAAAAAAATCTGGGGGGTGGAGCTGAACTCCAGTGCCAGAACAAATCGTACTGTGCTCCTGACCCATGCGTCAGTGGTAGAGGAGTCCCATTGGTCGGCAAACCTTTTTAGGTGACCACCAATGGGAATCTCGTTGTGGTCATTACTTGGACCTGCGGAAGGGCTTAGATCCTGTTCCTCAAAATTGTCTCCTAGGATGGAGTCCCCTTCTATATCCATCCCCAGGTTCAATTCTATCTGTCTGTTGTCTGAATCCAGGCTGTCTTTGAAATCTTTTATAGCAGGGTTGGTAGAAGGGGTGAAAGGAAACCCTACGCAAGGGCTGTAGTGATCTGGACTCTGATCGATGAAAAAGAGAGGGAAGAATTTTCTTTTTGGTTCTGGTTTCAATTAGGAGGGGTTCAAGCGCAATGTCTAATAGTTTGTTCTCCGAGATGGGAGCTGAGGCAAGCCGCCACTTGTGCTTGACATCTGCCTGCCAATGCCTGAGCCAAAGTATCCTTCTTGCCGCAATTTGGGAAGCAATGGCCCTAGAGGAAAATGTAACTACACTGAAGGTAGCATCTACTGAAAACTCTGCAGCAGCGATTAATTTAGCCACATCTTGATGTGCCCTAATGTTTGAGGCTGGAATGGTATCCCTCAGGTGGCGGAGCCATCTGAGAGATGATCTGGTGAAAAAGGAGGCAGCTGTGGTCGCTCTGATGGCCCATGCATCTGAGACGTGTGCCCTGCAGAGGGCTAGTTCCGCCCTCTTTTCCTCAGGCTTGAGAGCCTCTTCAGCTTCACTTGGGATGGCTGAGGAAGATGCAAACGCAATGATAGGCTCATCCACTTCTGGAGTGTTTAGAAATTTAGAGAACTCGGGTGCCAAATTATAGTATTTTTTCTCATGTCCTGTGGGAGCGGGATATGAGGCTGCTGCAGCCCATTGTTTTTGTACTAAATTGGAAAACATGTGTGGCACAGGGATAACCTCTGCCTCAGTGACTGGTTGAGAGAATATGAGATCCTCTGCTTCCCTGGAGTATTTGGAGGGGGAGGGGTACCCGTATTATCCAGTTGTGCGGTGTTCTTGGCCTTAAACAGCAGGGATTTAAATAATTGTGGGCGGAATAATCCTGTAAATACGGGGAGGTCAGGTGAGAGGCCTTCATCGTCAGACAACCTCCTTTCTAGCGGATCCACCTCTGACAATACCTGGTCAACGGTGTGTACCGACCCCTCCTCCATTTGATCCATTGGATCCCCTTGTTCTCCCATATCCTGTGTGTACTGAGGGTCTCTGATAATGGGCAATGATAGTTCTGCGGGGGGGTGGTACCTGATGAAGATGTGGATCCGTGATGCCCAGAGATCGTTCAGAAAGAGATCTGCAACCCGAAGCTGAGAGTGTTCATCCTGCCTGAATAGCCTGTTGGACGCCTGCTGCTATGCCCTTCTGGATAGCTAGCTCCATCCACGCCCTCATGTTGGCAGGGATTTCCTCCGGAAGTTCATCCTCTTGTCTGAGGCCAGCTGCAGTTGGCGTGAATGTTGCCTCTGGGGCCCTCCTTGGGGAGGGAATGTTAGAAAGAGCCTCCTGGGGAGGTTGTATCGATAAGCTGCTCCTTCTGGATAAATCCAGCCTTCCATCCTTGGGTAAAATGAGGATCAGATTGTTGGGAGCAATATGCTGACTTTGTAAACCACTTAGAGAGCACTGTAAAGCGATAAGCCTAAGTGCTATTGCTATTCTGGAGGCAAGTCATTCCACTGATTGTTCTGTCAGGAAACTTCTCCTTCTAGGTTGCTTCTCCCCTTGATTAGTTTCCACCCATTGCTTCTTTTCCTGCCCTCGGATGCTTTGGAGAATAGCTTGACTCCCTCTTCTTTGTGGAAGCCCCTGAGACATTGGAACGCTGTGATCATGTCACCCCAAGTCCTGTTTTCATCAAATTAGACATACCCAATTCCAGCGACCGTTCTTTATATGTTTTAGCCTCCAGTCCCCTAATTATCTTTGTTGTTCTTCTCTGCGCTCTTTCTAGAGTCTCAACATCTTTTTTCTGTTGTGGTGACCAAAACACTAAACAAATATCACTAAACAAATGATTGTACATTGAGGACTACTTATATAGGTGGAAAGAAAACAATATTGCAGAGGGCATAGAGCCCAATCACACATATTAGATTTAATAATATGTTAAAGGACTGAATTGGCTCTCTTATTAATACTATATATTCTTTCTTGTTCCTTTTTCTGAGGTTTTAGATTATTTTATCTATTATTATTTATGATAGAAACACCTTTTCCCCATTTAAATTCTGCTTATTGCCCCAGAATTCTCCCAATTCTATTACTTTTTATTCTAAAACACTATAGGTTCTAAGAGAAAGACAGTTAAGTATGTACAGTTTATTATGCCAGTTTGAAATAATGAATGAAACACTGGTTTTAATACTTAAAAATTTAACGAGAGTTTTTTAAAGAAAACCCTAGAGTATGTAATATTATATAAAATGCCAACTGTGCTGTAGAAATGTTACCATATTAAACTTTTTATAATAATCAACAACAGAAAACTGGAATGGGATTCAATAAATCATAAACAGATCTATATATTTAATATTGTTTAAAAAAAATCTTCTGTTGAGGAAATTGTGCTAAAAATCAGATTGCAACTTGAAAAGATTCCAAGGAAAGCTCCACATTTACAATGAACAGATCTGAACTTTTTATGCCAGAAAATTAAAAGCCTGTCACACATGGCCTATATGATGCACATCAACGGAGTTTGCCTGTTTTAGCTTTCCAAATGTCAAAAATGACTTTTATGATTTTGAAAGTTGAAGATCTTGGAAACCTATCACAGAAATACTAATAACTAATATTTCAGTTTGCAATTGTGTTCACATACCACCAAAAGAGAGAGAGATAGTCAGGAATTATAATTCTGGCGTCAATTAGAGATCTCCACATAGAAGATAATGGCTTTTTAATTATGTAACACATTCAACTGTCACAAATTGTCTGGCACTGCCTTATTTCTAAGAGTGTAATCCTGCAGCTAAACCTGTACTGAAAAGAATCCTGAACCCCAAGCAGTTGGAATCCATAAAGTGTTATTTTCAACAGCTATGTGCTACTCTTCCCATCCTTCATTTGCTTTCCCACTCTTGGGGGCTTCTTTTGAACATGCTGATTTGACATCCATTCCATCAATCGAGGATCTATCTAGCTGGATCCTTTTTATAACCATTTAAAGGCAAAGACAACTTGATAACAGCAAATATGTTAAATTATCAACCTTAGATAATAATCCTTTTTAACTTCAGCTTTTCTTTTGCATTTGGGACTTCAAATAATTTATTGTTTGCTTGAGCAATAGTAGGGAGTAGAATAGCATAACTGCAAGGTCATTTTAACTATCTTTGGTAAAAGTCTGGTTCAGCCAATAGGACTTTATATAGTGCTTTATTTATATAATATTAAGCCAGCTGTCAAAAGGAGTGGAGGTGGAGTGAAAGAATTTCTGTTGTTTTTTACAAGATGCTGCAATGTTAGAAATGCAATCAGTATTATTTGATTCAATCTGTTTAATTTAATACAATTAAGGAAAAGCATCCATTTAAATTTTGCTCAGGAATACGCTTTATTGAACACAACTGGATTTATATCCAAATGTATAAAATCACATTGTGCAAATAGCAGTAGTAACATTCTATAGGAAAACAAACTGGTTCATAGATCTTTTTTTATCACTCTGGAAGGGAATTCCTGTTTCATTAGAGCATTGAATTTATTACTCACATCTCAGTAAAGAGGTTAGAATTCTGTGCATATTGAATATAGAGAATTTGCTGTTTCTTTGGAAATGTATTAGGTTTGGACTTTGAGAAAGCAAGATAAAGTAGCAATAGCACTTAGAAGTATATACCGGTTCATAGTGCTTTACAGCCCTCTCAAAGCGGTTTACAGAGTCAACATATTGCCCCTAACAATCTATATCCTCATTTTACTGACTTTGGAAGGATGGAAGGCCAAGTCAACCTTGAGCTGGTGAGAATTGAACTGCTGGCAGTCAGCAGAATTAGCCTGCAATACTGGATTCTAACCACGTGCTGCCACGGCTCAGTATTGATGCTTTTGAACTTTGGTACTGGAAAAAACTCTTTAAAATATTATGGATAGCCAAGAAAACAATCAATTCAGAGTTTTCATTTGAGGCACAAATAATTTGGCTCAAATTATCATATATTGGAAACATTATGTCTAAAAAACATCTACCATCATTGGATAAGCCCACAATGCTGATACAGATGGAAAGAATGAGAAAAAGAGGATGCCCACTGGTAAGGTAGATGAATTCATTCACAGCAGCAATGGATGCATCATTAGAAGATCCAGAGGAACAGACTGAAGACAGATTCTCCTGGAGATAATCTATGAGTCCAGTAAAAGTTTTTAACAACTCAGTGGTACCCAATCAATAAATCATTTTCAGGGCTGTTTTAATTTTGAAGTTATCAAAATTGGAATGCAACCCTTCAAGAATTGCTTGATTATCTTGTTTGGTTTATTTTATTTATCTATTTTCTACATCGGCAATCTAGCCTAAATGTCTTTACAATAAAAATGTAAATACTATTTTATGCCGAGCCTAAAAAAATGGGCTTTATCCACAATATATATCGCAGCTACTATAACTGCATAAAATAGTAAACTAGATTAATGGGGAATCACAGTTTACAGTGATGAGCAACTTCAAGATCTCAATGGAATTGGGGCTCCCAGTCAGTTGCATCTATTACAAACCATTAGTGGTTAGTCAGTTTTACTCTTGATTTACAAACTGTGGCACAGTAAACCAGAAAATTCTAGCAAGGGCCAAAAGGAAGGAAACACATTATTATTTTAGTTTTTCCACAATAATTCAAAATTATATGTTTTAATCAGACTTCTTCATATATTTACTTGTTCAATTTACAGTTAGGATTCCCATATTTTGGCTGAGCAACTACTAGATAAAGAAAATTCCAACTCATTACAGTCATCTGGCATAGATATTGAAACCCTATTCATAGTCCATACACTGTTCAAGGCATTGCATAGGTTATGTCCCTGCACAGTGGACAGCCTGGAAACTGTGTGGAATTAGATGGGGAAGAACCATCTTTGAATAACTCTTACCAAGACCTAGTGACATGGGACCTCCCAAATCCGAAGATATTCCAACTTTTGGGACAGGGTGTTGTGCAATTTGAGGTTGCTTAGATTCACAGGTCCTGCTTGGTGTGTAAGGCCTTTATCTAGTGAGTTTTGCCTTTTTCTAGATTGGGAAGAGACCTTCACACACACACACACACACACACACACACACACACACTCAGGCCCAGGTCACTTTACGATTGAATACATGGGCTGTCTTTAAACATCAACCCAAAACCTTCAGCTGGTCCACAATTCAGCGGTGCAGGTAGAAATGGGCATGCCTTAGAATGCCCATGTAACAATCTCTGCTTTGCAAACTGCACTGGTTGCCACTGTAATGGAATGTATGGATGGTTTTGGGGAACAAGGGGAAGAGATAGCACCTAGGAAACAATCAGACAAGAGACGCAGGAGCTCTAAATGGCTTAACAGTCAGAGAAAGAACGTAGGAAGGACCTATCCTAATATCCTAATAGGTCGAGCAGTTAAAAGTGGTGGGTGGGAAGTTAGTGCTTTCAGACTTGTGAGATTCTGTTAATGTAGCCTTACAATAAAGTAGGATTAGTTCATGCAGCCATATTTCCTGCCTGTTTTACATAGGAGGGTTAACAAACAGGTGCAATTCAAGGTGCTGGTCTGCCTATAAAGCCCTACATGGCATAGGCCCTAGTTATTTAAGGAACTGCCTGTCTCCCATTGTTATCTGTCCAGCTGACTCGATCTAGCAGAGGTGGCATACTCTGGGTTCCATTGATTAAACAATACCATCTTTTGGGAATCCAAGGAGTGTCTGACCTCTGAAATGAGGTTCTTCTGAGATATGAATGGTCTCCAGCCTGGTGTTGTTTAAAAAGGTTCTGGAGACCTGACTCTTTGCCCAAGACTTTGGTAAGCACAACTGATGTCCTTTTATTTCCTTTTCCTTGTTCTTCTTCCTGGTTTTGTCAGCCATCTTGGTTCTTTGCTTTGTGTTACTAGTATTATCCTTTTTTTAAAAAAATATATTTTTAGCAATTTGTAAACCACTCAGAGTCACTGAGAATCAGGCAGCATATAAATGTGATAAATTATTATTATTGCAGGGAGATCTTTCAATGTTTTATCCCCACAACAACAAACCTGTGAGAAAGGTTGGACTGAGAAACTGGTTTGAAGTGAGTTTCCAGGAGCGAAGATGGACTTAGCACATTAATCTACCTATTTCAGGATCTTAAAGGCCTAGAATTTGGTTGATGCCAAACAGAGATATGAAACCACAGACAAATGTCACATTGTAAATCTTTCCCTGACACTTTTACAAACCATTCCTTCTCTTCTTACTCCGCCTGACAATATAAGTTTTGCTTACAAGATTTTTACTTTTTAGCCTAGCTGTATCCTGTTGTTGGGGGTGGGGGGGAATCTGAAGGACTTTATGGGCATTTTAATCTGTGTCTCATTAACAATAACAAATGCATATTTAGTCTTAGCTATAGTAGCAACAATATAACAGATGTAGTTGTACTTTGAACTACAACTTCCCTCACGATCAAGAGTACCCACACATTTCTCATTAAAATGTTCTTCCAACAATTCCCATAGCTGCTTCTCTTTGCAAGACCCCGTTATTACTAACGCCTACTTTTCCTACATACTCACCAGTAAAAATGTAGTAGTTTAAAACCATTCTTATTGAAAAAAGCAACCGTAAGAGAATGAAGCTTTGCCCAGGAGGCTTCAGAATAAAACTTTTGCTGCGGATCATAAGAGAACAGTCATGATTCCTGCCCCTTTCAGCAACCAACTACTCTCAGTTCTGAAATGGCTCTGATGAAGAGTAACTCTATATTCAAAGGAGGTGAAGGAAAACAAATTAACAAGAGACAAACTAAAGACTGTTTGATATAATTATTTTTGTGCAAGAGTCTGACTTTAAAAAAAAAAAAACAATTAAATCAAACTACAGATTTCCGGCTGCTTATTCCCTCCAGCTGTTTTAGATCACAATTTTGCTACTTGCCATGCTGATTGGGGGTGATGAGAGTTAAATCTTGCCATAGAATTTCATCCTGCACTGCAAACTATTCCAGACGGTCCAACCAGAACAAAGATTCACTAGTGAGCCAGAAAATAATTTCTTGTTTAAAAAAATAACCTTTTAGTATGTTATCAAGCAGCAAAGAACATACTAAAAGGTTATTTTTTCAAACAAGAAATTATTTTCTTTGCTATGTTTACAGCAAAGTTTGTCTAATATGTTTTCTTTATGTTGCAGGATGACTTATTAAGATTGGGTGGGGGCAGATAAATGACAGAAAGCCTTTTCAATGTGGTTTGGATTTTCTCACATTGTGTAGCAGCACGGAAGGGCAGCATTTTGTGGTACACATGCCACTAACTTAGCAAAGAAAGGGCCTTTTAGTATGGGGATGCTGTAGTCTTATATGTCAGCGGTCCACAACCTTTCTGGCTTGGCGGACCGATGGAAAAGGTGCAGTGGCAATGAGGAGGGAATGGTTTCACATGTACCACTTTCACAAAAGCAGCTTCACAGACACATGCGCGTGCACCAGAGATGGTATTCAGCAGGTTCTAACCAGTTCTGGAGAACCAGTAGCAGAAATTTTGAGTAGTTCAGAGAACCGGGAAATACCACCTCTGACAGGAGATTTTACAGTATCCTCCCCCTCTCACGCCCACCAAGCCACGCCCACAGAACTGTTAGTGAAAACATTTGAATCCCACCACTGGTGTGCACGCTCATCCACCACTTCTGAAGCCCGGTCCCTAAAGAGTTGCAGCCCAGGGGCTGGGAACCCTGTTATATGTGATCCAGTTATATCCATCAGAAGAGGAAATGAAGGATGCACTCATCAATTTCTTTCTAAAATATAGTTGCTAGCTAACTAGCCTCATCCATTTCAATTATGTCATGATATCATGATGCCATGACAATTATGTCATATCACTGGGCAGGCATCGAAGGAAGATAAAAGTCAAAAAAAGTTGCCTACTCTTGGCTTAAGTTCTTTGTTTAGGAAAGTTTACATTTTACAAGCAAACTGAAGAGACCGCTTGCTCATAGGACATTTGGCTAAAAATCTCTAATTTCACTATACAGCTAAGGTGGAAATCTACGACAAAATGATTTGTGCTTAGAAATGAACACCAGCCTTAGCCAAATAGCTGTGGTTTGTACACCACTATTCTCACAATATTTTTCACCAGCTGAAGGAGAAATGACATCTAATTTAGTCTTAAATAGCTTCAGGAATAAATAAATATATAGTAAATATTACAAGTTGCATCATCTAAGATACATTTTTATTATTTTGTTATAACTTATCTGAAGCTTGCAGAGATTGAGGAAAAGGATTCTGATATCAGTTTATGGCTTCTCCTGAATATTTTATGGTACGCTGCATTTATGAGGCCTGCATATCTAGAATTCACAAAATATAGTGCACTAATACCTATAAAATTTAGACGGAGAAAAAAGTTCTAAAATTTAGGCTAATAAAAGGAACTCAATTATTTGAATCCAGATCCTCTCAGTCTCCAACATATTAATCATATATACCAGAAGCACATAAATCACACATTAACAATGTATTCAGAGGATAAGAATGTAGGTAGCACAAAGGCTCAAGTCTCACTGAGGTATGTCCCCAATCAAAATGAAATATATTTTATCGAAACATCGCAACTGCCTCATGGTGCATACCATTCAAGCCTAAAGCTTAAGTATCCCTTCTTCTTTTGATGGACTTTCTCAGGAAGCTGGCTGAATTCTTTATCAAGTAAATCATATGAAAAACACATAATCCTGGTGAAAGAAATAAACAGGCACTCCTTTCCTTTTTTTAAGAGCTAAGTTATTGCAGTTATTTTCTAAAGGGGAATTGCGTTCAAGTATTTAACTTTACCTTATATTACAAGTACAATATATTAGAACTCACACCTGCATAAGGAATACTTTTAGAGTTACTGTTAAATCCAGTATCTCATCACTCTTTTAACCTCAAGACTTTCTCAAAACCCTCCAAAAAAATTGTGCTTCCACAAAAATTAGGGGTGGGGAGGATCAACCTATTTTCAAAGCACCAAAATGCAAGATAAAAAACAGTGGATGGAAACTAATCAAGGAGAGAAGCAACCTAGGACTAAGGATAAATTTCCTAACGGTGAGAACAATTAACCAGTGGAATGCCTTGCGTCAGAAGTTGCGCGTGCCCGGTCACTGGAGGCTTTTAGGAAGAGACTGGACAGCCACTTGTCCACTTGAAATGGAATAGGAATCTCCTATTTGAGCAGGGGGTTGAACTAGAAGTCCTCTAAGATCCCTTCAAACTCTGTTAACTACATTTCTGTTTTCCTGGAAGAAGTCAGGACTGAAAGAAAATACACCTTGCCAGAAGACTAAGGATCACTGATCAGCATCAACCTAAGGACCAAGGGCCATTAAAAAGTTGCATATCTTTCATCTCTTGACAAAGGAGATTAGCCTTGTTCAACGACTGAAGATGCACCTGCAAAAGATTCATTTATCTTCTCTTACTTTCCAAAGAACATCCATGTTCAGCTTTCCATTACTCTAGGATTGATCAGCTAAAAGGATATTCCCTCTAGTCCCATACAGTCCTCAAGAAACGAACAATCACTCATTACAATCTATTTCAAGAGTGAGAAATCTTTTATTTCCCAGGAATGTTCAATCTGCAGAGAAGAAGGGAACTAAGAGTTATAGCTGAGGGACACAGATTCTTCGCTTGTCACCAACTGTATAATACTTAGAAATCAACTGCTCATAATATGTGTTTAAATAAAGTAAAATATCCTACCAGATTCCTTCTTGTTTGCCTTTCCACCATCTCTGCTTTTTTTCAAAACTGCTTTTAACATTTTAGCACTGTTCTTTTTCCTAAAACAGAACACAGGATATAATAATCTTACATGACTGCACAGGGAGATAATACCAGTGTATTTAATTTTTGCACATTGCATGCAAATAAACAAATGTAATAATTCAAAACATGTTAAGGGCATACTTTTATTTTTAAACCATCACATTATATTAGTGAACCAAATACTGAAGATAAAAAGAATGTTTTAATAGTAAAAGCAAGTGGCCAGGGGTTTACTGTCTCGTTATAAAGAAAAACAGCACACAACATTCTCCACATTCCACATATAATTAAGGTTAGAAGGCTAAACCTGGATAAGTTACCGTTAGGCACTTGGGCACAAGCATGTCTGGTTTTTGACCGGAGTTCATCAAGAGGAGAAATAATCTGTACCATTACACTGTCTACTATAAACGGAGGGAAGTCTAGGCAAGATAAGCATCCTTGAAAGAACATTCCTCAGTATGTTTTAAAACTCCTATATAAAAATAGATACAAAATGAAGTCTGAATGATAGAAGTAGAAGAAATAGAGGTTTCCAAATATTTCCTGAACTTCAACCCACAACATCCTTTACCATTGGTCATGCTTTTGGGAACTATAAAGGGTTGTAGTTAGCAACATCTGTAGGACTATAGTTTCCACATCCTTGAAGGCTCATCCTTAAATACTCCAGATGCCCCATGGATGATACTTTTTTAAAGGTGGGATTTTTAGTATAATACCTTCTAGAAGTATTTTCCCCACTTTCTTAACAACTTATATGTTAGGTAACAGCTTGGTGCGAGACTTTTGGACTGAAGGTAAAAAGATGCTTCAAAATGTGCAGAAGCAGAATAGAAGCTATCTTTAACCCGTTAGTTAAATACATCTATTTGCTTGGATGGAGTTGCACCTATGAACAGCAGCTGTGTGATTCCTGAAAAGGCAGGGCTGCTTTATGGAGTTGCAAATAAACTACATTTTTGTTTTGTTTGGTTTGGTTTTAAACTACATTTTTGCTTTCAGACCTCTGTGTCTGAAATACTCTAGTATTTTGGCATCTTGGACATGTTTATTTCATTTAAAAGTGCCAATTTTTAAAAATTAAACACAAGTTTTATTAAACACATTTTTATGGTTGCCCAATTCATACATGGTGACTCTGGGTGGCTTACAATACTGTATGAAAAATCTGTAAGGTATAGCCCTAACCCTTCCTACGCCTTCATCAAAAGTAGAAATATCTGGTCACCTTGACAATATGTCCCAGTAATATTCCTATTTTCACAGAAATCTAATAGTACCACCTAAAATGAGTGCAATCTGGTACTTCTGATTTCAAGGAGACCATCTCTCGTCAAAAGAATTACGAAGTTATATTTAATCACAAAGTAGCTAAAACATTTAAGTTTTCCCACCTGAGGACTGGACAAAATGTTCTTATGCAACATGTGCCAACCAACTCTCCAATTCTAGAATATCTACTACAATAATTGTTTTATGACTATCTAGTGCCAAGAAAGTCATTATTGCTTCAGTTTTTGGGTTTCTCTCTACTCCTGCCATGGTCTTTTTTGTAGATTACCCATTACATCTGTTCCATGATGTGAAACTATTTGGCATAACTATAGTATTTGATTATTATCTGGACAAAATTTTAATCAGTATCATGAAAGCACTTTTTCACTTAATGTAATGCATTTAAATTGCAACAACTGCATTAAAATTTATTTCTTCTTCATGAACAGATATGGAGAAAAATCCTTGTCCTAACAGTTATTTAGAAGAGTTGCATTAAGTGGAAGAACATGGCCCATTTTTTAAATTTGAAATTTTGGGTAATTAGTAAGAAAATGACTTATCATGAAAGGGATACTTTTTGCATGAAATGAAATTTACTCTTATCAAAGGAACATACATCATATGAACTATAATATAGTCCATGAAAGCTTATACCACAAAGTCTTTGACTACATTAAGACACCATGGCTAAACTATTTTTTTAAATTTGAGATATTCTGTAGGTGAGGGAAATGGCTACACAATTAGTCTGAGCTTGTGGTGTAGGATCAATCCCTTTCTATTTGGATAAAATCCCAGGGATGGGAATGGGGACACTGGAAGAAAAATCTCTAAATATAATTATTTTCGTTTTCTTTACTTTGTACAATATTATTCACTTATGAATTGTGCAGAAGTGGTAGTAATCAGCAAGGAATAAAAAGTAAGTTATTACTTTCCAAACAAAGCTGATACCTCTGTTCTGGATATGTCAATTTTCTTATCAACACTGAGGAAACAGTATTACTCTTTCTTTAGTGTAAGGCAAAGACATGTTTTTAATACAAAAGCCTTTTCCTTTGTGACTATTTTGCAACTGAATACAGTATGTTCTTTATATATTCTTTAATGTACTTTTTTTTAAAATGTTCATGGCTCCAACTTATAAAAGAGGGACAAATTATTCCATGTGGTCGAGTCCATATGTTTTCTGCTCAAAGTATCAGCAGACTTCTTTGATGTTTTCAGAGCCACACAGCTGTGCAAGTACTGCAAGATCATGAGACGGCTGTGATTTACATCTCTAACATTCCAGCCAAAACTACTAGGAGCCTCCATTGTTGCTACTTCCTCTTGCAAACACCAGATTCTTAATCTCATTGTTCTCTTTTCCACTCTCCTGAACAACATTTTAGAACAGCATGGTTCTAATTTTAGGCAGCACCCCAAGGCTTTTTTCCAACATTTCAAGTCACTTTTTTGCGTTTCCCACATTTATAATCTGAATTCAATTCAGTACTTAGAATAGCCAGATCACATTTGGTTTTTTAAAATAACTTTTTCAGCATCCTAACTCATGTGAATCTCAGTAGAGCAGCCTTTAATGTCACCTATGAAAAACATTCAAATGTTTCTATTTGCACTGCAAAATAGCGCTCTGGGAACATGGCACAATCTTAGATTTGCCAATCATGTTTTTTCTTAAACTCCTGTCGTATTTACAAGCGTCTAATGGACAATCCTTCCATAACAGTTATTTTACCTTTCCAAAGGATAATATGGATACTAGTGGCATGCAAGTTCATATGGCTGAATGGAAATTCTAACCTCAGTCAGAAGAGTGTGATTTGTGTGTATCTTCTACAATGCTTTCATAACAAAGCAGTAAGTCAGAAGTAGGAGTTGCAACAAATACTTAACTATCCAAAGGTAAGCAGTGGGTAGTTTTCTACTTCGCAAGTGATCTTCACACCTCAGAACTAGAAATTATGAACAAATCGCAAACTGGCCCCTTTTTTCCATGTTGTCCTTGCCAATGTTCAATTTCAGTATATTTGTTTCAGCCACAAGTCACATGAAGAATTTTTTTTAGAAATTGGAAAAAGTACTGTATAATAATATGTAATTAGTAGGTCAAAGTCATGGGATCACATTCCACAAGTTCTGCCAATGTATTTCATAGCAGTTTCAAAAACAGCATCAAGCATTATTTCTTATGCCTTCTCTTAGGTTATGAAATCAGGAAACCAAAAAAGGGAAATTAAAAACGATTTGCACGTTAAAGATTTCCCCCCCTTCCAGTTATTGATATAAAGTAGGGGGAAAGAAAATGAGAGGCCTGAAATAATGTAGACTTCATGAACATAAAAACTTTCAATCATTCTATCCAAAAATAAATGGAATGCCTTATGTTCTGACAAGAAAACAAGCCCTAATGTCTGGAAAAATAGAATACTGTAGGAACAAAGCAATTAGATTTGCAATTACACATTAAACATAATCTCAAGCAGCCTTTTAATATATACATATATATATAGGCAACATTTATAATTGGCAATAAGTAGCATCTATGTTAAGGGGATTTTAAAACCAAACAGAGTGGTGATTTATAGTTTGCATGGAAATATTAACCGATCTACTGTGAAATCAGGACATGTGGTGAATAATTAATTGGTATTCTATGCAGTGCACAGACTTGGAAGGTGACTTTGAAATATCAGGGAACGGCTTAGTGCAAAGCATTGAAAAAGATGCCCAAACAAAAGAAAGCTGGCAAAGAAGACTTTAGTAAAGCTGAATGTTTCATAAGCAATCCCTTAAAATTAGATGTTATCTTCTCTCCTCCCCAGGCTTTCGTCCTTTCTCATTGATTCATTTCACATGCTTTGCTGGGTGGGGAATTTTTAGAAAAATCTGGAAGCAAGCAGGGAAACTTCATGGATGTTTTCCTCAACGTTGATGGGAGACTAAGTTTCTATCAGTTGAACAAACATCCATGAAATTTCTCTGCCTTCTTCCAGAATACCTTCTTCTACTTCTCACAAGTTTTCAAGACTTACCCTACCGTAAATCCTTGGCTTCATCTTATCCTTTGTAGTCCTCTCAAAGTAAGTTGCATATATGTACTCTTATCAATAGCACCAAACTGAACTAGATGTGCAGTTCCTGAGCCTCTGGAGGACACCCAGAGTGTGTTCATGCTCTTTGACCATGAAAATCGAGAGTAATTAAAATTTATTCTCAATTTTCATGGTCAAAAGAGCAGTGTGACTTTCTCCATCCCGCACGTCAGCCAAGAGGCTCAAGTCACACATGGCACTGTAAAGCAGTATATTAGATAATATTTGGTCATTAAAAATGCTATGATTTCTGTCCAAGTTCTATAATACAGAATATATGGGCTCTATATTTGGTGGTCTAAAACAAGAGACGTGAACACACTATATATTTATATATACATACATATACTCTCACACACACACTGATATTAGCACAATGAATCATTTGAAGATATATAGGGCAACTTGCCTAAGGACCAGTAATCAGCATAAAACTGCTAGCATAGCTTTTTTGACAAGTCTATCAGAAAAAAAGGCAGTCTGTTGACAATAAACACTATTTTTCATTACATCAACTGCTTCCTGAACGTCCACAAGTTCAGCTGTAACAGGTTTTAGCAGGACAGGCATGATCATTATCAATCATAAGTCTTCTATGTATATGCAATTATTTATACTATTCTTCATAATTGCTTTTAGTCATGCACATATCCCAAACCTGTATCACCATAAAAATCTGCTTTTGGAAGAAAAACAATTCTGAAAGGTAAGGTGCCTATGTTCATTCATTCTGAATCCTGGGCGCACACAGCTAGTCCACAACTTACAACCATTCATTTAGGGACCGTTTGAAGTTACATCAGCACTGGAAAAAGTGGCTAGTTTTTCACACTCACTTCCGACTGTTGCCAGTATCCCTAATGGTCATGTGATCAACATTTGGGAGCTTAGCAATGCATGTATCCCAGCCTGCCTCTGAAAGCAAAGTCAATGGGGAAGCCAGATACACTTAATGACATGATCCACTTAACAACTGCAGTGATTCACTTAACAACTGTGGCAAATGACCATAAAATAGGGCAAAACTCACTTAATAACTGCCTTGCTTAACCACAGAAAAGCTGGGCTCAATTGTGGTAGATATATAGGTCGTCAAGTTTTCTTGAAAATAATATGGACGTAGTTTGCCACTGTTTTCTTCTGAGTCATTTTAGTGGCTCCTGGGGTGGAATAAAAGGGAGAGATGGGGAGGTATCCTCAGCAGTTTGTGTTCTGGAAAACTGCTGCTTTATAATGTGCAAACCCTTTGATTCAGTTCAGAAGAGATGCTTCAGAATATGTGGAAGTATGAGCAGAGCTCCTGTCTTCCTCCCCACAGTAATTGTGCAATCCTGAAAACAGGCCCAGCTACTTCACTGAGCTGCAAAAAGTTGCCACAATTATTTTCCTGTATCTTTGGCAAAGCAACTCTGAAGCACTACACACATTATGGTTATG